>NW_027362764.1:49534817-50734817 GCF_046119375.1 Phyllobates terribilis
GACCTGGACTGGAGGGGCGGACGGTGATTGACAGCTTCTGATATTGCTCTCTTTCCAGACCATGACTGGAGACTGATGGTTGCAGCTCACAGGGGATATAATAAATCAGTGGGGATTATTCTATAATCATGATTAAAGGGCAATTCCATTCTAATCAGCATCCATGTGTACTCGTGGTATTAAGGTTGATTATTTGTGGTCCTGAAATGGCAAGTATCTCCTATTCTGGGAAGGGTTCTTGTATTTTTGGGGGTTTTTTTTTTTTCCTAGATTACAAATTATCCCATCCTCCTCTCCATTGCACAAAAGAAAGGTAGTAACCACGAGAGGCAACCGGAGGCAGTCCCACCAGAGGGTGCAGAGGTAGCCAAAGTGACCTCTCTGCCACCAATATTATAAATGGCAATTAGTAGGTGGGGACCCTGGTGCAGATTCTTCATTGGGATCTGGAAGCTTCAAGCTACACCTCTGATGAAGTAATTAGGTGAAACCCCAAGGGCTGGACCCTTAATTATTGACCATAATGGCAAGTATAAACCATTTCAAGCCCATCAGCATGAATGGGCACTGTGTAATGCTTCATTTTCCCTATGGTGGCGCAACAGGTAAGTTGTGATACCATATCGTGCCCATATAATAGACTCATACAGTGCCCAAATATCAGTCAATAATATTGGTATTGTAGTTAGGGTACATTTTTGTCATAGGTTAACTAATCAGATTTTTTTAATAGTAAATTCAAGTTAAGATTCCCTTAAAGGGAACATGGCAGTATTAGAGACTTCTTTAAATAAAAGCATCAGTGTAAGACCCTCAGAAAGTCATACTAGTGAGTGTAAATACATCCACCAAATAGACCCCCAAAATGTCAAACATGAGGCAGAGGATTAAAACTTTAAAAAAAAAAATCCCTTCCTGGTTCTTTGAAGTCACATGATATGTCACATGATTTTTCTCAGCCACTCAGAAAGTCTACAAAGGGTTCTTTTTTCCCAAAAGCCAGAAACATCAGTCCCAAATACTGAACTAAGGCTATGTGCCCACCATGCAGAAATGCTGCGGATTTTTTCCTGAGCGTTTCTGCATCTCCCTGGCAGAAAAAACGCATGCGGATTGTACATGCAGATTGTACATGCGGATTGTGCATGCGGATTGTGCATGCGGATTGTGCATGCGGATTGTACATGCGGATTGTGCATGCGGATTGTACATGCATTTTTCCTGCCAGGGACATGCGGATGTGAAGCATTCTTCACATGCATTTCCGCATGCGGGTTGACAAGCGCTTTCCAAGCGATTTTAGCATCACTTGGAAAGTGCTTGACAACTTGGTTACACTATATAAATCCATGCAACCGGCATATATAGTGTGACTGAAAGAATGGTAAAAAATAAAAAATAAATGTTATACTTACCTTCTGATGGCCCCCGGTGTCCTTATCCAATCCGTTTCGGCTTGCCGGCAGCTCGCGGTACACTGAAGGACCTGCTGATGTCAGCGGTCGTGTGACCGGTCACATGACTAAATGACATCACGGCAGATCCTTTTCAGACCATCGCGAGCTGCCGGTAAGCCAGGACGGATCGCTAAGGACACCGGGGGCCATCAGAAGGTGAATATAATGTATATTTTTTATTTTATTCTTTTTTTTACAGGTACTATGGTACCCGGGTCCGGAGGAGAATCTCCTCTCCTCCAGACCCGGGTACCATCCGCACATTGAACCGCATGGTATCCGCATCTACAGATGCAGTGATGTGGATTCCATGCGGTCTAATGCAAGTCAATGGCGGCGAAAACGCCGCGATTCCGCAAAATAATTGGTAGTGCTGCGGATTTTTCCGCAATGATAATACGCAGCGGTAATCTCCGCGGCATGTGCACAGCACGTGTGGATTATCATTGGGGAACATGGCAGACCTTCTACCAAGCGTTTTTTGTAAGCGTTTCTACAGCGGAATTGCTGCTGCGGAAACGCTTAAAAAAACGCATAGTGAGCACACAGCCTTACTGTACGTCTGCTAAAACAATAGAAAAAACTAACCATAAAGCGCAAGAAGAAACACACTGATGACATCACTGCTAATAAAATATAAGGCATAATCTAAAGAAATAACATCAGTGCTGAAAGAACATAAGATCAGTAATAATCAAATACAGTCCTGCTCATCGTTATTGGCACCCATGAAGATTAAGTACATAATGTTGAATATCTCCTGAAAAAAAAATGAATCAAGTGAAACATTTTTTTGTATAGAGACTCGTGTTAAATACAAAGGAGAAAATGATAAACAATAATTTAAAACAAAAAAACAATGGGAGGGAAAAACAAAAAAACCTAAAGCTTGCTGAGACACTGGTATGGGCACCTTTACATTAATTTAGTATGGAAACACATTTTGACTTGCCTGTGATAAATCACAAAAGAGATTCACCTGTAATTAATTGTCAGTGCCCATGTGACATGAATTAGCCAATGAATGACAACTTCAGTGTTTTAAAAAGCCACATGGTAGGCCCTGTTCCTTTGTCACAATGGTGAAGACAAAGGAGCATCAGAACTGCTATTATTAGCAAACACAAGATGTTCAAAGGGTATAAGGCCATGTCCAACAACCTTGGTATCCCAGTTTCAGCAGTGCGCAATGTTATTAGGAAGTTTGCCAAGCAGTGAACCGGCAAGAACCTCACTGGATGTGGGAGAAAGAGGAAAATTGACAAGAGATGTCTTCAAAGGTTGGTGTGAATGGTGGAAAAGACACTGCATCAAACATTCAAAGACCTGAAGGCCAACCGGGAACAGTCTGGGGTCATGGTTTCAACAAGTATCATATGCCACTCCCTAAACCAAGCAGAGCTTTATGGGCAAAGGCCAAGGAAGAAACCATTGCAGAAGAAAAGACATAAAAAGGAAAAACTGATCTTTGCCAAAGAGTACCTTGACAAACCACAATCCTTCTGGGAAAATGTTCTGTGGACAGATGAAGCAAAAATAGAGATTTTTGGCAATGCAAAGCAACAATTTGTTTACAGACGGTGCAATGAAACTTATAGAACACCTAAAGGAAAAGAACACCTTACCAACAGTTAAGCATTGTGGAGGATCAATAATGATGTTGGGTTGCTTTCCGGCGTCTGGTACCGGAGGCCTTGACTGTATCACAGGAATCATGACATCAGAGAATTATCAAGAGATTTTAGAGCGAAATGTCCTACCCAGTGTAAGAAAACTTGGTTTGAGTCAAATATCATGGGTCCTCCAGCAAAGCAATGACCCAAAGCACACATCCAACAGTACACAGGAATGGTTGAAAAAGAAAATATGGACTGTTTTAAAATGGCCAGCAATGAGTCCTGACCTCAATTTCATTGAAAATCTTTGGGGCGAGCTGAAATCTGCCATTGGGAAAAAGAACCCGGCAAACATTCTAGAGCTTGAACAAACTGCAAAGGAAGAGTGGAGAAAACTCCAGCTGAGAAGTGCAAGAAGCTTATAGATGGCTACAAGAAACGTGTGGAGGCCGTCAGCAATGCCAAAGGGGGTGCAGCCAAGTATTAATTAGGGGGG
This sequence comes from Phyllobates terribilis, assembly GCF_046119375.1. Classification (NCBI taxonomy): domain Eukaryota; kingdom Metazoa; phylum Chordata; class Amphibia; order Anura; family Dendrobatidae; genus Phyllobates; species Phyllobates terribilis. The sequence continues at coordinate 49,538,387 of NW_027362764.1, forward strand.
GGCCTTTATTGCTGCACATGCTGTTTATTCTGTTTCTTCTTTGAAATTGCAACATGGAAGTTGAAAAACAATATTTTATTGTTGTATTACTTTGGACCACTAATTAAAAAATCCTGAGGATAAAACTTTGGTACATTTCCATTTATTTCTGAAGATATTGTACAGTTTATGAAAAAAATGAAGGGTGACAATAATGATGAGCAGAACTTATAATGTAAAGGAATGACATCACTGATGACATCACCACTGACAAAATAGTAGTTAGAATTGATGAGTGACCTCTCCAATTGTATCACTGCTGACAAAATAATAAGTAGATGAGTGACCTCAATGCTGATATTATAATATGCGGAGGTGGCATTGATGAAAAATGCTATTCAATTATAAGGTGTAATAAAAAAAAGAGTGACATCATTGATTAAGTCAATGCTCTCTAAACATAAGTTATTGATTACATCCCTGCTGACAACATATAAGTTACAATGTAAAAGAATGACATCACAGATCAGATGATGCTATCCAAATATAAGTTTTAATGTACAGGCAGGACCTCACCTATTTGTAAAAACTATAATGTTTAGAAGTATAATAATTTATAAGAACTCTGCTCTCCGAATATAAAGTATATAGTGAACTGACATCACTGATGACATCAGCGGTGACAAAATAAAAAATTATTATGACACATCAAACTTACAAGAAGTTATGACACTGGTAAGATCAGTACTCCTCAAATTCAAGCTGTAATGTGCAGGAGTGACATCACTGCTGATAGAAATGAGTTACAATGTGAAGTAATGACATCACTGCTGATAGAAATGAGTTACAATGTGCAGGAGTGACATCACTGCTGATAGAAATGAGTTACAATGTGAAGTAATGACATCACTGCTGATAGAAATGAGTTACAATGTGAAGTAATGACATCACTGCTGATAGAAATGAGTTACAATGTGAAGTAATGACATCACTGCTGATAGAAATGAGTTACAATGTGAAGTAATGACATCACTGCTGATAGAAATGAGTTACAATGTGAAGTAATGACATCACTGCTACCCAAGTATAAGCTATATTCTGCAGGGAGGATCTCTCTTACTAGTAAATGTTATAATGTACAGGAGTGAGATCATTATTAAGAGTTCTCCTTTCGTAATATAATGTAGTGACATCACTGATGACATCAGCGGTGACAAGAAAAAATGAGTAAGAATGTAAAAGAGTGACATCACTGAGAAGATCCCTATTATCCAAAATATAAATGAGTTGGATCTCACTGGTCACAGAACTGGTGATGATGACAGCATAAAAGTTATAATGTACAGGAGTCTCTCTGAATATAAAGTATATGAAAGAGTGACATCATCGATGACATCAGAGTTGAGAAAAGAAAACTTAGAATGACATCACATGAGAAAGAATAAGATCCATTGCAGTCAATTGTAAGTTATTATGCATAGGAGTAACTTCACTCATCCAATATAAGTTATAATGTACAGGAGTGATGTCACCGGTAGTATAGGTTATACTTTACGCAATAGCTCAGACCTCATCATGGCAGATGAGCAATGCAGATACAAGAGCAAGAAGTCTGAGCCTGACGGGCAGACGTTACCCGGCTCTCTCCATTTCCAGGAGGAGCCGCCTGGTTGGCATCTTACAGGCCAGGATGAGGCTCCTCTGCCAGCGCTGCTCCCTCCAAACCACGGCTGTTTGCATTTATTTAATATCATCTGGCGGTTAAGGCGGCAGCAGCTCTGAACATACAAAGTGTCAGTCATCGCATTCCTAATATTCTCCATGAGGGATGATTTATGATCTTCCCAGACCAATGTAGTGATAATAAAAAAGAAAATATTCTGCAAGTGCTTGATAAATATACGGAGCAGCACTCGGGCCTTTGACGTTGGTGCCATACAGATTATTTACTCTGGAAGATCAGAACCTCAGAGCTGGGGCAGCGTTCCTACAGTCAGGACTTACATCCAAGTTATTTGTGGAATCCACTTGCAGCAAGAACATAAATGGGTGATAATATGCTAAGGGTTTAAAGGTATGTCACTTCTTATTAGTCAGTAACTGCTTAAAGGGATGATTTTACTACTGGAACTAGTGATACAGTTGTATAGGTCTTAGTACAACGATAAAAATGATACCTGTCTTGTAGTAATACGATGTGCAGGCACTGAGAAATCAAGCTTTGATGCCACGTGCAAATTCACGTGCAAGTGCAATGGGGGCGTGTCCAAGTGCACTGAGCACTATGCACTACTAGCCTGATTTGCATGTGAGTTCAAAGCTTGATTTCTCAGCACTGGCACATCACATTATTTTAAGACTAGTATCATTTTTATTGTTTTACCTTGACCTACACAGCCATACTGCTAGTTGATTTATTAAAATCACCCCAACAGGTTCCCTTTAAGAAGCATGTCCTTCATTTATCATTAGAGAATCGATATAATAAGTACTGTCCTCTTCAAAATAAAGATGAGAGAAGTTCAAGGTGCTCTTTAGTCTCAGTACTCAGTTAAATTATTCAGGGAGGGACCACTATACAGAGCATAGACCCCCTCTAATGTCTATATGTTAGAAGTTTTGATACACATTAATAAATACACTGCCCAAAAAAATAAAGGGAACACTTAAACAACAGAATATAACTCCAAGTAGATCAAACTTCTGTGAAATCAAACTGTCCACTTAGGAAGAAACACTGATTGACAATCAATTTCACATGCTGTTGTGCAAATGGAATAGACAATAGATGGAAATTATTGGCAATTATCAAGACACCCTCAATAAAGGAGTGGTTCTGCAGGTGGGGACCACAGACCACATCTTAGTACCAATGCTTTCTGGCTGATGTTTTGATCACTTGAATGTTGGTTGTGCTTTCACACTCGTGGTAGCATGAGACGGACTCTACAACCCACAGAAGTTGCTCAGGTAGTGCAGCTCATCCAGGATGGCACATCAATGCGAGCTGTGGCAAGAAGGTTTGCTGTGTCTGTCAGCGTAGTGTCCAGAGTCTAGAGGCGAAACCAGGAGACAGGCCAGTACACCAGGAGACGTGGTGGGGGCCGTAGGAGGGCAACAACCCAGCAGCAGGACCACTACCTCCGCCTTTGTGCAAGGAGGAACAGGAGGAGCACTGCCAGAGCCCTACAAAATGACCTCCAGCAGGCCACAAATGTGCATGTGTCTGCACAAACGGTTAGAAAACGACTCCATGAGGGTGGTATGAGGGCCCGAAGTCCACAGATGGGGGTTGTGCTCACAGCCCAACACCGTGCAGGACGCTTGGTATTTGCCACAGAACACCAGGATTGGCAAAGTCACCACTGGCGCCCTGTGCTCTAAATAGATGGAAGCAGGTTCACACTGAGCACATGTGACAGACGTGACAGAGTCTGGAGACGCAGTGGAGAGCGATCTGCTGCCTGCAACATCCTTCAGCATGACCGGTTTGACAGTGGGTCAGTAATGGTGTGGGGTGGCATTTCTTTGGAGGGCCGCACAGCCCTCCATGTGCTAGTCAGAGGTAGCCTGACTGCCAGTAGGTACCGAGATGAGATCCTCAGACCCCTTGTGAGACCACATGCTGGTGCGGTTGGCCCTGGGTTCCTCCTAATGCAGGACAATGCCAGACCTCATGTGGCTGGAGTGTGTCAGCAGTTCCTGCAACATGAAGGTATTGAAGCTATGGACTGGCCCGCCCGTTCCCCAGACCTGAATCCGATTGAGCACATCTGGGACATCATGTCTCGCTCCATCCACCAACGTCACGTTGCACCACAGACTGTCCAGGAGTTGGCGGATGCTTTAGTCCAGGTCTGGGAGGAGATCCCACAGGAGACCATCCGCAACCTCATCAGGAGCATGCCCAGGTGTTGTAGGGAGGTCATACAGGCACGTGGAGGCCACACACAATACTCAGCCTCATCAGGAGCATGCCCAGGCGTTGTAGGGAGGTCATACAGGCACGTGGAGGCCACACACAATACTGAGCCTCATTTTGACTTGTTTTAAGGACATTACATCAAAGTTGGATCAGCCTGTAGTGTGTTTTTCCACTTTAATTTTGGGGGTGACTCCAAATCCATTCCTCCATTGGTTAATAAACTTGATTTCCACTGATGATTTTTGTGTGATTTTGTTGTCAGCACATTCAACTTTATACAGAACAAAGTATTCAATGAGAATATTTCATTCATTCAGATCTAGGATGTGTTATTTGGGTGTTCCCTTTATTTTTTTGAATAGTGTATATTAATAAAAAAAATATTTTTCAACTTTCTAATACAAATTTGGCTCCATTCATCAAAGATTCTATGCCTAAAAAAGTGTTATAAAAGTTTGAAAACTCTCTTAATGAATCATGAGCTTCTGACTTCTTCATGCCATCTCATTAAGACTGGAGAGAAAATCGCTGATCTTGATGAATCGGCCCCCATATATTTCAGTTTCTCACCACTTTCAAAAATTTGCGCTTGCTGTCAGCGAACACAAACATTCTTGGCTGAAAAATCTGTAAATATTTACTTCTCACAGATGAGAGATTGTAACAATTGCATCCTAACTGCACATGGGCAGTTGAACCAATCTCTCTCTTTTTCTCGTCCTCATAGTTTGCCACAATGTTTCAGCGCAGGAAAAATGTATCAACCTCGGAGTTATGACTTTTTCCAATTGTCTAGACTTGATACAATAGTAAAAAATTCTCATCTGCAATAACGATTATGCCAGTGTGGAAATGAGGACATTTCAATTCAATGACAGCAAGTTTATGGCTTGACATAGGTGAGGACTTGACTAGATATATCAGCCCCATAGTATATTAGAAAGTTGCAGGAAGGTTTATTATAAGATAATTAAGCTTCATTTACACCAAGTTCAAAAATTGTCCAGAAATATGTAGACTTGGGGTTCCCAAAGTTGTTTCACCTGATAAAGCATATTTAAAGGGGTTGTATATTTTTTAATAATATACCCTTGTATGATCTTAAAATAGTAAATTATCCAACTTTCTAACATGCTCCATTGATACAAGGCCCCCCGATCTGCAGAAATCCATGTTTTAGTAGTTCCACCCCGAATTTGTATTTGACACAGAATGTGTTTCCTGGTCGAAATGTAACCACAGCTGTAGGTGCAGGGGGCTAAGTAACTGTTCAGCGCCTTTCTTTGTCATAGCCTATGCATAAATAGAGAAAGGGGCTGGCTTACTTATTAAAATGAAGCAGTCAGCCAGCCCCCTTGACACACAGCTCAGGTCACTTGCCATCTCCTGTTTCAAACATAATCTGGAAGTGGAGCTCACAGGAGATAGGTAAAGTTTGTGCCACCTTGGATAAGTATATCAGTAGGTTATATTATTTGCTGCTTTAGTCACATTCAAAAATATTTTCTTTTTAACTGGAAAACGCATTTAAAAATAAATTAATTAATTTATAATTATTTATTTCTGACAATGTTAAGATTTCATTGAGAATAATTGCATGATTTTTGAGAAAAAGATGTTTGTTTGGTTTTTTTTTTCAAAAACAGCGCCCCTCTCGTTAGAAGGTGGTGTCTGGTATTACTACCCTGCTTCTTTCAAGCAAATTTTGCATTACCAGACGTAGACATTTACTTCGATGGAAAGTGAGTCCAATTTTGAGATCAATATCAGATCGGTGGGGATCTGATACCGTAAACTCCCAACACTTAGCTGCTTTCTGCTACATTGAAGGCAAGATGTAGAGAACAGATCTGGAACAGCACAGCTCCATACACCTTGTAGTGGCCATTTTCGGCACTGCAGGTCAGGTTCTATTAAAGGGAATCTGTCAGCAGGATTTCACCCCCCAAACTATTTATATGTGCATGTAGCTCTTTTAAAGACGAGTTCAGTAATACCTTTACAAGGCCAGTCCGTTCCACCATTACTGAGAAATCAGTATTTGAATTGATATGTAAAATGAGGCTAAAGAGGTATGGTAGATCCGAAGCCTCTGTCACTCCAGCTCTATTCCCTACCCAGTGCCACCTCCTCCTGCTTGACTTACAGACTCTATGCTGTATGATTGAAGGCAGAGGAGTTATCATTCAAGCAGGAGGAGGCGGCACTGGTCGAAGAATAGAGCTGGAGTGACGGAGGCTTCAGATCTATATCCTAATTTGCATATCAATTCAAATGCTGACTTCTCAGTAACGGAGGAACAGACCGGCCATGTAAAGGTATTGATGGACTTGTCTTTGAGAGAGCTACATGTGTATAGAAATAGTTTAGGGGGGATGAAATCTGGCTGATAGAATCCCTTTAAAGTGAATATGATGAGTTGCAGTACCCAAAAGTGACCACTGAACAGAGGATGGTGCTGTGCAGTACTGGCTCCATTTACTATGGGGGAGCCAAATGTCAGACCCTTACTAATCTGGTGTTAAGCATACGTCATCAATATTTGAGCCTGGACAACCCCTTTCATCCAGGATCTTACATACTTTGCAAACTGACTGTTTATAGCATATATACAGTGGTGGCCAAAAGTATTGGCACCCCTGCAATTCTGTCAGATAATACTCAGTTTCTTCCTGAAAATGATTGCAATCACAAATTCTTTGGTCTTATTATCATCATTTAATTTGCTTGCAAGGAAAAAACACAAAAGTGAATGAAGCAAAAATCAAATCATTGATCATTTCACACAAAACTCCAAAAAAGGGCCGGACAAAAGTATTGGCACCCTCAGCCTAATACTTGGTTGCACAACCTTTAGCCAAAATAACTGCGAACAACCGCTTCCGGTAACCATCAATGAGTTTCTTACAATGCTCTGCTGGAATTGTAGACCATTCTTCTTTGGCAAACTGCTCCAGGTCCCTGATATTTGAAGGGTGCCTTCTCCAAACTGCCATTTTGAGATCTCTCCACAGGTGTTCTATGGGATTCCGGTCTGGACTCATTGCTGGCCACCTTAGAAGTCTCCAGTGCTTTCTCTCAAACCATTTTATAGTGCTTTTGGAAGTGTGTTTTGGGTCATTGTCCTGCTGGAAGACCCATGACCTCTGAGGGAGACCCAGCTTTCTCACACTGGGCCCTACATTATGCTGCAAAATTTGTTGGTAGTCTTCAGACTTCATAATGCCATGCACACGGTCAAGCAGTCCAGTGCCAGAGGCAGCAAAGCAACCCCAAAACATCAGGGAACCTCCGCCATGTTTGACTGTAGGGACCGTGTTCTTTTCTTTGAATGCCTTTTTTTTTTTCCTGTACACTCTATGTTGATGCTTTTTCCCAAAAAGCTCTACTTTTGTCTCATCTGACCAGAGAACATTCTTCCAAAACATTTTAGGCTTTCTAAGGTAAGTTTTGGCAAACTCCAGCCTGGCTTTTTTATGTCTCGGGGTAAGAAGTGGGGTCTTTCTGGGTATCCTACCATACAGTCCCTTTTCATTCAGACGCCGACGGATAGTACGGGTTGACACTGTTGTACCCTCGGACTGCAGGGCAGCTTGAACTTGTTTGGATGTTAGTCGAGGTTCTTTATCCACCATCCGCACAATCTTGCGTTGAAATCTCTCGTCAATTTTTCTTTTCCGTCCACATCTAGGGAGGTTAGCCACAGTGCCATGGGCTTTACACTTCTTGATGACACTGCGCACGGAAGACACAGGAACATTCAGGTCTTTGGAGATGGACTTGTAGCCTTGAGATTGCTCATGCTTCCTCACAATTTGGTTTCTCAAGTCCTCAGACAGTTCTTTGGTCTTCTTTCTTTTCTCCATGCTCAATGTGGTACACACAAGGACACAGGACAGAGGCTGAGTCAACTTTAATCCATGTTAACTGGCTGCAAGTGTGATTTAGTTATTGCCAACACCTGTTAGGTGCCACAGGTAAGTTACAGGTGCTGTTAATTACACGAATTAGAGAAGCATCACATGATTTTTCAAACAGTGCCAATACTTTTGTCCACCCCCTTTTTTAGGTTTGGTGTGGAATTATATCCAATTTGGCTTTAGAACAATTCTTTTTGTGTTTTTTCATTGAAGACAAATTAAATGAAGACAATAATGCCAAAGAATTTGTGATTGCAATCATTTTCAGGAAGAACCTGAGTATTATCTGACAGAATTGCAGGGGTGTCAATATTTTTGCCCACCACTGTAAAAGTATCCTGTGCAAACGAATGGGTCTACCCATCCATCATTGTCACGATCCATAGTCTGGCAATAGATAAGACCCACCCAAACTTGATCACACATTTCCCAGCTTCTCCTCCACCGTCAAGCAGAACACACATCTAATATTCCTGCCTGCGGCAAGCAGCGATCCCTCATAGAGGAGCTGCGGAAAAGTAAAAATTGATTTAGGTCTTATTGATTTTTATGAGATTTTCTCTGCTTAGACTGAGAAGAAATAACCAGAGACACCCTGACACCGATTAGTGATGCCGCGCCGAGGCGGCATGCTGATGAGCCTGAGAGATGGGGCACGGACTCCCAATGTGAGACGCACTTCAGGGAGGAGGGAAGGAAAGAAAAGAAGATAAAGTAGGGATTGACTATAGTTAATGTGTGTGTACATGTGAGTACAAACTCGATTATACAAATATAGCCACAAAAATGTGCCAAAAAGTACGTGAACGGGCCATTTAAACCAATAATCTCTATAGCGGTGGAACATCTAAACAGATCCAAAATTCTGTGCTTTTTCATTTCTTCATGTATCTTTATTGCAAGCAGACCTCCATTTTTTCCAATACAGAGCTGCAAATCCTCTGCATAGACAGTTAAATAATAAAATGTTGGCTTCCATCAGCCACCACTAGAGGGAGCTCACTGCAGGCAGTTTATATACTGGTCTTTATAGTAAGACAGTATGCAGTGAGCTCCCCCTAGTGGTGGCTGCCAGAAGACAGAATTCTCTAGTTTGACTTTGGTAATATCAAAAAAACAAAGCTTTGACCACTATAAAAATTAATCTAAAAATTAGAACGTTAATGATAAGAAATCAAGGATTTTTAATGGAGCATGGTCATGAGAAGAGGCAGTGCTTCACATTTCTTCCTTATAACAAAGCAGGTAAATGTCGGAGAAACATCATGGGTGGTGACACGCTCTAAGAATGAGACCACCATTGTTTTTTATTAGTGCAGCTGCCACAAAGGGAATCTTACACTGCGGAAGCACAAAAACTTCATTTTGGAGGGTTTTCCAATGCCAAGGTTGACCAGAGTGATGTAAAGACATCATTATTGGAGCAAAGGAAACGTGTCCAATCTTGTTAAAGGGGTCTCAAAACATTATCACTTGGTGTGTGGTAATAGTTAGATTGGTGTGGGACCCCCATTAATGAAGGACTCTTTTTTTCGGCTACCCCAAGCAACAAGACTACAAACAGCTGAATAGAGCGGCTGGTCGGGCATGAATGAGCCAAGTGCGGAGCTCAACTGGGCAAGCGGCATTGTGTATGCATGAGCTCCGCTGCACCAGGCGCTGGGCCATGTCACCCAACATTAGTGCTCAACTACATTAAAAGAGCATTCCAGTGTCCAAAAATTATCACTAATATACTTTGTTGATGGTAATTTTTAGACCCTTGTTTTACTCTCTATAGTAGCCTCGAAGGCAGAAACGTGTCTCCTACACCACCCAGCAGCAAAACCACCGCCTAGAGCAGTCAGATAGAAGACCTGGTCGCTCTCCTGCTCCAGTGAAAATCTATAGCATGGTTGAAGCTATCTATGTGTTCATCGATTACATTGACTTAGAATTAAGCTGCACCGCACATGCGTAAGCTCAGCTGCTCCGGTCACCCTGTCCTGGTTGCAGTCTACATGGGATGAAAGGGGAACACAGGTCCACTGTCCTGGTGAACTGTGGGGGGCGCAAGCGTTGAACCCAACTGGAATACATCTACAATGATCTTTTGGTTGAAGTGTTCCAAAATCCCCCAAAATGTAGTAGAAACTTTCCGAGAAGATTGGAGGCAACGACGGGAAAGAAAGCCATATCATGGTCCATTGTTTTGTAATGCAATATTCAGTGTTAATGTACTGTTTGAGGGGGTCACATACATTATATATATATATATACATATATATATATATATATATATATATATATAGTACAGACCAAAAGTTTGGAGACACCTTCTCATTTAAAGATTTTTCTGTATTTTCATGACTATGAAAATTGTACATTCACACTGAAGGCATCAAAACTATGAATTAACACATGTGGAATTATATACTTAACAAAAAAGTGTGAAACAACTGAAAATATGTCTTATATTCTAGGTTCTTCAAAGTAGCCACCTTTTACTTTGATGACTGCTTTGCACACTCTTGGCATTCTCTTGATGAGCTTCAAGAGGTAGTCACCAGAAATGGTCTTCCACCAGTCTTGAAGGAGTTCCCAGAGATGCTCAGCACTTGTTGGCCCTTTTGCCTTCACTCTGCGGTCCAGCTCACCCCAAACCATCTCGATTGGGTTCAGGTCTGGTGACTGTGGAGGCCAGGTCATCTGGCGTAGCACCCCATCACTCTCCTTCTTGGTCAAATAGCCCTTACACAGCCTGAAGGTGTGTTTGAGGTCATTGTCCCGTTGAAAAATAAATGATGGTCCAACTAAACGCAAACCGGATGGAATAGCATGCCGCTGCAAGATGCTGTGGTAGCCATGCTGGTTCAGTATGCCTTCAGTTTTGAATAAATCCCCAACAGTGTCACCAGCAAAGCACCCCCACACCATCACACCTCCTCCTCCATGCTTCACGGTGGGAACCAGGCATGTAGACTCCATCCATTCACCTTTTCTGCGTCACACAAAGACATGGTGGTTGGAACCAAAGATCCCAAATTTGGACTCATCAGACCAAAGCACAGATTTCCATTGGTCTAACGTCCATATGTCCATTCCTTGTGTTCTTTAGCCCAAACAAGTCTCTTCTGCTTGTTGCCTGTCCTTAGCAGTGGTTTCCTAGCAGCTATTTTACCATGAAGGCCTGCTGCACAAAGTCTCCTCTTAACAGTTGTTGTAGAGATGTGTCTGCTGCTAGAACTCTGTGTGGCATTGACCTGGTCTCTAATCTGAGCTGCTGTTAACCTGCGATTTCTGAGGCTGGTGACTCGGATAAACTTATCCTCAGAAGTAGAGGTGACTCTTGGTCTTCCTTTCCTGGGGCGGTCCTCATGTGAGCCAGTTTCTTTGTAGAGCTTGATAGTTTTTGCAACTGCACTTGGGGACACTTTCAAAGTTTGCCCAATTTTTCGGACTGACTGACCTTCATTTCTTAAAGTAATGATGGCCACTCGTTTTTCTTTACTTAGATCCTTTTTTCTTGCCATAATACAAATTCTAACAGTCTATTCAGTAGGACTATCAGCTGTGTATCCACCAGACTTCTGCACAACACAACTGATGGTCCCAACCCCATTTATAAGGCAAGAAATCCCACTTATTAAACCTGATAGGGCACACCTGTGAAGTGAAGACCATTTCCGGTGACTACCTCTTGAAGCTCATCAAGAGAATGCCAAGAGTGTTCAAAGCAGTCATCAAAGCAAAAGGTGGCTACTTTGAAGAACCTAGAATATAAGACATATTTTCAGTTGTTTCACACTTTTTTGTTAAGTATATAATTCCACATCTGTTAATTCATAGTTTTGATGCCTTCAGTGTGAATGTACAATTTTCATAGTCACGAAAATACAGAAAAATCTTTAAATGAGGTGTGTCCAAACTTTTGGTCTGTACTATATATATATATATATATATATATATATATATATATATATATATATATATATACACACATACATACACACATGTAGATATATATGATACATGTACACGCTTCCCATGGCTGGGTGTGCTGATCATTCGAGTAGCTTTCAGGGCCGGCTGATGGGAATGCGGAGCCCCTGCCCTCTATTTGTGCAGAGCAGCGTCCTGGCAACAGAACAATTTTCTATCATCAGGGATAAATGGCCTGAACAGAACATTCTGATAAAAAGGAGAGAAAGGGAAGAAAGAGCCTCAGCCCAGAGCCCCTGATTGCTGCCGCTGCCCTCCCTGCCTGTCATCCCTTCACCAAATCCTCCTCCCCTGAACAACCTGAGCCGCCGCTGTCACCACTAATAATCCTGTCTCCTCTGCACATACAGAACAGGGGGCTACGTGCACCGCACAATGCCCCCATTATCAGTATTATTACACACTCACCTCATTTATACAGTGTGGATGAGCCGGGGTATTACTATGGGAATTATAACCCAGATGTAAGAAGTTACATAATGTGACAATTATCAGAAATACTAAAACTAGAAAGATAAAAGATAGATAGATTGATAGATAATAGATACATAATAGATAATAGATAGATAAATAGATAATAGATCGATACATAATAGATAATAGATAGATAATAGATAGATAATACATAGATAGATAACAGATCGATACATAATAGATAATAGATAGATAATAGATAGATGATAGATAGATAGATAGATAATAGATAGATAGATAGATAGATAATAGATAGATAGATAGATAGCTAGATAATAGATAGATAGATAATAGATAGATAGATAGATAATAGATAGATAGATAATAGATAGATAATAGATAGATGATAGATAATAGATAGATTTCACATTTAAAGTGTCATGGAATAAATGGTGCTATAATAATTAATAATAATAGATAATAGAGATAGATAATAGATGGATAGATAATAGATAGATAGATAGATAATAGATAGACAGATAGATAATAGATAGATAGATAGACAGATAGATAATAGATAGATAGATATATAGATAGATAGATAGATAGATAGATAGATAGAAAAGATAGATAATAGATAACAGGATACACTGTGACCAACCTACATGTATAGAAAATCAGCAGAGAACTCCAGCACATACTGCATACAGACCCATATAATATTATGTATGTGCGCCTGTATATGTGTGTATATTTATATGTGTGTGTATATACAGTGGCATATAAAAGTTTGGACACCCCTGCTCAAAATTACTGTTATTGTTTGGGAACAGTTAAACAAGTTGTAGATGAAAAGATCTCTAAAAGGCCTAAAGTTAAAGATGACACATTTGCTTTTTTTGCACCCTTGGAGATTTGTGTGCTCAGATGACTTTGACCAAGGGTTCAGACCTTAATTAGCCTGTTAGGGTTATGACTTGTTCACTATCATTGTTAGGAAAGGCCGGTGATGCAAATTTCCCAGCTTTATAAAAACCTACCCTCCTCTAACCTTGTGCCAAAAAACAGCAGCCATGGGTTCTTCTAAGCAACTGCCGAGCACTCTGAAAATGAAAATAGTGGAGGCCCATAAAGCAGAAGACTATAAGAAGATAGCAAAGCGTTTTCAAGTTGCCCTTTACTCAGTTTGAAATGTAATTAAGAAATGGCAGTAAACAGGAACAGTGGAGGTCAAGATAAGATCTGGAAGACCAAGCAAAATTTCAGTGAGAGCAGCTTGTAGGAGTGCTAGAGAGGCAAATCAGATCCCCCGATTAACTGTAAAAGACTTTCAGAAAGATTTAGCAGACTCTGGAGTTGTGGTACATTGTTCTACTGTTCAGAGACTCCTGCACAAATATAGCCTTTATGGTAGAGTCATCAGAAGAAAACCTCTCCTGTGTCCTCACCATGCAATTCAGTGTCAAAAGTATGCAAAAAAACATCTAAAGAAGCCTGATGCATTTTGGAAACAAGTCCTGTGGAGAAATGAGGTTAAAATAGACCTCTTGGGCCACAGTGATCAAAGGTATGTGTGGAGAAAAAAGGGCCCAGAATTTCAGGAAAGGAACATTTCGCCAACCATTAAGCATAGGGGTGGATCAGCCATGCTTTGGGGTCGTGTTGCAGCCAATGGAATGAGGTACCTTTCACAGATAGAGGGAAGAATGGATTCAATGAAATTTCAACAAATTCTTGATGCAAACATAACAGCATCTGTAAAAAAGCTGAAGATTATAAGAGGATGGCTTCTACAAATGTATAATGATCCTAAACACACGTCAAACTCCACAATAGACGACCTCAAAAGGCGCAAGCTGAAGGTTTTACATTGCCCCTCATAGTCCCCTGATCTGAACATCATTGAAAATCTGTGGCTAGACCTCAAAATAGAAGAGCATGTAAGACGCCCCAGGAATCTCACAGAACTGGAAGAATGGATGAAAATCCCTCAAACAAGAACTGAAAGACTCTTGTCTAGCTACAAAAAGGGTTTACAAACTGTGATACTTTCAAAAGGGGGCGCTATTAGCTACTAACCATTCAGGGTGCCCAAACTTTTGCATTGCCACATTTTCCTTTTTGTAATTTTTAAAATGTAAAAGATGAAAATATATATACAGTGTATATATATTTTGCCGAAAACACAAAGGAAATGTGTCATCTGTAAATTTAGGCCCTTTAGAGATCATTTCATCTTCAACTTGCTTAACTGTTCACAATAACAGTAATTTTGCCCAGGGGTGCCCAAACTTTCACATGACACTGTACCTAGCGGATTTAATATTTCTGTTTTAGGAAATGAAATTGGGGATTTGGTCAGGATTAATGGTGTCCTCAATGCTTAGAAATACAGGCAGATACTTGTCCATCACATAATATCAGGAGGCGTCTGATTGGCTCCAAATTTATTCTGTAGCAGGAAAACGAACCCAAACATCCAACCAATGTCATAAGGAATTATCTTCAGCGTAAAGAAGAACAAGGAGTCCTGGAAGTGATGATCCGGCCCCCACAGAGCTCTGATCTCACATCATCTAGTCTGTCTGGGATCACATGAAGAGACAGAATGATCTGCACAAGTATCATCCACAGGAGATCTGGGGTCAGTTCTCCAAGATATTTGAAAAACCTCCCTGCGGAGTTCCTCCATACAAACCTGGATCAGTTACACCAGTTTTGTCAGGAGAAATGGGCCCAAATTCCAACCAACTATTGTGAGAAGCTTGTGGAAGGATATTCCAAACGTTTGACCCAAGTCATTCAGTTTAAGGGCAATGGTACCATTTAACTTCCTGGTTGAAATCTTGAGATGTTGCTTCAGTATTGCCACATAATCTTCTTTTCTCATGATGCCATCTATTTTGTGAAGTGCACCAGTCCCTCCTACAGAAAAACAACCCCACAACATGATGCTGCCACCCCCGTGTTTCACAGTTGGGATGGTGTTCTTAGGCTTCCAAGCTTCTCCCTTTTTCCTTCAAACGTAACAATGGTCATTATGCCCAAAAAGTTCAATTTTAGTTTCATAAGACCACAGGACATGTCTCCAAAAATTAAGGTCTTTGTTCCTGTGTGCATTTGAAAACATTAATCTGGCTTTTTTATGTTTCTTTTGGAGTAATGACTTCTTCCTGGCAGAGTGGCCTTTCAGCCCATGTTCATACAGTATTCGTTTCACTGTGGATATTGACACAATCTTACCAGCTTTCGCCATCATCTTCACAAGGTCTTTTGCTTTTGTCCTTGGTTTGATATGCACATGTCGGACCAAAGCACGTTCATCTCTGGGACACAGAACCCGTCTCCTTCCTGAGTGGTATGATGGCTGGACATTCCCATCTTTTTTGTAGTTTGATATAATTGTTTGTACAGATGAATGAGGCACCTTCAGGTATCTTGAAATTGTACCCAAGGATGAGCCAGACTTGTGCAAGTCCACAATTCTCTTTCTGATATCTTGGCTGATTTCTTTACTTTCCCATGATGCGACATAAAGGAGCAGTGTGTTTCAGGTGTGCATTAAAATACATTCACAGGTGTGTTTCTAATCAACTCACATGTTGCCAAAAAACTATCAGAAGCTTCCAAACACATGACGTCATCATATGGGCAGTCCAGAATTGTTTAAAGGCATAGTAATCGTAGTGTATGTAAACTTTTGACTTTGCAAAAAGTAATAAAAATACCTTAAAACATTCTCTCTCTCTCATTATTCTGGCATTTGGCAAATATTAAACATTATGGTAATCCTAACTGACCTAAAACGGGAAAGATTTATTCTGATTTCATGTCAGATATTGAGAAAAACATGCAGATGTGTCTTTTTATATAGTGTATGGAAACTTCTGGTTTCAACTGTATATCTATATATACCGTAAGTATGTGTGTAAATGTTTAGTGTATATTTGTATGTATGTGTATATATATATATACATATATATATGTGCACGCATTCATCTTTGAATATATGTTATGTGTTTCTATGTATGTGTGTACATATATGTTTTATATGTATTTATCTTTGTATGTACTACATGTGTATATGTCTCTGTATATGTTTATGTATCCATATGTATATATGTATCAATCTTTTGCCTATGCTGTACATGTACAATATATATGTGTGTGTCTGTGTGTATATATATACTGTATATATTTCTGTGTATATGTGTGTTTAGATGTATTTGTATGCTTGTATGTACTGTATGTTTATATGTCCATTTGTATATATGTATATATATCGTTGTATATCCTGTTTATGCAAAATATATGTATGTGTGTGCCTGCGTATAAATATATATACATACTGTATATATTTCTGTGTATATGTGTTTACATTTATTTGTATGCTTGTATGTACTGTATGTGTATATGTCTCTGTATATGTTTATATGTCCACATGTATATATATATGTATATTCTTGAGAAAGGCTCGTGTCAAAACGCGCGTTGGGGAGACGTGTGCAGCAGTGGAGTCCTGACAGTGGTCTACAGCTATTTAGGTACCTTATATTGTTTGTGTACATACCCATAAAATTCACGATAATCTAAATACTATGACTGCTAGTTTCTTTGGGCATTTGTGCTGGTACTTACTTTGCTAGCTATCTATGTTGTTGGCTCTATTAGTGTGCTGTTTGACCAGTATATGTATGTACGTACTATCTATATTGTTATATAACCAGGTATTTCCATTTCTGTGCCGTCCATTTTCTGATTTTATTTTTTTACATCTGTCCCAGCATTTTCCCATTTACCCTTTCAGACGTGATTAATATAGATTACATTTTGATATTAATGGACATTATGGATCGTCATTTTTTGCTGTTTTTCAGCCTCCTCCCCCTATTGTTCATGGGACGATCGGTCTTTTAACAGTCCATTTTTGGCAGTAATATGCATATACATGTGAAATATAGTTTAGTGATTAATATACTGCTTTCGCTCTTCAGTCATTCATGTGTATATATTTTTGTATGTTTAAATGTCTCTGTATATGTTTATATGTCCACATGTATATGTATCTATCTTTGTATATGCTGTATATGTACAATATGTATGTATGTGTGGGACTACATATATATATATATTTATATATATATATATATATATAAACTGTATATATTTCTGTGTATATGTCTCTAGATGTATTTGTATGTTTGTATGTACTGTATGTTTAAATGTCTCTGTATATGTTTATATGTCCATATGTACAGTCATGGCCAAAAGTATTGAGAATGAGACAAATAGTAATTTTTCCAAAGTTTACTGCTTCATTTTTTGTAATGGCAATTTGCATATACTCCTGAATGTCAAAGAGTGATCAGCTTAACAGCAATTACTGTACTTGCAAAGTCAATATTTGCCCAGAAAATGAACTTTAACCCCCAAAACACATTTCAACATCATTGCAGTCCTGCCTTAAAAGGAGCAGCTAACATCGTTTTAGTGATTGATCCATTAACACAGGTGTGGGTGTTGATGAGGACAGGGCTGGCGATCAATCAGTCATGATTAAGTAAGAATGACATCACTGGACACTTTAAAAGGAGGCTGGTTCTTGGTATCATTGTTTCTCTTCAGTTAACCATGGTTATCTCTAAAGAAACACGTGCAGCCATCATTGCACAGCACAAAAATGGCCTAACAGGGAAGAGTATCGCAGCTACAAAGATTGCACCTCAGTCAACAATCCATCGCATCATCAAGAACTTCAAGGAGAGAGCTTCCATTGTTGTCAAAAAGGCTCCAGGGCGCCCAAGAAAGACCAGCAAGCACCAGGACCGTATCTTAAAACTGTTTCAGCTGCAGGATCGGACTACCAGCAGTGCCGAGCTTGCTCAGGAATGGCAGCAGGCTGGTGTGAGTGCTTCTGCACGCACTGTGAGGCGGAGACTCTTTGAGCAAGGGCTGGTTTCAAGGAGGGCAGCAAAGAAGCCACTTCTCTCCAGAAAAAAACATCAGGAACCGACTGATATTCTGCAAAAGGTACAGGGAGTGGACTGCTGAGGACTGGGGCAAAGTCATTTTCTCTGATGAATCCCCTTTTCGATTGTTTGGGACATCTGGAAAACAGCTTATTCAGAGAAGAGGTGAGCGCTACCACCAGTCTTGTCTCATGCCAACTGTAAAGCATCCTGAAACCATTCATGTGTGGGGTTGCTTCTCAGCCAAGGGAATCGGCTCACTCACAGTCTTGCCTAAAAACACAGCCATGAATAAAGAATGGTACCAGAATGTCCTCCAAGAGCAACTTCTCCCAACCGTCCAAGAGCAGTTTGGCGCCCAACAATGCCTTTTCCAGCATGATGGAGCACCTTGCCATAAAGCAAAGGTGATAACTAAATGGCTCATGGAACAAAACATAGAGATTTTGGGTCCATGGCCTGGAAACTCCCCAGATCTTAATCCCATTGAGAACTTGTGGTCAATTATCAAGAGACGGGTGGACAAACAAAAACCAACAAATCCTGGCAAAATGAAAGCATTGATTATGCAAGAATGGACTGCTATCAGTCAGGATTTGGTCCAAAAGTTGATTGAGAGCATGCCAGGGAGAATTACAGAGGTCTTGAAGAAGAAGGGGCAACACTGCAAATATTGACTTGCTGCATTAACTCATTCTGTCAATATAACCTATTGGTACTCATAATATGATTGCAATTATATTTCTGTATGTGATATAAACATCAGACAAACACTAATAAAAACCAGAGGCCAGCAGACCATGTGAAAATATAATTTTGGTGTCATTCTCAATACTTTTGGCCATGTCTGTACAGTACAGACCAAAAGTTTGGACACACCTTCTGATTTAAAGATTTTTCTGTATTTTCATGACTATGAAAATTGTACATTCACACTGAAGGCATCAAAACTATGAATTAACACATGTGGAATTATATACTTAACAAAAAAGTGTGAAACAACTGAAAATATTTCTTATATTCTAGGTTCTTCAAAGTAGCCACCTTTTGCTTTGATGACTGCTTTGCACACTCTTGCATTCTCTTGATGAGCTTCAAGAGGTAGTCACCGGAAATGGTCTTCCAACAATCTTGAAGGAGTTCCCAGAGATGCTTAGCATTTGTTGGCCCTTTTGCCTTCACTCTGCGGTCCAGCACACCCCAAACCATCTCGATTGGGTTCAGGTCTGGTGACTGTGGAGGTCAGGTCATCTGGCGTAGCACCCCATCACTCTCCTACTTGGTCAAATAGCCCTTACACAGCCTGGAGGTGTGTTTGAGGTCATTGTCCCGTTGAAAAATAAATGATGGTCCAACTAAACTCAAACCGGATGGAATAGCATGCCGCTGCAAGATGCTGTGGTAGCCATGCTGGTTCAGTATGCCTTCAGTTTTGAATAAATCCCCAACAGTGTCACCAGCAAAGCACCTCCACACCATCACACCTCCTCCTCCATGCTTCACGGTGGGAACCAGGCATGTAGAGTCCATCCGTTCACCTTTTCTGCGTCGCACAAAGACACGGTGGTTGGAACCAAAGATCTCAAATTTGGACTCATCAGACCAAAGCACAGATTTCCACTGGTCTAATGTCCATTCCTTGTGTTCTTTAGCCCAAACAAGTCTCTTCTGCTTGTTGCCTGTCCTTAGCAGTGGTTTCCTAGCAGCTATTTTACCATGAAGGCCTGCTGCACAAAGTCTCCTCTTAACAGTTGTTGAAGAGATGTGTCTGCTGCTAGAACTCTGTGTGGCATTGACCTGGTCTCTAATCTGAGCTGCTGTTAACCTGCGATTTCTGAGGCTGGTGACTCGGATAAACTTATCCTCAGAAGTAGAGGTGACTCTTGGTCTTCCTTTCCTGGGGCGGTCCTCATGTGAGCCAGTTTACATGCACATCAATTTACGTTTCAGTTCAGACTCCCAGGTTTTTTCTTTGCAGTTTAGTGTGCTTTAGTGCATATAAAGGGTGTGGCCGCCCTTTGTCTGAGCTGAAAGGTTCATTCTGCCTCACAGGTTTATGTTTCTACTAGGGGTTCAGTCTCTCTGCCCTTCTCCATATGTATGTCACTTGACAAATGGTAAGGTTTTAATATTAGAGTTAGGACTGTCCTATAAGGGTTACCGTGACGTGGTGGGATGGATTTTACATTATTTTGATCAAAATTATGTTAACTAAATACCCTTTATTATTTATCATTATTTTGTACTGTGCAATTTACCCATTTACTTCCAGATATTTGGGTATTTTGCTTGTCTTTTGGTTTTTCTCCTTTTAATGTCCATTCCTTGTGTTCTTTAGCCCAAACAAGTCTCTTCTGCTTGTTGCCTGTCCTTAGCAGTGGTTTCCTAGCAGCTATTTTACCATGAAGGCCTGCTGCACAAAGGCTGGTGACTTGTCTTTCTTTACTTAGCTGCTTTTTTTTTCCATAATACAAATTCTAGCAGTCTATTCAGTAGGACTATCAGCTGTGCATCCACCAGACTTCTGCACAACACAACTGATGGTCCCAACCCCATTTATAAGGCAAGAAATCCCACTTATTAAACCTGACAGGGCACACCTGTGAAGTGAAGACCATTTTCGGTGACTACCTTTTGAAGCTCATCAAGAGAATGCCAAGAGTGTTCAAAGCAGTCATCAAAGCAAAAGGTGGCTACTTTGAAGAACCTAGAATATAAGACATATTTTCAGTTGTTTCACACTTTTTTGTTAAGTATATAATTCCACATGTGTTAATTCATAGTTTTGATGCCTTCAGTGTGAACGTACAATTTTCATAGTCATGAAAATACAGAAAAACCTTTAAATGAGAGGGTGTGTCCAAACTTTTGGTCTGTACTGTATATGTATCTATCTTTGTATATGCTGTATATGTACAATATGTATGTATGTGTGGGCCTATTTGTATATATGTATATATATATATTTATATATATATATAAACTGTATATATTTCTGTGTATACGTCTCTAGATGTATTTGTATGTTTGTATGTACTGTATGTTTAAATGTATCTGTATATGTTCATATGTCCACATGTATATATATCTATCTTTGTATATGCTGTATATGTACAATATGTATGTGTGGGCCTATGTGTATATATATATATATATATATATATATATATATATACTGTATATATTTCTGTGTATACGTCTTTAGTAGTGTTGAGCGAGTATGTTCTATTAACCCTTTCGCCGAGTATGCTCGGGTCGAGCTCCGAGTATTTACAGCTGCTCGGTGATATGGTTGAATCGCTCCCGGGTGCACGATTTGCGACTGTTTGACAGCTTTAATACATGTGAGGAATGTCTATTTCTTACATATTCCTCACATGTAATAAAGCTGTCAAACAGTTGCAAATCGTGCACACGGGAGCGATTCAAACATATCACCGAGCAGCCGTAAATACTCGGAGCCCGACCCGAGCATACTCGGCGAAAGGGTTAATAGAACCTACTCGCTCAACACTAATGCCTATACGTATGTTTTTATTATGTATACAGTACATGTGTGTAACAAATCAGGTCCAAAGTGAATTCACCCTTCCCCTGACTACAATGTAATGACATAATAATATTTTACCACTTGTTCTTTATGTAGACATGACCTGTGCCACCACCGGCAAACTGAAGCGTTCACTTATAGGGTCCATGGAGGTCTTGGTAAACATGGTCTGTGCTAGACAAGTCAAGGGGGATATAGACGGGGGGCTTCTGTGACTCTTCTGCCCCAAAAGTCCCTATGATCCTGGAGCCTGGCGCACTGAATACTACATGTCCCCATCCATGGTCGTGAACATTGTACTTATTATATGGGGACAGAACAGTTTTGGGGCATTGGGAATGGAGGACGCCCATTGGCGCTACCTACATGCAATCTTGTCCAGGTCATTGTGTCATTGTGTGTGAGTGTTTTCCATCTCTATATATTATTCGTTGTGTCCGCCTCGCATTCCAGCTCACCAGAGAAGATTAATGATCTCACATTAGTATTTTCAAACACTGGGTGCAGCCAATTAATAATTACAATCATCAGGACACCTGACAAGAACCAGGCTCCAACTTTTCCCTCTGACATAGACCAGACCCCTTGTGTCCCCCACCTCCCCCCCAGCTTAGATCTACAAGGTGGCTCTTTATAATAATTACCCCCCCCCCCCTTCTCTTCCCCTTCTTCCATCCTCCTGGGTAAACGAAGAGTTAAAGGCTCTAGGAAATAATAGGAAACAGCCAACTAATTAACCGCGTGTAATTAATAAAGCTCCGATCGGTGAGAACTATATATTTTTTATTTTTTTTCCTGATTTGTAAGACAAATAATTGGCCGTGTTGTTCCAAGGACTGGAGTAATGATATTATCGGCGGGAATCGTCTCTGGGGTCAGGGCTGAGCCAAAGTCTGATTCCAGTCCTATCGGAATATGGCCGAAAGAAAAACGCTGACTCTTATCACTGTGCGGACATTGGAGATGATATCAAAACGCAATAAATCACCGACAGCCGGAAATAAGAAAGATCACCGGAGACACATTGTAACCAAGTATGAGCAAAATATACTTATATCACAGTGCGGTATAATAACTGCAATATCGTATTATAGTCTCATATGCTATAAAATGTGTAATAATGTGTGATTTTATATGGTCTAAGGCTATGTTCACACATCATGGGGTTTTTTTTTTTGCGTCAATTTTCTGCAGCGAAACCTGATCTCTCGAAGGAGGTTTGTTCAGGATTTTTCTTGCAGTTTTGGTGATTTTTGGTGCATTTTTTATGCGGAGTTTTTTTTTCAGCGCTTTTTTTTCACTGTCCTTCTGTCTCTTTGTATGCCTGTACATAAAGTTCACTGAAAAAAAAAAACATTCTATTTTTGGCATCAAAAACACTAAAAAAAAAATTGGTACGTTTTTTTCACCACCCATTGGGTGAAAAAAATGCTGAAAAAAACGCTGAAAGAAGTGACATACTCTATCCCCCCCCCCCCCCAAAAAAAAAAAAAACATGATGTGTGAACTAAGAATTCTGGAATCTCATAGACTGCAAAAAAAAAAAACAGCTGAAAATTTGCATAAAACAAAAAAAAATGCATCAAAAAACCATGATGTGTGAACATAGGCATAAGAAAAAATGCGTATAATGTAGTATTATAGATATCGTACAATGTAATATAATACGAGTCATATCTAGTATAATAGGTATAATAAAGTGCAATGGATATAGCATAGGACCACGGAGATAAAAAAAAGCATAATAAATGTAATATAGAGGTATAATATCATGTAGTGTAATAGGTATAATAAAGAGGGGAAGATAGTGTTATATGATATAGGAAAACTATGATAAAGTATAATATAATAGGTAATGTATATAGTATAGTACCATAGACATAATATATAGTATGATATAATAATATAATAGGTATAATAAAGTGCTATGAATATAGTATAGTACCATAGAAATAATATAGCATAATGTGTGTAATATGGTATTATATAATATAGTAAAAGTATGATATAGTATAATATAATAAGTATAATAAAGCATAATGGATATAGTATAGTACCATAGACATAATATATAGCATGATATAATAATATAATAGGTATAATAAAGTGCTATGAATATAGTATAGTACCACAGACATAATATAGCATAATATATGTAATATGGTATTATATAATATAGTAAAAGTATGATATAGTATAATATAATAAGTATAATAAAGTATAATGGATATAGTATAGGACCACAGATATAAAATAACATAATAAATGTAATATAGAGGTATAGCATCACATAGTGTAATAGGTATAATAAAGAGGGTAATATACTATTATATAATTACGTTGTAGTATAAGAGTGACATAGTATAATATAGTAAAAGTATGCTCTAGTATAATATATTAGATATAATAAAGTATAATGGATATAGTATAGTACCATAGACATAAAATAGCATAATATATAAGTACTGTATGATATAATATAATATAATAGGTATAAAGTACAATGAATATAGTATATTATCATGACATAAAATAGCATAATATATGTATTATATAATATAGTTTAAGTATGATATAGTAGAATATAATAGCTATAATAAAGTATAATGGATATACTATAGAACCATAGATATAATCTAGCATAATATATGTAATATAGTATTATATAATATAGTAAAAGTATGATATGCTATAATATTATAGGTATATCTTTGTGTTACAGGTCAACGTGATATAATAAATGCAATATAGTATTATTATAGTCTAATATGAATGATATTGTACAAGATGGTATTATATCTTATAGTGTAACAGGTATAATAAAGAATAATAGGTATATTACAGTGTTGTAGTACGCTGTAGTATAATGCTAATATAGTATAATATAACAGGTATACTCTGGTGTTATAGCGCAATGTGATACAATAAGTGTAATATAGCTTTATCACAGTCTACTCTGCTGTACTGCTCCAGAGACATAGTGATAGGGATACAGAGTGTGAGTCCCGATGGGGACAGAGATGATGATGTCTGTAAAGTGCTGCGGAATATGATAGCACTATATAAGGATAATAAAATAAAAATGCTGTCATATAATATGGATGATATAATATTGCATAGTATAATATAGAAATAATATAGGAATAACGAAGTACAATAGTTATAGTGTAGAATATAGTATCTTATTATAGTATGAAACAGTGTAATATAGAATAAGTGTAAAATTCACAGCAAGACCCTATAAAATCCACATCCATATCTGCTTAGAAATCAGCACAGAACACAAGCAGCCAAATCCATGATGGAGAAATCTGCCATGTGTGAATCCGGACCACTCTGGAAAGAGATAGATGGATAGATAGATAGATAGATAGATAGATAGATAGATAGATAGATAGATAGATAGATAGATAGATAGATAGATGATAGATAGATAGATAGATAGATAGATAGATAGATGATAGATAGATAGATAGATAGATAGATGATAGATAGATAGATAGATAGATAGATAGATGATAGATAGATAGATAGATAGATAGATGATAGATAGATAGATAGATAGATAGATAGATAGATAGATGATAGATAGATGATAGCTAATAGATAGATAGATAGATGATAGATAATAGATAGATAATAGATAGAAGGATAGATAGATAATAGATAGATAGATAATAGATAGATGATAGATAATAGATAGATAATAGATAGATAATAGATAGGTAAATGATAGATAGATAGATAATAGATAGTATTATATAAATAATATCGTTCAGCACAGAATAGTATAATAGGTAGAACATGGTATAGAATATATAGTATAACTGGCTTAGAATCGTGCAGTGAATAAAATACATTGTATTATGCCATATAGTAAGGACAAATTCTGTCGAATACATATAGTGCCAGTTAGCAAAATATAGTTTTTTATGTATGGTATAAAAAAATATACTATTAAATATATATGTGTGGATATGTAATGAATATGTAATATACTCCCATATTATATTATTGCTAGTATAATGGGACAATATATTACTACTATAGTGTCCTATATAATTGTAGAAAATTACAAGTGAAATAATAAAATATTCCATAGCAAGATATAAATATGATATACTGGCATAAATTATAATGGTATTGGATATTATTTCTTAGCAGATGTAATAGACAGTATAACATGATAAGATATATATATATATATATATATATATATATATATATACATATACATATATATACTGTATATATGTGTGTATATATACGTGTAAAAATATATAAATAAATATATATGAATTGAATGACAGCCCGCAATGGCAGGGTCCTCTTCCCTCTGTACCAGTCTATCATTGTTAGTTTACTGTAAGTGATATCTGTATTTTGTAGGTGACCCCTCCTCATGTACAGCGCCACGGAATCAATGGCGCTATATAAATAATGCTAATAATATGAATTGTTATAATATAGTGTTGTTTATAGTTGTTTATAATGTCATAGTATATAATGTCATGACACAATATAACATTATAGGATAATGATGTCATATAGCAGCACAGCATATAATATAGTATATAACATCATACAGTATGATACAAGTCACACACTATATAATGATAGACGCCTCCATATATCCACAACCTCCACTAATATCCAGATGCAGAAGCCGCTGAGCCCCCTCCACGCATCAGGTCGGGACCACACAAAGAACATCGGAATATACCGTGAGCCATGTACAAACAACTACAAGTCCCAGCATGTCCTGCCATCCCATGAGAGGTGGAACATCACTATTCCAGCAGCTGGACATAATACTATCAATGAGTCTCTCTCCAAACACCATCTGCCCTATTACATGACACGGCCCAGGGTTCAGCAGTAAATTGCGCCCATTTTCTGCGGTTTCCACCGCGGTTTACAGGTAAATGAATCGTCTCATTATAGTGTGGCTTCCACCTGACTGCACCTGCGCTGGAGACATCGGGGGGACGGGGCACAGCCGAAATAGATCCACTCATGTTTAAGGTGGCGCAACTAAGATGTTGGGATAGCGCAATTTATAGGTATCACCCCCAATATACCGGTAATTAACATGTAAAATATCGCCCCAATATTCCAGTAATTTACATCAAAATATCACCCCAATATATCAGCATCACCCCTAAATACCAATAACTTACATATAAAATATCACTCCAATATACTCGGAATTAACATCCAAATATCACCCCAATATATCAGCATCACCCCTAAATACCAATAACTTACATATAAAATATCACCCCAATATACTCGGAATTAACATCCAAATATCACCCCAATATATCAGCATCACCCCTAAATACCAATAACTTACATATAAAATATCACTCCAATATACTCGGAATTAACATCCAAATATCACCCCAATATATCAGCATCACCCCTAAATACCAATAACTTACATATAAAATATCACCCCAATATACTCGGAATTAACATCCAAATATCACCCCAATATATCAGCATCACCCCTAAATACCAATAACTTACATATAAAATATCACCCCAATATACTCGGAATTAACATCCAAATATCACCCCAATATATCAGCATCACCCCTAAATACCAATAACTTACATATAAAATATCACCCCAATATACTCGGAATTAACATCCAAATATCACCCCAATATATCAGCATCACCCCTAAATACCAATAACTTACATATAAAATATCACCCCAATATACTCGGAATTAACATCCAAATATCACCCCAATATATCAGCATCACCCCTAAATACCAATAACTTACATATAAAATATCACCTCAATATACTCGGAATTAACATCCAAATATCACCCCAATATATCAGCATCACCCCAATATACCAGTTATTTACATCCAGTCGTTGCCCCCCATCTGCAACCTGTAACAAATCTTACAAGTGTCCGATGTTTTAATTCTGTAGCAAAATTTCAACAACAAATATTATTTTCCAGCCATAACGACCCTGCAATGAGTTCCACATGGTATATAGGACGTATACAGCCAGAGATGGAACGATAATAATTCGTAACTATGGGAACATTAATGATATCTATGGCGCCAATGGTGCTAAGATCAATGACTAAAATGGAGCAGCAGCTATCTGATAAACCTTAACATTGTTAAGGTGGCCATAAATAAATAATAAAATGAATTCAATCAGCAAAGATGAAGAAAAACAACTCCAAAGGAGAAGACAGACATACAATCCAATATACATCCAATGAAAAGAAAGTGACAACTCTGCACTTATATATGTTTATCAGCCAGTTACCCATAATGGAAAAATAGAAAAAATGCTCAGCATAGAGGGGGCAAAGCTCACAACGGTTCCAATGCTCATAGGAGATATGCAGGGAAAGAAAGAAAGAAAGAAAGAAAGAAAGAAAGAAAGAAAGAAAGAAAGAAAGAAAGAAAGAAAGAAAGAAAGAAAGAAGGAAAAGAATAATAAGAAGGAATAAATAAAGAGAGATATAGATAGATGATAGATAGATAGATAGATAGATAATAGATAGATAGATAGATGATAGATAGATAATAGATAGATAATAAATAGATGATAGATAGATAGATAGATAATTGTTAATAGATAGATAATAGATAGTTTCCCCTCTTTTTAACTGCTACATTAATAATGAATTCATTTGCAAATTTGAAATAAAAATGCGAACAAAAGAATAATAAAATAGAAAGAAAGAAAGAAAAAAGTAAGCAAGAAAAACAGAATGAAATAAACAATGAAAAAAAGAAAAAGAAAGAAGGAAAGAGAAAAGAAAGAATAAAAGGAAAAAATTAAGAAAAAAAGAAACAAAGAAGGAAAGGAAGTAAGAGAGAAAGAAAGAAAGAAAGAAAGAAAGAAAGAAAGAAAGAAAGAAAGAAAGAAAGAAGGAAAGAAGGAAAGAAAAGTTTACAAATTTGAATGTCTCATTGCCCCAAGTGCAGATGTCTCCGGCGTTGAGTCGAGGGGCAGTTTCTGTTTTTTCATAGCGGCTGCTAAAAATATGGAGCCTAAAGGTAAAGCAAATAATTGCTCCAAGGAAACTTGAGGAAATCTGAAGGAGCTAAAAATAAACCAGGAATAAATAACAAGAGAAGGGGCATCGCCTGCATTTACAGCAATTAAGGCGTCTGTCAGACACAGGGGGTCATGAGTAACAAAATGGCTTTTGCACAGGAATTTTTCTTTGTATTTTGTTTCTTTCGGTGTCACTTTGTCTCAGCATCACAACAGCATATAAGAATCTAAGGCTGTGTGCCCACGTAGCGTTTTACAAGCGTTTTTGATGCGGAATTTCCGCAGCGTAAACGCTTGTAAAATGCTTGGTAACCCGCACCCCATGATCCCCAATGGGTTTCCACAACTTCTATGCACATGCTGCGGATTTTTCCGCAGCGTTTATGCCGCGTTCAAAAATCCGCAGCATGTCATTTAATTTTGCGTTTCCGCAAGCGGAATTGCCTTTGTCCAATGCATAAAAAACGCAAGGCAATTCCGCATGTGGAAAACGCGTGATAAACGCGCGAAAAAAGCGCGATAAACGCGTGCGGAATTCCGCATGCGTTTTTCCGGGAGAGGACTTGCATTTATGCAGCAGAAATTTTCTGCTTCATAAATGCAACGTGGGCACATAGCCTTAGTCTTCATTATGGATTTTGTGCTCAGTTCCTAATACTGATGTAAAGTGACCGTCATGGGTTAAGGATTTTGTTTGGAAATACCAAAAACTAAAGAAATATATATTGAAGGTATATATGAAGAGGAAACTGGCAGGGGCAGAGCTATAATGGGGGCAGGGTTGTAGTCGAACATGGGCCCTGGAGCCTAGATGGGCCCCTAAAGTCCCTTCGGCCCATTAGTAGACCAGCACTATTGATAGTTGGGGATGTTGCTGTAAGCCTCCAGATACACCACTGGAAACATGGAGAAAGCCATTTTCTCTAATAATGGACATTTTTCTGCTTGGGGGGGTGGCTTAAAAATGTTTTAATAATGTCAAACATTTACCAAGAAAAATGTAAAAAAAAAAAAAAAAGCTCATTGATTGTAAAATTGAAATTAGACTTTTTTAAAAGGCGTTTTCAGATGGAAAAAAGTGTGAATTTTTCAAAAAAAAAATCCAATTTTTTGCAAGCTCATGTATGATAGGACACAAAAAAATGGAAAACTCCCTGAAATTATATATATATCCCCAAAAAAAAGTTTAAAATAAATGTTTTCCTTTTTTTTAACTTTTCCATTTTTTTTTTTTTTTTTCTCTTTTTTTATACTAAATGATGAGAGTAATGACAATGGTTAACTTGTAATCCCCTCCTCCGCCCGGTACACTCTCCTGCATTACCTGCCATTATTCCCCCATTGGTCGGCACATTTCTCCATTCAATGAACCTTCAGTTACAGTCAATGTCTCTAATTATGGAGTTCCCCCCTATCATGTACTGCGCCCACAATAGACCGGTGCGGGGCCAATGACGCCTGCCTGTCTGTTATATGGCCATGTACAAGGTATAGGTGCTGTGTCCTGTGCACCATCAGTAACAAACTCCGCACTACAACCTTACTCATGTTCCATAGACGCACTAATAACAGGGTGATATGATCTGTCGCTGGTAATTGCAGTCTCCAGACTCCCATATTGGAGAGGAGAGGTAGGATGAAGCAAGTGAGACATGCTGGGACCTGTAGTCCAACAGCCGTAATTGATGTAGATAACATATATACTATGAATACGTATAATGTAATAGACATTAAAAAAAAAACAGATGTAGCAAAGTTGAGTTTGTCATTTGGCACAGCTCATAGTGATACCATCATCATAGCCCCACTTTATACATACGGGGGGTGAATAAAGTGCACAGATATCCCCGTAGCCCTTAAACAAATGAAATGGTACCAGCATGGTGGCTCAGTGCTAAGCAGTATAGGTTTGCAGTGCTGAGGTCCTGGGTTCAAATCCCACCAAGAACAACATCTGCAAGGAGTTTGTATGTTCTCCCCGTGTTTGTGTGAGTTTCCTCCGGGTTCTCCGGTTTCCTCCCACACTCCAAAGACATACTGTTAGGGAATGTAGATTGTGAGCCCCAATGGGGACAGTGGATATAATATCTGTAAAACACTGTGGAATTAATGGTGATAGATATCCTATGGTTAGATTAAGAGATGGCCCCCTGAGTTGGGGAACCCTGTCACATGCAGCCTTGGCCTCTGCCCAGTTCTGTAAGCCGGACCCGCCTGGCCAATAGGGAGAGAAGTTCTGCTTATGTGACAGCCAAATCTTTGGACATTTACAGCCTTTTTGTGAATGTGCCTATGTACATGACAACACTGGGGGAGAGAGAGGTAAGAAGAGAGAGAGAAGACAGACGGGGGTGGGGAGAGAGAGAGGAGATAAAGAGGGGTAGAGTAAGTGAGAGAGAGGGAGGGGAGAGTGAGAGAGGGGAGAAGAAGAGAAAGAGAGGTAGAGAGAGGTAGAGAGAGTGAGAGAGAGGGGAGGGTGGAGAGGGATAGAGAGAGAAAGGGAGTGAGTGAGAGAGAGAGAAAGAAAGAGAGGAGTGGGAAAACAGGAGAGAGGGTGGAGAGTGAGAGAGGGGGATAGAGAGTGGGAAGGGAACAGGGGGAGAAGGGGGAAAGAGAGAGATGGAAAGATGTGGGGAGAGAAGAGGAGAGCAAGAGGAGGAGGGGGTTAGAGAGAGAAAGGTGGAGAGAGGGAGTGGTAGAGAGAGTGAGAGAGGGGAAGGCGGAGAGGAATAGAGAGAGATGGAGGGGGAGTGATGAGGGAGAGGGAGAGAGAGAGGGAGAGAGAGAGGGAGAGAGAGAGGGGAGCAGGAGAGAGGGGTAGAGAGAGTGCGGGAGAGTAGAGAGGGGGTGGAGAAAGTGAGAGAGGGGAGGGAGAAGAAATAGAGAGATGGGGAAGGGTAGAGAGAGAGGGAGAGGGAGTGTAGAGAGAGAGGGTGGAGAGAGTGAGAGTGATGGGAGAGAGAGGGGAGGAGGAGAGGGTAGAGAGAGGGAGGGAAAGAGAGGGGTAGAGAGAGGGAGGGGGAGAGTAGAGAGAGAGGGTGAATAGAGAGAGTAGAGGGAGGGAATGAGAGAGGGAAAAAGAAAAAAGATGGAGGGGGAAAACAGTAGAGAAAGGGAGGGAGGAAGAAAGGGAGAGTGAGAGAGAGAGGGGGACAGACAGCGGAGAAGGGGCATAGGGGGAGAAAAAGTAGAGATAGGGAGAGAGAAGGGGAAAGAGAGAGATGAAAAGATGTGGGGAGAGAAGAGGAGAGCAAGAGGAGGAGGGGAAGAGTGGGTAGAGAGAGAAAGATAGAGAGAGAGGGAGGGAGTAGAGAGAGGGAGTGAAAGAGAGAGATAGGGAGAGAGAAGGGAAGAGAGAGGGGGAGGACAGAGAGGTAGGGGGAGAAAGAGAGAGAGGGTAGAGAGAGTGAGGAAGAATGGAGGGTGGAGAGGAATAGAAAGACAGAAAAAGGTAGAGAGAGAAGGAGGGGCAATGTAGAGAGAGAGGGGGAGAGAGGGGAGGAGGAGAGGGTAGAGAGATGGAAGGAGAGAGGGGTAGAGAGAGTGAGAAAGAGAGGGAGGGGAGAGTAGAAAGATTGTGGAGAGAGAGAGTAGAGAGAGGGAGTAAGAGTGAGAGAGCGAGAAAGAAAAAAAGAAAGAGGAGGGAGAGGGTAAACAGTGGATAAAGGGAGAGGGGGAAAGTGAGAGAGAGGGGGACAGAGAGTGGAGAAGGGGCAGAGGAGAGAAAGAGTACAGATAGAAGGGGGAAAGAGAGAGAGGGAAAGAGGTGGGGAGAGAAGAGGAGAGCAAGAGGAGGAGGAGAAGAGGGGGGTGAGAGAGAAAGCTGGAGAGAAGTGGACGATGGAAAGGAGGAGAGAGAGTGGGGGAGGGAAAGAGAAAGAGAGTGAGTATGGGGAGAGAGAGGGAAAGAGAGAGGAGGAGGAGACAATAGCGGGGGGGGGGGGGGAGAGATTGGCGGTAGTGGTGAGATCTCTCACCTCCGACCCTCACTGGACTTTCAGCTATTACATTAAGTGAAAATGAAATGAACTAAATGAGACCAATTAACCAGGTAACGCAGGTGCTGGGGCGTGCTGTCTGCATCTGACCCACAGGAAACATCAAGGCCTCCACCAATATGGACGGAGGGGATTACCTGTGTAATAATGCAGAGATCACAAATAAAAAGAAATCATATTTCTTCTATGGTAGAGGGGAGCAGGGACATGGTGGGAAGGGGGGCTCCTAAAAATAGCCCTGGTTTCCTCTTGCAGTGTGTCCCTTCTAGATGCTGAGACTTCCCAAAATAACACCTTCCTGGTGCAGGGACCCATCATGTGTATGAGTGTGCACCCAAATACACCCTGAGCCAGGCCTGCCCGAAATCACCTTCTCCCCATAGCCCTGCACTGACCCAGGGCTACCGAACAGAGGGGATGGGGGGGATCACAATGAGGCCTCTCCGGACAGCTCTCAGCCATGGACCCAGATCAGGATTACACAAGATGCTGATGGAATATAATCATAGTCCTACTATGTGCTCATATTAACACCAAGGCACCAGCAGGACACAACCCAGCACTGAGATATAGCTACACACAAGCATAGAGGCAAGGACAGACAATCTAAGGCTACATTCACACCTTCAGTAGTTGGTCAGTTTTTTACATCACTATTTGTAAGCCAAAATCATCACACTGATGTAAAATACTGACCTAATACTGAATGTGTGAATGTGGCCTAATATATGTAACTATGTAGCCTGTAAAATAGACAAATAACAATGATAATATTAATAAATGGATAATAGAGATATAGATAGATAGATAGATAGATAGATAGATAGATAATAGATAGATAGATTATAGATAGATAGATAGATAGATAATAGATAGATAGATTATAGATAGATAGATAGATAGATAGATAGATAGATATTAGATAGATAGATAGATAGATAGATAATAGATAGATAGATTATAGATAGATAATAGATAGATAGATAGATAGATAGATAATAGATAGATAGATAGATAGATAGATAGATAATAGATAGATAGATAGATAGATAATAGATAGATAGATTATAGATAGATAGATAGATAGATAGATAGATAGATAGATATTAGATAGATGATAGATAGATAGATAGATAGATAGATAGATAGATAGATGATAGATAATAGATAGATAGATAATAGATAGATGATAGATAGATAGATAGATAGATAGATAGATAATAGATAGATAGACAATACATATATAGATAGATAGATAGATAGATAATAGATGGATAGATAGATAGATAGATAGATAGATAGATAGATAGATAGATAGATAGATAGATAGATAGATAAATAGATAGATAGATAAATAGATAGATGGAGATGAGGTCCTCAGTATAGAGCTGAGTTGAGACCTGTCCTTAGGTTTCCTGACCCCGCAGTCCCCCACCTGCCTCACCAGCTTATAAGCCCCCAGCTCTTTTGAATGATAATAGTCTATGGAGGGTCCACTCCTAAGGGGAATCCACCCTCACAGCGGGGGAAAAACACCAGACAAGCCCTGGACAATGGGTCCTATTCATCGTCACCCCTCAGCTCCCGGGGATGAGCAGTAATTACCCCGGGAGGGAAGAGAATGAGGTGGGGGGCACTAAACCTCCCGGCCGTAGGATGCAGCCACCAGCCCTGTGCTCCATTCTGCAGCCACCAAAGAGCCCACGGGCACAGGACTTTCCATAATCCCAGGCAGGTATCTGGGGTGTAGAGGGGTCTAGGTGTGGTCCCTGCACCTCTGGGAGATCTTAAGAAGACAAAACACAGACAAAGAGACAAACAATAAATATTTACAACAAAACTGCTCTTCATTCAGTCAAGAGTCATTAACTGCAGCCAATCAGCACTGAGAGCGCATCACCCTCATTACCGCTGCAATGTGCACATGTAGCAGAGATGGACTGCTATGCAACTTTATCCTTTGTGCATCATAAGAAATCAGGATAGAGATACGGAAATAAATAAACGGAGATGATAGATGAATTAGATAGATAGGTGGATGATAAAATAGATGATAATAGATATGTATGTAATAACATCTAGTTCACTACTATTTTATCGTATAACAGATGTATATATATATATATATATATATATATATATAATTTAAGTAATTTATACACTGTTTTTATTATTCTACATTTATGTTTGTATTAAATAACTATATATATATTTATATATATATATATATATCAAGAGAGCTAACGGAATCTAACACATTACAGAAGTATAAAGATGGATATGTAGATGTTTTGATAGATAAATATGGGATAAATACATAGAGGTGGAAAGATAGAAAGAAAGAGAGAGATAATGTATTCCTTTTAATATAACATCTGTTTATACTATAGTAAACAAATGAAGATATAGAGCTATTAGCTGAGTATAGCTGAGATAGCTGACTATAGCTGCGATATAGATGATACCTAGAGATACTTCACACCTTCCTATGCTGTGTACATATCGATACTCACCTGTATATACAATGTATCTCTATAATATTCACATATCCTGCCTGACAAGTTAGAAGCATGATGACCCCTGTAATATTAGAGCTGCTTGTATTATACTAGGTTCTCTCTCCTTGTGATAAATCGCTTTCTTAGCATTGATGATATGTAGATATTTACACCTGTAGGGATAACTGATGCAAATGCAAATTTAAGGAAAACCCTGCAGGGTAAATGGAGCCTGAGCCTGACAGAGGATCCTGTGACCTGACCTGGACACAGCCTGCGATGCAGCTTCATTATCTGTTATGTGTGCTCTTATCCGGCGACAGAGTTGTATATAGAAGTATGTAACCCAAAGATTTCACATTGTAACGAATTCCTTCATATATAGTATACAGAGCTCCCATGTATCATATAAACCCAACCAACACCGACGTACAACAGAGGAGAAAATAGTGATTTATCAATAATAGGAAGAAAGATAGTTCATCTTTAATATGTCTGATAACAGGAAATAGCGAAGAGAAGATAAAACGAACAACGAAAATAAAATGTCTCTCCACATCTAGAGGACAGCATCTGTTTATGTGCCTATCTGTACCATATTCATATTTTTTCTTTCTTTCTTCATACATTTTTCTCTTTGTATTCATTCTAATCTATTATCTAGCTCTTATCTTTCTTCATAGTCAATTAGTAGTATATTTTAGATATACTATCTATCTATCTATGATCTATCTATTACCTATCTATCTATCTATCCATATGTCCCAGATGTATCTATGTATATCTCTGTATACACATCGTTATACATTTGTAGATATTTCTGATTATAAATCGGTAGAACAACTCACCAACAGATTGAACAGAAATAATAAAAAAAAAAAAAGCACGGAGACCACCTGAAATTACATTTAAAAGGGAACAGGTCTTTTAGGAAGGTGATTATTCCGAGGAAGATGTCCAAAACATATTATACGGTAGAACAGAAAGGAAATCTGGGTTTGAAATAGGGTGATCAGTGTTGATCCGTTGGAGAGGTCACACAATTTTTTTACAGACCTGATTTCATCTATGAATCTGTTTTTTCCTGATATTTTGGGATTTGCACACCTTTTTCCTTTTTGCTAGTGCTGCACTGATATTTCTAATTTTATCTATCTATCATCTATCTATTATCTATCTATCATCTATCTATTATCTATCTATCATCTATCTATCATCTATCTATTATCTATCTATCTATCCATCTCTCTATCTCTATCTATCTATTATCTATCTATCATCTATCTACCATCCATCTATTTGTCTATCTCATTTTGCATCTCTTTCTTTCTCGTTAGTCATCTATTTATCTATGTTTCTAAGTGATCAGTCTCTATTTATGTATTACACATCTTTTTTTTTCTGCCTGGCCATCTATTTCACATCTATCTATCTATCTATTATCTATCTATCTATCTGTCTATCTATCTATCTATCTATCTATCTATCTATCTACTATCTATCTATCTATCTAATTAGTCTGTACACTTGCATTACATTTTGTGATTTATTGCCTCTATGTCACATAAGATTCCCCTTTCTTTATCTAAATTCTTGCAACTTCATCAGCTCCAAATTTGCAACACATATTTATATTCACATACAATGCAACAATCAAGGTTTTATTTACATGATCAGTCTCTTTATATACTATATATGTATACATCATATTTCTCTTTAGATACTTCTGTCACCTATTTATTTAATAGTTAATGTATTGATTTTTGCAGGTAGATATAAAACTGATATAAGACCTAGATAGATAGACAGACAGATAGATAGATAGATAGATAGATAGATAGATAGATAGATAGATAGATAGATAGATAGATTAGACACACAGATAGGTAGATAGATAATAAATAGATGCTAGATAAATAATAGATAGATGATAGATAATAGATAGATAGATAGATAATAGATAGATAGATAGATAGATAGATAGATCTATGCAGATAAACAGTATGTGAACACAAGTGCCTACCTTTCTATACATGATCCAACAGACAAAACCAGGATGAAATTATTTAAATATACATCAAACAGATCCCATAGAGTAGAGTGCTGCTGGTACTGCTGGTGCTATAGCTGGTGTTGCTGGTACTACTGGTGCAGTTGGTGTTGCTGCTGCTGGTGCTGGTGCTGCTGCTGGTGCTGGAAGTTTGTTGCTGTCTTTGTTCAGTCCATCTTTGGAGCAGAAAGAGAACTAAGCAGCTGGATGTTCCCTATAAATCCTCTTGCAAATAATAAATGGATTAATAATAATAAGGTATGGAGTTCTCTCTTTATATAAAAAAAAAAGTGAAACAAACTGCAGCAGTGAGACAAGGCTTGTGATAAGAGGATAATTGAGGCGACACTGGTGTATAATTAGAGGATAATTTATGCTATATCCACTTTTTATTCCACCTCCCAAAATAAACCCAGTCCATAATCATTACACGCAGCAAATTGTTCTCAATTTTCTAGCAGCCATGTGAAGAAAGCAGCGCAGTTAATCACGGCAGATCTCTCTGTATTGCTGATTACAGCTCTAATTGCGCCATTACCACCCCCCTCCCCATAAAAATAACATACCTGTGCGACAAATTCTATTTTTATCATTAACAATGTTGACAATAACATACAATGTGTTGGAATTACAAGGCCCAGAGACCTTCATGGAGGATTCAGGATCTGCTTTCCCTTTTTACAGTAATCAGGATCTGCCAAAACCACTAACCACATGTTCAATTTGCATAGATTTGATGAAATTTTTGCAAGTGGAGTGCAGCTCCTGAGTGCAGAACTGTCACTTTAACGGAGAGATCACTGCCCCCTCCATCCTGGGCTTTCTACCCTATGATCCAGATCAATATCTGATCCAAGCTATTAAATGCACCAAAATAATGCACGGGGGGGGTGAATACATTTGCAAAGGGATTTAAAATTAACTATAAACGTCTGATGATCATTTGTTAATAAGAGAAGGCGTGCAATTGTGGAAAAGACAAGGGGTACTTAAATATAAATAATAGAGGGTTAGCAGATGCATTAATAACCTGCCGCATTGGCCTAGGAGTGATGTAAATTATTATCAAACAGGAGCATATCGGACGAAAAGGCGCAGAATCCTTTACACCCAATGCATGCAGGCAAAATTGCAAAGAAAGAGGAACATGGTTAAAAAATTACCAAAGTTGGAAAACAATGGGTTAATTCTCAGCTGTATTGTACGATGCTCCTGGGTAAATGCAGCAGAGAATTTGAAAAATGAATCAGGGAAGCTGTAGACAAAGGGTTAATTATAATGATGATGATGATGATGATAATAGATAGATAGATAGATAGATAGATAGATAGATAGATAGATAGATAGATAGATAGATAGATAGATATGGCACCCACCCCCACCCCAATATGAAATATAGTGCTTTGCTTTGTACATCTCACCCCTAATTCTCTCCTCTGTATGTAGGTGATACTGCAGTACTGTGATAATGTAGGTATGCTGCAGTATATATGTGCCACCTGATGTAGACTGCAGTATATATGTGCCCCCCATCATGGTATAGGAAGAGGGAGCAGTCAGCGTTTATAAAAACCTCTGTATGTGGCTCATCGCTGTCCACTAATAAGTATGTGCCCCCTCCTCCTATATATATAGAGGCTGCAGTCTGTGTGAATGTGACTCAGTGTTGTACAATTTCCCCTGCAAAATGCAATAAGTATATGTTTCCCAGCCCCTACATAGGAAGAGGCTGCAGCCTGTGTGTGACTCGGTGCTGTACATTATGTATGCCCCCCTGTATGTGACTCGGTGCTGTACAATATATATGCTCCCCCAGTATATGT
Source organism: Phyllobates terribilis (assembly GCF_046119375.1). Taxonomy (NCBI): domain Eukaryota; kingdom Metazoa; phylum Chordata; class Amphibia; order Anura; family Dendrobatidae; genus Phyllobates; species Phyllobates terribilis. The sequence continues at coordinate 49,577,539 of NW_027362764.1, forward strand.
CTCGGTGCTGTACATTATGTATGCTCCCCTGTATGTGACTCGGTGCTGTACATTATGTATGCTCCCCTGTATGTGACTCGGTGCTGTACATTATGTATGCTCCCAGCCTGTGTCTGTGACTCGGTGCTGTACATTATGTATGCTCCCCTGTATGTGACTCGGTGCTGTACATTATGTATGCTCCCCTGTATGTGACCCGGTGCTGTACATTATGTATGCTCCCCTGTATGTGACTCGGTGCTGTACATTATGTATGCTCCCCTGTATGTGACTCGGTGCTATACAGTATGTATGCTCCACTGTATGTGACTCGGTGCTATACAGTATGTATGCTCCACTGTATGTGACTCGGTGCTGTACAGTGTGTATGCTCACAGCCTGTGTGGGTGACTCGGTGCTGTACACTATGTATGCCCCCTGTATATTACTCAGTGCTGTACAGTATGTATGCTCCCCCTGTACATAACTCGGTGCTGTACACTATGTATGCTCCCAGCCTGTGTGTGTGACTCGGTGCTGTGCACTGTGTATGCTCCCAGCCTGTGTGTGACTCGGTGCTGTGCACTGTGTATGCTCCCAGCCTGTGTGTGTGACTCGGTGCTGTACACTGTGTATGCTCCCAGCCTGTGTGTGACTCGGTGCTGTGCACTGTGTATGCTCCCAGCCTGTGTGTGACTCGGTGCTGTACACTGTGTATGCTCCCTGCCTGTGTGTGACTCGGTGCTGTACACTGTGTATGCTCCCAGCCTGTGTGTGACTCGGTGCTGTACAATGTGTATGCTCCCAGCCTGTGTGTGACTCGGTGCTGTACACTGTGTATGCTCCCTGCCTGTGTGTGACTCGGTGCTGTACACTGTGTATGCTCCCAGCCTGTGTGTGTGACTCGGTGCTGTACAATGTGTATGCTCCCAGCCTGTGTGTGACACGGTGCTGTACACTGTGTATGCTCCCAGCCTGTGTGTGACTCGGTGCTGTGCACTGTGTATGCTCCCAGCCTGTGTGTGACTCGGTGCTGTACACTGTGTATGCTCCCAGCCTGTGTGTGACTCGGTGCTGTACACTGTGTATGCTCCCTGCCTGTGTGTGACTCGGTGCTGTGCACTGTGTATGCTCCCAGCCTGTGTGTGTGACTCGGTGCTGTGCACTGTGTATGCTCCCAGCCTGTGTGTGACTCGGTGCTGTGCACTGTGTATGCTCCCTGCCTGTGTATGACTCGGTGCTGTGCACTGTGTATGCTCCCAGCCTGTGTGTGTGACTCGGTGCTGTGCACTGTGTATGCTCCCAGCCTGTGTGTGTGACTCGGTGCTGTACACTGTGTATGCACCCTGCCTGTGTGTGTGACTCGGTGCTGTGCACTGTGCATGCTCCCAGTCTGTGTGTGTGACTCGGTGCTGTGCACTGTGTATGCTCCCAGTCTGTGTGTGTGACTCGGTGCTGTACACTGTGTATGCTCCCTGCCTGTGTGTGTGACTCGGTGCTGTGCACTGTGCATGCTCCCAGTCTGTGTGTGTGACTCGGTGCTGTGCACTGTGCATGCTCCCAGTCTGTGTGTGTGACTCGGTGCTGTGCACTGTGCATGCTCCCAGTCTGTGTGTGTCTCGGTGCTGTGCACTGTGTATGCTCCCAGTCTGTGTGTGTGACTCGGTGCTGTGCACTGTGCATGCTCCCAGCCTGTGTGTGTGACTCGGTGCTGTGCACTGTGTATGCTCCCTGCCTGTGTGTGACTCGGTGCTGTGCACTGTGTATGCTCCCTGCCTGTGTGTGACTCGGTGCTGTGCACTGTGTATGCTCCCTGCCTGTGTGTGTGACTCGGTGCTGTGCACTGTGTATGCTCCCAGCCTGTGTGTGACTCGGTGCTGTGCACTGTGTATGCTCCCTGCCTGTGTGTGACTCGGTGCTGTGCACTGTGTATGCTCCCAGCCTGTGTGTGTGACTCGGTGCTGTGCACTGTGCATGCTCCCTGCCTGTGTGTGACTCGGTGCTGTGCACTGTGTATGCTCCCTGCCTGTGTGTGACTCGGTGCTGTGCACTGTGTATGCTCCCTGCCTGTGTGTGACTCGGTGCTGTGCACTGTGTATGCTCCCTGCCTGTGTGTGTGACTCGGTGCTGTGCACTGTGTATGCTCCCTGCCTGTGTGTGACTCGGTGCTGTGCACTGTGCAGCCCTCCTGCAGGATGTGTAAGGAGAGCTGAGTCTCAGAAAGGTGGGCTCAGGCTCATGCTCAGGCACAAAAAAAAAGCCAGTAGGAGCAGAGGGATTGTGACGTCGGGGGTTGACTGACCAATCGGGAGGCGCTGCCCTTTGGAGACAAACCATTCTACTTGTCTAAGTCTAAAAGCAGAAGCTGAACTTTAACAGAATCCACCTTAAATCTGTGCACCCACTGCACAACCCAAACAATGGGAATTAAGGGGGGATAACATCATCATCATTATCATCATCATCATCACCAACAACAACAACAAGGGGAGAAGCTGCTGCACGACTACTGCACCCTCCATCCTCCCATCCCTCCATCCATCCTGCAGGCCTGGCTGTCAGTGCAGCAGGAAGGGGGATTGCACTAAGTATAGGGTAGGTGGCCTCTCAGGGGTGGGAGGGGGTAGGTTGCCTTCAATCACAAAGTTTGATGATGACCATGACTACGATGGCTGAAGGCTTGGAAGCTCAGGACTCATCCAAGTCTGCCTTTATGGAGTTTGGTCAGCAGCAGAGCTCCCACTCACAGCAGAGCTCCCCGGGCATGGCTGCCAGTCATTACCCCCTGCACTGTCTGCACTCCGGCTCCCACCCACATCACCACCACCATCACCACCAGCACGACAGCTCGTCCTACCCGGGCAGCAACTCTCAGTACAACCGCTCCCTGGCAGCAGCAGCAGCAGCCTACCCCTACATGAGCCAGCACAGCCCCTACCTGCAGTCCTACAACAGCAGCAGCTCCAGCAGCACCGCCACCCAGACCCGCACCGAGGAACCAGGTGAGGCCAAAACCCAACCCCCTCCTGCTCATCCACCCTGCATGCCATGCACAATGCACCCTGCCACCTGGCGCAATGCAACATAAAAAAAAACACAGATGTGCCATGCACAATGCACCCCATCTATGCAACATAAAAAACAGCTATGCCATGCACAATACACCCCATCTATGCAACATAAAAAAACAGCTATGCCATGCACAATACACCCCATCTATGCAACATAAAAAAACAGCTATGCCATGCACAATACACCCCATCTATGCAACATCAAAACCCACTATGTCATGCACAATGCCACCCCTGACACATGGCGCAATGCAACATCAAAAAACAACTGTGCCAAGGATCGTGTGCCACCATGCACCATGCATCGTTCACATCCCTCCATGCCATGAACGCTACCTCAATGCCTCATTCATATCCCTCCATGCCATGCACCTCTTGGCAGAATGTATCATTATTGTGCCTCTGTACCATGCACCATGCCCTTTTAATACCCGGGCAAAATTGCTCACTAAATAAAAATGCTTGGCACAACTCATAGCTGGCACATATATACTATATATATACACACATCATATGGTAGATTTCCATTGCACACACAGAGCTCCTTCCATTGTCTTTCCTTCTTGTCTCTGAATATTCTCTGTGTTATTACATCTCCTGTGCAGATATTCCCTGGATGCGGTGATTTCCTCTGCAGCTTTTATTTATGCTTTTGCTTATTGTAAATATTTATGATTTCATTTGTATCAATGATTAGGAATTAAGAACTGGCTGATCTACACTGATCTGCGTATTTTCTGCGTATTTTCTGACCGGCGGTATTTAGCGCCGCGCAGGATATTTGCCTTCAGATTTACAGAAAATAAAAGTGACAATGTAGGAAGATGATTTATGGCTCATCCCTGAATCTAGGAGGAGAAAGGGCCTCTCCTGCATTGTGTGCAGTGCTGTAATGTCATTTATAATGTACTGCTGTTATTTATCGCCACTGGCGATCTGACATCCGCAGCATTACATAAACTAAGAGGAAAGACTGGCCGCCAGTCACACCTGTGCGCTACCGAATACATAGATATATCCAGGTGTAATTATCTATTACCTGTCTATCTATTATCTATCTATTTACATATATCTACATATTAACTATTAGATAGATAATAGATAGATAATAGAGATATATGAATAATATAAATAGATAGATAATAGAGATATATAGATAACAGAGATATATAGATAGATAGATAGATAGATATGCAATAGATAAATACATTAAAAAATATGCCTGCTACTTTAAAACGCTGCATTAAAATATATACAGTATAAGAAGCACTCATAGGCTCAATTTCTTTTTTTTTATCTTATGTTTAAATGCACTCCTTATCATTTACATTTATGTTATAATATATATACTATATTTTTTATTATTTTCTTCATTTTTCACTGTTCCTCTATGTACTACATGAGTATGTATTTTATTAATTATGCTATGTATTATGTTAGTATGTATTATATCAATTAAACTATTTATCCTCCCTTTACACCATATCATGCACATGTCTGACTTTTCTAATATATATATATATATATATATATATATATATATATATATATATATATATATAATCCAGGAATTTGTTGCACTGTTTGAGAAAGGCTCCATAGAGAGAGCTGAACCGTAGCTGGTGTTGGTGAACAGATGATACTTACTTTTTCACCATTTTGGATGTGCTGTTTCTTTTTTTGTGTATGTGTGTGTATGTATATATGTATATATATATATATATATATATATATATATATATATATTCGTGATTCTCGGGCCTGGCACCTCCATTTTGTCAACTGATGATTTGATTTTAAGTTATATGACTGAAAAGATCCAAGTGAAATCATCAATTGTTCCCCCTCTGTGGGCAGTAAATTGGTGACATAAAGTCAATTAGCCGTGTAAAAACCTTGTTGGCTGCACAGATTTAAGAGAATCTGATATAAGGCAAACCAAAAAAAATAAAAGTGCCAAGATATAGAGGGAGCCGACAACAGGGGCGTGGGAGGGTCTTGTGTGCTGGTACTTGTGGTTCTACTGCATAAATGACACCCAACAGGATATCTCAAGTCACTGATCCTTATCTGCTTTGGGTTTTTCTATGTATTCCTGTTATTTTTGTGTTACCAGTGCTGATCCTGATTTATATTAGATCTGATTATCATGATGATGAGTATGTGTCGTATTGCATTGTCAATTATAATTGTTAATAATTTATTAGTATTTAATATTATTATATTGTAATTCTCTTTTTGAGATATATATATATATATATATACACAAATATACATATATATACATGCACATGTATGTACTATGTATGTATATATATATATATATATATATATATATATATATTACTTTTATTGCATTGTCTTGTATTATCTTAATGTTATCATAATACAGTGTATCAGAGTGATTACATCCCCTATAAATCAGTAGTAGTGGTAATCGTTGGAGCATTTCTTGTGTATGTTGTACATTAGTGCTATGTTGTTATTAATACTATTATAAGTTGTATTAATCCAAAATTCTATTATGTATGAATATCGTACATTTTTTCAAATGTATGAAATATATTTTTATTATTATTATTATTATCATCAATTTGAACATAACGTCTATTGTTGTAGTTGTTACTGTCATGCACTGATAATTATTTTATATAATCACAGTAATCAAAATGATATTATTTTACACTATAACCTATTAATATAATATCCATATTATTATTTATCATATAGTTGATCAACAGAAAACAACAGTCATTGAAAATGGGGAAATCAGGTTTAATGGCAAAGGGAAAAAAATAAGGAAACCTCGGACAATATACTCCAGTCTTCAGCTTCAGGCTCTAAATCATCGATTCCAGCAAACACAATACCTGGCACTTCCAGAGAGGGCAGAGCTGGCTGCTTCCTTAGGCCTAACACAGACACAGGTAATAATAACCGTCTTCATCTTTATCATAAGCCTAATTTTTGGGGTGCAGGTTGAAGGGAAAAGACAATGGATTGATAGATAGATGATAGATAGATAGATAGATAGATAGATAGATAGATAGATAGATAGATAGATAGATAGATGCTGTACACTAGATCTCTGCAGACAGCTCCTTTGCTGTAAATCAGATTTTGGATTGTGTAGACCAATCATTTGCAAAGAGCTTTGATCATAACAAAAACATTTGCACAATGAGCTGCCACAAAAAAAAAAAAACAATGTGGACTACAAATGAGAGGATGCTAATGTACACTTTACAATATCATATACTGTTAACCTTCTCATTCCTGACAGACAGGGAATAATCTGCAGCTATATTCTACCTTATATGACACATTGTTACAAAAGGCACCAAAGATGTAGCAGAGTTCAGACTATCAACTGTGTCTTTTGTGCATCCAGAGTTAACATAATTAATCCAGATGACTTCATAGGAATAGTTATGTCATGTTCTTGTTTTATCCTACAATATACACATATAAAATAGATAAAAAGATAGATGATAGATAATAGATAGATAGATGATAGATAGATAGATAGATAGATAGATCGATAGATAGATAGATAATAGATAGATAGATAGATAGATAGATAGATAGATAGATAGGTGAATAGATATATAATATATAGGAAATAGAGCAGCACCAAGACTATAGGGGTGCAAAGCCTTCCTGGCAACTATCAAACCATCCAAACAAGAAAATCAACTGGGGGCAGCACACCAAAAATGAGTGGGAAAAAGTGCTTATTTAAGGGCCCATTGTGGCAACATTTCGGTCGAAGTGTGTGCACCTTTCATTCATTAGATTGATTTATAGAAGGTAAATATGATGGAGATTGATGATAGTTGATAAATATGGAATAGATAGTTAGATAGATAATGGAAATAGTTAAATTTAAACTAGATAGGTAATAGACAATTATTAATTTTGATATTACTAATATATGGACTTAGGACTATCAATCCCATACAGTAAAATGCCTATATTTATTCTATTATTTTTCCCTTTTATATATTTTTTTATGAGCCAAATATTACAACATTTATATTGTTATAATAGTAGAATATACTAATATTAATACAAATCGTGTTATAATACCTAGTCAAACTTAAATTGTCATTGTGGGGAGAATATATCATTAAAAAAATTTTTTATTATTATTATTATTATTATTATATCCTGCAGTGATACACCAGACAGTTATGCCTGGTTATATCTCCACTATTTATTTTCTAACACAAGATCATTTTTGTGGTTTCAGGTAAAGATCTGGTTCCAGAATAAGCGTTCAAAGTACAAGAAGCTGCTGAAACAAGGTGGCAACCCCCTTGAAAGTGACCCCATTCCCGTTTCAGCTGCCCTCTCCCCCAGGTCTCCAGCTATTCCCCCTGTCTGGGACGTTTCAGGCTCTGCAAAAGGTGTGAACATGCCCACAAACAGCTACATGCCTGGGTATTCTCACTGGTATTCCTCCCCACACCAAGACACAATGCAGAGGTCGCAGATGATGTGAAATTTCCAACCTTGCGACATATGGATAAACTATTGTGGATGAAATTCCCCGTTTTTTTTTTTCTTGTTTTGCCAAATGAGAGGAACTGGGAGACCTTGTAGGAGGAAAGTCCACTTATAAGAAACCTCAAAACACACATGACTTGAAGACCTTCATCCTGGAGTCCACATGTCCTCCAATTATTTTGGGAAAAATTCCCCAGGACTTAAAAGGATGTAAAATATTCCTAGGAATGAAAGGACAGGGCCGCATTGCACAAGCAGCCAGCACACTCCAGCAAACCTCCTCAGCATTGGGATGAGTGGGCCAGACAGCAGAGACATTTCACGGTGCGTCTTTTGTGAAGAGCAGGCGACAAACCACTGTTTTCTACGTAGACTGTGAATGGCGCAGGTTCTAGGCCTAGTGACAGGACTTCTTCGTTAATTACAGGGACATTTATAATGATGAAATGTATGTATATATTGTTGAATTTTAGTTGTATATACTTTATATGTCATTGTCTTTCATAAATGGAGAACAAAAAAAAAAAAAAAAGAAACAACAACATCCATTCCTGAATTCCTGAATTTGTGTGAGTCTCTTATCTGCTGCATTATTGACTAAGGGAAAAGGCGCAGGGATGCGCACCCAAAACTGAGGTTATATTGGCGCAGTCCAGCACAAATGAGATGTATGAGTTTCTCTTCTTATATATACATGTATAGAGAGAGAGAGAGAGAGAGAGAGAGAGAGAGAGAGAGAGAGAGAGAGAGAGAGAGAGAGACAGTAACATTTGCGCATAAATGTCGCACATGCACAAAATGGGCAATTCTGCACCATAAAAATGTAAACCATATGCTGGTACACGTAGCACATTAGCAGTTTATATGATAGGTGCAGGTTGCTCTATATTCTCTCTCTTTGGGTATGTATACAATTCTGGATAATTCTGGAGAGGGTCTACTATAACAATTTGTGTAAATAGAGACCCCCTCAGCACTGAGTCCTTATATAATTGTAGTGAGCAGATCAGGTGCAGGTTTGCTGGTCATTGTTGTTCTTGAACAGAATGTACCATGCAGTAGTAACACTAGAGAGCACAGGAATAGCGTGCAATCATGCGCAAATTATCCAGTTTGGAGCAATTTTGCACCCAATCATTGGTACACAATATCAAATTCATCTTTTCCAGGTGAGGTAAGTTACCTCATCTATACCTATGGATATTTGCTAGTGGTTGTTCACAGAAATAATGTAAGATGCACGTTACCATTAGTTGAGCTGGAGTAGTGTGCAAACATGCGCAATTTATCCAGTTTTGAGCAGTTTTACACTCAACTAATTGATACAATTTAGAAAGGTGCAGTATGTTACCTGCTTCATTTTACTTTGTTTAGAATTGCTGGTTGTAGTAGTTCTTTTAAATAATCTAAGATGCAAGTAGGCATTAGTTGGGATGCAATACTGTGCACTTCTTGTGCAATTTATCCGGTTTTGAGCAATTTTACACTTTACCATTGGTACAATATGGAAAGGTATTCTTATAGGTGCAATATGTTACCTGCTTCATTTTACTTTCTTTAGAATTTCTGGTTGTAGTAGTTCTTTTAAATAATGTAAAATGCAAGTGAGCTTTAGACGGGCTGGAGGAGCGCACTCATGCGGAATCTGTCCAGTTTTGATCAAATTTTCACTTTATCCTTGGTACGTAATAGAAATGTATTTTTCTTATAGGTGTAGTATGTTGCTTGCTCCATCTATCTCTATTTGGTTGTTGCTGTTCATTGAAATAATGTGCAATGCATGTGAGAACTAGTTTTGGACTGGAATAGCTGCACTCATGCGCAATTTATCCAGTTTGGAGCAATTATAGACTCAAGCATTGATACAATACAGAAATGTATTCTTATAGGTGCAGTATGTTGGCTGCTTAATCTTACTTTCTTTAGAATTGCTGGTTGTAGTTGTTATTTGAAATAATGTAATATGCAAGCGAGCATTAGTTGGGCTGGAGTAGAGTGCATTTCGTGCCCAATTTATCCAGCTTTCATCAATTTTACACTTAATCATTGGGACGTTATTGAAACGTATTTTTCTCATAGGTGCAGTAAGTTGCTTCCTCCATCTATCTCTTTTTAGTATTGCTGGTTCTTGACGTTCATTGATATAATGTGCAGTGCATTAGAGAACTAGTTGAGACTGGAATAGCGCACACTCATGCGCAATTCATCCAGTTTGGAGCAATTTGAGTCAACAATTGATACAGTGTATAAATGTAGTCTTATAAGTGCAACATCTTGCCTGCTTAATTCTACTTTCATAAGAATTGCTGGTTGTAGTAGTTCTTTGAAATAACGAAAAATACAAGTTGAGCATTCATTGGGCTGCGGTAGAGCGCACTCATGCGCAATTTATCCAGTTTGGAGCAATTTTTCGAACATCAATCATTACATTGTAGAAAGTGATTCTCCCATTGGTGCAGTGTGTTTTATTTTTATATACTGCAGTATCTATTGAGATCAATAATGAGGGTTATTCTCTACTATAAGTAGATTAGAAATACACAACGAGTGATTGGACTAGGAGGATTCTCCAATATCAAAGTGGGGGGTGGGGTGACAAGAGTTGCACTCACTCATGCGCAATTCATCAAACATTGCACTATTTGCTTCCATTAGTACTATGTGACCTTTACTATAGGTGTAAGTTGCTTTGTGTTCTGCAGTCTGCCAAAATGCATATCGACTGTTCACATAACCTTCATGTGCATCGATGACAGAAATTGCGCACAATCATGCGCAATGTAGCGCACACTATTGCACCCTATGCTGGTATTTGTAGTGAGTAACTCTATAGTAGAAACCTGCTTTTTCTCATCTTTCTCTCCCTAGAAATGAAAACTGCATTGTCAATAAAAGCAGTTTCGTCATTCTAGCCAGGAGCCACATGCTGGGAGAATTAATGGCGCAGACCTGGGCATCCTTCAAATTGTGAACCTTGAAACCACCGAGCCATTTATCAAGAGTCAATAGAGAGTTCGATATAATGACAGCTACATGCAGCAGTGCAAGAAAAGGACAGTCACTATAATTAAGCACAAAGGAAAGATTACTTACCCATATACAGGGGGCTGTATTGTATGTGAGTGTGGTGCTGTTGTTGTAAGTCCCAGTCTCCAGAATGGCGCAGAACCGATCAGTCTTGTCATTTTCTAGGTCTTGTATTGTTACATTATAGTAAAGTGGTGGCTTTTCTTTCCCCCCTTCCCACTGTGCATCTCTGGGTCTCCATCTCCCCAGGATCATGGCTGAACAAAGCCTCCAGCTGCAATCCCCATCCAGTGTGAAACACACATTGGGGACAATTTAACGTTTTATCCACAAGAACAGGGATTTTTTTTTCTCTCCATTCTCTTAAATGCAGCCATAATTAGAGTAATTTTTCATGTAGCCTGCTGATTACAGCGTTTTTACCGTCAAAGATAATTACCTGTAATTTTCTCCCACTTTTAATACTAAAAAGCCATCTTTATTTAGATACAGGAACAGGAAAAAAGGGAAACAAAAGATGGAAATTATTCTGTTATTCATATACAAATTGCAGAGATGGGGGCACCTAAAATTGAGAATTAAGGCAAATTATAATAGAATGGAGAAGAGGATTCAGGGCTGCAGCTGCTGGGACACAATGGATGGAGAATTCAGTTTATATGGGAAAACTGCATGAACCCCCATCCCAAAATTGTTCACACAATGCCCTGCGCCTGGTCAGTGCGACGAGATCAATGTAAAATCGGTCATAAATGCATTGCATAAAGAGTTGGATATTGGTTCTCTCTCTCTCTCTTTCCCTCTCCATCTATTATCTATCTATCTAATATCTATCTATCTACAATAAACGAACAAGTTTTTTTCCACTTATACACGATAAAATATCTAAATTCTCATCTGTTGTAGCAATACATTTATTAGACTTCCAGATTAACTATGAATATTAGGTGAGGCTGTGGAAGCTGATACATTTAGTATGACACTGTGACAGTCTAATTCATGAGACAGCGTCACCTATAGGCAGCTCCTACACTGGCAGATAAACGTAATTGTTGTCTTAGATTGATAGATAGATAACCAGATAGATAGGTAGATAGATAGATAGATAGATAGATAGATAGATAGATAGATAGATAATAGATAGATAGATAATAGATAGATAGATAGATAGATAGATAGATAGATAGATAGATAGATTAGATGAAATCATGTCTATAATAAAATAGTGTAACCTTTCCAAAAGATCAGCACTGATCAACCTAGTTAACGCCCGGATTTCCTTTCTGTTCTACCATATATATTTGGGCAATCTTCCTTGTAGTAATCACCTTCCTAAAATACCACTTCCCTTTTAAATGTAATTTCAGATGGTCTCTTCCATTTTTTTCTTAATCTCTGTTCAATTTGTATCACACTTGGCTCTGCCAATTTATCATCACAAATATCTACAAATATATGACAATATGTATACAGAGATATAAATAGATACATCTGGGACATATGGATAGATAGATAGATCGAGAAGGATAGATTAGATAGATAGATAATAGATAGATAGATAGATCGAGAAGGATAGATTAGATAGATAGATAATAGATAGATAGATAGATAGATAATAGATGATAAATAGAATATACATATATATACGACAGACAGATCAATAGATAGATGCTAGATATATAGATATTTATATATATATATATTAGGATAGATGATAGACAGATAGATAATAGATAGATAGATGCATGATAGATAATAGATCGATAATAGATAGATAGATGATAGATACATGACAGATAGATAGATAGATACATGATAGATAGATGATAGATAATAGATAGATAGTTAATAGATGATAGATAATAGATATATGATAGATACATGACAGATAGATAATATATAGATAATAGATAGATGATAGATATATGATAGATAGATAGATAGATAATAGATAGATAGATGATGGATACATGATAGATAGATAGATAGATAGATAGATAGATAGATAGATAATAGATAGATAGATAGATGATAGATAATAGATAGATAGATAGATAGATAGATAGATAGATAGATAGATAGATAGATAGATGATAGATATCTTCTACATTATTTCAAGCTCCTCGCATGTCATTGTGTCTTACTAGTGACCCTGACAATGTGACGCCCATCTCAGGCAGTAAAGACATATAGAATAAATCCCACAGAACATTCTACCAGGGGGCTTCTGTCACAGGAGACAGGGGCATCTCTGGTGCAGGGATCTGGCGCAGTGCTCTTCCTATGGCTCCCAGCAGACAATAGCGCTGACAGCACCAGGCCAAGGACAGAGCAGATGGAATAAAGTAGAAGACTTACCCGGTCCTGGAAGTCCTGCCCCAGTCCCAGGTCCTGCAGGCTGCAGAGCTGTGCAGAGTATGTGAGGCAGGAGAAGCAGCAGCTATCTGTGGATTCTTGGTTGAATGAGCACATCCAGGTGTGAAATTGTTTGCACACCCCAGCACCTCTTATATTGCCAGCAAAATTAGCTGTTATTACTGTCACTGTTTAGTGATGGTTAGCTTGATAAAAAAAAATAACTGCTGTAATCAAGACCTGGTGCATCTTTGCAAATTACAGATAATTGTAAACGTCCAGATTATGATAATAGCATCCTAATCCAGCCCTGCAATATAATTATTACACTGTGCTGCAGCTCACACTGGCCACTAGGGCTAATTCAACCATTATTTACTGCACTGCCAGCCTGGGTCTGAGAGGGAAATGGACAATTGTCATTTTACACTGGGCACTCAATGTGGAATAGTTTAGGGAGTAAAAGTGGATTGTGGACTGAGAAGGAGAAAGATCAAGGACAAAAGAGAACGATCAATATGCAGAAGTACACAAGTACAGGGAGAGAAGGAAAAAGAGAGAAGAGAGAGAAAAGGAGAGAAAACAGAAACAGAAGGAAGAGGGAGGCTAGAGGCAGAATGAGAGAGAGCAAAGAAATAAATGGAGAGAAATAAAGACAAAAAAAGGAGGAGGGTGAAAGAAAGAACTAGATGGGAAGAGAGACAGAGAAAGATAGAGAGGAAGAAAAGAGGAAAGGACAGAGGTTATGAGATCTAGATAGAAAGAACATAATATCTATATATCTCATAACAATCTATTTATTCTGGAAAAAAAAACAAAAAAAAACAAAGTGAAGCAGCAGCATTCTATATATACTACATGTGCAAGTCTTAATGTTCGATCTATTTATGAAGCTATGTATCTATTTTTTATAAATGCATATCTCTCTCAAGTATATTTGTAACTATCTATCCTATTTATCTATATATTATATATCATCTATCTAATATCTATCTGTCTATCATCTATCTATTATCTATCTATCATCTCTCTAATGTCTATCGATCTAATATTTATCTATCTGTCTATCATCTATCTGTTATCTATCTATCTATTATCTATCTATCTATCCAACTATTATCTATCTATCTATCTATCTCTCTAATGTCTATCTATCTAATATTTATCTATCTGTCTATCATCTATCTATTATCTATCTATTATCTATCTATCTATTATCTATCTATTATCTATCTATCATCTATCTATTATCTATCTATCATCTATCTATTATCTATCTATCATCTATCTATTATCTACCTATTATCTATCTATCATCTATCTATTATCTATCTATTATCTATCTATCATCTATCTATTATCTATCTAATATCTATCTATCTAACATCTATCTATCTAACATCTATCTATCTATCTAATATATATATATATATCTGTCTAATGTCTATCTATCTATCTATCTATTTATCTATCATATATCCATCCATCTCAGGTCTCTGATTTCCTGTCTTTTTTCACATTGTTGTTTGTCTTGTGTCATTACTGAGCAGGATATTGGTGATATCCCCTCTTTCTCTCCCCTCTTTCCCCTCTCAATGCCCATTTGCTGGAGTAATTCTGACTTGTGTAATGAATTGTGCTCTGTTCACATTGCTCTTCCAGGCCTGGGGATTACCAGTCAGTCCAGTTGCAGATCCAGATACAATCAGTGATTATCAAGGGAGATTTTAGCTAATTAATTTGGCGCAGACACTAATATCACTGATTCCTCTTATCGGCTCCTGTTTACACATACACTAAACGCACCAATTACATTTATTGCATTTCTGCTGATGGGATGGTTGGAAAACTTAACTCTTTGTGCACCACAACCTTGCAAGTCAACTCACTGCATTACGATCGCGTATAAGATGAGAGCAGGCAGCGTGATATATCTGTGTGAGGAGTAATGGTGCAACTCCATGGAGAAGATGATGGGAGATGTGATAGAGGCATCTGATAGAAGCACTCACATACATCTCCATGCCACCCAGGCCTCTGATTTGTGCAGCTTCTGCTTCCACATCAGGAATCATTAACAGGGTGACTCAGTGTCAAGTGACAGAGAGAACAGTGGATTGTAATGAGGGTATGATCCAACATCTAGAACTAAAGTATATAACCATACACACACCCCATACATAGAGGTACATTTACAGATATATAGATATAGATATATATGCACCTGAATTTACAGAAACCTACTGCATATATAAAATAGGCATACCTATTGCCTATCATGTTCACACATACAGACAAAACTAATACCTATATACACACGCACACACATATAACATAAATACACTTAACTAAAACAGCCATACATTCATACATACATATATATATATATATATATATATATATACAGTCATGGCCGAAAGTGTCGACATCCTTGAAATTGTTCCAGAAAATTAAATATTTCTCCCAGAATATTCTTGCAATTCCACATATTTTATTATACACTTGTTTATTTCCTTTGTGTGTATTGGAACAACACAGAAAAAAAACTGAAAAAAAGGCAAATTGGACATAATTTAATACAAAACCCCCAAAATGGTCCGGGCAAAATTATTGGCGCCCTCAACTTAATATTTGGTTGCACACCCTTTGGAATAAATAACTGCAATCAGTTACTTCCTATAACCATCAAGAAGCTTCTTGCACCTCTCAGCTGGAATTTTGGGCCGCTCTTCTTTTGCAAACTGCTCCAGGTCTCTCATATGTGAAGGCGACTTCTCCCAACAGTAATTATAAGATCTCTCCACAGGTGATCAATGGGATTTAGATCTGGACTCATTGCTGCCATTTTAGAACTGTCTAACGCTTTGTTTCCATCCATTTCTGGGGGCTTCTTCAAGTATGTTTGGAGTTATTGTCCTGCTGGAAGACCCATGACCTAGGACGTAAACCCAGCTTAATGACATTGGGCACAACATTGCCACCCAAAATCCTTTGGTAACCTTAAGATTTCATGATGCCTTGCACACAGTCAAGGCATCCAATACCAGAGGCAGCAAAACAACCCCAAAACATCTTAGAATCTCCACCATATTTGACTGTAGGTACTGTGCTCTTTGTAGGCCTCATTCTGTTTTTGGGTAAACAGTAGAATGATATTCTTTACCAAAAAGCTCTATCTTGATCTCATCTGTTCACAAGACACTTTCCCAGAAGGATTTTGGCTTACTCAAGTACATTTTGACAAACTGCAGTCTAGTTTTATGTCTCTGTATCAGCAGTGGGGTCCTCCGGGGTCTCCTGGCATAGAGTTTAATTTCATTTAAATGTTAACAGATAGATCGCATTGACACTAAAGCACCCTGAGTCTGCAGGACAGCTTGAATTTCTTTGGAACTTGATTGGGGCTGCTTATCCACCATCCAGACTATCCTGCGCTGTAACCTTTCATAAATTTTTCTCTGCCGTCCACCTTCACGGAGATTAGCTACAGTGCCATGGGTTGTAAACTTCTTGATTATGTTGTGCTCCGTGGACAAAGTAACATCAAGATCTCTGGTGATGGACTTGTAACCTTGATATTGTTAATATTTTTCAACAATTTTGGTTCTCAAGTCCTCAGACAGTTCTCTTCTCCTCTTTCTGTTCTCCATGCTTAGTATGGCACACACAGACACACAATGCAAAGATTGAGTCAACTTCTCCCCTTTTTATCTTGTTTCTGGTGTGATTTGCATATTGCCCACACCTGTTACTTGCCACAGGTAAGTTTAAACAAGCCTCACATGCTTGAAACAAAGTTGTTTACCCACAATTTTGGAAAGGTGCTAACAATTTTGTCCAGCCCATTTTTAGGGTTTTATATGAAATGATGTCCAATATGCCTTTTTTTCTCTTTTTTTTTTGTGTTGTTAAAATACACACAAAGGAAATAAACATGTGTATAACAAAACGTGTGAAATTGCAATAATTTTCTGTGAGAAACACTTCATTTTCTGGAACAATTTAAAGGGTGCCAACACTTTCTGTCAGACAGACTGATAGATATATAGTTAGTTAGATAAATAGATAGATAGATAGATAGATAGATAGATAGATTAAAGACAAACATGGGGTCCAATGTTTATATTGCCATTATGTCTGCAGATCTCCATGTCCAAAACCCATTTGTGGACAAATATCAAAACAATCACTAATAATAAATCTACCCTGTGTTCACAGCTCTCCTGCCCAGATCCCACAGCTCCATAAAATACAATCTATCTACAATTCATGTGTCTCTTTGGTCTCATGACCCTTCCAAAGGAGGAACAAGAAGTGAAGCCCCAAACCTGAGCGTCCTCCTGGTGTTCTTATTAGTGCAGTCATCTCCCTTGTGTGACCTATAACTGTACAATATTGTCTGGCAGCTTCCAAACGACCTACATAACCAAAACCACATGTGTGATCCCCAATTATGACCCCAGCTCCCCCCCCCCCCCCCAACACTATGTTCTGGAATATATATGTGTATACAGGAATGTGCCAGGAATAGGCCATAACCAGCTGCAGGGGGAGATCAGTACTAGGGGTGAGAGCAGGTACTAACCCAAATACTGCAGGGATGACATCATCTTCTGATATTCAACCTATCTATTATCTATCTATTATCTATCTATATCTATCTATCTATTATCTATCTATTATCTATCTATCTATTATCTATCTATTTATCTATTATCTATCTATTCACTATCTATCTATCAATGAATCAATTTATCTATAATTTTAGCTACATACTGTACATAAACAAAATTACCTTATATATTCATTCACACATAATTCATCCTTACACTGCATATGAAAGTATATATAAATATATATATATACAGACTGATAGCTACTAAAGATGAACATCTATCTATCTATCTATTATCTATCATCTATCTATTATCTATCTATCTATCTATTATCTATCTATTATCTATCTATCTATCTATCTATCTATCTATCTATCTATCTATCTATCTAACTACTATCCTGAAATTAATAATATTTTCATGTTAATGTTCTGTGTTCTGCTCTTTCCTTCAGTTCTATATGTAAAGATACTGTTACTTTAATTTGTACATTATTAGTAATAACATTTCTGTGTTTCCATGGAAGCAAACACATTCTATTCTGTATGTGGAGCCGCATGGTGTGAACACATCTTCCTTTAGCTTTTCTCTGGTTAGTGCTGCTTATAGCGCACGCGGAAAAAAAGAAATAGAATGCAAATATATGAGGTCAAGAGTCATCTATCTATTATCTATCTATCTATCTATCCATCTATCTATCTATCTATAATCTATTATCTATCTATCTATCTATCTATCTATCTATAATCTATCTATCTATCTATAATCTATTATCTATCTATTATCTATCTATAATCTATTATCTATCTATTATCTACCATCTATCTACAGTGATTATAATGTCTGTAAAGGGCTGTGGAATTAATGGCGCTATATAAGTGAGTATAATAAATAAAAATAAATATTGCCCCTCCCCCCCACTTGCTGGAAACATCTCCAGTGGTCCCATAGAGAATGGATGGGCCAAGATGTGCATGCTCCACCTCCACTCCATCCAGATAAGGATCTTCAGAGCCCCTTTTTAATATCGCTGGAGGGCCCTGTGGTTGGACCACCAGGCAACAGGAAGTTTCCCCCCATTCCTATGGATAGGAGATGACTTCAGAACTTGGTACAAATACGTAACATCCAAAGACCATATGCTGCCTAGTTGAGGCCGCGGTATAACAATCTTTTACTTCTAAAAAAAAGTAGTTGTACAGGGACCCCTCACCTCTAGGTCAATATGCAGATGCATGGGCTAAATGTCCACCCCTGATTCAGAGCTATTTTTGATGTAAAGAAAAAACAAAAACCTCGAAAGCACCATGAGAAAAACCATAACAAATTGGGTCTATTGGCCACCATTCAGATCTGTTACAAATGGGTCCTGCACACCTCAGTGCAGGAGCGGATAAAGACAGAAGAGGCCCCTGTGTAAGCAAACAGCAAAAAAAATCCATGCTCACACAGGAGCAGCGGCATGACTCATGGGTCTCAATGCAAAAGCTCCAATTATTTCAAGTCTTTAATGATATTGGTTGTTTCATATAGACCAAAGAGACTTTTTGGGCCCCTTAGGCTCCAGGGCCCTGGTGCGATTGCAACACCTGCACCTAATGTAGTTATGGCCCTGCCCTGAAGTCACCAAAAACTTCTTTCACATGAGTTAAAAGTTATCCTAAATGGCTGATTTTGACTATTACGAACAATAATTGTCTCCATTGGCGAAATGGATAATTGCTCATTTCAAACAATATCTGATGAACGTTCATTATGGGCCAATTTTGTCATCCCACCTTTGTCTAATGTATATGGAGGCCTTTAGATCCATTATTCCCATGTGGTCTACTTCTTTTTAGAAGTTGAGGGAACTAATCCATACATTCTAGTTATTTCCATTGACCAGAACTAAAAGTGTTTCTGTGCCAACGAGTCATCAGAAAATCCATTACAAAACTTTTTAAATTAATTATTATTATTAGTAGTAGTAGTATTAATAATATAATTTACCTTTGAGGGCACAAAAATAGAATGGGCCCTGTTCATGTCATGTGCTTCTAACAGCCACGAGTGGAATCATGATCCACCAGTGGCTGTTAACATGTTAAATGCTGCTGTCAATCTCTGACAGCAGCATTTAACTCGCACCCGGCGGAAGCGCCACACAAGGCTCATGGGGTGATCATGGGGCGCCGATGGATTGTCATGACAGCTGGGGGTCTGCAGAAGACCCCATGCTTGTCATTGGAGACCTCCTATGAATGCCAGCCAGTGGCTGGTGTTCATAGGAGATGATGATTTCTGCTACACATAGCAGGGCTGAAGCCCTCTTATGTGTAGCACAAGCGATCGGATGATCGTAGCTTCAATTCTCCTGTGGACCAAGTAAAAAGTAGAAAAAAAAAAAGGTTTAAAAAAATATAACAGTTCAAATCACCCCCATTTTGTCCCATTCAAAATAACACAATAATAAAAAAAAAAATACACATATTTGGTA
The DNA here is from genome assembly GCF_046119375.1 of Phyllobates terribilis. Lineage (NCBI taxonomy): Eukaryota > Metazoa > Chordata > Amphibia > Anura > Dendrobatidae > Phyllobates > Phyllobates terribilis. The sequence continues at coordinate 49,597,575 of NW_027362764.1, forward strand.
TCGCTGCATTCAGAAATGCCCGATCTATCAAAAGATAAAAATAATTAATCTGATCGGTAAACGGCGTAACAAGAAAAAAAATGAAAATGGAAGAATTACGTTTTTTTGGTCTTCACAACATTACAATAAAATGCAATAACAGGCGATCAAAACATTGTATCTACCTCAAAATGTTATTAATAAAAACATCAGCTCGGCGGGCAAAAAATTAATCATCAATCAGCCCGAGATCCCTAAAAATGAAGATGCTACAGGTTTCGGAAAATGGCACCTTTTTTTTCTTACAATCTTTGGATTTTTTTTCACCACTTAAATAAAAAAGAACCTATACATGTTTGGTATCTGCAAACTCGTAATGACCTGGAGAATCATAATCGCAGGTCAGTTTTAGCATTTAGTATACATGGTAAATAAAAAAAAACTAAAAAAACCTTTTGCGGAATTGTACTTTTTTTTCCAATTTCACCGCACTTTGGATTTTTTCCCATTTTCCAGTACACTATATGATAAAATTAATGGTGTCATTCAAAAGTACAACTCAAAAAAAAGCCCTCACATGGCCATATTGACAGAAAAATAAAAAAAGTTATGGCTCTGGGAAGAAGGGGAGCAAAAAAATTGAAAATTGCATGGTCATGAACGGGTTAATATGAGTAATGGGCTTTTTCTTTATCTTAGAACAATTTGTCCTCTTAATATTGCCAAAAATCCATTTAGTGATCTGAATAATTTAACAATCTTTTGGTCTATGGTTGTATATATATATGTATATATATATATATAATTGTTTCTACCAATAAAAATGTGCTCACTTGCAATTGTATCTCTTTCAATTTAAAAAAGGAAAATTATTCCTAATTTGGGAAATATCTGTTGGTGTATGCCTCTTTGCAGGATGGTAACTCTAGTGGCTGCAGAGGTAGCAATCCCCTATGTCTGGGTGCCTTACCCTTTCTGCCAAGCATAAAAACCCCAGTATCATAATCAGCACATGGTAGTTGAAGGGGTCCCTGCTACAGAATTCCCATTAGGGCCCATTTGACCAACATCCAATCAATAAGTAAAAAAAGGAAACTTTTTATGGCTCACAGCGGGGATGACGTCACTGCAGCGATCCCCAACGTTCCATGACTTGATACAATGTAACGCATGTCACCGAGTATATAAGATGCGCTCCGCAGGACTGTATATCCTGCACAGATACATATATACTTGCATCAAGTGAGTTTCACACGTTAAGAACAACAGTTAAAGGTTCAGACAAAGCTGAGGCTCCAGTCGTGAATGTTATTGAGCTTGAAGAAGAAAAACTGGCAGCAATAACAAAGAAGCAGACAGTCAGGGAGGGGGAGGCAGACAAAACTCAAGATAAAATAAAAAAAACGGAGACAGGTAACTGCGCCTGAGGCTGCACAGCATGTCTCATCAGGTTGTGTCTGCTGCAGCCGATCCTGCTCTGCAGACATGACATGCCCCCTGTAACATACATGTCCTATGTCCCCACTACAATGAGATCCTATCTGCAGACATGACATGCCCCAGTAACATACATGTCATATGTCCCCACTACACTGAGATCCTGCTCTGCACACATGACATGTCCCTGTAGCATACTGTAACATATATGTTTTATGTCCTCACTATAATGAGACCCTGCTCTGCAGACAGGACATGCGCCTATAACATACATGTTTTATGTCCTCACTATACTTAGATCCTGCTCTGCAGACAGGACATGCCCTTATAACATACATGTCCTATGTCTTCTTTATACTGAGATCCTGCTCTACACACATGACATGCCCCCATAACATACATGTCCTATGCCCTCACTATACTGAGATCCTGCTCTACACACATGACATGCCCCCATAACATACATGTCCTATGCCCTCACTATACTGAGATCCTGCTCTGCATCCCAAGTAAAAGTCCTATACAGCAGGTATGACAGGTCCACATTTTACATGCACTTCCTCTGTCCCTACTACAACCTATACCGAGATCCTGTTGTACAGACATGGCATGTTCTTATGTGTTACATACATGTCGTCTTTCCCTGCTGCCTCCTATATTAAGATCCTATTCTACATACACGTCCTTCTTTTTACATCATGTCCTTACTGAAGTCTTAAGTGAGCTGCTGCTCTGCATGTATAATAAGCCCCCAGCTCTCCTGCCCCCACTACAGCTTTCATTGATGACCTGATATGTTAACCCTCCACCACTTACATGTTCCTCTCCCCATTGCAGCATATACCTTGCTCTTGTGGATATTACAGGTCATCCCATCAGTTACATTAGGTATCATCTGCCTTAATGGAAAATACTTTCCCCTGAAACTAGACATGTCCTTTTATTTTTTATTCTGTATCCCATACTGGTTCTGCATTATATGACAAACTTCACTGTTTGGGTTGCCCCTTATACAAAGATCCTAGTCTACTGGTAAACATGTTCCTCACCTCCCATAAGATCTGCATGACCCCCTTTTTCTACTCCCCACCCTTTGACTCTTCTGCAAGCCCCCAAATCTTTTGCCTATACTCCGACTCTTCTGCAAGCCCGCCAACTTTTCTGCAAGGCCTTATCTCTCTACTAAATCCTCTACTAAGTCCCTGTTCTGTAAACCTGCAAGTTGTGCTGCCCCTTCCATATTACATTCAGCCACAACTCAGCAGGAGTCCAAATTTTATAACTGCAGGTAACAGAGATCCTGTTCTACAAACCTCACCTGTCACCTGCCCCAGAGATCAAAGCCGATCTGATCATGCAGATGCAATTCATACAATTCCCAGTTTTCCATCAATTTCCACCATCACCCCCACATATTCTACAATCTGAAAAAAGCCTGTCTATTTCCCAACGAACAACCGTGTCTCATGGTCGAAATAATTTTATTTAACCAGAATATACAGCTGAATTCCTCTATCTACATTTATTTACAGGGGATACAATAAACATTAAAAAAAAAAAAACAAAGTCTCTCTGGGAAAAAAAATGAGGTCATAGATTGAAGGCACCATTGAGAATAGTGTCCAAATTGAGTCAAAGTCCATCGGTAAAAATAAAATAAAAAATACAAAAACAAAGAACCAATAAGTTTTCTTGAAATGCAATAAATTACATGCACAAGCTTTACACAATATACTTTGCTTTAAAAAAAAAATCCATCTGATACATTCGTCTGTATTTTCCCCATAGCAATGAATCAGGAGGAGGATTGTCCAAAACCAAAAATAATAATAAAAAAAGGATTGTAAGAGTTTTTGAGCTCCTCAGTACAGAGTCCCCGACGCCAGCGCTAATGGATGCTGTAGTGAGCTGTGGTTCTGTAAGTGGGAACTTAGAGAGTTAGCTGCTGGGTACCACACACTGGGGTTCTCCAGGTAAGTGGATGCAGGGGAGTTATTGGAGGTCTGGGGGTGACCATGCACATGGGGGTGATGGCTGAGAGATCTGGAAGTGCCCTGGGTTTCCCATACCACAGGGGATTGTGGAGAATTGCAGGCCATGGGGTCACTGGAGCTGGGGCTGTGCTCTGGGGGCATCTCTCCATTCTTCATGATCTTCTTGATCTTAGATCTTTTATTCTGGAACCAGATCTTCACCTATAACGGAAGAGGAATAGGAATGAGAGACATTTATCATCAGTATCAAAGCTATCGTCCTTCAAAATATTCCTTCCTTTATCTATTTATCTATTTAATATCTATATATAAATATCTATTCATGTATTATTTATCTATGAATTTAAATCATCTATCATTTATATCTCTGTCTATCTAAGTAATATCTATCGGTTTGTCTATCATTTTTTTCTTTGAAATATCCATTAAAAAATCTATGGGTTTCTATCTATTTGTCTTTCTATGTAATATTCATTTATAGATCTATTTATCTATTTAATATAAATGATATGTATAATTATCTATATATATTATCTATCTATGAATCTCTTTATCAACTATCATTTATTTTTCTGTGTATTATCTATCATCTATCTGTCTATCTATCCTATCTATCCCATCTATCTATCTATGAATATCTTTATCATCTGTCATTTATTTTTCTGTGTATTTATCTATCTATTAATATATCGCTATCTATATATGAGTCTCTATCATCTATCAGTTTAATTTTCGATGTATTATCTATCTCTATTATATATCTATCTCTCTATTATCTATCTATCTATCTATCTATCTATCTATCTATCTATCTATCTATCTATCTATCTATCTATCTATCTATCATCTATGGGTCTAACTTGCTATCTATGAAATATCCATTCAAGGATTTATGGGTCTCTACCTATTGTTTCTTTCTATGTAATATTCATTTACGGATCTATTTATTTGTAAATGAAAAAAATAAAAAATCATTCACCCATATACCTATCTTAGCAATGGTATAGCTAGACAAAGCTTCCATCTATGGATCTATCCAGACCAAGTTGCTGCATCTGACAAACACCACTTCATTTGTATCTAGCAGAGCCCACCACTCAGAAGCCCTCCTTTTTTTGCAAAAAAATAAAAAATACATGGAATTCATCTGCTCTTTGAGGTAATTTGGAGACATCCTTAAAGAAGATGCAGATTCTTAAATAATGATATTATCCTGTACTGGACAAACTTCTGTCTTGAATTATCTGTAACAAACCCGCAGCTTTGATTTCAGCCATTTACATCTGATTGGGGAGAAGGCAGTAATATTTTACACATGTTGAGCAGATTAGAGGTGGCTGCAGCAGATGACACAGGAGAAAGGGTCAGTGATGCTGCACAGGACTGTGTACAGGAGGGATCTGGACTCCACTCATCATCATCAGTCTCCACAGTGAGTTTATTGCACACACATGCACACCCTGATACCTGCAACCTTACATCAACTGCCAGCATTCACCAAAAAAAGCCAAGTGACAAAATCAGCTGTACTACACCGGTGTATGGCTATACATAGGCTGTTCATCCATTATACTAAATGCACAAGGCCTTTACTTCTGCTAATAAAAAGGGAGCAACTGTTGGAAATGTATATCGTTTTTTTATTCCTATCTGATATCTATTTACACATCTATCGTTACGATTTGATTGTTTAAGGAAACAGCTAAATGAGAAAATCATCTCAGACGGTTATATATATATTCGTAATGTATCTGTTATATTAGGAGGGGTAAATACATTCCTATCTATCTATCTATCTATCTATCTATCTATCTATCTATCTATCTATCTATCTATCTATCTATCTATCTATCTAGCTATCTATCTATCTAGCTATCTATCTATATATTATGTAACTAAAAAAAAAAATCAATGCAACACCAACAAAAAAAAAAAGGGGGGGGGGGGGGCAGGGGTGCAGAGCCTCCCAGGCATGAACCAATCCTCCAATATACTTACAAAAATTAAGGCAGGGCTCCCAAAACAGAAAATTAGATACATGTAATAGCCCATAGTGACGGGCAACCTTTCGGTTCATTTGAGGACCTTTCTCAAACATCTTGTTGAGAAAAGTCCTCAGTTGGACCGAAACGTTGCGGCCACTATGGGCTATTACATTTGTATAATTTTCTATTTTGGGAGTCCTCTCTTCATTTTTGCACATATCTATTATCTATTTATCTATCCATCTCTCTATCTCTATCTATTATCTATCTATCTATTATCTATCTATCTATTTATGTATCTATCTATTATCTATCTATCATCTATCTATTATCTATCTATCATCTATCTATTATCCATCTATCATCTATTTATCTATATAGAAAAATAAGTAATACTCCAATCAGATATGAAAAAATAAACGACTTTTTATTAGCTCATGTGTCAACGTTTCGGTCCCATAACAGAACCTTTCTCAAGCCTTTGGCATATCTGATTGGAGTGCTGCTTATTTTTCTATATACATGGTATTGGACCATCTATCTATCTATCTATCTATCTATCTATCTATCTATCTATCTATCTATCTATCTATCTGTCTTGAGTGCTACACTCAGCTCTGCTCCATCTGCCCTCAGCTAGGCTCTTACCTGTGTCTGTGTGAGGCCCAGGGAGGCGGCCAGTTCGGCCCTCTCGGGCAGTGCCAGGTACTGGGTCTTCTGGAACCTTCTCTGTAGAGCCGCCAGCTGAAAGCTGGAATAGATAGTTCGGGGTTTTCTAATCTTCTTTGGTTTCCCATTCACCATCCTCACCTCCGGCTCTGCCACTTCTTTCTCTGGAGAAGCAAAGGGTTAAATGTGTGTAAGTGACTGTAATACAGTGATTAAGCTCCAGTGTGACAGCACTGGATATGGGGAGCAACCAGGTAACATAACACAAAAGACCAATGTAGATGTAAAACTGGTATAAAAGTAAACCTGCAAGTCGTGTCCTCTCCACCCCTCACAGCACTGGGCAGCATTGTACATCACTCATAGAGTCTGGTGGAACATCTCACTTCATGGTATCATTGCATTAATTTATTCTATTTTACAGAAGTGTCTGCCACATTATATAGTATGTTGTGAGCTGTTTTATACTACAGCACGGTTTATATAGACTATACAATATAGTATAGTTAATTTCAATATATATTATAGCAGCAAGCTGGTAATATTACAGGATAGCATTGTAGCATTGTAGATTGTTATAGTTTTCTATGGTTTGCTGTTGACATTTTTGTACAATATAGTAACATACCTAATACATACAGATTATGAGCATTAATAGAAAATGGTATAGTATAGTCTGTGCTAATATACTAGATTACATAACTAATATATTCTATTACTAGCATAATGTATACTAATATAACATATTATAGCACAGACTGGTCCATTACATATTGCAAGCAGAACAGCACATTTTTATAATATATTATGTAGCCATACTACTTTTATGTATTATACTCTACACTATGGTTTGTTATAATTATTACATTATTGTATGTTATTGCAAAGTAGATATAATATTCTGACTCTGTTTGTACAGTATGCTGAAATACATATATATAGAGCATTATAAAGTTATACACACTATGCAATTATATTATAATACAAACTGCATTGCATTGTTATAATTTTATAATTTTGGTATGATACTATATATATATATATATATATATATATATATATATATATATATATATATATATATAGTATCATACTACTGTAAATTATAGCAATGCCATACAGTTTGCACTATGGTATAGTTGCATAGCGTGGATAACTATATAATACAATGTAAGCTTCTATAGTAAATTATAGTACAGTGATAAAAAATATATAATTGTATGTTATATTTTAAAAGGATTATTATGCATTATAGTATAATAGTATACATGAGAGTTTACTATAATGTGCATTCACTTACAGAATATTTACCAGACTTTGTATCACAATTTTTTGCACACTAGTGTATTATCGTACAGTGTACAGATTATTACTTTTTTAGCAGCATATTGCAGTACATATTAATATATATTAATTTATAGCTTTTTTAAGCGCTGTATTTTACAGTACAGATTATATTGTTTTATATATACTTCGTTTTTTAACAAGATTATATATATATATATATATATATGTGTGTGTGTGTTTTCAAAGTTGCATATTACAGTACAGATTATATTTTTTTATGTTTATTTTTTTATTTTTAATTAAGGTAGCATATTACAATACAGAATAGTATTATATTGTTTTATGTTTTGTTTTTGTTTTTTTTAATCAGAGTGGCAAATTACAGTACAGATTAATATATATATTTTATATATATATATTTTTATATATATCTATAATATATATATTTTATATATATATATCTGTACATTACAAGTACAGATTAATATATGTTAATGTATATATTTTTTTAGAGTAGTATATTACAATACATTATATTGTTTATGATTTTTTTTAATCAGTGTTATATTACAGTACTAATTAATGTATATATATATTTTTTCAGAGTAGCATATTACAGTACAGATTATATTGTTTTATGCTGTTTTATCTGAATGTTATATTACAGTACAGATTAATATATACCAATTGATAGTTTTTTTTAATTTGTAGATTATAGTACAGATCATATTGTTTTATGGATTTTTTTTTATCAGCGTGTTATAGTACTAATTAATACATATATTTTTTCAGAATAGTCCATAACAGTACAGATGACAAGTATCTTTATGACATTTTATTTGTTATCAGAGCAGTTTATTGCAGCATTGTTGTTTTTCTCCTTATCATTAGGATGTGGGATTATTATATGAGATCTATATCACTGTTGTAAATGACTGTTTAATTGTCAGCAGAGGTTCTGCTCTTGCTTTATAACATTAGTGTATATATTAATGTGATATATCTGTTACATGATATAATGAGGCTTTATGGTACATTTGTACAGAGCAGCCTATTATATTTTATTGCAGTGTTGTTATATCACAAGGCACATATTATTGTCATGCCCTCTATTATATCAGTGCATGTACAGTTGTGAATGCTTTTGTTTTGCATGGAAGCTTTACCGCGCCGCTCCGGGCGCAGTGTGCACAGCGCTCTACTGTGGAGCTCTGCCCAGAAGGGATGAATGGAGGCTGCGGTCAGCGAGTCTGGGCAGCCGGAGCAGCAGGCACCAGACTCTGTTTAATGTGTATAGAGAGGGATCCAAGGGAAACCCCAGCCCGGGCCAGACACACATCAAAGCCCCCAGACTGGCTGCCCTGTAATCTGCACACTCAGCGGTCACCCTGCTCCAGCCAGACAGAGACAGCGGCTCACACCAGGGGGGCTACTGCAGTAAACTCTGCCACTGCCCCCCCAAACTAAAGCCACAGTATACAGAACACCCCTGCTCTATAATTCACAAACCCCCCCCCCCCCTTCCCCAGCATCAGCTTCACAAAACACACATGGACTAATATACATACAATGTAACCCAGAAAATGCTGCCAAAACCACAAGACCCCCCCCACTCCTAAATATTATAATATATTACCCCACCCCGAAATCTCTTATAATACACTCCCAATGACCCCAAATATTATAATATCAGCCCATAATGGCAGTCAGCAGATATTAAACTACCGACCCCTGAAACATTTATAATAGAAAACCACAGGAAAAAGCACCAGAAATAACCCAAAATGGGATCAGATCCTAGACCTGAACCCGCACAGAAAAATGCCCTGCAGATACGGAGCGTAAATGACAGGTCTAATCTGTATATAAACAGCAGCAGCAGAAAAACGGGTAATTATGTCTGTGTGACAATAGGATGGATAAAGGGATAGATAGGAGGTAATAATGGAGAGATAAGAAACAGATCTAGAAGTAGATATCGCATGGATCATTAGATGAGATGGAAAGAAAGAAACATAGATAGAAACAGTAAATAGATAACAGATAGATATTAGATAGATAGATAGATAATAGATAGAAATATACAGTAGATAGAAACATTAGATAGATAATAAATAGATAGACAATAGATAGATAAATCATAGATAGAACTACAAATGCATATTAGATAGTCATTTTATTATTTCCTAATACTGATTTTCTTTCCCTATAATATCTGACTATTATAATGTTTCACATCTGTGGGTACAGTATTTGGGGGGTCTTTACCATCTCTAAGTAATATATTGGTGGCACAGTTGCTCATACTGTTCCCATTTCCTGGATCTCTGCTGGGTATATTATCTACTCTGGATCACTGGTATAAACTTGGGGTACATTTTGTCTTACAGCCCCCAAAGCCCTGGTGGATCCCTGCTGGGTATAATACCAGGGAAGGAGCTGTGAATATTTCTACCCTATATACTCTGGATCGTTGCAATGTTGCTGCCCTGGATCCCTGCTGGGGTGGTAGTAGGGTAGCTCTGCTCTGGATCTTTGGTACAGTCTTGGGGGTACAGTTTTAGCTGCTGCCCCTTGTGTCCTGTGTTCCTGCAGTGGATATGACCTTATTACTTTCTTCTCTGCTCTGGATCATTGCTAGGAATAGGAGGGCGCACTTGCTGCTGCCCCCTGCGCCCAGGATCCCTGCTGGGAACAATCTGTGAGTTTCCTACTTGCTTTTGTTTTCTTTCTGCTCTTTGGAAATAGTTTTTGCGGTTTGCTCTGGTGCTGACTGGCGGCGCCTCGGTTACGGAGATAAAACCTTGAAGGAAGAGACAGAGACACATTATGGCTGGAGAGAACCGCAGCCACGAATAGCCAGCAGTGCAGACACCCAGCCCAGGAGGGGGCACGGCCAGCGCCTCACTGCAGTGCCAAGTGCGCCCTGGGCGCAAACACTCCAGAAATGAGCCCCTTCTTACCTGGCTGGCTGCTTGGGGGCTGCACCCTGTTGTAAGCCCCGCTGTACTGGTGGTGAGGGTGGTAGGGGCTCCCATAGCTGTACTCTGAATAAGCTTTGGCAGCGTAGCTCCCAGCAGATCCACTCATTCCATGATACTGGTACTGGTAAGCATTGAGAGCCTTCCCATAACTGGCAGAGGTGGGTGAGCAGTAGCCATGGTGAGAGTGTGCAGCAGCCCCTCCAGGACTGTAGTAGCCAGAATCTGTGGCTGAGGACTCAGGTAAGGTGGGAGAATCCTGGGATGGATGATGCATGATGTTGGGAGACTGGAAAGAAGAGTGGAAGTCGCTGGTTCTGATGGCTGGGACCCTTCTCTCATAAACTCCTGTCATGCTCTGGTGCCAGGCAGCTGCTGAGGAATGATGGTGGTGATGATGATGGTGATGATGGGAGTCTCTGTGTCTCTCTCCACAGTAAGGATCAGGCCTCCATACCCTAAGCTGGAGCTGTCTCTATAATAGTGAGTGAGAGTCAGAGGAGGCTTCCTTAGTGATCCCTCAGCAGCAGCAGCAGGAGGAGAAGGAGGAGGAGGGGGAGACAGGAGGAGACTCTGTGACTGGCTGAGTGTGCAGACTCTGCTGGCTGGGGCTCACTATAGGCTTGGTTTAATCCATAATTGCGCTCTTACGCACAGCAGGGTGGATCTGGTGCCATTGGCCAGAGGATCACAAGCGACAGCAACACCCTATAACCCGTCCAACTAGTTCAGAGCTACAAAGCTGCACAACAACTACAACAACAAGAAAGGGAATTGTACCAAGAAGAAATACACATAAACTAGTGACAGCCTTGAACCCACAATGTAAATGAAATGACCCAGCAGGGGATCAATGACTTACAAGTGATACATAGAAAAAAAAAATCACAAAGCCAAAAAAATCAAATATTGCAGAACATTAGTAAAAAAAAGAACAACGGTGATAATGATGATTGTGGTAATGATAATGATGTAACAGTAATAGTCAGAGAATAAAAGTATTACTAGTAACAGAAGCAACAGGGATAAATCACTACAAATGCTAGCAATATTAGTAAATGTAGTAAAATTAAAGTGGATGGTAAAGAAATAAAAGGAATCATAATGGATGAAACAATCTTGTAGTAAGAGTTATAATAGTAATAGAAGAAATAAGAATGGAAGTAGTTGCAGCAAAGACAATAATAAGAATGGAAATAATAAAAATAATAAAAGCTTAAGAAGTAGTTGCAGCAAAGACAATAAGAATAGAAGTTGTAGTAACAAGGGCAATACTAATAGTAATTGCAGCATCAAAGGAAATAATGGAGCTGTAGTAAGGGCAATAGAAGCAAATGTCATAATAGCAGTAATAGTACCACAATGATAAAATAATATCCGACTAATGACAAGAGAGGTAGAGTAGTTATAGAAATAGTAGAATAATGGTAATGATGGAAATAAAAGTAGTAGTGATACAACTGTAGAGGAAATAGTTATAGTTAATAGTTATTGCACCATTACCATTATTACAATGTTACGAATACCAATAAGAGTACTAACAGTAATAAGTGTAGTAATAGTGACTTCAGGAACAATAGCATCATGATGATAGTTGTAGTTATATCTGCAGCAGTGATGATGGCAGTAGTAGCACTGATAATAGTAATAGTTAATCGTAAAAACACAAAATTCTACCAGATTCTTTTCTCATGTTTCTATTTGATAACTACATCAGACCAGATATTAGGATACTGGAGCGATCGAGCTCAATGGCCAAAACAGGTATTCTCTATAATCAAATCCATTCATCTCAACTAATGAGCTGCAGAATGCGAGGGATCTATATACAATATATATGTATATATACAGAGAATGAGCTGCAGAATGTGAGGGATCTATATACAATATATATGTATATATACAGAGGATAAGCTGCAGAATGTGAGGGATCTATATACAATATATATGTATATATACAGAGGATAAGCTGCAGAATGTGAAGGATCTATATACAATATATATGTATATATACAGAGAATGAGCTGCAGAATGTGAGGGATCTATATACAATATATATGTATATATACAGAGAATGAGCTGCAGAATGTGAGGGATCTATATACAATATATATGTATATATACAGAGAATGAGCTGCAGAATGTGAGGGATCTATATACAATATATATGTATATATACAGAGAATGAGCTGCAGAATGTGAGGGATCTATATACAATATATATGTATATATACAGAGGATAAGCTGCAGAATGTGAGGGATCTATATACAATATATATGTATATATACAGAGGATAAGCTGCAGAATGTGAGGGATCTATATACAATATATATGTATATATACAGAGAATGAGCTGCAGAATGTGAGGGATCTATATACAATATATATGTATATATACAGAGAATGAGCTGCAGAATGTGAGGGATCTATATACAATATATATGTATATATACAGAGAATGAGCTGCAGAATGTGAGGGATCTATATACAATATATATGTATATATACAGAGGATAAGCTGCAGAATGTGAGGGATCTATATACAATATATATGTATATATACAGAGGATAAGCTGCAGAATGTGAGGGATCTATATACAATGTATATGTATATATACAGAGGATAAGCTGCAGAATGTGAGTGATCTATATACAATATATATATATATATATGCATGTATATATGTATATATACAGAGAATGAGCTGCAGAAAGCGAGTGATCTATACACAATATATATGTATATATACAGAGGATAAGCTGCAGAATGTGAGTGATATATATATATATTGATATATATATATACACATACACACACAGAGGATGAGCTGCAGAATGCGAGTGATCTATGATCATACATACAATACACACACACATATACATATATATACAGTATATATATATATATATATATATATATATATATATATATATATATATATATATATATATATGCGCCAGGACACAGACACCCAGGACTCCATTGCTATTACTTTCCATACATTGTAGTAGACAGCGCAGAAAGCTAATAGTCCAGAACTACAGGGGAATAAAGAAAAGCTGCACAAGTTTTCAGCAGCAGATCCCCCCCTGTACAGATAAAGACACCTAAGTCCAAACTTTTTATTGTAGACTATTGCTTGTTAACACATATATATTGCTTTTCAGAAGTTATGTTAGAAGCTGTATTACTTCATTGAGAGAAGTAGCAGCCCGAGTTTGTTGTTTGCACAACTTTTCCATATGATTCCCATTAAACATCTGCAGCTCTACTACATCTCTGTATATCAACGTGTACACATGGTATTACACATCTGGGATTGCACACTATAGATGCAGCAGAGCTGTATGTGATGTGATACTACCTCAGCTCTGCTGTCTCTACACAACCAAACACTATAAACGTATAGTAGATATATAGAAAACACTTGTATCTAACAAGATGCATGCAGTGACTGCTCATTGGTATTCTTGCAATATTAAGCCGTGGATCGTAGCATAGAATAGTTGCAGAGAGTTTGTGTGGAGCCTAATATTGGGAGATGATGCCATAAGTGGATGAATCTATATAGGTGGATGATGCTATATAGGTGGATGATGCTCTAGGTGGATGATGCTATATAGGTGGATGATGCTATAGGTGGATGATGCTATATAGGTGGATGATGCTATAGGTGGATGATGCTATAGGTGGATGATGCTATATAGGTGGATGATGCTCTAGGTGGATGATGCCATAGGTGGATGATGCTCTAGGTGGATGATGCTATATAGGTGGATGATGCTCTAGGTGGATGATGCTATATAGGTGGATGATGCTCTAGGTGGATGATGCTATAGGTGGATGATGCTATAGGTGGATGATGCTATATAGGTGGATGATGCTATAGGTGGATGATGCCATAGGTGGATGATGCTCTAGGTGGATGATGCTATATAGGTGGATGATGCTCTAGGTGGATGATGCTATAGGTGGATGATGCTATAGGTGGATGATGCTATATAGGTGGATGATGCTCTAGGTGGATGATGCTATATAGGTGGATGATGCTATATAGGTGGATGATGCTATAGGTGGATGATGCTATAGGTGGATGATGCTATATAGGTGGATGATGCTCTAGGTGGATGATGCTATAGGTGGATGATGCTATATAGGTGGATGATGCTATAGGTGGATGATGCTATAGGTGGATGATGCTATATAGGTGGATGATGCTCTAGGTGGATGATGCTATAGGTGGATGATGCTATATAGGTGGATGATGCTCTAGGTGGATGATGCTATATAGGTGGATGATGCTCTAGGTGGATGATGCTATATAGGTGGATGATGCTATAGGTGGATGATGCTCTAGGTGGATGATGCTATATAGGTGGATGATGCTCTAGGTGGATGATGCTATATAGGTGGATGATGCTATAGGTGGATGATGCTATAGGTGGATGATGCTATATAGGTGGATGATGCTCTAGGTGGATGATGCCATAGGTGGATGATGCTCTAGGTGGATGATGCTATATAGGTGGATGATGCTCTAGGTGGATGATGCTATATAGGTGGATGATGCTCTAGGTGGATGATGCTATAGGTGGATGATGCTATAGGTGGATGATGCTATATAGGTGGATGATGCTATAGGTGGATGATGCCATAGGTGGATGATGCTCTAGGTGGATGATGCTATATAGGTGGATGATGCTCTAGGTGGATGATGCTATAGGTGGATGATGCTATAGGTGGATGATGCTATATAGGTAGATGATGCTCTAGGTGGATGATGCTATATAGGTGGATGATGCCATAGCTGGATGATGCTCTAGGTGGATGATGCTATATAGGTGGATGATGCCATAGGTGGATGATGCTATATAGGTGGATGATGCTATATAGGTGGATGATGCTATAGGTGGATGATGCCATAGGTGGATGATGCTATAGGTGGATGATGCTATGAGACACTTTCAATTGCATTAGATGAGGTTGATGGAAGATGTAGATGGATGGACTGAGACCTAAAGTGAAGATGTTCCCACATAGTGAGTCAGTTTAGTGCATCCGGTTGCAGGATTCCCAGGCTGGTCAGGAGGGTTACAATATCAGTATTGTTCCTCAGTGTGGCCACTATGGAGGACAATGCCCTTCATGCCCATGTAATGCACATTAACTGCAGCCTGGAGTTTGGCAGGACACACACTCACATGTAGAGTTGTCTCTGCATTTCCCCAGGTCACACTCACTGCAGTGACACATAGAAGAACAACTCTCAAGTCTATAGTCCTGTGGCTGAGCTGGGAAATTACTAT
Source organism: Phyllobates terribilis (assembly GCF_046119375.1). Taxonomy (NCBI): domain Eukaryota; kingdom Metazoa; phylum Chordata; class Amphibia; order Anura; family Dendrobatidae; genus Phyllobates; species Phyllobates terribilis. The sequence continues at coordinate 49,613,215 of NW_027362764.1, forward strand.
GCAGCCGGAGCGCCACCTAGTGGACTGTGCTCCTTATGTCCTTGAGTTTTTCTATGGCTCATCCATAATTCAGGATTTAGTTATTCTACTATAGAAATGATCTCCAGTGTCATCAGGACCAGAGAAGGGTAGAAAGTCCAGTGAGTGCAGAGTCTTACAGAGAACCTGGCATGGGAGACAAATGTCTATTAATAGTGTAACCTGTTGTCTCCTATTATCTATCTATCTATCTATCTATCTATCTATCTATCTATCTATCTATCTATCTATCTATCAATCAATCAATAAATAGATAGATAGATAGATAGATAGATAATAAATAGATAGATAGATTATCTATCTATCTATCCATCTATCTATCTATCTATCTATCTATCTATCTATCTATCTATCTATCTATCTATCTATCTATCTATCTATATATCTATCAATAGAAAAAGCAATTTACCAAATACAAGGGGACTTTATTCAGCCCATGTGGCATGGTGCCGAACCCTGATGAATTGGCTATATGGTAGGATTTAATGGTCTTTTGTGGATGTTGACAGCTATTTTGCAAAATATCATTTTAAGAGTAGGGTATATTTCATTAAGATACATATGAAATGCAATCAATTGGTTTTGGGTTCCTGTCCATAGGAGGAAGACGTCATCTATGTATCTCTACCACCTCAGTGCATGTTGAAAGTGGTGGGACGCATAGATGAAGTCTTCTTCCAGGGTACTCATCACTATGTTTGCATAGGCGGCCACCATATGTGTCCCCATGTCTGTGCCATGTCGTTGTAAAAAGTATTCATCCGCAAAAAGAAAGTAATTGTGTCTTGAAATAATGTTTAGAAGATCCACAATAAATTGTTTACTCTCCATAAACATATTCATATGCTTAGCAGTACTTTTTTTGTAAAACCAATGGACAAAAATGATATTTTACAATATAGAGACAACGTCCACAAAAGACCATTAAATCCACACCATATAGCCAATTCATCATGTCTCTGTACCACACTACATAGGCTAAATAAAGTTCAATTGTTTTTGGTAAATATTGGAGTTCTGCCTACCTTTTATATTTTTATATGCAATTTAACAAAAGTCGGATGTTTTGTATGGGAGGCCTTGCATCCACCACATATTTTTTTTATAGTGTGCTGTTACAATTTCTTCTTTTGATGTCTATCTATCTATCTATCTATCTATCTATCTATCTATCTATCTATCTATCTATCTAGACAAAACAAGCAACACTCCCAATGTAGCCTTGAAAAAGAAGGGGCGCTTTCACTAGACCATATCTGTCTGTCTACAAAAAAAATAATACTGACCAGCACCTCCAAACAGAATGAAGCAAATGTGAACAGGTGCAAACTGCTGTAATTGCATAATATACAATCCTTAGAAAGCCGCAGCTGTGTTACCCATGAGATGTATGTAAACATGGAATGTATGAAATTTAGAACTGTAGCACTGACTTGAGGACTATACCTCTAAACTTGCAGTACTAGTGCACAAATTGGCCAATCCTTGTATGCCGATGAGCCACCAATAAACAACTTTTGTTTGATAGGACTCTAAGGCTATGTTCACACAGAGTTTTTTAATGCATTCAAAAACAATGAGTTTTTGAAGTGGAAACAGCTTCAGGAAACGCTCCTTTTTGTGCTAGTTTTTGTGGTTTTTTTAAGGAGTTTCTCTTTTCTTTTAAGAATATGTGCACACAGCTTTTTGAGGAGGTTTTGGAGCAGAAACTAAGCGGAAACTCTCCAAACCCTCCTTAAAAACCCATTGCATTTTTCTTTGCAGCCTTTTTATCTCTCAGAGCCTAGCTTGGAGAAGATTCCATCAGTAACATGTACTTTTTTTTTACCACCAGGCATTATTCAAAATCTCATCAGGAAAATAAATGTTCAGAAAATTCCTTATATGGACGGCAAAGGGAATTTCCCATAGAAATGAATAGGAAGAGATCCCCAAGAGTTTTCAAAGTGTTTTTTTGAGGATTTTGGAGCAGAACTACTCCAAGACTCAACTCTATTCCTATTCTCCTTCTTTCCTCTAACTTCTTTCTTTATATTTCCACTTTACCTATGAGTTTACTTATCTATGTAGACAAAACAGGCAGAACTCCAAATGTAGCAGTGAAAAATTGGAGGTTTCTCTCTCCTTCTTTCCTTCCTTCTTTATTCCTTTTTCTCTTTTACCCATTTATACTGATCCATCTATTTTCTTATTGTCATGGACGTGGTTTGTGGAACCACGGTGCCACGGACCCCGGAGAGCCTGGAGGGGCGTGACTAAGCGAGCAACGGACTGTTCACTAGAGCCTCTGATGGTGAGGTTAGACTTGGCTCCCGATGACAGTAGGACAGACAGGATGGAGCAGCAGGCTGAGTTGGCATCAGAGTGCAGCAGGCAGAGTTTGCATCAGAGTGCAGCAGGCAGAGTTTGCATCAGAGTGCAGCAGGCAAAGTTTGCATCAGAGTGCAGAAGGCAGATTTTCCATCAGAGTGCAGCAGGCAGGATTTGCGCCAGAGTGCAGCAGGCAGGATTTGCACCAGAGTGCAGCAGGCAGGATTTGCACCAGAGTGCAGCAGGCAGGATTTGCACCAGAGTCCAGCAGGCAGGATTTGCACCAAAGTGCAGCAGGCAGGACTTGCACCAGAGTCCAGCAGGCAGGATTTGCACCAGAGTGCAGCAGGCGGGATCTGCACCAGAGTGCAGCAGTCGAGATCTGCACCAGAGTGCAGCAGGCGGGATCTGCAACAGAGTGCAGCAGGCGTGATTTGCACCAGAGTGCAGCAGGTGGGATCTGCACCAGTGTGCAGCAGGCAGGATCTGCACCAGAGTGCAGCAAGGACTGGTATAACATAACAACTTAGACTGCAGAACAGGAAGGTTGCTCAGGCACTTCCCCAGTGGGGAGGAAACAATATATACATAATGCCCCACAGCCATTGGCTGGGGAGGAAATAGCACGCGCTGACCCTTTAAGAGGGCGGGAGCATGCGCACTCGTGCCCTAAGGACATGGCTGGAAGCCCTGCTAGAAGTAGGCGGAGCATGGGGAAGGGATGCACGGACCGCAGCATGGGTGAGTGACGTGACACGCCGGAGACCCAGGCAGTCAGAGCAGGGATCCGATGTGGTGCTAACACTTATCTGTTACATTTCTCTATCCTGTGTGGCATAACTTGAAGCTGGTGAGCCCGAGTGCAAAACCTCCAACATGGCCCCCAAATATCATGGGTCATTATTAGTACTCGTCTGCTCATATGGGCCAAAGGGACCTTTTGGGCCCCTGTCGGCTGCCAGGTGTGACTGCCGCCCTGCACACATTATACTTCCATCATTATTTATCATCTTTCTTTTTTATTCATCTTTCTCTCTTTCGACCATGTCATCTATCCATCTTTATTTCTTTCCCAAAGCATACAAGCTTCTACAAATCCTTCTATCTATTATAACTGACACTAAACACAATACGGTCTCCTTATCACTTGGAGAACACAAAAATCTTCATCATATTTGGATATTATGTGGCCATAACTTTTATCAACTTTTTCTCAAAGTCGATAGTTTGTGCGTCTGACCAAATTGTTTAGGCTTTCTTGATAAATAATGACAATTTATATAATTGTGCACCATCATAAACCAAATATTAAGCTGCATAATAAAGATATGAAGTCCCCCAGAGTCTCCTACAATAAGAAAGTTCCTCTTTGTTTGCAGTTTTATGCAAAGTTTTAATGAGTTTCTCCATATGATAAGATCTTAAGCAGATAATGATCAGGGATTAGTGCGTTACTGTGTTATTTCTTCTGGGAGCGTAATCTTCTGTCTGTCAGATTAGGCTCATCGCACTATTATACTGTTTACTGCCAGGAATAATATTCATTGTATATGGCCCATGGTAAACGCTTCCATATAACCACAGAAAGCAGGAGAATTAATCTACAAGTGCAATGGAAAGACTCAAGGAAGCAGACAAATCTCACCAGAGGAGCAAGGACTTACAGCTATCTTAGGGGTAGATGGCACATGATGGGGGTTTCATAGGTATATACATAAAATATTGAGTAACTTTGTAAATACTTTATATTATGCATTTTGTACTGATCCTACATTCTAGTCTGGAGCTGCATTCATAATTCTGCTGGATGTCATAGGATTCAGTTGACAAACCAGCAGAATAGTGAGTGTTTCTCACTGTGGAGACTGAGGGTGTGGTGGCTGCAGATCCTGCTGTGTGCTACTGAGCTCTGAGAACCAACACCTCTCCATCTGGGGATCGTCTCTCTCCTACCCAGGGAGGGAGCGGGCTTCCTGGGATGAGTGATGGAGCCAAGTCCCAGGCTTCTGCTTCCCGAACCAAGCCGGCGGGGAGCAGGAGAAACCAGCAACCGGCCTGCACATTGGAGGACTCAGGGGTGAGACGCTCCACCAGGAGTCGCAGCAATGTGGCTCCTACTCCCCCTGGGTTTTTGGAGACCCAAAAATGCCGCAAGGCTTCCAGCATGGAGGGTAAGCCTGACAGTGTGCATGATGGCGCTCCTTCCGGAGGAAAGCTGAGTGCTCACGGAGGTGAGGCCGACCTCACTGAGGAGGAAGGTTGGGCGATTCAAAGTCCCCGGGAGTCTGTGTACACCTATGCCTCCCGGGTCATGAGCCACCTCCATGAGTATGAAGATGCGAGTAAGCTCGTCAGGAGGCTCCGGGAGGAGCTGCGCTGCACTAGCGCCAAAGCTGCAGGTGCCTCCAAACCGAGGAAGGCTAAACTCCAAGCGGAGGTAAAGAGGCTCACCAGTGAAATTAATGTGCTGGTACTACGGAAAGTCACCATTAGAGAGCAGAGTGGTCCTTTTAAGGAAAAACTGATAAATGAAGACCGATTCAGAGAAATGGCTGATAACAGAGAGCAAAGGCAGATGGGGCTGCAGCCTGAGAGCCAGGTGGATGATTAGAGTAATGATGACCAGCAGAAAGCCCCACCTGGCAGCCTGCAAAGTCACCCGCAGGCCACATGCAGCAAGCTTCCTGCAGGACAGGAGACAATGACATCCGGTCGCAGTTCTGCCGTCTCTGGGGAGAACAGTGACAGCAGCAGCCAGGGAGGGGCGCTAATGGCAGAAATAAAGCTCCTGGAGTCCCCAGTGTGCCTCCAGAACTTCCATCTTGGTGACGATCTACCAGAAGAGGCACCTGGGGGCCAGAAAAAGGCTAAGAAGACCAAGCCAAAGCTGCAGGAAGCGGTAAGCTATCTAAATGCCCCCCTCCCTGTACCTCCCTGAGTCGGCTGCAGGCTCAGCTCGCTGTATAAGCCCCGTTGCCCAGCCCAGCCCGGGTTCTGCTATGGATTCAGTGCAAAGGCGTGGGGAGATTACACAGCGTGGTAGTGTGGCGCAGAGCTCCGTCTCTGCTTGTAGTAGCGGGGACGCAGCAGGATGTACATCAGCCAAGAGGCTGGACAGCGAGGGTGGCCCGGCGGCGGGCGTTCGGTCAGGCCACGATGCTGTGGTGCGCTCCTCTGAGGGAGGGGGGAGCAGCCCGATGTCGGGGGCAGCTCCGGTAGCCTCGGCGCCTCTGAATGCTGTTGCCACTGATCACTTTGTTGAGGAGCGGGGGCAGTGTGAGGGGGCTGTCGGGGCTGAGCGTTCCGGTCCTCCCAGCAAAGTGTTATTTTGTGTTGGCGTCGCTGGTCAGGAAGGTCCTGATGCTAAAGATCAGCGGCGCCTCACAACAGCTAAAGATCAGCGGCGCATTGCTACAAATGCAAAACAGCGGAAATTACCGACTGATGATGTGGAGGGCACACATAAGACCAGGGGTGAGGTCGCCTTCATTTCTATGGAGGTGACTGAGCACCTTGTGCCTGATGATGCTGAGGTCAAAATGTCATCCACCATTGTTACTGGTCCAGCAGGAATGAATGTGGTGGTGGGGGTGAATGAGGCCAATTCATTGTCTAGTGGTGTGGTTGCTGGTTTGGTGGAGGGTGAGATGGAGGTGGGTAATGGTGATGCTGTTGGGGCTGATGTAGTCACTGGTTCGGTTGCCCCCCCGGTGGTGACAACGCCTGTCCAGAGTTATGCAAGTGTCACCTCCGGGGCAAATAGGACATCCTCCTCCTCCTCGTCTCCGGGCTTTGGGGACAGCATGTTGCAACGGTGCCTTCTGGAGGCTCTAAAGAATGGGGAGAGATCACTAATGGTAGAGGGTCGAGAGGTTGATCTATCCTTCTTGATAGAGAGGCATGGCCTCGGGGCCTTCCAAGAGCAAAAAGGGGGGATACAGTGTGGTCCCTCCCAACAGCCGGGCCAGGCAGTGTGCGTAGGAATGTGGTCCATCTTCGGTGGAGGGGCAATGATAAATGTCCTCCAAGGTCTAAAGTTGTGGAGCTCCTGCTGAAGATGGGCTTCAAGGCAATTGACATCTACGCCTTGATACATCCCTATTCCATGCCTGAGTTTGATGTCAGCTTTGTTCAGCCGGATGGGCTTGAGCTCTTCTGAATGAATTATGAGTTGGCAAAAAATGAGCCCGGCAGGCGAGACTTTGCCGTTCAGACAGTGTCTCGCCAAAACCAAATCAAGAAAGTGACCGTGATGACTCGTAACGAGTCGCTTTCTTGTTATAACATCATGACGTGGCTTGGTCGGTATGGAGAGGTGGTGGAGATGCCAAAGAAAAACTGCAACGAGTTTGGTATCTGGTCAGGCAAAGTGAAGAAATCCCGGCACTCACGTGTATTTGATCAGTTCATTCATTCCACATGTAGGAAAACTACATGTGGAATTAATGAACTGATCAAATACACATGAGTGCCGGGATTTCTTCACTTTGCCTGTAATCTCTCTACGTGCACCACTACTACTAACGAGGACTACGAAGTGCCAACTATTTCTTTGTATTGGTATCTGGTCAGGGGCCTGGACGTTTATGGTAAAACTTAAGCGTTCAGGTGGTACGGTTGCCCACATTCCATCATCTGCCTTCCTGGGTAGGGATCGTATCCTGGTCTACTACCAGGGGCAACTGAAGCTCTGTCACAGGTGCGGCAACCCCACACACTTCAGTGCAAACTGCACTGTGCAGAAATATGCGTTGTGTGGGGGTGTCGGCCATATTGCCGCCTCTTGTGTGGAGATTAGGTGCCACTTGTGTGGTGAGTTAGGTCACCCATTCAGCTGTTGTCTTCGCTCATGCAGTCGAGACCCCAGTGGGAGAAAGCCGTGAGGCCGATTCTGCTGGGGAGGAGACTAGCAGGGGTGGAGGAGCTGAGGGGCCAGGGAAGAAAAGCAATAAAAAGAGACCTGCCCAGCTGAGGCGTCTAGACAAGCACAGACAGGAGAGGGAGCGGGGCGAGCCCCAGGCTACTGGGGCAGCCCCTGTCCTGGGCACCAGTCTTGCTGCTGAGGCCCTGAGGGATGATGAGTTGGATGAGGAGGTCAGGAGGATCCACAGGGAGGAAACCGCCTCTGCCTCAGAATCCTCCCATTATGAAAGTATGGCTGGATTTGCGGCCTTTGATTTTCTCAGCCGGGTTGAAGCTGATGTTTTCTTTTTGCAAGAGACCAGGCTGCCAAACATGGCAGAGGTGTTTATCGCTAAGAGGGAGTGGAGACGCGGGCCCTCCTATTGGTCTCTTGCGGCCGAGCCGTATACCGGAGTGGCGGTCCTTTTTACCGCACTGGTAGAATGCCGACGGGTTATTGAGTTAGAAATGGGGAGGCGCCTGATATTAGATGTCCTCATGAAGGGACAGGAGCTTTGGCTCATTAACATCAATGGTCCCCAATCTAAGTGGGACCGGAAGTGTCTCTTTATGAGGATCAAGCCCTACCTTTTTACGAGTCGGCAGGTCGTCTTTGGAGGGGACTTCAACAATGTCATGAGGTCCCAGGATAGAGGAGGTTCCAGAGACAAGCTGACTTATAATAGCGTCGCCCTTAATAGTATAGCTAGTGAGGCTCGCCTGGTGGATGTCCACATCCGGCACACTCCAGGCCACGAGGGGTTCACCTATCATAGAGGTAACTGTAGGTCCAGGGTAGACAGGTTTTATTTAAAGGAGGAAGCCGTCTCTTCAGCAGTATCTGTTGTCGAAGTGGAGTTCTCCGACCACTATTTGATTTTGTTTTCTCTGAATGTTACAGAGACCCCCTGGATGGGAAGAGGCTCTTGGAGGCTCAATTCATCTCTCTTGGAAGAAGTGGAGATAAGACAGTCCTTTGAGGATTTTCTTCAGAGCCAGGTACCCTTACTGGATCTTTGTAGTAGTAAGTCAGAGTGGTGGGAGATGTTGAAGAAAAGGGTGGCGAGATTCTTTCGCCAGCTCTCGAGCCTCAGGAGCCTGGACAGATATCGCCTGTATCAGGGCCTGAGGAGGAAACTCGAGCATCTTGTCTCAACTGGAGGTAGCCGCGAGGAGATCTCCAGAGTGAAATCTTTGCTAATGAGGTGTCAGTATGATAGACACGCATCTTTGGTTTTTGAGAGGGATTACGGGAAGTACCGCTCGCCCGACCCTTACAGAAACTGCAAGATGTCAGTGAATAGTAAAGTTGTTACAGGACTGGTTGACACTGCAGGTTCCCTGAAAAGATCCAGATCAGGGATCCTGGAGGTCGTCAGATCCTTCTACTCGCACCTCTTGGGGAAGAGGGATCTGGATTGGGATGAGATGTCGGCTTTTCTGGCTGAAGCCATCCCCGAACCAGGGGTAGACCCCTCTCTTGGCGTTTTGACAGAGATGATCAGGGAAGAGGAAGTTAAGTTGGCGATTGAAGGGCTTGCCCTAAAGAAATCTCCCGGTCCAGATGGCTTAACATCTGAATTCTATAAGACCTTTAAGGACGCCTTGGTTGCCCTCTTGACTGAGGTATTCAATGAGTGTCTTTCCTTGGGCTCTCTGCCAAAGTCAATGAGGAGGTCTGCCCTGATCATCTTGTCAAAGGGTAAGGACTCATCTTGCATTGAGAATTGGCATCCCATAGCGCTTCTCAATGCAGACAGGAAGGTATTGGCAAAGGTGCTGTTTAATCGGCTGGTGAAATTTGCGCCCCGGCTCCTTTCGGGGGCCCAGCTTTGCTCTGTTCGTGGCCGCAGTACGATTAGTGCTGTACTCTGTGTTCGAGAGGCGTTGGAGCAGGGTAGGGCTGGCCACTGGAAGAGGTACATGCTTTCATTGGGCCACGCAAAATCGAGTTAATCATGAGTACCTCTGGTCTGTCCTTCTGAGGTAAGGCCTGCCGGGGTGGTTTGTTGATTGGCTTAAGACCTTGTATGCTGGGGCAGAGAGTTTCCCCCTTATGAATGGTTGGATTGACAGCTCTTTTGAGGTTGGGTGTGGTGTTCACCAGGGTTGTCTCTTGAGCCCGCTGCTGTACATGTTTGCGGTTGACCCACTTCTTAGGAGGATGGAGCTTGGACCGTTGGCTGGGATCGGGATGGACCGGGCAGCACCGGAAGCCACTCTGAGAGTGGTGGCATACGCCGATGACGTCACCGTATTTGTTTCCTCTGACGGGGAGGCAGAGTGGCTGATGTCAGAGGTAAATCGCTACTCAGAGGCATCCGGGTCTAAGATCAACCGGGATAAGTGTGAGAGTCTCCGGCTGGGAGGAGGAGATCCTGGTTTTGATCTCCCAGACACCCTTCCAGGACCCAAAGTCTCTGCAAAAGTTCTTGGCATCGAATTTGGCCAGGGGGATTACCCCAAACAAAATTGGGACAGCAGGCTAGAGATCGCCACTCAGAAGGTGAACCAATGGAAGGGTTGGTCCTTGACCCTAAGGGAAAGGGTAAACCTGATGAAAATTTACCTGCTCCCTTTGCTGATCTATCTGGGCAGTGTGTGCATCTTGCCGGAGCCTCTCTGGACTCCGATCTACAGTTTGTTCTTCCAACTGTTATGGGGGAATAGACTGAACCTGGTCAAGAGGGAGGTTACTTACCGTACGAGGAGACTAGGAGTGTTGGGTATGATCAACCCTGTGGTATTCCTTGTGAATACCTTCATTAAGATCAATATTGCAAACCTCTGGAAAGAGAGAGCTCCTCCGTGGGTATTCTCCTGTAGGGGATGGTTTCAGCCTTTCTTCCAGGAATGGGAGACAGGAGGGCAAGTGAAGGATCTACGCTCACCGCATGGACATCTTCCTGCTTACGCTACCCTGGTTCTGAAGGGAAATCGCTGGTGGGGTCTGGGAATGTGGGAGGTCAGGACTCTGCCGAGGAAGCTCCTTGACAAAAGGGTTCTGTTGACCCATTTTCAGAGGCCTCTGGCGCTCAGGGATTGCCCAAATCGGGATCTTGGGGTGGGTCTGCATCTTTTGAATTCTATCAGGATCCCCTTGAAGTTTTGGGACATGGCTTGGTGCTGCTTCCATGGGAAACTGTGTGTGAGGGACAATCTGAAGTGTAGGAGCTCTGAGGACAGGAGCTGTCCTGGGGAGCATTGTGGTACCATGCTGGAAAGCATGGACCACTTCCTGCTTCGTTGTCCCTTTAACAGAGGTGTACAACAGGGTGGGCGCCTCCATTGGCTGGCCCCGGCTGGCCGGTCTCTCTTATGCGGAATGGGTCTATGGAGCATTTGGAGACCTGGGTGGTCGGGACCGCTGCACCTTATTTCTAGTTAGCGCAGTGGTTAAGTATCACACGTGGAATGTACAGTGCTTAGTATCGACGCAACAGAAAATCCTCCCAGTGGACGATGTGTTTAGGACCATACTCGGTGACCTGGTGAGGGTGCATTCTCTGGAGTATGAGAGACTGGGTACTCTTCTTTTAGTGTACCCTAGTCTGGTCATCTCCTCTCCTGGTGGTGGGCTGCTGCTGACACCATAGATTTTTGTTTTGTTTTGATCAGTAGACAGTGATGTAGGGCTGCAGGCACCGAACTTGGGCTTTGTCAGTTGTGGTTATTGTATTCTTTGTTATTGTATTGTTTGTTTCTGTATATTGTATATAAGGATATGGATTTGGGTGTAGGTGTTAGGTTGGGTGGTGGGAAAAGGGGGGAGGTGGGTTCATCTGATTATTTGAGTGAAAAACTGGCACTGCCTGATCTGGCCTATGGACGTTGGACATGGACTGAGGCATGAGACGCAGGACCAGCTCTCAGGTCAGTGCCGGGGTTTGGACTGGTGGGCTTGAGTGTGGGGTGCTTAGTTTAGTCTTGTCTATACTTGTCTATACTTGTATAGTTAGTATTTATTTTATATTATTAAAAAAAAAAAAATTAAAAAATAAATAAATGTATAATTAGTTTGTATATATTTTTGTCGGCTACTGTTTATTTTATTTATTATATTGTTATTATTTTGTTTGGTAACCGGACCAGATGTCATAGTGTAAGTAGTTGTTATTCTGTATATATGTATAATATGTGTGTGAGGAGAGAGGGAGCGGCTGGACCAGTTTCATTACATTGTTTATTTTGTGGTTATTAATTTTGGTATGTTTCTGTTATTATTATTATTATTGTTAAGTTTTTCATTTTTATCATAAAAAGATCTACAAGATGTAACTCAGGATCAGTAATGTAATGTATTTACATGGTGACTGCACCAGCAGAATAGTGAGTGCAGCTCTGAAGTATAATACAGGAGGTAACTCAGGATCAGTAATGTAATGTTTGTACACAGTGACTGCACCAGCAGAATAGTGAGTGCAGCTCTGGAGTATAATACAGGATGTAACTCAGGATCAGTACAGGATCAGTAATGTAATGTATGTACACAGTGACTGCACCAGCAGAATACTGAGTGCAGCTCTGGAGTATAATACAGGATGTAACTCAGGATCAGTACAGGATCAGTAATGTAATGTATGTACACAGTGACTGCACCAGCAGAATAGTGAGTGCAGCTCTGGAGTATAATACAGGATGTAACTCAGGATCAGTACAGGATCAGTAATGTAATGTATGTACACAGTGACTGCACCAGCACAATACTGAGTGCAGCTCTGGAGTATAATACAGGATGTAACTCAGGATCAGTACAGGATCAGTAATGTAATGTATGTACACAGTGACATCACCAGCAGAATAGTGAGTGCAGCTCTGGAGTATAATACAGGATGTAACTCAGGATCAGTACAGGATCAGTAATGTAATGTATGTACACAGTGACTCCACCAGCAGCATACTGGGTGCAGCTCTGATCAGCTGCTAGTCAGTGTGGTGATTACGGGCGTGGTGGCTGCAGATCCTGCTGTGAGCTCCTGATCTCTGAGAACCAACACCTCTCCACCTGGGGACCTGCTCTCTCTCTTTCCCGGAGGGAGAGCTGGTTTCTGGGATGAGTGAAGGAGCCAAGTCCCAGGCTTCTGCTTCCCGAACCAGGCCGGCGGGGGGCAGAAGAAACCAGCAACTGGCCTGCACATCAGAGGACTCGGGGGTGAAACGCTGCACCAGGAGTCGCAGCAATGTGGCTCCTACTCCTCCCGGGATTGTGGAGACCCTTAGAAGCCGCAAGGCTTCCAGCATGGAGGTAAAGCCTGACAGCGGCGTGCAAGATGGTGCTCCTTCCGGAGGAAAGCGGAGTGCTCACGGAGGTGAGGCCGACCTCCCTGAGGGGGGTTGGGCGCTGCAGGGACCCCGGGAGTCTGTGTCCACCTATGCCTCCCGGGTCATGATCCGCCTCCGTGAGTATGAAGATGCCAGTAAGCTCATCAGGAGGCTTCGGGAGGAGCTGCGCTGCACAAGCGCCAAAGCTGCGGGGGCCTCCAAACAGAGCAAGGCTAAACTCCAGGCCGAGGTAAAGCGACTGACCAGCGAGATTCACCTGCTGGAACTGAGGAAAGCTGACATCAGGGAGCAGAGTGGTCATTTCAAAGAAAAACTAATAAATGAAGACCGCTTTAGAGAAATGGCTGATACCAGAGAGCAAAGGCAGATGGGGCTGCAGCCTGAGAGCCAGGTGGATGATGAGAGTGATGATGACCAGCAGGAAGCCCCACCTGGCAGCCTGCAAAGTCACCCGCAGGCCACGTGCAGCGAGCTCCCTGCAGGACAGGCGACAGTGACATCCGGTCGCAGTTCTGCCGGCTCTGGGGAGGACAGTGACAGCAGCGGCCAGGGAGGGGCACTAATGGGGGAGATTAAGCTCCTGGAGTCCCCAGTGTGCCTCCAAAACTTCCATCTTGGTGACGATCTACCAGAAGAGGCACCTGGGGGCCACAAAAAGGCAAAGAAGACCAAGCCAAAGCTGCAGGAGGCGGTAAGATACGTATATGCCCCCCTCCCTGTACCCCCTGAGTCGGCGGCAGGCTCAGCTCGCTGTATAAGCCCCGTTGCCCAGCCCAGCCCGGGTTCTGCTGTGGATCCGGTGCAAAGGCGCGGGGAGATTACAGAGCGCGGTAGTGAGGCGCAGAGCTCCGTCTTTGCTTGTAGTAGTGGGGACGTAGCAGGAGGTGCATCAGCCGAGAGGCTGGACAGTGAGGGCGGCCCGGCGGCGGGCGTTCCATCAGGCCACGATGCTGTGGTGCGCTCCTCAGTGGGAGGGGGGAGCAGCCCGGTGTCGGGGGCAGCTCCGGTAGCCTCTGAATGCTGTTGCCGCTGATCACTTAGTTGAGAAGCGACGGCAGTGTGAGGGGGCTGTCGGGGCTGAGCGTTCCGGTCCTCCCACGAAAGTGCTATTTTGTGTTGGCATCGCTGGTACGGAAGATCCTGATGCTAAAGATCAGCGGCGCCTAACAGCATCTAAAGATCAGCGGCACATTATTCCGAATGCCAAACAGCGGAAATTACCGACCAATGATGTGGAGGGCACACATAAGACCGGGGGTGAGGTCGCCTCCAGTTCTATGGAGGTGACTGAGCCCCTTGTGCCTGATGCAGAGGTCAAAATGTCATCCGCCATTGTTACTGGTCCAGCAGGAATGAATGTGATGGTGGGGGTGAATGAGGCTAATTCATTGTCTAGTGGTGTGGTTGCTGGTTTGGTGGAGGGTGAGATGGAGGTGGGTAATGGTGTTGCTGTTCGGGCTGATGTGGTCACTGGTCCGGTTGCCCCCCCGGGGGTGGCAACACCTGTCCAGAGTTATGCCAGTGTCACCTCCGGGGCAAATAGGGCATCCTCCTTGTCTCCGGGCTTTGGGGACGGCATGTTGCAACGGCGCCTTCTGGAGGCTCTAAAGAAGGGGGAGAGATCACTAATGGTAGAGGGTCGAGAGGTTGATCTATCCTTCTGGATAGAGAGGCATGGCCTCGGGGCCTTCCGAGAGCAAAAAGGGGGGGATACAGTGTGGTCCCTCCCAACAGCCGGGCCAGGCAGTGTGCGTAGGAATGTGGTCCGTCTTCGGTGGAGGGGCAGTGATGCATGTCCTCCAAGGTCTAAAGTTGTGGAGCTCCTGCTGAGGATGGGCTTCAAGGCGATTGACATCTACGCCTTGATACATCCCTATTCCACGCCTGAGTTTGATATCAGCTTTGTTCGGCCGGAGGGGCTTGAGCTCTTCTGGGCGAATTATGAGCTGGCAAAAAATGAGCCCGGCTGGCGAGACTTTGCTGTTCAGGCAGTGTCTCGCCAAAACCAGATCAAGAAAGTGACCGTGATGACTCGTAACGAGTCGCTTTCTTGCTATGACATCATGACGTGGCTTGGTCGGTATGGAGAGGTGGTGGAGATGCCAAAGAAAAACCGCGACGAGTTTGGTATCTGGTCAGGGGCCTGGACGTTTATGGTAAAACTTAAGCGTTCAGGTGGTACGGTTGCCCACATTCCATCGTCTGCCTTCCTGGGTAGGGATCGTATCCTGGTCTTCTACCAGGGGCAACCGAAGCTCTGTCACAGGTGCGGCGACCCCACACACTTCAGTGCAAACTGCACCGTGCAGAAATGTGCGTTGTGTGGGGGTGTCGGCCATCTTGCCGCCTCTTGTGTGGAGATTAGGTGCCACCTGTGTGGTGAGTTAGGCCACCCATTCAGCCGTTGTCCTCGCTCCTTCGCTAATGCAGTCGAGACCCCGGTGGGAGTAAGCCGTGAGGCCGATTCTGCTGGGGAGGGGACTAGCAGGGGTGGGGGAGCCGAGGGGCCAGGGAAGAAAAGCAATAAAAAGACGCCTGCCCAGCTGAGGCGTCTAGACAAGCGCAGACAGGAGAGGGAGCGGGGCGAGCCCCAGACTACCGGGGCAGCCCCTGTCCTGGATGCCAGTCTTGCTGCTGAGGCCCCGAGGGATGATGAGTTGGATGAGGAGGTCAGGAGGATCCACAGGGAGGAAACCGCCTCTGCCTCAGAATCCTCCCATTATGAAAGTATGGATGAGGATAATAAGCGGTGGCTAGAGAACAAGCGTAAGCTCGGCACCAAAAAGAAGAAAAAGAAGGGAGATAAAACATCTTCTCCCGCTCTGACCAAGGTACCTAAGGAAGGTAAAACTGACTCCCCTCTGGTTGGTCTTTCTAACCGGTTCCAAGCCCTTGATAACATCTCTTCCTCTGAGGAGGAGGCCGAGGGTGAGGTTCCGGCTTCAGCGGAGCTTACAGGGGGTGCCGAGTCTCCTTCCCCTGGGGATGCAGGGTCCTTGGGGGGAGGGACTGGCCCAGAGTCCGGAGACGAGGACGAGAAAAGAAGGAAAAATGTGGGAATGGACACCTCTGTGTCATTAAAGAGGGGGAAGGATTCCTCCTCTGAGGCAGAGGGTAAGGGGAGTGGGAAGAAGAAAGCCATCTAACTCAATCACCAATGATGGCGGTACCCACTCCGTTGACGCTGGCTTCCATTAATGTCGCCAGCATTAAGTCAAATATGGCTAGATTTGCGGCCTTTGATTTTCTCAGCCGGGTTGAAGCTGACATTTTCTTTTTGCAAGAGACCAGGCTGCCAAATATGGCAGAGGTGTTTATAGCTAAGAGGGAGTGGAGACTCGGGCCCTCCTATTGGTCTCTTGCGGCCGAGCCGTATAGCGGAGTGGCGGTCCTTTTTACCGCACCAGTAGAATGCCGACGGGTTATTGAGTTAGAAATGGGGAGGTGCCTGATATTAGATGTCCTCATGAAGGGACAGGAGCTTCGGCTCATTAACATTTATGGTCCCCAATCTAAGTGGGACCGGAAGTGTCTCTTTATGAGGATCAAGCCCTACCTTTTTACGAGTCGGCAGGTCGTCTTTGGAGGGGACTTCAACACTGTCACGAGGCCCCAGGATAGAGGAGGTTCCAGAGACAAGCTGACTTATGATAGCGTCGCCCTTAATAGTATAGCTAGTGAGGCTCGCCTGGTGGATGTCCACATCCGGCACACCCCAGGCCACGAGGGGTTCACCTATCATAGAGGTAACTGTAGGTCCAGGATAGACAGGTTTTATTTAAAGGAGGAAGCCGTCTCTTCAGCAGTATCTGTTGTTGAGGTGGAGTTCTCCGATCACTGTATGATTTTGTTTTCCCTGAATGTTACAGAGACCCCCCGGATGGAAAGAGGCTTTTGGAGGCTCAATTCGTCTCTCTTGGAAGAAGCGGAGATAAGACAGTCCTTTGAGGATTTTCTTCAGAGCCAGGTACCCTTACTGGATCTTTGTAGTAGTAAGTCAGAGTGGTGGGAGATGTTCAAGAAAAGGGTGGCGAGATTCTTCCGCCAGCTCTCGAGCCTCAGGAGCCTGGACAGGTATCGCCTGTATCAGGGCCTGAGGAGGAAACTCGAGCATCTTGTCTCAACTGGAGGTAGCCGCGAGGAGATCTCCAGAGTGAAATCTTTGCTAATGAGGTGTCAGTATGATAGACACGCATCTTTGGTTTTTGAGAGGGATTACGGGAAGTACCGCTCGCCCGACCCTTACAGAAACTGCAAGATGTCAGTGAATAGTAAAGTTGTTACAGGACTGGTTGACACTGCGGGGTCCCTGAAAAGATCCAGATCGGGGATCCTGGAGGTCGTCAGATCCTTCTACTCGCACCTCTTGGGGAAGAGGGATCTGGATTGGGATGAGATGTCGGCTTTTCTGGCTGAAGCCGTCCCCGAACCAGGGGTAGACCCCTCTCTTGGCGTTTTGACAGAGATGATCAGGGAAGAGGAAGTTAAGTTGGCGATTGAAGGGCTTGCCCTGAAGAAATCTCCCGGTCCGGATGGCTTAACATCTGAATTCTATAAGACCTTTAAGGACGCCTTGGTTCCCCTCTTGACTGAGGTATTCAATGAGTGTCTTTCCTCGGGCACTCTGCCAAAGTCAATGAGGAGGTCTGCCCTGATCATCTTGTCAAAGGGTAAGGACCCATCTTGCATTGAGATTTGGCGTCCCATAGCGCTTCTCAATGCAGACAGGAAGGTTTTGGCAAAGGTGCTGTTTAATCGACTGGTGAAATTTGCACCCCAGCTCCTTTCGGGGACCCAGCATTGCTCTGTTCCGGGCCGCAGTACAATTAGTGCTGTACTCTGTGTCCGAGAGGCGGTGGAGCAGGGTAGGGCTGGCCACTGGAAGGGGTACATGCTGTCATTGGACCAGGCAAATGCGTTTGATCGGGTTAATCATGAGTACCTCTGGTCTGTCCTTCTGAGGTATGGCCTGCCGGGGGGGTTCGTTGATTGGCTTAAGACCTTGTATGCTGGGGCAGAGAGTTTCCCGCTTGTGAACGGTTGGATTGGCAGCTCTTTTGAGGTTGGGTGTGGTGTTCGCCAGGGTTGTCCCTTGAGCCCGCTACTGTACGCGTTTTCGATTGACCCACTTCTTAGGAGGGTGGAGCGTGGACCGTTAGCTGGGATCGGGATGGACCGGGCAGCACCGGAAGCCACTCTGAGAGTGGTGGCTTATGCCGATGACGTCACCGTTTTTGTTTCCTCTGATGGGGAGGCACAATGGCTGATGTCAGAGGTAAATCGCTACTCGGAGGCATCCGGGTCTAAGATCAACCGGGATAAGTGTGAGAGTCTCTGGCTGGGAGGAGGAGATCCTGGTTTTGATCTCCCGGACACCCTTCCAGAACCCAAAGTCTCTGCAAAAGTTCTTGGCATCGAATTTGGCCAGGGGGATTACCCCAAACAAAATTGGGACAGCAGGCTAGAGATCGCCACTCAGAAGGTGAACCAATGGAAGGGTTGGTCTTTGACCCTAAGGGAAAGGGTAAACCTGATCAAAACTTACCTGCTCCCTTTGCTGATCTATCTGGGCAGTGTGTGCATCTTGCCAGAGCCTCTCTGGACTCGGGTCTACAGTTTGTTCTTTCAACTGTTATGGGGGAATAGACTGAACCTGGTCAAGAGGGAGGTTACTTACCGTACGAGGAGACTAGGAGGGTTGGGTATGGTCAACCCTGTGGTATTCCTTGTGAATACCTTCATTAAGATCAATATTGAAAACCTCTGGAAAGAGAGGGCTCCTCCGTGGGTATTCTCCTGTAAGGGATGGTTTCAGCCTTTCTTCCAGGAATGGGAGACAGGAGGGCAAGTGAAGGATCTCCGCACACCGCATGGACATCTCCCGGCTTACGCTACCGTGGTTCTGAAGGTAATTCGCCGGTGGGGTCTGGGAATGTGGGAGGTCGGGATCTTGGGGTGGGTCTGCATCTTTTGAATTCTATCAGGATCCCCTCGAAGGTTTGGGACTTGGCTTGGCGCTGCTTCCATGGGAAACTGTGTGTGAAGGACAATCTGAAGTGTAGGAGCTCTGAGGACAGGAACTGTCCTCGGGAGCATTGTGGTACCATGCTTGAAAGCATGGACCACTTCCTGCTTTGTTGTCCCTTTAACACAGAGGCGTACAACAGGGTGGGCGCCTCCATTGGCTGGCCCCGGCTGGCCGGTCTCTCTTATGCGGAATGGGCCTATGGAGCATTCGGGGACCTGGGTGGTCGGGACCGCTGCACCTTATTTCTAGTTAGCGCAGTGGTTAGGTATGACACGTGGAACGCACGGTGCTTAGTATCGACGCAGCGGAAAATCCTCCCAGTGGACTATGTGTTTAGGACCATACTCGGTGACCTGGTGAAGGTGCGTTCTCTGGAGTATGAGAGACTGGGTACACGGAGGGCCGCTCTCCTCTTGAGGGGCTTTTCTTTTAGTGTGCCCTAGTCTGGTCGTCTCCTCTCCTGGTGGTGGGCTGCTGCTGACACCATAGATTTTTGTTTTATTGATCAGTAGACAGTGATGTAGGGCTGCAGGCGCCGAACTTGGGCTTTGTCAGTTGTGGTTATTGTATTGTTTGTTTCTGTATATATTGTATATATGGGTTTGGGTGTAGGTGTTAGGTTGGATGGAGGGAAAAGGGGGGAGGTGGGTTCATCTTGTGGGACACTGGTTATTTGGGTGAAAAACTGGCACTGCCTGATCTGGCCTATGGACGTTGGACATGGACTGAGGCATGAGACGCAGGACCAGCTCTCAGGTCAGTGCCGGGGAGGGACTGGTGGGCTCCAGTGTGGGGGGTTTTGTTTTGTCTTGTATATATTTGTATAGTTAGCATTTATTTTATTTATTTAAAAAAAAAAAAAAGAAAAAAAAAAAAAGAATGTATATATTAGTTTGTATATAATTTGTCGGTTATTGTTTATTATATTGTTATTATTTGTTTGGTAACCGGACCAGATGTCATGGTGTAGGTAGTTATTATTGTGTATATATGTATAATATGTGTGTGAGGAGAGAGGAAGCGGCTGGACCAGTTCATTACATTGTTTATTTTCTGGTTATTAATTGTGTTATGTTTCTGTTATTATTATTGTTATGTTTTTCATTTTTATAATAAAAGATCTACAGGATGTAACTCAGGATCAGTAATGTAATGTATGTACACAGTGACTGTGTGGCACCCCAGGGGTCTGGTTTTCCACAGTAATGTAATGTTATGTCTGAGAGCAGGTGGGAGGTCCTTTGGTCAGGGATCCTGTGCATGCCACACCTCCTGCCCAGTCTTGGGAGGGGAAGAACTTCCCCTGTATAAACCCGGGGCTGAGGCAGGGTGAGTCAGACAAGGAGAGTGGAGAAGAGAAGCAGCATAGGAAACAGCAGAGTTACAAGGAGTCAGGGGCTGGCAGCTACAGAGCTCGCCCTGACTAAGAAGATTCTTTACCGGACCCGGAGTCCGAGGCTGTGGGGACTAACTCCTACCCAGCAGCAGAATCCGTCGGGCAGGGGATTTCAGGTCCTCTGGCCCAGAAGCCTGAAGGCACGGTCACACGCGTGGGACCAGCACCGCCATCGTGGAGCGGAAGCCATTAGAAGGCCCCGAGTCACCGGCCATACGGGTGAGCACCACACGGTACACTCAGGGACGTGGGCTACTTACATCAGCTTCTAGCAAGGTAGCCAGAAGAGTACAGTCAGTTTGGGAGGCCTACAACTCCGCCTGGCCAGGGGAGATCCCATCTGCTCAAAGACTGACCAGGCCCCGTTTGCTAGCAAGTACTCCGGGAGGGTCTGTCGTTGTTACCAGTAAAGACCCTGAACTACACCGTACCGTCTCTGAGTGGTTCCTGCTACCCTCATCATCCACGTCGGCTGCCCTGAGGCCATACCCCTCCCGTTGGGGGTTATACTATCACGCTGCACAATCCTACCATCGGCCTCAGCGGTCTGCCCTGCAGCAGCAGCTCCCTGGCTGCACTCAACGGGTGGCGTAGTCATCAACTATTTACTACTAGTAGACTGCCGTCCAGTTTGACTCCCTGGGCACGGACCGGGTCACCGCCACGAGACTACAACCCTCCACGGATCCGGCTCCGGGTAAGCTCCCGCGTGCGCACCGCAGCGCGACACAGGCCCAGGGGCGCGTCAACTTTGGCGTAGTCGGCAGGATTTCGTGCCCGCAACCACCGGGTACTGCGTGCCTGAAAAGCAAAGACTGTTCAAACTTACCAGTGGTGAAGATTCCCGCTATCCGTGGAGTTTTCCCGTCATCCGGCGCCATCTTCTACCTTCTTCCCGCCATCCGCGAAGTTTTCCCGCCATCCGGCGCCATCTTCGACCTTCTTCCCGCCATCCGTGGAGTTTTCCCGCCATTGGACGCCATCTTGAGGACGCCGCGCGGGAAGAAGAGGGGCGTGGACTCCGAAAGCGCGCGAGAACTGAAGCCCCGCCTCACGTCCGGACGTTGCGTAAGGTCCTGGAAGGAGCCCAGCAGACGCCGACGTCACAGGAGCGCGACGGAAGGTCCTCAACCCTGACGATCCACTGCGGAGCCGCGGCCTACGGAAGAGGATCATCGCAAGGTAGGCCACGGTCCACTAGGGGGGAGGAAGATGTCGGATACGGAGGAGAGCTTCACTGCCTCAACCCCCGCCAGCGCTACCGCTGCTGCAGTTATGCCCTTCACCATGCCCTATATCCCGGGAGCAGCTTGGCTACCCCAGTACTCAGGGGAGTCACATACCCTGCATGACTTTAGAGAAAAGCTGGATAGCCTCTTCCAGGTGTACCCCCTCACAGAAGAGCAAAAAGTGAGCATCCTGGTGGCCCAACTAACAGGGGCAGCCAAAAGGGAAGTAAAATCCTGGCCACCTGGGAGGAAGACTGTCGCAGGGATACTAACCCGGCTGAAGGACACCTTTGATACCCGCACCTCAGCCGAGATTAAGCTTAGATTCTACGGGTGCAAGCAGCGAGCGCATGAGAGTATAAGGGACTATGCACTAAACCTACAAGAGGCCCTGAGGGCCATAAAGCAGACCGACCCTGATGGGGTGGGAAACGAGGACAGGCTGTTGACTGAACAATTTATAGAGGGTTTATATTGCAATGCCCACCGAACCCAGTTGCGGGCAATGGCCTTACAGGATCCCCATCTGGACTTTGCACAGTTCAAGGACAGAGCCATCCGGGTGCTCCGAGAACCGGCACCAGGTGGCGTTGTGACCCACAGACGCCCCACTACCACTTACTACCAGGAGGCGGCGCCCTTGTCAGCAGGGCCTGTGGGAGCTGATGCGCAGGCTTTGGACAATGACCCGGCTCCAGACCTACACCATCAGGTCCAAGAGCTAGCTAAGAGCGTTGCTGCGCTAACCCGAACTGTGCAGTCTTTACAGGTTTCCACCCCAGGGAAGATCCAGCTGGCATCCGGACCGGAGGACATCCCGTGGCGTCGACCAAGGAGGACCCCACCGGCCAGAGGAAGACCCAGTGACCGATACAGTGAGGACGGACGACCCATCTGCCGCCGCTGCAATCAACCCGGACCAAGTGCTGACGGACCAGGGACCTGCCTTTGAAGCGGAGGTCTTTCAGGAATTCTGCAATCTGTATGGCTGCCGGAAGATAAGGACGACACCCTACCATCCGCAAACTAATGGACTTTGTGAAAAAATGAACCAGGTGGTAATGGATCTGCTAAAAACATTGCCCCTGGAAGAACGCAGTCTGTGGCCTGAGAAGTTGCCCGATCTGGTGGACCTATACAACCACATCCCGGTAGGTTCCACCAACTGTACCCCGGCTTACCTAATGAGGGCGAGACCTGGTAAGTTACCTGTTGACCTGGAAATGGGAGTCCTGACACCTGAGGACACTTCACCAGAAACAGACTGGGACACAGAGAGGCAGCAGCAGTACCGGAGAGTACAAGAGAGCGTGGAGCGAAGTCTCTGTCAGGCTAGGGAAAGACAAGAGAAGACTTACAACCAGTATGCTCCCGCTGTTCCCCTGGTACCCGGAGAGCAGGTCTTGAAGAGGAAAAGACGGCTCCACAAGTTGGATGACCAGTGGGAGGAGGACCCGTACACCGTACTGCCCTCAAGCCACGAGAACCCGAAGGTCTGTACCATCAGTAAAGACGGAGGGGAAACCACAGCCATTGTATCCCGGGACCACCTGAAGAAGTGTCCCGAACAACTGAGGAACCCTGAAGAGGAACAAGAAGACCATCGACCCGTGGAAGAAAGGGAAGATATGGTTAGTACCGTGCTCGGGGACTTCCCTCAGTCTTGGACTCAAGTCAATGGTGCAGTTGTGGTACCCGTACTCACCTTCCTCCAACCATCATCCCAAGAACCTACGGAGCAACGGGTAGAGCTGGAAGAACAGCCGGTCCAGGAGGCAGAAGACTCCACACAAGCAGAACAGGAGAATCAACCCTCTGCTTATAGTGAGCCTGCCGTACCCCTAGTGAGACAAAGAGCCGGTAGACAGCTGCCCAGTTTACCCTTGACAGCTCCTACACCCTGTAGTTCAGGGCCAGACAGTCAGCTCCGTAGGTCCACTCGGGCCACTAGAGGCCAGTTACCCGCACGCTGGAGAATTTAAAGTGTATAAATTGTTTTATCTGTGTTTTTCTGTGTCTTGTTGCTTGTGTATAATTTTGTGTTTCTAGTTATTTTTAGGAAACCTTGGTGGATTTACCGGGAATCCTTGTATATAGTTGGAGCGTAACCCAGGATGGACTAGAGACTGTTAAGGACTCGGGGTAGGACAGACCCCTACCTGGTTACGTCTCCCTGTGTTGGTGAAATGGACACCTTGCTCTCTTCAGAGACTGCACCCGGTTGCGGACACGCCGTAACCATCTTTATATGTTTTCTTATTGTATTATTAATGTTTTTGCCTTGTTATGTTTTTCTAAATGTGTTTAGTCCCGGAGTACTAAATTTCACTAGGGGGGAATGTGGCACCCCAGGGGTCTGGTTTTCCACAGTAATGTAATGTTATGTCTGAGAGCAGGTGGGAGGTCCTTTGGTCAGGGATTCTGTGCATGCCACACCTCCTGCCCAGTCTTGGGAGGGGAAGAACTTCCCCTGTATAAACCCGGGGCTGAGGCAGGGTGAGTCAGACAAGGAGAGTGGAGAAGAGAAGCAGCATAGGAAACAGCAGAGTTACAAGGAGTCAGGGGCTGGCAGCTACAGAGCTCGCCCTGACTAAGAAGATTCTTTACCGGACCCGGAGTCCGAGGCTGTGGGGACTAACTCCTACCCAGCAGCAGAATCCGTCGGGCAGGGGATTTCAGGTCCTCTGGCCCAGAAGCCTGAAGGCACGGTCACACGCGTGGGACCAGCACCGCCATCGTGGAGCGGAAGCCATTAGAAGGCCCCGAGTCACCGGCCATACGGGTGAGCACCACACGGTACACTCAGGGACGTGGGCTACTTACATCAGCTTCTAGCAAGGTAGCCAGAAGAGTACAGTCAGTTTGGGAGGCCTACAACTCCGCCTGGCCAGGGGAGATCCCATCTGCTCAAAGACTGACCAGGCCCCTTTTGCTAGCAAGTACTCCGGGAGGGTCTGTCGTTGTTACCAGTAAAGACCCTGAACTACACCGTACCGTCTCTGAGTGGTTCCTGCTACCCCCATCATCCACGTCGGCTGCCCTGAGGCCATACCCCTCCCGTTGGGGGTTATACTATCACGCTGCACAATCCTACCATCGGCCTCAGCGGTCTGCCCTGCAGCAGCAGCTCCCTGGCTGCACTCAACGGGTGGCGTAGTCATCAACTATTTACTACTAGTAGACTGCCGTCCAGTTTGACTCCCTGGGCACGGACCGGGTCACCGCCACGAGACTACAACCCTCCACGGATCCGGCTCCGGGTAAGCTCCCGCGTGCGCACCGCAGCGCGACACAGGCCCAGGGGCGCGTCAACTGCACCAGCAGAATAGTGAGTGCAGCTCTGGAGTATAATACAGGATGTAACTCAGGATCAGTAATGTAATGTATGTACACAGTGACTGCACCAGCAGAATAGTGAGTGCAGCTCTGGAGTATAATACAGGATGTAACTCAGGATCAGTACAGGATCAGTAATGTAATGTATGTACACAGTGACTGCACCAGCAGAATACTGAGTGCAGCTCTGGAGTATAATACAGGATGTAACTCAGGATCAGTAATGTAACGTATGTACACAGTGACTGCACCAGCAGTATAGTGAGTGCAGCTCTGGAGTATAATACAGGAGGTAACTCAGGATCAGTGCAGGATCAGTAATGTAATGTATGTACACAGTGACATCACCAGCAGAATAGTGAGTGCAGCTCTGTAGTATAATACAGGATGTAACTCAGGATCAGTACAGGATCAGTAATGTAATGTATGTACACAGTGACTACACCAGCAGAGTAGTGAGTGCAGCTCTGGAGTATAATACAAGATGTAACTCAGGATCAGTACAGGATCAGTAATGTAATGTATGTACACAGTGACTGCACCAGCAGAATAGTGAGTGCAGCTCTGGAGTATAATACAAGATGTAACTCAGGATCAGTACAGGATCAGTAATGTGATGTATGTACACAGTGACTGCACCAGCAGAATAGTGAGTGCAGCTCTGGAGTATAATACAGGATGTAACTCAGGATCAGTAATGTAATGTATGTACACGGTGACTGCACCAGCAGAATAGTGAGTGCAGCTCTGGAGTATAATACAGGATGTAACTCAGGATCAGTACAGGATCAGTAATGTAATGTATGTACACAGTGACTGCACCAGCAGAATAGTGAGTGCAGCTCTGGAGTATAATACAGGATGTAACTCAGGATCAGTACAGGATCAGTAATGTAATGTATGTACACAATGACTGCTCCAGCAGAATAGTGAGTGCAGCTCTGGAGTATAATACAGGATGTAACTCAGGATCAGTACAGGATCAGTAATGTAATGTATGTACACAATGACTGCTCCAGCAGAATAGTGAGTGCAGCTCTGGAGTATAATACAAGATGTAACTCAGGATCAGTTCAGGATCAGTAATGTAATGTATTTACACAGTGACTGCACCAGCAGAATAATGAGTGCAGCTCTGGAGTATAATACAGGATGTAACTGAGGATCAGTAATGTGATGTATGTACACAGTGACTGCACCAGCAGAATAGTGAGTGCAGCTGTGGAGTATAATACAGGATGTAACTCAGGATCAGTAATGTGATGTATGTACACAGTGACTGCACCAGCAGAATAGTGAGTGCAGCTCTGGAGTATAATACAAGATGTAACTCAGGATCAGTAATGTAATGTATGTACACAATGACTCCACCAGCATAATAGTGAGTGCAGCTCTGGAGTATAATACAGGATGTAACTCAGGATCAGTAATGTAATGTATATACACAGTGACTCCACCAGCAGAATAGTGAGTGCAGCTCTGGAGTATAATACAAGATGTAACTCAGGATCAGTAATGTAATGTATGTACACAATGACTCCACCAGCAGAATAGTGAATGCAGCTCTGGAGTATAATTAATCTTAAATTTTATATATAAATAGAAACTTTCTGGACAAGATGGTCAATTCCTATTACTCATATTAGGGCCTGATACAAGTATGGTGTTTCTATAGCGCCAACATTTCTGCAGTGCTGTACACAGATCAATCCCTTCAGTTCCTGGTGGGGATCACAATCTAATCTCCCTTTCTCACAAGAGTCAAATTTATTATAAGCCACAACCATTAATATTACTCCAAGTTAATGCATCAAATCTGAAGGTTTTTTTCCCAACGTAGTTATGGATTTAAAATTAGGGCAAGCATAAACCGCCATGCTTTCAGTCATTTTTTATTTTCTTTGCTGTGAACAGCTATCAGTTAGGAGCTGAGGGTTTAGTTTGTCACCAATGAACATTATGACGAATGAAATGCAGCATAAAAAGCAAAGAAGCTACATTTACATACTTATGAACGTAATATCACATCAGTAGAAAATTCTTTTTTTTGCCTCAAAACGAGTGCAAAAATAAATCCTTCTACACGTATTACCATCAGTGGCCACTAGGAGCATTTGCAGAAAGCTCTTATTTAGAGATGAGCAAATCTGTTAAAATTAAAATTCGACAGCTTTGCTCAGTTTTCCCAAGGAGTTCAATTTGCTACAAATAGAAAGTTCTCTAAAGCCTTAAACTAATAAAGCGTAAACTTATAAAGGACCGAAATCCCAGGGTGCTATCGGAAGAAGGATCTTCTGTTGTGGCCAAAAACGGGGTAAGGGCAATCACATTTCTTCCAAAGAACAACTACAAGTAATGTGCTGACATATATGAGGACCTCATGGTAAATAATATACAAGCATGACCTCAAGTGCCTGAGTCCGATTCAGTATCCATAACAAGAACCCCCAACTATCACATGTATGGTATATAATTGTTCTCTCCTCCTCATTTGGAGCAGAAAGTCCTTTTGTGTGGTTCAGGTGTAGGGAATCAGCCCTTACCGGACATTGAATACACTGTGACTTTAAGGCATCATACTCCCCTCTGAGTCTTGCTGTTGGACTAGTGGCTTCCCCCTGCTGTTGTTGGTATGTGCTGAGAGAGAAAGAAGAACCAGGAAGTAGAGATCTTGTGTGGATATGTGTGTCTGAGGTAACAGGGAGACGAGTGCAGGTTCCCTGATCAGCAGAGACTATAAAGAAGACACTGTTAATCTATGGAAAGAGAAGATTACAGACTATAGTAAAATGTGTTGTTTGGGACTGTGTTAAGGAGTAGAGAAATTCATCCTTTTCTTGAAGAACGTTTTCCCTGGAGACTAAGGATCTGAGATAACACACAACACAGTGTGTCAGCCCTTTCTGTGTGAGTGAAGCAAGGTTTGCCTGCCAGCTGGAAGAAAGAGATCCCTTATACAAGGAAAAGATTCAAGTGAATTCATCCAGCTCTTTCACACCAGGAACAAGATCTCCGCAATCTTGAGTGACCCATCGATGTGAACTGTGCTAGGGTTTAGCGTAGTTTTCTGTAGCTAGGACCCTGTGGCAGTGTGGCCTGACTAGCGGAAAGCCAGATAGAGAATTAGCTCAGAGTAGTTTGTGAAACTTTTTGTGCACTGCTTGTTCTGAGCTTTCATTGCCATAGCTGAAGCATAGTTTGTGAATTGCTCCAGCTATATCGTCCTATGTTCATGTTGGTAATATTGTTATCGTAAATATTGTTATTCTCATTTCCCGGCATATAATTCCTTTATATATAATAAAGCCGGAGTTCTCGTCTGCTGTGCCATACTTGAATCTTGCCTTGCGGTGTTCTTTGGACACCGCTACACAGGTTTCAGCACCTGATTGCTCCTGCAACATCTGCATCTTTGATACACTATCTTGATAATATCAATACACACTGATCAAAAAAATAAAGGGAACACTCAAATAACACATCCTAGATCTGAATGAATGAAATATTCTCATTGAATACTTTGTTCTGTACAAAGTTGAATGTGCTGACAACAAAATCACACAAAAATCATCAAGGGAAATCACATTTATTTACCAATAAAGGCCTGGATTTGGAGTCACCCCCAAAATTAAAGTGGAAAAACACACTACAGGCTGATCCAAATTTGATGTAATGTCCTTAAAACAAGTCAAAATGAGGCTCAGTATTGTGTGTGGCCTCCACGTGCCTGTATTACCTCCATACAATGCCTGGGCATGCTCCTGATGAGGTTGCAGATGGTCTCCTGTGGGATCCCTAAAAACACATTTCTTTAGACTGGCGTATCACCTAAACACACTCTGTCCATCCCAGCTTTCCCCCATATTAAAATCTTCTTCAACTTCGGGTTCAAACCAACCATGCACATAAAAGCCTCTGTCAGGACTGCACACATACTGGCTGGCGACCAGTCCATGTATTATTATTCATCCTATTCAGTATATCAAGGCTGCATTATACAATATATGTACTTTTTACCTTTTGTGTCTCCCCCACTTCCTCATAGACTGTAAGCTCGCGAGCAGGGCCCTCACTCCGTTCGATATGAGATATGCTTATTCTGTATTGTCTGTATAAGTCCCCCCTAAAATTTGTAAAGTGCTGCGGAATATGTTGGCGCTATAAAAATAAACTATTATTATTATTATTATTATTATATCTCCTCCCAGACCTGGACTAAAGCATCCGCCGACTCCTGGACAGTCTGTGGTGCAACGTGACGTTGGTGGATGGAGCGAGACATGATGTCCCAGATGTGCTCAATCGGATTCAGGTCTGGGGAACGGGCGGGCCAGTCCATAGCTTCAATGCCTTCATCTTGCAGGAACTGCTGACACACTCCAGCCACATTAGGTCTGGCATTGTCCTGCATTAGGAGGAACCCAGGGCCAACCGCACCAGCATATGGCCTCACAAGGGGTCTGAGGATCTCATCTCGGTACCTAATGGCAGTCAGGCCACCTCTGACAAGTGGAGGGCTGTGCGGCCCTCCAAAGAAATGCCACAGAACACCAGAATTGGCAAAGTCGCCACTGGCGCCCTGTGCTCTTCACAGATGAAAGCAGGTGAACATGTGACAGACGTGTGAGAGTGTGAACTGTGATAGCAGCAGGAGAGCATTAGGACCCTGTGAGTTTTGCCTGGCTGAGCTCAGAGCAGGGGCAGAGCAGGAGACCCTGTGTGTTCTAAGGGTGTCTGCTGTGTGAGACACTGGACAGGGGTCTGAGGAGAACTGTGAGGACTGAACTGCAACAAGAATCTCTCTCTACAAGCTTTCCTGTGGGGGTTGTTAACCCCTGCCCCTGGTGAAGCTGTGTCCATGCTTAAGAACGAGTGCTGAGCTGGGGAAAGCTGTTGGAGTTTTGTGGAAGTCCATGCTGAGTGACTAGAGACTTTGTGCTGAAGGAGCCAAGTGTCGAGTGAGAGGGAAAGAGACTGAGGATATCAGTGTGACAGTGTGATGCAGCAGCAAAAAAGGCAAATACAATTCTGGGATGTATTAACAGAAGCATACAGTCTAGATCACGTGAAGTCATTATCGGTCTTTACTCCTCTTTGGTCAGACCTCATCTGGAATACTGTGTACAGTTTTGGGCACCACATTTTAAAAAAGACATAGACAAACTGGAGCAAGTTCAGAGAAGAGCGACCAGAATGGTGACTGGTCTGCAAACCATGTCCTATGAGGAACGGTTGCAGGATTTGGGAATGTTTAGCTTGCAAAAAAGAAGACTGAGAGGAGACTTAATAGCTGTCTACAAATATGTCAAGGGCTGTCACATTGTAGAAGGATCATCCTTATTCTCATTTGCACAAGGAAAGACTAGAAGCAATGGGATGAAACTAAATGGGAGGAGACACAGATTAGATATTAGAAAAAACTTTTTGACAGTTAGGGTGATTAATGTGTGGAACAGGCTGCCACGAGAGGTGGTGAGTTCCCCTTCAATGGACGTCTTCAAACAGAGGCTGGACAGACATCTGTCTGAGATGATCTAGTGAATCCTGCTTTGAGCAGGGGGTTGGACCAGATGACCCAGGAGGTCCCTTCCAACTCTACCATTCTATGATTCTATGATTCTATGATCTATGTGACGGAGCGCGTGGTCGGTGGTCTGGAAAACAGTGAGTGACTGCGAGAGGAGAGAAGGGGTTAGGTGCCATTCACATTGAGAGGATACTGACAAGCCATGTGAAGAGTTCTTCCCAGACCTTAACCTGAGGCTACAGGACTAAAGTCCCCGGCGTGTGGGCTCGGCATCAGCCGACAAGACAAGGAACCTCTGCTGTTTTTGTGAACGTTGATTTTGCTTGGCGCCAAAGTTTTCCGGGACTAGCTGCAGCCACCGCGATTCACAGGCCTGTGATAGACCACATCTGAGGTTAACGGTACCTTAACTTTAAGATACCCAGGTATCCCTATTCTAGGGGAATAAGAGCAATTGGTATAGTTTCATGCATTGTTATTGTTAATAGTGGTAGGATTGTACTCAGTGTGCCATCTCAGGGGTCCATATAGAACACCCTCACTAGACTGACACTGTGTTTAGGTAAAATTGTTCCAGATCTTTAGAATAATTCATATAAACTGGAAACCTTGAGATTGGCACATTGATTTCAGCTTTTGCTGATTGTGTGTATTTAGTAGGGACAGTGTCCCAGGTTCATGCAATACTGAATTTTAGTCTAATCCCTGTTTTAGTAAAGAAAGTGTTTTTTATTTCTGTCTCTGTCTCAGTTTGTGACTCACTGGATCTCTCTCGGACCTCCGGTCATTACAGACGTGACAGAGTCTGGAGACGCCGTGGAGAGCGATCTGCTGCCTGTTACATCCTTCAGCATGACCGGTTTGGCAGTGGGTCAGTAATGGTGTGGGGTGGCATTTCTTTGGAGGGCCGCACAGCCCTCCATGTGCTCGCCAGAGGTAGCCTGACTGCTATTAGGTACCGAGATGAGATCCTCAGACCCCTTGTGAGACCATATGCTGGTGCGGTTGGCCCTGGGTTCCTCCTAATGCAGGACAAAGCCAGACCTCATGTGGCTGGAGTGTGTCAGTGTGGCACCCCAGGGGTCTGGTTCCCACAGTAATAGCAATATTACGTCTGTGAGCAGGTGGGAGGTTTCCTGGTCAGACATCCTATGCATGCCACACCTCCTGCCCAGTCCTGGGAGGGGAAGAACTTCCCCTATATAAAGCTGGGGCTGAGGCAGGGTTAGTGAGTAGAGAAAGAGCAGAGAACACAGACAGAGACACAGTCCGGTCTGGAGTGGAGCAGCTTTAGGAACAAGAAAGATCAGGAGCTCTGTGGGAGCTGTACTAAAAGAGATCAGGGGCTGGAAGCTGTAGAGCTCGCCCTGATTGAAGAGTTCTTACCGGACCCGGAGTCCGAGGCTGTGGGGACTAATCCTTACCCAGCAGCAGAAATCGCCCGGCAGGGGATTTCAGGTCCTCTGGCCAAGAAACCCGAAGGCACGGTCACACGGAAGGGACCAGCACCGCGACGTGGAGCGGAAGCTACCAAAAGGCCCCGAGTCACCGGCCATACGGGTGAGCACCACACGGTACACTCAGGGACGTGGGCTACTTTTATCAGCCTCTAGCAAGGTAGCCAGAAGAGTACGATTAGTTGGGGAGGCCTACAACTCCGCCTGGCCAGGGGAGATCCCATCAGCTCACGGACTGACCAGGCCCCGATCGCTAGCCAGTACTCCGGGAGGGTCTACTTCGTCACCAGTAAAGACCCAGAACTACACCGCACCGTCTCTGAGTGGTTCCTGCTACCCCTTTCAAACACGTCGGTTGCCCTGAGGCCATACCCCTCCCGTTGGGGGTTCTACCAGCTATGCTGCACGACCTTACCACCGGCCTCAGCGGTCTGCCCTGCAGCGGCGGCTTCATAGCCGCATTCAACAGGTGGCGTAGTCGAACACCGTACCATCTTCTGCTAAAGACTGCCACTCAGCTTGACTCCCTGGGCACGGACCGGGTCACCGCCACGAGACTACTACCCCTATCAGATCCGGCTCCGGGTAGGCTCCCGCGTGCGCAACGCTACTCAGCACAGGCCCAGGGGCGCGTCAACTTTTGCGTAGTCGGCAGGATTTCGTGCCCGCAACCACCGGGTACTGCGTGCCTGAAAAAGAGACTTTTCAACTTACCTGTGGTGAAGATTCCCGCCATCCGACGCCATCTTCTACCTTTTTCCCGCCATCCGTGGAGTTTTCCCGCCGTTGGACGCCATCTTCTGCCTTCTTCCCGCCATCCGTGGAGTTTTCCCGCCGTTGGACGCCATCTTGAAGACGCCGCGCGGGAAGAAGAGGGGCGTGGACTCCGAAAAGCCCGCGAGAACTGAAGCCCCGCCTCACGTCCGGACGTTGCGTAAGGTCCTGGAAGGAGCCCAGCAGACGCCGACGTCATAGGAGCGCGACGGAAGGTCCTCGACCCTGACGATCCACTGCGGAGCCGCGGCCTACGGAAGAGGATCATCGCAAGGTAGGCCACGGTCCACTAGGGGGGAGGAAGATGTCGGATACGGAGGAGAGCTTCACTGCCGCAGCCACCGCCAGTGCCACCGCTGCTGCGGTCATGCCTTTCACTATGCCCTATATCCCGGGGGCAGCCTGGCTACCCCAGTACTCAGGGGAGTCACTTACCCTGAATGACTTTAGAGAAAAGCTGGATAGCCTCTTCCAGGTGTACCCCCTCACAGAAGAGCAAAAAGTGAGCATCCTGGTGGCCCAACTAACCGGGGCAGCCCAAAGGGAGGTAAAGTCCTGGCCACCTGGGAGGAGGACTGTCGCAGGGATATTAACTCGGCTGAAGGACACCTTTGATACTCGCACCTCAGCTGAGATAAAGCTTAGTTTCTACGGGTGCAAACAGCGAGCACATGAGAATATACGGGACTATGCACTAAACCTACAAGAGGCCCTGAGAGCCATTAAGCAGACCGACCCTGACGGCGTGGGAAACGAGGACAGGCTGTTGACCGAACAATTTATAGAGGGACTATATTGCAATGCCCACCGAACCCAGTTGCGGGCAATGGCCTTACAGGATCCTCATCTGGACTTTGCACAGTTCAAGGACAGAGCCATCCGGGTGCTCCGAGAACCGGCACCGGGTGGCGTTGTGACCCACAGGCGCCCTACTACCGCTTACCACCAGGAGGCGGCGCCCTTGACGGCAGGGCCTGTGGGGGCTGATGCGCAGGCTTTGAACAATGACCCGGCTCCAGACCTGCACCATCAGGTCCAAGAGCTAGCTAAAAGCGTAGCTGCGCTAACCCGAACTGTGCAGTCGTTACAGGTTTCTGCTCCAGGGAAGATCCAGCTGACATCCGGACCGGAGGACATCCCGTGGCGTCGACCAAGGAGGACCCCACCGGCCAGAGGAAGACCCAGCGACCGGTACAACGAGGACGGACAACCCATCTGCCGCCGCTGCAATCAACCCGGACATATGGCAAGGTACTGTCCTTTAAACTGGCACAACCTGGGGTAGAGGGCCAACCCCCAGGAATAAGATCACCAGGCCCATCGAACTGGCGTGATAAATATGTGGGAGGACGTCCAGTCTTGCCTGTGGTACTGAATGGCATTCCTATGAGTGCCCTACTTGACACCGGGTCACAGGTCACCACCATCCCGTACGTGCTCTTTAAGCAGTACTGGAATGACTCGGATATAACCCGCTACCCTGACGACAACTTGAGTATCATCGCCAGCAATGGTCAACCCGTGCCACAGATCGGATTCAAAGAGGTGACCATTAAAATCGGTAGAGTCGAACTGGCAGCACAGGGACTGATCATTGTAGACATTGACAAGCGCGAGAGTCACCCAAAGATAACGCTAGGAACTAATGTGATTGAAAATTGTCTTGCAGAGGTGATTTTCATTTTACAGCAGGTTGCCAAGAACGCCAGCTCCGGCCAGCAGCGAGTGCTCCAAAAAGAGATCCGGGCACTGATGCGACGGCAACAGGTGGAACTCTCCGGTGGTGAGATTGGAAGCGTGAGAATGTGTGACCCTTTCCCTATTGCCATGCCCCCAAAAAGTGAAATGATGATTTGGTGCCGGGCA
This sequence comes from Phyllobates terribilis, assembly GCF_046119375.1. Lineage (NCBI taxonomy): Eukaryota > Metazoa > Chordata > Amphibia > Anura > Dendrobatidae > Phyllobates > Phyllobates terribilis. Next base: position 49,647,362 of record NW_027362764.1, read on the forward strand.
GCTATTGGTCTAAGAGGTAGAGACTACCAAGCAATGGTAGAACCCGTCTACTCAGACAGTAGGCCCACCATTTTGACAGCACGGGGGGTGGTTGATGTACGCCATGGGAGGGTGCCCGTTCGCATAATAAACATCGGGAAGAGAGAAGTACACCTGCCCCGGTATGCCACGCTAGCTAAATTGTTCACCATAAATCAAAATTCTGTACAGTCCGTGGAACCCTTGCCTCCATCTCATCCAGAGGAAGGTAACGGCTCTAAGAAAACAATAGAGGACTGGTGTCAGCAACTACATTTGGGTACTGACTCCACTCCCTCACACCAGAAACAGGGAGTCTATCGGGTGGTTCAAGAGTACGAGAGAGTATTTAGTAAACACCCGTTAGACTTCGGGCGAGTAAAGGGGGTAGAACACCACATCCCCACGGGAGACCATTCTCCCATAAAGGAGAGATACCGACCCGTACCCCCTGCACACTACCAACACGCCAAGGGGATGCTTAGAGACATGAAGGAGGCTGGGGTAATCAGGGATAGCTGTAGCCCCTGGGCAGCTCCACTAGTCTTGGTTAAAAAGAAAGACAACACCATGAGAATGTGTGTAGATTACCGGAAAATCAACCGTATCACACACAAAGATGCGTACCCCTTACCAAGGATAGAGGAGTCTTTGGCTGCTTTAAAATCTGCTAACTTCTTCTCTACTTTGGATCTCACTAGCGGGTACTGGCAGGTTCCTGTAGCAGAGGCGGACCGGGAGAAGACCGCATTCACCACCCCGATGGGACTTAGCGAGTTTACCTGCATGCCGTTCGGACTCTGCAACGCACCAGGAACCTTCCAACGGTTGATGGAATGCTGTCTGGGACACCGAAACTTCGAGACGGTCCTGTTATACCTGGACGATGTCATCGTCTACTCCAAGACCTACGAGGACCACCTGAAACACCTGGCAGAAGTGTTCGAAGCCCTGGCAAACTACGGCCTAAAGGTGAAACCCTCCAAGTGTCACCTCCTGAAACCAAAGGTGCAGTACCTGGGACACGTGGTGAGTGCTGACGGAGTGGCTCCCCACCCTGATAAGATCACCGCAATTAAGGAATGGCCAAGCCCCTCCAACGTAAAGGAAGTGCGGCAGTTCCTCGGGTTGGTAGGCTACTGCCGAAGATTCATTCCCGGTTTCACCAAAAAGGCAGCTCCTATGCAGGACCTCCTGATAGGCCAGTCCAGGAAGGCCAAGAACCAGAAGCCGCCCTTCAGATGGGAGAAGCTGGAAGAAGAGTCCTTCCGCCAGCTGAAGATGGCCCTCACGGGGGATGAAATCCTGGCGTACCCGGATTACAGCCAGCCCTTTATCCTCTACACCGACGCAAGTAACATCGGGCTAGGAGCCGTACTGTCCCAGATCCAGCAGGGGAAAGAACGAGTAATTGCTTACGCCAGCCGAAAACTGCGACCCACCGAAAGAAACCCTGAGAATTACAGCTCATTCAAGCTAGAGTTCCTGGCAGTGGTGTGGGCAGTCACCGAACGCTTTAAGCACTACCTCGCCTCTTCCCGGTTCACCGTGTACACGGATAACAACCCGTTGACACACCTGGACACAGCAAGACTCGGTGCCCTGGAGCAGAGATGGATGGCCCGCCTGTCCAACTTTGAGTTCACAATCAAATACCGGGCAGGACGCTCCAATACCAACGCGGATGCCTTGTCCAGAATGCCAAACCTACCGGACATGGGGGAAGATCCAGAGGAACTGGAGGAGGTTGAACTTCCCGCGTTCCACCGGCATGGGACTATCCAGTATTCCCACCGTGTAAGGAGTAAGCAATCCGCTACGTTCAACCCCTTACCTCATTACAACTGGGCGGAAACGCAAGACAGTGACCCCGCCGTCCGACTGGTGAAGGAGATGCTGACTCAGCCAGATGCCCGCCTTGACCCAGACGCTCCGGAGGAGACCAAGCAACTGTGGGCTGAGAAGAGTCGACTGTTCCTTTACAAGGGGAAGTTGTGCCGCAGAATGGTTAACTCCCGGACGCATGAACTGATCTGGCAAGTAGTGGTGCCAAGAAGAGACGCGGCTATGGTACTGGAGGCATACCACGACGGAGCTGGGCACTTCGGGTGGAAGAAGCTGGAGTTCCTGCTGCGCGGGCGGTTCCACTGGGTAGGCATGAGGGGAACCATCGAGAGGTGGTGCAGAGACTGTGGACCGTGCCACCTAAGAAGGAAGGACCGTGCCAGCCAGAAGACTCCCTTGCAGCCCATCATCACCCGACAGCCACTGGAACTGGTAGCCCTGGACCATGTGAAACTGGCTCCAAGCAGATCTGGGTATGTCTACGCCCTCACAATCGTAGATCATTACTCCCGTTTCCTGGTGGTGGTCCCGGTCAAGGACTTAACGGCTCAAACAGCAGCTAGAGCCTTCCAGCAGCACTTCTGCCGTCCACACGGATACCCGGAGCAGGTGCTGACAGACCAGGGACCTGCCTTTGAAGCGGAAGTCTTCCAGGAGTTCTGTACTCTGTATGGCTGCCGGAAGATAAGAACAACACCCTATCATCCGCAAACCAATGGGCTCTGCGAGAAAATGAACCAGGTGGTGATAGATCTTCTGAAAACATTGCCCCTGGAGGAACGCAGTCTGTGGCCTGAGAAACTGCCTGATCTGGTGGACCTATACAACCACATCCCGGTAGGTTCTACCAACTGTACCCCGGCTTACCTAATGAGAGCAAGACCTGGTAAGCTTCCTGTTGATCTGGAGATGGGAGTCCTGACACCCGAGTACACTTCACCAGAAGCAGACTGGGACACAGAAAGGCAGCAGCAGTACCGGAAAGTACAGGAGAGCGTGGAGCGAAGTCTCTGTCAAGCTAGAGAAAGACAGGAGAAGACTTACAACCAGTATGCTCCCGCTGTTCCCCTGGTACCTGGAGAGCAGGTCTTGAAGAGGAAGAGACGCCTCCACAAGTTGGACGACCAGTGGGAGAAGGACCCGTACACCATACTGCCCTCAAGCCATGAGAACCCGAAAGTCTGCATAATCAGTAAGGATGGAGGAGAAACCACAGCCATTGTATCCCGAGATCACCTGAAGAAGTGTCCCGAACAGCTACGAAGCCCTGAAGAAGAACAAGAAGACCCTCGACCCGCAGAGGAAAGGGAAGATATGGTTAGTACTGTGCTCGGAGACTTCCCTCGGTCTTGGACTCAAGTCAATGGCGCAGTTGTGGTACCCGTCCTCACCTTCCTCCAACCAGCATCTCAAGTACCTACGGAGAAACAGGTGGAGCTGGAAGAGCAGCCGGTCCAGGAGGCAGAAGACCCCACACAAGCAGACCAGGAGGATCAACCCTCTGCTTATAGTGAGCCTGCCGTACCCCTAGTGAGCCAAAGAGCCCGTAGACAGCTGCCCAGTTTATCTTTGACAGCTCCTACACCCCGTAGCTCAGGACCAGTCAGTCAGCTCCGTAGGTCCACTAGAGCCACTAGAGGCCAGTTGCCCGTACGTTGGAGGATTTAAAGTGCTCAAACTGTTTTATTTGTATTTACCTGTTTATTGTTACTTGTAAATAATTGTGTATTTTTAGTTATTTTATAGGTGTCGTTTATGGATTATCCGGAATCCTTTGTACATATGTTTGGAGCGTAACCCAGGAAAGGACTAAAGACTGTTAAGGACTCGGGGCAGGACAGACCCCTACCTGGTTACGGCTCCCGGTCTCTTGGTGAAATGGACACCTTTGTTTTCTTCAAAGACTGCACCCGGTTGCGGACACGCCGTGACCATCATAATGTGTTTTTCTTTGTTATACTGTTTCTGTTTTTACTTGTTATGTTTTACAAAAGTATGTTTAGTCCCGGAGTACTAAATTTCACTAGGGGGGAATGTGGCACCCCAGGGGTCTGGTTCCCACAGTAATAGCAATATTACGTCTGTGAGCAGGTGGGAGGTTTCCTGGTCAGACATCCTATGCATGCCACACCTCCTGCCCAGTCCTGGGAGGGGAAGAACTTCCCCTATATAAAGCTGGGGCTGAGGCAGGGTTAGTGAGTAGAGAAAGAGCAGAGAACACAGACAGAGACACAGTCTGGTCTGGAGTGGAGCAGCTTTAGGAACAAGAAAGATCAGGAGCTCTGTGGGAGCTGTACTAAAAGAGATCAGGGGCTGGAAGCTGTAGAGCTCGCCCTGATTGAAGAGTTCTTACCGGACCCGGAGTCCGAGGCTGTGGGGACTAATCCTTACCCAGCAGCAGAAACCGCCCGGCAGGGGATTTCAGGTCCTCTGGCCAAGAAACCCGAAGGCACGGTCACACGCAAGGGACCAGCACCGCGACGTGGAGCGGAAGCTACCAAAAGGCCCCGAGTCACCGGCCATACGGGTGAGCACCACACGGTACACTCAGGGACGTGGGCTACTTTTATCAGCCTCTAGCAAGGTAGCCAGAAGAGTACGATTAGTTGGGGAGGCCTACAACTCCGCCTGGCCAGGGGAGATCCCATCAGCTCACGGACTGACCAGGCCCCGATCGCTAGCCAGTACTCCGGGAGGGTCTACTTCGTCACCAGTAAAGACCCAGAACTACACCGCACCGTCTCTGAGTGGTTCCTGCTACCCCCTTCAAACACGTCGGTTGCCCTGAGGCCATACCCCTCCCGTTGGGGGTTCTACCAGCTACGCTGCACGACCTTACCACCGGCCTCAGCGGTCTGCCCTGCAGCGGCGGCTTCATAGCCGCATTCAACGGGTGGCGTAGTCGAACACCGTACCATCTTCTGCTAAAGACTGCCACTCAGCTTGACTCCCTGGGCACGGACCGGGTCACCGCCACGAGACTACTACCCCTATCAGATCCGGCTCCGGGTAGGCTCCCGCGTGCGCAACGCTACTCAGCACAGGCCCAGGGGCGCGTCATCAGCAGTTCCTGCAAGATGAAGGCATTGAAGCTATGGACTGGCCCGCCCGTTCCCCAGGCCTGAATCCGATTGAGGACATCTGGGACATCATGTCTCGCTCCATCCACCAACGTCACGTTGCACCACAGACTGTCCAGGAGTTGGCGGATGCTTTAGTCCAGGTCTGGGAGGAGATCCCACAGGAGACCATCCGCAACCTCATCAGGAGCATGCCCAGGCGTTGTAGGGAGGTCATACAGGCACGTGGAGGCCACACACAATACTCAACCTCATCAGGAGCATGCCCAGGCGTTGTATAGAGGTCATACAGGCACGTGGAGGCCACACACAATACTGAGGGTCATTTTGACTTGTTTAAAAGACATTACATCAAAGTTGGATCAGCCTGTAGTGTGTTTTTCCACTTTAATTTCGGGGGTGACTGCAAATCCAGGCCTCCATTGGTTAATAAATGTGATTTCCATTGATGATTTTTGTGTGATTTTGTTGTCAGCACATTCAACTTTGTACAGAACAAAGTATTCAATGAGAATATTTCATTCATTCAGATCTAGGATGTGTTATTTGAGTGTTCCCTTTATTTTTTTGAGCAGTGTACATCATTATACAAGAAACTTACCTAGAAGTCTCCAATGACACTCATCCTGGGCCCTAAAATCCTCTAGAACTATAGGTCCAAATACAACAAAGTAATTATTGGTCTTAAAACTGCTCTAGAACAACACGTGTCAGCAGTGCTTTAAAGGGAGTCACCCATATGGACATATAGGTCAAATGAAGCTGAATAAAATGATACCTTGACCTGTGTGATCCGATGTCTTATTCCAGAGAAATCCACATTTTTCATAATATGTAAATGAGCTGTTAAGATCTATGGACCCGATATACACTGTGTTCCAAATTATTATGCAAATAATATTTTCTCAGATTTTCCCAAATTACCTATATGAATTGCAGTCATTGTAATTTTCCAGTCAAATAACTATTAGAGTACAATTGAAAGGTTTTTGTACAAACTGCCTATGATAACAGGATATTTTTAAAAAAATAAAAATCTCAAACTGCACTCAAAATGCTTGTTCCAAATTATTATGCACAGCAGAGTTTTCAACCTTTTCATTTTAATAAAGAACAAAAAAATGGTCATTTTTGAAATTATAAGCATTAGCAGGTTATTACACAATGAAATCAAACAGTTTTCAACTCAAAACTTTATTCTAGGTGATGTTACATTTGCACATAGGACTGCTTGTTCGAAAGGAGCTTCTGAACTCTCTCGTCCATTGAATTTGTCAGGTTTTGGATGGTTTCTGCTTCAATTGTTTTGCATGAGGACAGAATACCCTCCCAGAGCTGTTGCTTAGATGTGAACTGCCTCCCGCATCATAGACACTCCTTTTGATGATGCTCCAGAGGTTCTCAATGGGGTTGAGGTCAGGGGAGCATGGGGGTCATACCATAAGTTTGTCCCCTTTTATGCCCATAGCAGCCAGAGATGCAGATGTGTTATGTGCAGCATGAGATGGTGCATTATCATGCATGAAAATGATCTTGCTGCGGAATGCACGGTTCTTCTTCTTGAACCATGGCAGGAAGTGCTGTTTGAGAAACTCAACATACATTATGGAGTTCATCTTTACCCCTTCAAGGATCCTAAAAGGGCCGACAATCTCTCTCCCCATGATTCCAGCCCAAAACATTACTCCACCTCCTCCTTGCTAGCGCCGTAGCCGTGTTTGCATGGGGTGTCCATCAACCAGCCATCCTCCACTCCATCATCTGGACCATCGAGATCATTTCATGCATGATAATGCCCCGTCTCATGCTGCACATAACACATCTGCATCTCTGGCTGCTATGGGCATAAAAGGGGACAAACTTATGGTATGACCCTCATGCTCCCCTGACCTCAACCACATTGAGAACCTCTGGAGCATCATCAAAAGGAGTGTCTATGATGGCGGGAGGCAGTTCACATCTAAGCAACAGCTCTGGGAGGGTATTCTGTCCTCATGAAAAACAATTGAAGCAGAAACCATCCAAAACCTGACAAATTCAATGGACGAGAGAGTTCAGAAGCTCCTCTCGAACAAGGGGTCCTATGTGCAAATGTAACATCACCTAGAATAAAGTTTTGAGTTGAAAACTGTTTGATTTTAGTGTGTAATAACCTGCTAATGCTTATAATTTCAAAAATGACCATTTTTTTGTTCTTTATTAAAATGAAAAGGTTGAAAACTCTGCTGTGCATAATAATTTGGAACATGCATTTTGAGTGCAGTTTGAGTGTTTTATTTTTTTTAAAATATTCTGTTATCATAGGCAGTTTGTACAAAAACCTTTCAATTGTACTCTAATAGTTATTTGACTGGAAAATTACAATGACTGCAATTCATATAGGTAATTTGGGAAAATCTGAGAAAATATTATTTGCATAATAATTTGGAACACAGTGTAGACCTCTCTGAGAATCTGCCTCTACAGCTTATTTGAAATGAAAGGGGAGTCACCAGTATAATATGTAACTAACACAGGACAGTAGAACTGAACTTTATCTCATAACAAACATGTTATCAGCTGCAGCTCTTACAACTCTGCTGTATCTCAACAATATTGCACCTCTGGTTGCCTGTGAGATGGAAGCTGAAGCTGAGAGGAACCTGCAGATGTGTCAGTTATAATCACACACAGCTCGGCAGTAAGATCAGGAGGGCAGAGAGCGGCCATCACACATCACACTGGTAACACCTCCTTTTATTTGTAATAAGCTCTAGAGGCAGATTCTCAGGGAGATCCATGTCCCACCCATAGATCTTAACAGCTCATTTACATAAAAGAAAAACATGGATTTCTTTGTAGTAAGACATCGGATTGCATACAGTATATAGGTCCTTTACAGTTCAATAGCTCATTATAATGCATAATTCCAATTTATTTGGCGGTAGAAACCTCTTGGCCCCCTGTGTAAGGGTGTGGACAGTGACTGTAATGTTCCTGCCCCTGAAGACAACAATCGCGTGGTGTGAATAATGTCATGTGTTTTTATATATAGATATGTTGCGTCATGTGATATGATGTGAATTGCCATGTGAATTGCCATGTATTGTGTTATGGCAATGTTCATTGTATTAGGTAATGGTATGAGTAATATACATTCTAGCATGAGGATAGGATATAGTTTAGTGCTTAGGTTAAGGATAGATAATGACTCTATGTACATTAGGGCAAGATACAGTTAATAGTTTGGGACCAGCCCAGATTGGAAGGGGTAAGGGGAAAGTAAAAAGGGAACCACTTCCTAGTTTTAGGGAGTTAGTAAAAGAATTTGTTGATGTCAGTGACAAGGTCAAGTTCAAGTAGCAGTGGGGCGACAGTGAGGGGAGTACATTTGGTATTGGGCAGTATGAGACCTTACAAGAATTCCTGGGGTCATTCCTGCAACGTCCAGAGCCTACGACTCGATACAGGTGCTATGGAGAGTACCTTAAACCCTTCCATACAGAAGAAGATGAATGTGGAACCGAGTGTGGGAAAGGTAGTGGATCTCGATAATACTGCAGGGCCGGACGGAAAATCCCTGGGGCTGAAGGAACCAGTAAGCAAAGGGATAGTCCAGGCGGAACTGAAAGTGAAACTGGAAATGTACTGTGCTAAAGAAGCAAATGGCGAAGGGTGCTGTGCCCGATACTGCTTGTTAAAGGCTGATGTACTTGAACTGTCCAGTAAAGTTGAATGTGTTAAACGAGCTCAGTGTCCTCTGATGTGTGCATGGCTGATCCTGGAACCAAAGACGTGGAGACAGCGAAGGCCTCTGGTCGGCAAGTGAGTGTAATGCACCATACACAACACAACACATATGGACTGGGACATATAATTTTTGTAATGTGCCAGGGCGTCATGGAGCTGCAGTTCTTCCACGGCTACTGCCCTCTGGCACTTACATCTGAGAGGCTGCAAAGGTTGCACTAATGATATGTCTACCGCTGGGATTGCAGATATCAAGGTATCATTGTATTCAGCTTCCTATGACTTATATGCCCACATAGACGGCTTACGTGGTTGATCCTACTGACAGATTCCCTTTAGGCTATGTGCCCACGATGCAAAAATGCTCAGGATTTTTTCCTGAGCGTTTCTGCATCTCCCTGGCAGAAAAAAATGCATGCGGGTTGTACATGCAGATTGTACATGCGGATTGTACATGAGGATTGTTCATGCGTTTTTCCTGCCAGGGACATGCGGATGTGAAGCGTTCTTCACTTGCATTTCCGCATGCGGGTAGACAAGCGCTTTCCAAGCGATTTTAGCATCACTTGGAAAGTGCTTGTCAACTTGGTCACACAATATAAATCCATGCAAACGGCATGGATTTATATACTGTGACCCGAGAGAATGTAAAAAAAAATAAAAATAAATGTATACTTACCCTCCGATGGCCCCCGGTGTCTTGGTTTCCTCCGTCCCGGCTGCCGGCAGCGGTAGAGTGAAGGACCTGCCGACGTCAGCGTCGCGTGACCCGTCACATGACTCTGGCGTCAGCGCAGGTCCTTCATTCCATCGCGAACTGCTGCCAAGCAAGGAGGAGAGCACCGCGGGCCACCAGAAGGAAAGTATATATTTATTTTTTATTTTATTCTTTTTTTTACAGTTTTCAATGGTACCCAGGTCCGGAGGAGAGTCTCCTCTTCTCTAGACCTGGGTATCATCCGCACATTAGAACGCATGGAATGTGCATCTACTTATGCAGTGATGCGTAATCCATGCGTTCTAATGCAAGTCAATGGCGGCGAAAACGCAGCACTTCCGCAAAATAATTGGTAGTGCTGCGTTTTTTTCCGCAATGATAATCCGCAGCAGAAATTTCCGCAGCATGTGCACAACACATGCGGCTTATCATTGGGGAACATGGCAGGCCTTCTACCATGCGTTTTTTAAGCATTTCTGCAGCGTTTTTGCCACTGCGGAAACGCTTAAAAAACGCATCATGGGCACACAGCCTTACAATATAAAGTACTATACATTCTGGTGCAAGTGGAGCTCTAGATCTGCAGGTGGGAAATATTATAATATTGTTATTATTGTGTACAAGAATATAAATACTATAATAATGTCCCCATGTACAAGAACATAACTACTATAATACTGCTCCTATGTACAAGAATATAACTACTATAATACTGCTCCCTATGTACAAGCATATAACTACTATAATACTGCTCCCTATGTACAAGAATATAACTACTATAATACTGCTCCTATGTACAAGAATATAACTACTATAATACTGCCCCCTATGTACAAGAATATAACTACTATAATACTGCTCCCATGTACAAGAATATAACTACTATAATACTGCCCCTATGTACAAGAATATAACTACTATAATACTGCTCCTATGTACAAGAATATAGCTGCTATAATATTGCCCCTATGTACAAGCATATAACTACTATAATACTGCTCCTGTGTACAAGGTGTAAGGGGTTTGGTACTCACTCAGCCACTTTTGAAGTAGTCACAGGAGTCAGTTTCTTTAAAATGTCCAAGTTTGGTTTATTAGGACTTCATAAACCGCACTCTCAAAGTAACAAAACATAGCCTTGTCTGGCACAAGGTAACAAAACAAGAAAACAGTCCATGCAGTGCTGCGGGTTCGCCCGCTCACAGTCAGTGTCCTGTAGCACAGACACGCTGGAGGTCTCCACACCTCCAGCCACAGACACTGAATGAGACACTCGGTCTCCATTTTATACACAGGCCCTGGGGTGGGGATATGTGAGCAGCCAATCCCGCTCAACTCTTATGATTGTTTGTAAAAACCGGCCCTGACACGCCCTATTAAACCTCTCAGCACTAAACGTGCTGGAGCATGCTTTCCCGGTTTTACATCACCGAAGCTACCAACCTGGGTGATACATATCTCTCATCAAGGACCTGTCCGGCGGCCATCTTACATACCCCCCCTCTGCCCAAAGCCAGTGGGCTTGGCTCCTTCCGCTAATAAATAGTGGACCCTCGACAATGCGTCAGCATTTGAATGCAGTTTCCCGGGCCTGTGCTCTACCCGGAAGCTAAAATCCTGAAGGGCTAGGAACCACCTGGTCACTCGAGCATTGTTCCCCTTCTTTTCACTCATCCACCTTAGTGGGGCATGGTCTGACACGAGCCTGAACTTCCTGCCTAAGAGGTAGTACCTTAGGGTGTCCAAGGCCTACTTAATGGCCAAACATTCCTTCTCCACTATGGAGTAATTTTTCTCACAAGATGTCAGCTTCTGGTTTAAATGCATTATGGGGTGCTCCTCCCTGTTCACCTCTTGTGATAGGACAGCACACAGTCCGACATCTGACGTGTCCGTCTGGACCAGAAACTCCTTTGAGAAATCCGGAGCCACGAGCACTGGCTGTTTACACAGAGCCTGCTTTAGTTCCGGAAAGCCGTCTCCGCATCTGGAGACCACTTAGCCATAGCCGACTTTGTCCCTTTAAGGAGGTCTGTCAAAGGGGCTACTACCATGGCGAAGTTGGGGATGAAGCGAAAGTAGTAGCCCACGATGCCCAGGAACACTCAGACCTGCTTTTTGGATAGAGGTTGTGGCCAACCCTGGATCGCGTAAATTTTATTTATTTGGGACTTGATCACGCCTCTGCCCACAACATAGCCCAAATACTTGGCTTCCTCCATGCCCATGGCACATTTCTTTGGGTTGATGGAAAACCCCGCCTTCCGAAGAGCATCGAATATTGCCTGGAATTTGCTCAGATGGCTTCCTCAATCCTGGCTGTAGATCACGATATCATCCAGGTAGGCCGCTGCATACTCCTTGTGGGGAGCTAGGATCCACTCCATAGCTCTCTGGAAGGTAGCTGGAGCTCCCTGCAACCCAAACGGCATCTTGGTGTACTAGAAACACCCATCTGGAGTTGAAAAGGCTGTCTTCTCTTTGGCATCTTGGGCCATAGGAATTTGCCAATACCCTTTTGTGAGGTCAAGGGTGGTAATGTACCTGGCCGGCCCTAGCCTTTCAATTAGTTCATCTACCCTGGGCATTGGGTACGAATCGAACTTCAAGACCTCATTCAGTTTCCTATAATCGTTGCAAAACTGCCATTCTCCATCTGGTTTCGGCACTAAGACTATGGGACTGGACCAGCCACTCTTGGATTCTTCAATGACTCCCAGACTTAGCATCCGTTTCACTTCTTTCGAGATTACCTCTCGGCGGGCTTCGGGAAGCCGATACGGCTTCAGGTTTACCCGGACATGAGGTTCTGTAAGGACCTCATGCTCTATGATCTTGGTACAACCTGGTAGTTCGGAGAACAGGTCCCTGTTCTGCTGCAGCAACTCTCGGCACTGTTGCATTTGGGCACGTGACAGTGACTCAGCCACCTTAACCTCTTCCACATCAGCTTCAGACTTCGCCACCAAACACGGAGCTTCAACGGGCTACATAACTCGCCATGGCTTGATCAGGTTGACGTGGTACACCTGGTAGGGCTTTCTCCTCCCTGGTTGGTGAATTTTATAATTGACATCACCAACCTTTTCCACTACTTCATAGGAGCCCTGCCACTTAGCCAGGAATTTTCTCTCCACTGTAGGTAGCAGCACCAGTACCCGATCTCCAGGGTTGAAATGTCTCACCCTCGCCGACCTATTGTACACCTCCGACTGTGCCTCCTGTGCTTTAAGGAGGTGTTCTTTCACAATGTTCATTACTTCGGCAATCCTCTCTTGAATCTGTGCCACATGTTTGACTATACTCCTGTAGGGTGTAGACTCAGCCTCCCAGGTTTCCTTTGCTACATCCATGAGTCCACGGGGGTGTCGGCCATACAACAGCTCAAAAGGGGAGAATTCAGTAGAGGCCTGTGGGACTTCTCTGATGGAGAACAGAAGGTATGGCAGTAGGCAGTCCTAGTCCCTGCCGTCTTTCTCTACGACCTTCTTCAACATGGCCTTCAAGGTTTTATTAAACTGTTCCACCAAGCCATCTGTCTGTGGGTGGTAGACAGAGGTCCTGAGTTGTGTGATTTTCAGGATCCTGCACAACTCCCTCATCACCTTTGACATAAACGGAGTCCCTTGGTCCGTTAGAATCTCTTTAGGCAACCTCGTCCTGGAAAAGATATGGACCAACTCCCGGGCTATACACTTGGAGGAGGAGTTTCGTAGTGGCACGGCCTCCGATACCACGTAGCATATTCCAGTACAACCAGGTTGTACTGATTAAAGACAAAATGGATTCGCACGGACAATTGATTGTGCTCAGAGGGAAAAGTAACATATATATATTTGATACCCTCGGCACAAAAGAAAGATAACTAGTGTAATGCCAAAAAGGAAAATTTTATTCAGAGCGACCCAAAAATGGAAGACAGTGCAATCCATCCAACATTTCGGCTATTTGCCTTTATCAAGGTTATCTGGGTTGAAGCTCGGGGCTCAGAAAATGTGGTGTTATCACTGCATGTAGAGCATGTCTGTCAGACAGATAACCTTGATAAAGGCAAATAGCCGAAACATTGGATGGATTGCACTGTCTTCCATTTTTGGGTCGCTCTGAATAAAATTTTCCTTTTTGGCATTACACTAGTTATCTTTCTTTTGTGCCGAGGGTATCAAATATATACAGGTTGTACTGATGTCCTCTGGCAGACTTGACCAGGGGTCCCACTAGATCCATGGCGATGTGCTCGAACGGGATCTCGATGACAGGCGGAGGCACTAAAGGGCTATAGAAGTGAGCCACCGGGGAGGTCAGCTGACAGGTGGGACACGACCTACTCACAATCTCTCTGTGACACCTGGGCCAATAGAAACTGTGGAGAATCCTTTCCTGGGTTTTTTCTACCCCCAAATGACTATTCAAGACATGTGTATGGGCCATATCTAACACCCTGAGTCTGTATGACCCTGGCACTAGTAACTGCTCAATTACCTTCCCTCTGAGCTTGGTGACCCGATATAGTAACTCCCCATTTATGGCAAAATGCGGTTATTGGGTGTCAGCCCCCGGCTCTTGAACAACACCATTAAGAACAGTTACATTATTAAACACCCCTTTTAGAGTTAAATCCCTGAGCTTGGCAGTTCCAAAGTTTCCCTCGGACACCTCCAGTTCAGGGATGTGGGCCTCCGGGGATGCTGCCTCATCCTCATCCCCAACAAGCACACAAAAGGGAAACTCGTCGGCTGTGGCCTGCGATGAGGTTTCTTCAGGGGCGACAAGGTTGTTGCTCGGACAACCCGGCTTCCTCCCATTCTCCCACAAGTCCCAAAACAAGGCAAAATCCCGCCCTATTATAACAGGGTGCAACAGGTCCTTGAATACGCCCACCTCATGGGACTCGGCGCCACAGTTTGTGTCTATGACCACTTGGGCCACAGGGTAGTCCTTAGCATCCCCATGGATACAATGGACGCCGACCTTTTTCCCCGGAACCAGCCGATGAGGAACTGTGGCCCTCACTAGGGTTACTAAACTCCCCGAGTCTAACAGAGCAGTCACTTGCATACCATTCACCGACAAGAGGCATGCCTGCGGTCCCTCGCCTGCTTGAGGGACAGCACTGCAGGCAGGATATGCAAAATATGAGCAATGCCGTCCTGCGCTGCAGTCCATTGGCTCAGTTGTCATGGGGCACCGGGCGGCTATGTGACCTGGGGTGTGACATCTCCAAAATACTATGTTCAGGGGCGGGACCTTTGGCAGCAACTCAGACCCCTTCTGGGCCCCCCAGATGTGGCTCTGATTCCCCTCTTTTGGGTGTCCGCCCCCTTTTGGGAAACCCAGTAGGACGCTTTGCGTCCTACAGGGTCAAGACATAATAGGCTTTCTGCAGTTTGTCCATTAAATATGGCGCAAGCACCTCCACCCAATGCTCCAGAGGCAATCTCTCCCGCTCCACCACCCTCTGAAAGACCGTCAAGAACGCCTCGAAATCAACACCCAGAGTCATCTTTTGCAATGCTCTTCTTACCATCTTCCTGACTTGCAAATCATCACCTGGAGTTGGGGGAAGGGTGGCCTCTCTGCTGCAAACTTCCCCAGATAGAAGTTCCATCTGCTGTTGTTGCTTCTGAATCTGCTGCATCAGGAGTTTATTAGTCTCTTGCTGCATCTGTTGCTGCTCCCAGTGCTGCTGTTGCAGGCTCTGCGGGCTCTGCAAGTGCTTCGGTTGTTGGCTTTGCAGCAGGTGTTTGAGGAGCTCCTCCATGCTGCCGGACATCTCTGGCTGGCTGGCGGCCTTTACACAGGACATCCACCGATCTCTGTGGCAGGTATACGTTTTCCTGGAATCTGGATCCAGGAGTCAGTTTCTTTAAAATGTCCAAGGTGGGTTTATTACGACTTCATAAACCGCATTCTCCAAGTAAATGAAATATAGCCTTGTCCGGCACAAAGTAACAAAACACCGCCTTGTCTGGCACAAAGTAACAAAACAAGAAAACAGTCCATACAGTGCTGCGGGTTCGCCTGCTCACAGTCAGTGTCCTGTAGCACAGACACGCTGGAGGTCTCCACACCTCCAGCCACAGACACTGAATGAGACACTCGGTCTCCATTTTATACACAGGCCCTGCGGTGGGGATATATGAGCAGCCAATCCCGCCCAACTCTTTTGACTGCTCGTAAAAAGTGCCCTGACACACCATATTAACCCTCTCAGCACTAAATGTGCTGGAGCATGCTTTCCCGGTTTTACATCACCGAAGCTACCAACCTGGGTGATACATATCTCCCGTCAAGGACCTGTCCGGCGGCCATTTTACATAGGATAAAACTACTATAATACTGCCCCTACAGTGCATTGTGAAAGTATTTGGCCCCCTTGAACTTTTCTACCTTTTGCCACATTTCTGGCTTCAAACATAAAGATATAAAATTTAATTTTTTTGGGGAAGAATCAACAACAAGTGGGACAAAATTGTGACGTGGAATGAAATTTATTGGATATTTTAAACTTTTTAACAAATTCAAAACTGAAAAGTGGGGCGTGCAATATTATTCGGCCCCTTTACTTTCAGTGCAACAAACTCACTACAGAAGTTCAGTGAGGATCTCTGAATGATCCAATGTTGTCCTAAATGACTGTTAATGATAAATAGAATCCACCTGTGTGTAATCAAGTCTCCGTATAAATGCACCTGCTCTGTGATAGTCTCAGGGTTCTGTTTCAAGTGCAGAGAGCATCATGAAGACTAAGGAACACACCAGGCAGGTCCGAGATACTGATGTGGTGAAGTTTAAAGCCGGATTTGGATACAAAAAGATTTCCCAAGTTTTAAACATCTCAAGGAGCACTGTGCAAGCGATCATATTGAAATGGAAGGAGTATCAGACCACTGCAAATCTACCAAGACCCGGCCGTTCCTCTAAACTTTCATCTCGAACAAGGAGAAGACTGATTAGAGAGGCAGCCAAAAGGCCCATGATCACTCTGGATGCACTGCAGAGATCTACAGCTGAAGTGAGAGAGTCTGTCCATAGGACAACAATCAGTCGTACACTGCACAAATCTGGCCTTTATGGAAGAGTGGCAAGAAAAAAGCCATTTCTCAAAGATATCCATAAAAAGTCTTGTTTGAAGTTTGCCACAAGCCACCTGGGAGACACAACAAACATGTGGAATAAGGTGCTCTGGTCAGATGAAACCAACATCTAACTTTTTGGCCACAATGCAAAACGATATGTTTGGCGTAAAAGCAACACAGCTCATCACCTTCAAAACACCATCCCCACTGTCAAACATGGTGGTGGCAGCCTCATGGTTTGGGCCTGCTTTTCTTCAGCAGGGACAGGGAAGATGGTTAAAATTAATGGGAAGATGGACGGAGCCAAATACAGGACCATTCTGGAAGAAAACCTGTTGGAGTCTGCAAAAGACCTGAGACTGGGACGGAGATTTATCTTCCAACAAGACAATGATCCCAAACATAAAGCAAAATCTATAATGGAATGGTTCAAAAATAAACGTATCCAGGTGTTAGAATGGCCAAGTCAAACTCCAGACCTGAGTCCAATCGAGAATCTGTGGAAAGAGCTGAAAACTGCTGTTCACAAACGCCCTCCATCCAACCTCAATGAGCTCGAGCTATTTTGCAAGGAAGAATGGGCAAGAATTTCAGCCTCTCGATGTGCAAAACTGATAGAGACATATGTAGCACCCTGAGGATTCGGCTGCTACAGGGGTATTGCACCTCAACCCAGAGGTGTGATATTCCACTCCCGGGTAAGGATGGAGTGTGGATCTGAGCTCGGTAGGCTGCATGCACTACACACATCCCATTTCCGAGGAACAGGCCGACGGTACTCCCACTTAGAAATGTGCAGGTACGACCGAGTCTGTTCCTGGCTGGAGTGGGAGGGGGGTGGTACATCCCATGTAGTGTAGGGGCAGATAGGGGGAGCAGCCTGGGTAAAGATAGGAGCTCATTGGGTGCTGGTCACCTGAGCTCACACATAGAGGGTGTATATAAGGTGGGCACCAACTAAGATCAGGGTCAGTCTGTTAGCCTTTGCAGAGGAGTCACAGGAAGAGGAGCAGAGCAGATCCAGAGAGAGAGAGAGGAGAAAGAAAGAGAGACCCAGAGGGGGAAACAGAAGAAAGGAACTCTGAGAACCCAAAGTCCATCAGCGGGTGAAGAGTTGGCATTAGGGTACCGGAACCCAAGCTGGTGGGGGCAAAAACACACCCCAGCCAGAGACCGGAGGCCGTGGGCAGCGTCTGCCACGGCCACCCACCACATCCACCACGAAGGCGTACCACGTGGAGGGTCAGGGAACCCAAGGCCAAGGGTCACCCAACAGAAGGCCCGAGGGAGCTGGACCTGGGTGGATCACTAGTGGGGACGGCCAGAGAAAGGACAGAAGGAGAGCTCAGGGTCACGCTCCGGACTCGCTTGGGGGTTGGCTGGATCCAGGACCTGGTGGACGCAGCACGGCTCGGGTGGTCACTAGCAGCTGGAGTGACCGGAACATCAGCAGTGAGTAAATACCCTAAACTGCACAACCCGACTCTGTCTTCCTTTAACATCTATGCTGCACCACTACAACCCCCATCCTCTGCACCTGACCCCCTGAGGCTATACCCCACCCGTTGGGGGTTATACCATCACAAGCTGCACCTACACCATCAGCCTCAGCGGACCCTGCTGCAGCGGCGGCCACAGTGACCGCATCACAACGGGTGGCGTAGTCGACACAAAAGAACTCTTAATAACATCTGTAGGACTGCCACATAACACTGAGCTTGACGCCCTGGGCACGGGGCCGGGTCACAGCCGCTCGGAGACTACAACCCCCCATCTGATCCGGTGCCGGGTATTCCCCTCAAAAAGGAATATGTCCCAGGGGGCGCGTCACATACCCCAAGCGACTTGCAGCTGTAATCACAGCAAAAGGTGGCGCTACAAAGTAGTAAATAATATTGCACACCCCACTTTTCAGTTTTGAATTTGTTAAAAAAGTTTAAAATATCCAATAAATTTCGTTCCACTTCACGATTGTGTCCCACTTGTTGTTGATTCTTCCCAAAAAAATTTGAATTTTATATCTTTCTGTTTGAAGCCAGAAATGTGGCAAAAGGTAGAAAAGTTCAAGGGGGCCAAATACTTTCACAATGCGCTGTATGTACAAGAATATAACTACTATAATACTGCTGCTATGTACAAGAATATAACTACTATAATACTGCCCCCTATGTACAAGAATATAACTACTATAATACTGCCCCTATGTACAAGAATATAACTACTATAATACTGCTCCCTATGTACAAGAATATAACTACTATAATACTGCCCCCTATGTACAAGAATATAACTACTATAATACTGCCCCCTATGTACAAGAATATAACTACTATAATGCTGCTGCTATGTACAAGAATATAACTACTATAATACTGCTTCTATGTACAAGAATATAACTACTATAATACTGCTCCTATGTACAAGAATATAACTACTATAATACTGCTCCCTATGTACAAGAATATAACTACTATAATACTGCCCCTATGTACAAGAATATAACTACTATAATACTGCTCCTATGTACAAGAATATAACTACAATAATACTGCTCCTATGCACAAGAATATAACTACTATAATACTGCCCCCTATGTACAAGAATATATCCACTATAATACTGCCCCTATGTACAAGAATATAACTACTATAATACTGCTCCTTATGTACAAGAATATAACTACTATAATACTGCCCCCTATGTACAAGAATATAACTACTATAATACTGCTCCCTATGTACAAGAATATAACTACTATAATACTGCCCCTATGTACAAGAATATAACTACTATAATACTGCTCTTATGTACAAGAATATAACTACAATAATACTGCTCCTATGCACAAGAATATAACTACTATAATACTGCCCCCTATGTACAAGAATATATCCACTATAATACTGCCCCTATGTACAAGAATATAACTACTATAATACTGCCCCCTAAGTACAAGAATATAACTACTATAATACTGCCCCTATGTACAAGTATATAACTACTATAATACTGCTCCCTATGTACAAGAATATATCTACTATAATACTGCCCCTATGTACAAGAATATAACTACTATAATACTGCTCCCTATGTACAAGAATATAACTACTATAATACTGCTCCTATGTACAAGAATATAACTACTATAATACTGCCCCTATGTACAAGAATTTAACTACTATAATACTGCCCCTATGTACAAGAATATAACTACTATAATACTGCTCCCTATGTACAAGAATATAACTACTATAATACTGCCTCTATGTACAAGAATATAACTACTATAATACTGCTCCCTATGTACAAGAATATATCTACTATAATACTGCCCCTATGTACAAGAATATAACTACTATAATACTGCCTCTATGTACAAGAATATAACTACTATAATACTGCTCCCTATGTACAAGAATATATCTACTATAATACTGCCCCCATGTACAAGAATATAACTACTATAATACTGCCGCTATATACAAGAATATAACTACTATAATACTGCCCCTATGTACAAGAATATAACTACTATAATACTGCCCCTATGTACAAGAATATAACTACTATAATACTGCCCCCTAAGTACAAGAATATAACTACTATAATACTGCCCCCTATGTACAAGAAAATAACTACTATAATACTGCTCCTATGTACAAGAATATAACTACTATAATACTGCTCCCTATGTACAAGAATATAACTACTATAATACTGCCCCTATGTACAAGAATATAACTACTATAATACTGCTCCTATGTACAAGAATATAACTACAATAATACTGCTCCTATGCACAAGAATATAACTACTATAATACTGCCCCCTATGTACAAGAATATATCCACTATAATACTGCCCCTATGTACAAGAATATAACTACTATAATACTGCTCCTTATGTACAAGAATATAACTAGTATAATACTGCCCCCTATGTACAAGAATATAACTACTATAATACTGCTCCCTATGTACAAGAATATAACTACTATAATACTGCACCTATGTACAAGAATATAACTACTATAATACTGCTCTTATGTACAAGAATATAACTACAATAATACTGCTCCTATGCACAAGAATATAACTACTATAATACTGCCCCCTATGTACAAGAATATATCCACTATAATACTGCCCCTATGTACAAGAATATAACTACTATAATACTGCCCCCTAAGTACAAGAATATAACTACTATAATACTGCCCCTATGTACAAGTATATAACTACTATAATACTGCTCCCTATGTACAAGAATATATCTACTATAATACTGCCCCTATGTACAAGAATATAACTACTATAATACTGCTCCCTATGTACAAGAATATAACTACTATAATACTGCTCCTATGTACAAGAATATAACTACTATAATACTGCCCCCTATGTACAAGAATATAACTACTATAATACTGCTCCCTATGTACAAGAATATAACTACTATAATACTGCTCCTATGTACAAGAATATAACTACTATAATACTGCCCCTATGTACAAGAATATAACTACTATAATACTGCTCCCTATGTACAAGAATATAACTACTATAATACTGCCCCTATGTACAAGAATTTAACTACTATAATACTGCCCCTATGTACAAGAATTTAACTACTATAATACTGCCCCTATGTACAAGAATATAACTACTATAATACTGCTCCCTATGTACAAGAATATAACTACTATAATACTGCTCCCTATGTACAAGAATACATCTACTATAATACTGCCCCTATGTACAAGAATATAACTACTATAATACTGCCTCTATGTACAAGAATATAACTACTATAATACTGCTCCCTATGTACAAGAATATATCTACTATAATACTGCCCCTATGTACAAGAATATAACTACTATAATACTGCCGCTATATACAAGAATATAACTACTATAATACTGCCCCTATGTACAAGAATATAACTACTATAATACTGCCCCTATGTACAAGAATATAACTACTATAATACTGCCCCCTAAGTACAAGAATATAACTACTATAATACTATAAAATCAGCAGAACATTATATAGGAGATACCTTTACAGTACACAGAGTCATGAACAATAGGTACAAAATAGACAGAATTTAGGTCCTGGGTAAATAGAGGGGTTATGAACCCTTGGTGCAGACATGATATAATCTGTGTTCTTTATGAAGTGATTGCTTGCTTTTCCTTTCAGAGCTCTATAAGGGGGCTGAGTATATTGCAGAGGTGAGAGGATATTAGCTTTCAGTACCGCTCGTCCCCTTAGCATGTTTAAGTCTAATCCTTTTCCTATCTGAGCCCTTACATCTGTGCAGATGTCTTTCACACCCCAATGACAACCTTAATACAGGACAAATGAATGCAGTTCAAACTTGGGATTCAATACAATGGCCGGTTTTCCTCCTCTTTTGTGTCCGCTCCACACATCCTTCACAAAACTGGGCCTCTTGCAGGAGATAAACAGGATTATATAATATGACTCTGGTTCTTTGCAAGCAGGAAATAAAAGGCGCAGTCTAGATGGTGAGTTCAGGTTACAGGGTGCTCTTAAAGCTCTGCCAGGGATTCTGCAGTCGCCCTAGTCCTTTATGTCCCTTGTGAAAACCCCAAACAAAACCTTCCCTCGTAACTTGAAAGGTTGTGTCATCAGGAAAAATGGATTTATTTACTTTGTTCACCTCCAACATTTGTGGGGTCCACTGTTGGACCCAGCTCTCGCCTCTTCTATAAAGCCCAGCAGTAGACAACCCTATCTGAGGAACATGTATTTACGTTTTGGGATTATTCCCCCCCCCCCTAAAAAAAAATATATTTTTAGTGCTATTTTCTCTATGATATTCAAAATTTGCAATTTAAAGAGACATGCACTGCATAAATAGAGGGCGGAGCTTTAAAATAATTGCTCCTCGTGGTCCGACTCTGCTATCTGCACTCCAGTAATTTTTAGTCTATTTTATGATAAATTCAGCACATGACATTTGATAATGTGTAGGATACACGTAGAGGAAGGTTACCACACTTGACGAACAATCAACCACACCCCTGAAGGTTGTCTTGACATTAGGACTTCATTTCCGGGCCGAAAGTAGTCATTGTGATGATCCATCATCCATCTGTACAGATCATATGCGCATGGTAATTATAAAAGAGGACTAATAGGTCATTCACGGTCCCATAAAAGTTTGATCCTAGTGGCAAATGCTTGGCTTTAAAGTGGCACTCTGATTTTAGGCATTAATGGCACATCCACAGGATATTTCCTAAATGTTTGTTAGATACAGTTCCCACCTTTTTCCAGTACAGGTCTCTCTTCACCCACGTTCCACCTGATTATGTGACCACTTGGTTCTTCATCAAGGCAGAAAGTCAAGGAAATGGTGGCCATGCATGTGCGTTGCTCTCTCCATTAACTGCTATGGGAGTCATGAAAAATGCAAAACAAACTCCCATAAAACTGGGTGAAGAGAGACACCCATATGGAGTCAGGTGACCATCATTGTGGAACTACGTGTTCACCCCACATCCTGAAGATATGTCATTAATGTAGAGGGTCAGAACTCCTGTTTTAAAGTCACCTTCAGTTAATGAAGCTTCGTCCTCACCATTAAATAAAAAGTTTCGCTGACCCCAGGGGTGAAATAAAGTTGGTGAAGGGTCCTGGACAAACATATTACTGGGTTCAGATTCCATTTGATCCTGTTGACCCCAGGGGTGAAATAAAGTTGGTGAAGGGCCCTGGACAAACATATTACTGGGGCCAGATTCCATCTGATCCTGCTGACCCGAGGGGTCAAATAAAGTTGGTGAAGGCCCCTGGACAAACATATTACTGGGGCCAGATTCCATCTGATACTACTGACCCCAGGGGTGAAATAAAGTTTGTGAAGGCCCCTGGACAAGGCATAGTGTGCTAGGCCTGTTTCTTTGATGAGCCCTCCACCCCCCTGGTGAGCTAAGCAGCTGGCAATTTAGTCACAAGCAGCTCCCACAAACCCTCTCACCTGATGCTATAGTCCTTCCTATAAATCTAGACATCTCATAAGGGGTGCACGTGGTGTGGGGTGCATGCACGTGTCCTCTTCAGCAAAGTGTCCTGTTCGACAAGTGTCTGACAGTCATTTCAATGGCAGTCATTCAGGGCAGGAGTCAGGTAACTCACACTTTGTACTCTCATCTAACTATGTACTTTATTCCTGCCTCCATATTCCTGTGTGCTTTTTTCATCCACATTCACCGCCCTATCCCCCCTCCATCACCACTCATCCATATCTGCCCCTCTCTCCTTCCCTCTCCCATGTACAGCTCCCATGCTCTTTTGAACTTCATGACAAAGCTCACTCTGTCTCATCCAAAGGTATTGCACAAGAAACCATGTCATAAATCCAAAAACTATCTGCTCTTTCTCTTTTTACTGCTACTACTCATTTCAGGGGATATCTCTCCTAACCCCGGACCACCCTCTGCCAACCTGAACCCTTCCCCCACCTCATATCGAAACCCTGCTAACCTTATTAACATCAGCTGTACTCCTTTGTCTCCCTCCTTCAATTGTGCACTGTGGAATCCTCGGTCTGTATGCAACAAGCTTCCTTTTCTGCACAATTACTTTCTGACCAACTCTCTAAAACTGCTGGCCCTCACTGAAACCTGGATCCAGGATTCTGACACTGTCTCCCCTATTTCTCATGGCGGCTTGCATTTTTCCCATTCCCCGAGACCTGCAAACAGACTTGGTGGTGGGGTCGGCATTCTCCTGTCCCCACATTGCACCTTCCAGGTCATCCCCCCAGTAACATCACTCTCATTCCCTTCTTTTGAGGTCCACACCATCAGGCTCCTCCATCCCCTCTCCCTCAGAGTAGCGGTCATATACCGTCCCCCAGGCTCACCCACCCAGTTCCTTGACCATTTTTCTGCCTGGCTGCCGCACTTCATGTCCTCAGATTTACCGACCCTTATCCTGGGAGACTTCAACATCCCCATAAACAGAACCACCTCCTCATCTTCATCCCAGCTTCTATCTTTAACCACTTCTCTTGGCCTCTCACAGCTTTTAACCTCTGAGACACACAAAGATGCAAACCCGATTTCTCCAGCGTTACTCTAGAAGTGCCGAATGCCTATGGAGGAAAACTCGGACACCAGAAAACTTTATCCACTACAAATTTATTTTAAAAGCATATAACTCTGCCCTTCACCTCGCTAAACAGACCTACTTCACCACCCTGATATCCTCACTATCCAACAACCCCAAAAAACTCTTCGATACCTTTCACTCCCTCCTCAGTCCTAAAGCACAGGCCCCCATCACGGATATTTGTGCCGAGGACTTGGCCTCCTACTTCACAGAGAAAATAGACACCATCCGTCAGGAAATCAGCTCCCAGCCACCAAGTGCCGTTACTCCCACCCCCTCCCCACATCCCTTCTGGATCACTCTCCACATTTGACCCAGTCACAGAAGAAGAAGTCTCCAGGCTCCTCTCTTCTTCTCATCCCACTACATGCACCACTGACCCCATTCCCTCTCATCTACTCCAGTCTCTTTCTTCAGTCGTCACTACTCACCTAACTAAAATCTTCAACCTCTCCCTCTTTTCTGGTATTTTCCCCTCCTCCTTCAAACACTCCATCATTACTCCATTATTAAAAAAGCCCTCTCTTAACCCTTCCTGCACAAGCAACTACAGACCAGTTTCCAATCTTCCCTTCATCTCTAAACTCTTGGAGCGCCTGGTCTACTCCCACCTTACCAGTTACCTCTCCACTCACTCTCTTCTAGACCCATCACAGTCCGGCTTCCGCCCCCTACATTCTGCAGAAACTGTACTCATCAAAGTAACCAATGACCTTCTGACAGCAAAACCTAATGGCGATCACTCTCTGCTCATTCTTCTTGACCTCTCTGCAGCCTTCGACACCGTTGACCACCACCTCCTACTCTCTATGCTCCACTCAATTGGCATAAAGGACACTGCTCTCCTGGTTCTCCTCCTACCTATCTGACCGCTCTTTCAGTGTATCGTTCACTGGCTCCACTTCTTCCCCTCTTCCTCTCACTATTGGGGTTCGTTCAGTCCTTGGCCGTCTTCTCTTCTCTTTCTACACAGCCCCAATTGGACAGACCATCAGCAAATTTGGCTTTCAGTACCATCTTTATGCTGATGACATACAACTATACACCTCATCCCCTGACCTTACCCCCGCTGTACTACAGAACACCAGTAACTGTCTGCCCACAGTTTCTAATATCATGTCCGCTCTCTACCTGAAACTCAACCTTTCCAAAACTGAACTTCTTCTACTCCCGCCGTCTACTCCCCTCTCTAAATCTGACATCTCTCTCTCCCTGTGTGGCACCACAATTATGCCGAGCCAGCAGGCGCGTTGTCTGGGCGTTGTGTTTGACACCAATCTCTCCTTCACCTTCCACATACAATCTCTTGCCCGCTCTTGTCGCTTGCACCTGAAGAACATCTCTAGAATCCGCCCCTTTCTCACGTTGGAAACAACAAAAACCCTCACTGTTGCCCTGATCCACTCCCGCCTTGACTACTGTAACTCTCTATTAATTGGCCTCCCCCTCACTCGACTTTCCCCCCTCCAGTCCATCCTTAATGCTGCAGCCAGGGTCATCTATTTGGCTAACCGTTACTCAGACTCCTCCGCTCTGTGCCATTGCACTGGCTGCCCATGAATTCTAGGATCCAATTTAAATTGCTTGTTCTCACCCACAAAGCCCTCCACAGTGTGGCACCCCCCTATATCTCTTCCCTCATTTCTGTTTATCAGCCTACCCGTTCTCTACGCTCCGCAAGCGACTTTCGACTAACATCCGCACTAATCCGTACCTCCCACTCCCGCCTTCAAGACTTCTCCCGAGCTGCACCTATTCTCTGGAATGCTCTACCCCAAGAACTTAGAATGAACCACAACTTACACAGTTTTAAGCGCTCCCTAAAAACACACCTGTTAAAGCAGCCTATCACCTTCCCTAATCGAAGTCCTTTTATATTCTTATAGCCCATCCCTTATTTCTCCAAACATAAGTCTCCACCGAACTAAAAAGCACTACAGATACTGGCTGGTGATGAGCTCATGCAGCCTTCATCTATCCCTCATCCCCTCAAGATGGCTGAACCATCCTTGTAAATAAGCCATTGTCCGTTGTGTCACCCCCACCTCATTGTAGATTGTAAGCTCTTACGAGCAGGGTTGTCATTATTTTTGCTGTAATTATTGTATTATCTTTAGCTATGTTACTTATGACTGTTGTATATGAACCTGTGAATTGTTAAGCGCTGCGGAATATGTCGGCGCTATATAAATTAATATTATTATTATTATTATGAAGGCCCCTGGACAAACATATTACTGGGGCCAGATTCCATCTGATCCTGCTGACCCGAGGGGTGAAATAAAGTTGGTGAAGGCCCCTGGACAAACATATTACTGGGTCTAGATTCCATCTGATCCTGTAGACCCCAGGGGTGAAATAAAGTTGGCGAAGGCCCCTGGACAATCATATTACTGGGTTCAGATTCCATCTGATCCTGCTGACCCCAGGGGTGAAATAAAGTTGGTGAAGGCCCCTGAACAAACATATTATTGGGTCCAGATTCCATCTGATCCCTTATTGCATTTGTATATTACAGATGTCTGTGCATGACCATTTCCATTGAAGTCCATGGGAGTTATACAGCCGGTCACAGGTCCTGCTGGTCCTTTATTCCTCAGACACACCTTTGTTTGTCTATTTGTGATACTGACTATGTCTCATCAGTGCAGGGGGTCCTGTATTGTCCGCAGTCTGAAGATGACTAGTAACAACAACTCCCAGTATCTCCTTACCATTATTAAGGACATACTGGAAATTGCAGGTTCATGTGACACAAGTGTACATGGGGCTGAAATTAATCTGCAATTGATCACTGTACTAAGCTTGGTGATGTATTCATGTACTGACGGTGGTTTTGATGCTGTAATATTGTACTGACGATGGTTCTAGTGCTGTATTCATGTGCCGACGATGGTTTTGGCGCTGCATTCATCTACTGACTGTGGTTCTGGCGCTGCATTAATGTACTGACGGTGGTTCTGGCGCTGCATTCATGTACTAATGGTGGTTCTGGTGCTGCATTCATATACCGACAGTGGTTATGATCATACAGCAATCCATAATGTGCTTCAAGTTAAAACTGAAAAATCATCAAAATTTATTTATGAGATTATGAGGTGGATTTGGTTGAGTTTCTGCTGCAAAAACTCAGTCCAAGCTTGGGTGTGTTAATACTGATTTTCTTCGAAGAAGAAACTGAGCAGAAACTCTCCAAATCCTTCTCAAATACTCAACACTTGGTTCTAGTGATGTATTAATGTACTGACAATGGTTCTGGTGATGTATTCTTGTAAGTACCCCTTTAAAAAATTTTGCGGGCCCTTCAGATTGGTTTAAGTATGACAATGTGGCCCTTGGACCAAAAAATGTTGTGCACCCCTGGAATAGAAAAAAGCTGGGGTTCTGCTGCTCTATAGAGACATGCAGAAAAACTGTTGTGAGACCTTGACCTTGAGAAAAATATCAACTAACAGCCCTTGGCTATCATTAGAATTCTCCATTCTGGATAGGATCATTGAACATTCATCATTTGATGGATACCCCTTTAATCCGGCCCTGCTGCCTTGTCTGAATAGGAAGCTCCTTATATTCTCCCATATATCAAACCTATTAAAAATATACTGGTCAATCCTCTAGGAATGTAAAAAAAAGGGGAGACCTCCCTCCGCTTCCAGACTCCTGTATGAGATGGAAATGTCCCAGGGGTGTATTTAGGGGTTTGGAGATGTAGCCTGACGTGAAGGGGGCACAATTATTCCCCCCAAAAAAGAGAAAAATTGGAAAATTTTAAAATTTTAGCATCAAGTCAAACTAAGTATCTACATAAGATCTGAATAAAGCTTGTACTTTTTCTGATTTTACACCTATGGGGACATTTTTTTAACCTAAATGCATGTATTTATGGGAAAAAAACAGTTTTTCCATTGGTCGCCATTAAAATTTTTGCATGGTTTGGCTTTTACAGGCTCTTTGTTTCCGACACATTTAACTTTGATGTGGTCATAAATCAGCCGAGAAGAGCTCATAACAACAAATGAAAGCTACAAACTCCACATCAGTCAATCGTGGCGAGCTCACTGACTGATTCTCAGTTAGCTCGTTCTGCAGTCAGTGGCTGTAAAAGGCAATCGGTGCAGCATGTTTAATGATACCCAATTGCAAAAATGATTTTTTTTTGTTGCCCCGATTACATGCATTGAAAGTAAGAAAAAAAAAGTCCCCAAAGGTGGACAACAGGTCCAATCAGCTGAACTTGTCAATTTCAGGAGAATCTGATGTCTTTGAGAGTCTTCAGACATCCCCTGACATCATCATCATTAGTTGTTGAAATGGCAACGCTCGATCCTCTTGTTTTCCGGAGAGATAAGTCTCCGCCATTGGCATCTGGCAGCAGCTTTTTCCTCTCTCCCCATAGATGAAATGCACCCAGATTCTACACATTGGGATATTCTCGCTCCCTGTAGTTGGCCTTTGCATGTTCTCGGGCTTCCTCCCCTGCTCTGATTTATATGTCGGCTAAGCTGATTTTATTTTAGTACTAGAGACTTTTTTTTTCCTACTAGAGACAAGTCGGGATTTATGTACCTGGTTATTTCTGTGGTTGGCAGCAGTTGGTGGCCCTTGTGTGAAAGAATTTGTAAAAGGAAGTTGTGTTTACACTCTAGAAATGGTCGACGTCGGTAATGTTAGCGGGACGGATGATTCAGACGCTTTGGTGAGCTCAGGACATAGCACGTTGCCTGTTGTTTTAGTGGTGATCGTGTTTATTGGGCCTGGGAGGGGCAAAACCTACATGTGGAGTCAAGGTTACTTATTTTTTGGGGATATGTTTATCCAGAAGAGAGATCAGGTAGCCAGTAAAATCCTACAAATATCCAGGACACAAGGTAAGCTTTATGCACTGCGCCTTAAAGGGACATTATAATAAAAAGTGAATTATATGTACCATGTTCTCCGGGATTTAAACAACCTTGTGTGTTGCTTAAAAACTGCAGACATAAATAGTCCCGGTTTTGGAGACAGCTGGAAAAATATATTACGATGTTTTTTAAAGGGGTATTCCCAAGATTGGAAGCTATTCCCTATCCATAGGAATAGGGGATAACTTCCCAATTGTAGGGGGTTCGACCACTGATCCTGAGTACCGGGGCTCTAAGGAGCCCCATGGGATTAGAGCAGAGGTCAGTCATGCGCTTTGCCGCTCCATTCCTCCTTAATTGGACCACCGGAGATAGCCAAGTGCTGCACTCCTACTAGAATCAAAGGATAATTGTGCATAATTGACCTCAGAGTCGGAGGGGGATAAGGGATAACTTCCCGATCGTAGGGGGTTCGACCACTGATGCCGAGAAAGAAGAGCCCCATGGGATTAGAGCGGAGGTCAAAGTATGAAACAATAATTGACCTCAGAATCGGTGGGGGTCTCAGTGGTCAAACCCCCTGCAATCAGGTAATAGAGATGAGGGAACCAAAAATTTAAAAGTTCGGAATTTGTAACGGACAATTAGTGTCCGTTATTAAGAGAGAGAATTGGGGTTCGGGTTTTGGTTCAAGTTCAGGTACAGTTCTGATACCCAAACTGAACTTTGGACTAAAGTTAGGGTTGTGCACCAGAAATTCCATGGGTCTGCTCATCCCTAATCAGGAAGCTATGCCCTATTCCATGAGTAACTATGCTGTTTTAGGGCATATTGTCACCATAGAGAGGTTTCCTACTCAGGGATCCCTCTTCGCTCTCTTAACTCCCAGAAAAATATTATTTCGATAGTGGAATTCCCTTAAGGGAAAACGTAGAGAAGATGGCACTTTCTGAGAGTAGTACGTTTAAAAGAGAGAAATTAAAATAAAAAAACAGGGAACTTGCTCACACAACGCGATTCGGCTGTATCCAATCTTCTTCAGGTGTCTGGAAGTACCATATGGCGACAGGTATGGAGCTAGGTATATATGAGCCCAGTATACTGACCAACCTTCAGACACCTGAAGAAGGCTGGATACAGCCGAAACGCTTTGTGTTTTTAAATAAAATTTTCCTTTATTTTATTCTTCTGCCACCTTTTTGGACATTTTTTCCATTTTCTTACATCTGCTATCATGAGTATGCCCTTCACCTGGTATCTCCACCCTCAAAAAAAACATTATTGATCATGTGAAACAACATCATCTGAACCGTAACACCCCTCTCCTTTACTTAACTCCTCCTTAACAAAACTTTATAGAGAAGTGACCGTGAGCCTGGATATGAGGAAAGAATTTTCAAATTATATGATAGTGAGATCAGTCGGATCCCGACAATCTATTTTCTAAAACTCTACACTTTCTAAGTCTAGAGCAAGACAATTGAGATCTCATTAACTTGCCTATCTTTTAATGATAATGAGATGACTCTGTTCATTCTGTCCTAGGCTATACAGCAAAGCTAAAAAGTGAACTTTAGGGAAAAAAAAAAGAAGTGTTACCCTATCGTGTGTTCTCTGGTGACCTGCAATATTTTTATGTGGATGTAACAATATTTTTAAAAAATATATTTAATTTTTTTTTCTGATTTACATATTTTGCATATTTTGTCATT
The DNA here is from genome assembly GCF_046119375.1 of Phyllobates terribilis. NCBI lineage: Eukaryota > Metazoa > Chordata > Amphibia > Anura > Dendrobatidae > Phyllobates > Phyllobates terribilis. Next base: position 49,678,531 of record NW_027362764.1, read on the forward strand.
TTCTAACAATATCTTCTCTTAGTTTAGCCTTTTGATGGTTTCTGCCACTTCACATAAAGTAGATTGCGTGCCTATATATTGTGATAAATGATAGAGCGGCAACAAGCTGCAGGGTTTAGGAAAGACGCCCTCCATGAAGAGATTTAAACAGGTCCGAAAGCTTTAGAAGATTATTGCATAGGTTTCAAGCAGCAAGATTTTTTTTTTTCGTGTATTCTCTCTCAATCCACCCGTGAAAGTGAACAGGTGTAGAGCCGATTCTCTTTCTGTACAGAGTGTTCTGCTGGGATCGAATGACCGGTGTAACAATGGGGATTAGTCTCTCTTGGTGGCATAAGAACAACTATTTCATGAAGAATAGCCGGCACAACCCTCCGACCGACCGCGCCGAGAAGCATGGTGGCATATTCTCTCTGGAAAAGATGATCTTTTATTAGAATTTGCATTTTCATACTAAAGAGGAAACATCTCAAAATTAATATTACTAAGGAACAGCACTCAGAAATTTAATATTAACTCTTTTCCCTGTGTATACTGTTACAGTTCAGGTCTATTATCTACGATCATGGCTTTTTTTTACCAGAAATATTAGCAAAAGAATTTGGAAAACAATTGATTTGTGCACATTTATCTTTTATCATTGAGGGGACGTCAACTGGGCAAGATCTAAGAATCAGAAGAACGAGCGGTTAAGCTTCTATTTCACCTAAAATCTCTACCGCCAAGAAGTGACCCGATAAGAAGTGGCGTAGCATAGTTTACTAGCCCCTGGGGCAAGGCAAATATTTTGTGACTCCTAAACCTTGGACAGTTAACACTCCGAGTCCTTTCCATCAGTCCAGTATCGAACCTCTTTACCCCCACCTCCATGCACTTGAATTTATTTAAAAAAAATTCTGATGTAATTATTATATGCCTTTTGTTATTATTAATATTATTTAACGGCCTTCGGCTCCATCTTGGGCTATGGCAACTTGATGGATGAACGATCTGTAGGAAGATGGATCTTGTACAAGCCTAGATAGGTCCACCAGAGACTTCTCCCCTGTTGTCTTCGCCTTGTTCCTTTTATTCTTCCAACCATGATGTCCTTCTCCAGTGATTGCTCTCTTCGTATGATGTGTCCAAAGTAGGCAAGTCGTAGCTTGGTGATCCTTGCTTCGAGTGACATGTCTGGCTTGATTTGCTCCAAGATTGATTTGTCTGTTGTTCTGACCATCCATGGTATTGATACCGTCCTTCTCCAGCACCACATTTCGAAGGCGTCGATTCTTCTACTGTTTTCTTTCTTTATCGACCAGGTTTCGCATCCGGATGTTACAACACAAAAGACCAAACTATGTACGAGCTGCGTCTTCGTCGTCAGTGAAATTAATTTTTCTTTTGGCCTTTAAGTTTATTCTGTATTTTGTTGAAAACTAAAAAAAAAAACAGGAAAAATAGTATACATTAGTCTTTTTTCTTTTTATAGGTCAGGATTTTAATACCCTAACCCTAGCACCAACCCTAGCACCAATTCTAGCCCTAAGGGAGAAATTTTGCACTCCATAGAATTTGACCACCCATGTGGCCCACAATAAGGTTGACACCCAAAGTCCATATTATGATGCTGCCATATGATGATCAAGAAATTTTTCCATACAGTATGTAAGTTTTAATGGCACTCTGCTGGGCTTTACTATTCTCCAATGATCTTACTGATCTCATGGGAACTAGGGCATTGCATACATCATTTTTGAATGGGAGTAGAACTGTTTAAATAGGGCTGTTTTAGTGCTAGGATGTTGGTGGACGTTTGTCTGCTCTCTTTATATTTGTTACTGGACGTAGTCCAGTGTGGACCCCCATAAGTGTGATGTTAGGCATGTAGGACAGGATCCACTTCTGGCAATTCCATGAATTCCAATGGACTGGATGCTTCTAAGTGGCTATGGAGTGTGCAACCTGGAAACCGCACTCACTATATCGTGCAGTAAGTCAAGCAAAGAAAAGGACAGAGACTAAGCCCTTGCCAGTGGGACCTAGTGGAATTCCGGTACCTTCAGAATATTCCCAAAAAGATCCAGAAGTTACCTTGTCGTAATTACCTTTTTGTAGCAGGAACCAAGATGAGAATAAGTTCTCGTGCACACGGCCGATTATATTGGATGAATGCTATCTGTGGTTTTCACAGATAGCACTTGTACCTAGAATATTCTGTGGGGCTGTGCACATGTGCGACTGTTTCCTTGCAAAAAAAAATTGGGAACATGAGCGTCAGATCAAAATTGGCAGTGCAAGTCTATAAGTTCATGAATAAACATCAGACCGCAGTTGGATAACATCCCAGTTGGTTCCGATTTTTACGGACTGACAGGAGGCGGGTGGAGAAACTTTTAGGCTTTTTTTCTCTCCACCTTCGAGAAAAAATTGATGCCACTCAGATAAAACCCTGATCAGAATAATCTGGCCATTTTTCTCGGATAGCGAGAAAACGGTCTTGTGACCCTACCCTATTTCAGAGAACTGCTGGCAGGAAGTGAGTCAGTGTGTGGCTGAAGCTACATGGGGGAAGGAGTCTCCCAGTGTTTTTGGGGAGAGATAAGAATCAAGCTGGAGGTATAGAGCGATTCCTAAATATTGGGTTTGACAAAGATGGAACCTTAAAGGCGTCTGCAGCTCTAGAGAGATAAGCTAGGAAAATGTAGTCTGGAGATCAATAATTACTACTGCACAGTAAAGAAATATTTTGCCTTTGGTCTGTAGACAGTGGCGTAACTAGAGTCTGATGGGTCCCGGTGCAAGATTTGGACCGGGTCCTCCCCATCCTGATATATATATCCTCCATCCTGGTATATATCCCTCATCCTGGCCCCATTCTGGTATATATATCCCCCATCCTGGTATATGTCCAGTATCCTGGGCCCCATCCTGATATACAGTATATATCCTTCATCCTGGTATATATATTCCCCATCCTGGCATAATTCCCCCCCCGTTCTGCTGCTGTTTTTTAATGTATAGAAAAAAATAAACCATTATAGTCACCAGGTGTGAACATAGAAGTTATGGGGCCCCATAACAGAAGTACGATGCACTCCCCATAGTCTTCCCTATAGTATAATGCACCTCCCATAGTCCTCCATACAGTATAATGCACACCCATAGTCCTTCATACAGTATAATGCACCCGCATAGTCCTCCATATAGTATAATGCACTCCCATAGTCCTCCATATAGTATAGTGCACCCCATAGTCCTCCATATAGTATAATGCACTTCCCATAGTCCTTCATATAGTATAGTGCACCCCCATAGTCCTCCATATAGTATAATGCATCCCCATAGTCCTCCATATAGTATAATGCACACCCATAGTCCTCCATATAGTATAATTCATTATACTATAGTATACCATATAATATAATGCACCCCCATAGTCCTCCATATAGTATAATGCATTCCCCATAGTCCTCCTTATAGTATAATGCACGCCCCATAGTCCACCATACAGTATAATGCACCAGCATAGTCCTCCACATAGTATAATGCACTCCCCATAGTCCTCCATACAGTATAATGCACCCCCATTGTTCTCCATATAATATAATGCACCCCCATAGCCTCCATATAGTATAGTGCACCCCCATAGTCCTCCTTGTAGTATAGTGCACCCCCATAGTCCTCCATATAGTATAATGCATCCCCATAGTCTTCCATGTTGTATAATGCATCCCCATAGTCCTCCATATAGTATAATGCATCCCCATAGTCTTCCATGTTGTATAATGCATCCCCATAGTCCTCCATATAGTATAATGCACACGCCCATAGTCCTCCATATAGTATAATGCATCCCCATAGTCCTCCATACAGTATAATGCATCCCCCATAGTCCTCCATATAGTATAATGCACCCCAAATAGTCCTCCATACAGTATAATGCAACTCTCATTGACCTTCATATAGTATAATGCACACCCATAGTCCTCCCTATAGTATAATGCACCTCCCATAGTCCTCCATATACTATAGTATAATGCACCCCCATAGTCCTCCATACAGTATAATGCACCCCATAGTCCTCCATATAATATAAAGCCCCCTCATAGTCCTCCATGTAGTATAATGCACCCCCATAGTCCTCATATAGTATAATGCACCCCCATAGTTCTCCATATAGTATAATGCACCCCATAGTCCTCCATATAGTATAATGCACACCCATAATCCTCCATATAGTGTAATTCACCCCATAGTCATTCTTATAGTATAATTCACCCCATAGTCCTCCATATAGTATAATGCACCCTCCATAAGTTTTATAATAGTATGGCCACTGTATAGTCACTGATTTTAAAAAATAAATACTCACCTTCCCTCCGCTGCCCGCAGCACGGCGTCCTCTTCTGAAGCCGTCAGCTGACTTCAGCATGTAAGCAACGGGAGCATATGACGTCACTGAATGCACCCTCAGTCACGTGCACGCCAACATCAGCTTCTGGCCTCTGATTGGCCGGCAGTGTGTATTGCCACGCAGCATGGATTCAGAGGGTCTGTGCACCACAATACACTTCAGCTGAATGTGCGTCCGAGGACCCACATCCAGCAGAAGTATTTGCTGGTGTCGGCGGACCCCATCCCTGTCTGTAGATAGACCTGTTGATTCATCTATGTAACGCTAGTGGACCTGTGAACAACAAAGGGAGAGGTCAGCCCAATGGACTTTGGGATGCGAAGCCAAGTTAATATCGGACATCTCGAGTAAAGTGTCTAAATTCTGCATGTTTCATTGCCAGCCAACGTTATCCGCCGCAAAGTAAAAGTGATCTGTGTGAAGATAATACTGGACCGCCTGGAAGGGGAACAGAGTCAAGTACTGATCCGATTGTCCCACTATCCTGTATTGCTGATATTGCAGGTACCCTGTTAGAAAAAGAACCTGAACTGAGCCTGTCGCTCAGTCGTGCAGAAGGTTGGACGACTTGCACCCAGGCATATGATGATAAGATTAATTTTGAGAAAGTAACAAGCAGACCAAAAGGGGTGCAGTTTTTCACTCTGTGCGGACTAGCGTAGTGTTACAAGGACCTCCCAAAAATGACTTTGAAGATAAATTCTATAACTATCAAGTGTTTTTGTACTACCAAGAGAGATTCAACCAAGAAGCATACTGTGCCACCAAGTGTGAACTGTAACCAACAAGCGTGTTTTGCCATTCTGCAACCAGCAAGTATTTGTGCCATGTTTTTAGCTTACCAGTGCGTACCTGCACTTTGGCCCTAAAGGCTCACGAAGCGACCTTGGTTTGTGCATTTAAGGACACTGATAATACAATGATGTGGCCAAATTTTTATTGCATTTGTGCCTTTTTATTGTCTAATTATTTTTATGGGTTTTGACAATTTTTCATTTCCGCCATCTTCTTTTATTCTTCCTTTAACTGTCACCTGTATTGAAGTTTATTTTATATGTTTCCATTTCTTTTGTTATGTTCGCCAACGTAGGCAATTTTTGTTTTTCAGATGTTCGCAGACAATTTAATAAATTGCGACTTTTTAAAAAAAAGTTGCAACATTTTTGTGCCCAATTTTTGGAACATTTTAGAGAAACATTCGACTTTCTTGTTATAAAAAAAAAAGGCACAAAACAGGTTAAGGACAAAAGTAAAGAGTATTTTGTATTTAGCACAAACTTCATGAACTGTGTGGGTCATTTTAAAAAATTTAGCCAACGAATAAAACATACAGAAAAAAAAAGAAAACTGACTTAAAAAAAGCCGCAAGTGATGAATCGGACCTTATGCTTCCCAAGATTTTGTAAATCTCGGCCGATCCCTTTAATTTTTGGCCTTGATAATGTTAATAACATTGTAGTTATATGGGTTCTCTATGTCCGAATCTCCATTCTGTGCCGGGTAAATGCTCGATTCCGCACTCACTTATCTTGTTACTGGTAATATTTTATTTATCCCACTCTTTAATCTTTTTTTTTTTTTTTTACATTATTAACCGAACCAGCAGGAAGATCAGACCCCCTTCCAATTCTATTTACTACCGTTGGTGTATTTTCCAACCGGGCAAACATAGGCTGAGTATTATAAGAGGTTCCCCCGCTGCGTTAGATACTACCGTCCGCTGCACAAAAGAGAACCCAGCTGGATTATCTAAAACTACCGGTGTGCGGAAGAAAATTAAAGAAAGGCGATGAAAATGTGAAAATCAATAATGTCAGGTAAACAGTATCTGCCCATAAAAATAGAGTTTAGGAAATGTTGCATTAAAGCAAAAAAAGGGGGCGCGGAAAGTGGCGGCTTCCAGCATTAATTCTATGGCTGCCGTGGTAGGACATATAATATGATAGTGATTGAGAAGTATTGTTTTACAACTGGCACAAATCAATGACTTTTAAGCGGTGTTGTCTCATTGTTAATAGACGAACGGAGCAAATATTTGTGTCTTCTGAAATTATCTGTTCACCTTCAATATGGAGTTTTAGAGGTCAGTAACTATAAGAAGAATAAGTGGGCAGCACATGCAGGGTTTCCTCCAGGGGATGGGGACTTTTGGGTACGGTTATGCATATACAGCACACAGTATACATATGCATTGGGTACGGAAAGTATTCAGACCCCTTTACATTTTTTCACTCTTTGTTTCATTGCAGCCATTTGGTAAATTCTAAAAAGTTCATTTTTTTTCTCATTAAAGTACACTCTGCACCCCATCTTGACTGAAAAAAACCCAGAAATGTAGAAATGTGAAAAACTTTCTGTACCCACTGTATAGTGTTCCTATAGGGAAAATAAATACAGTTTTCTCCCACACTGTACACATATCTAATACCATTGTACATCTTACATAAATAACACTGCCATACTGTATACATATCTAACACCACTGTACATCTTACATAAATAACACTGCCACACCGTACACATATCTAATACCATTGTGCATCTTACATAAATAACACTGCCACACCGTACACATATCTAATACCATTGTACATCTTACATAAATAACACTGCCACACTGTACACATATCCAATACCATTGTACATCTTACATAAATAACACTGCCACACTGTACACATATCCAATACCATTGTACATCTTACATAAATAACACTGCCACACTGTACACATATCCAATACCATTGTACATCTTACATAAATAACACTGCTACCCTGTACACATATCCAATACCATTGTACATCTTACATAAATAACACTGCCACACTGTACACATATCTAACACCACTGTACATCTTACATAAATAACACTGCCACACTGTACACATATCTAATACCATTGTGCATCTTACATAAATAACACTGCCACACTGTACACATATCTAATACCATTGTGCATCTTACATAAATAACACTGCCACACTGTACACATATCTAATACCATTGTACATCTTACATAAATAACACTGCCACACTGTACACATATCTAATGCCATTGTACATCTTACATAAATAACACTGCCACACTGTACACATATCTAATACCATTGTACACCTTACATAAATAACACTGCCACACTGTACACAGTTAATACCGTTGTACATTGCACATTTTTACACATTGCGCCTTTTTATATATCCCAATTGGCATGCAGTTACCAGGAGCTCTTTTAGGGACATACAAAGCACCAGGCACTTTACAGATGATGATTTTCAGCCACTTATAGGGTTTTGGAATGTCTACAGGCTGATACACATGCAAATCACTGCCTTGGTTCATCACATGGTCATTACTTAATATATACTTAAACCGGAGACCAGCCATATACCGGTATTTTCAATATGGTTGTCTTTGGGTACGGTCGTTTTTTGCATGTGTGCAGATTATATTGATTTACCCCATTGTGGCAATTGGTGTCTGGCATACCATAGGGACACAAATCTGTAGCTTGTGCCACTGGGTACACTTTTACAATCTGTTGAGCACAAGTTCAAGTATATTGTCTGAGGGTATCATGGACTACAAATGGATGTATTTAATTGACTATTATACCTACCAGAATGTTACAGGCAATCCATATACAGACATGTGTAATTGGCTTATCACAGGATGCCCATTTTTATATCATTATCTGTGTACGGTATGGGCATAGTGCTATAAGAAGTTAATATCTGGGACCACTGTGCTATTTGTATGATCTCGTGCACACTATGGCGCGTTTTTACAATACAGCTCAATCATGTTTTTGTATCCCCTATACACGTTTTTATGATGTTTTTTAATATGTAATTAATAACGTGATATGTTTGAACAATATGGAGTATGGTGGTCGTGTTTTTGCTTAGGATTTTCTGATTTTTTTTACCTACCTAGATGAATTAGTGGTCTGTTTGGCTTACATATCTAATACCATTGTACATCTTATATAAATAACACTGCGACGAGGAAGGACCTGGGGAGTGGAGCTGCACGGCAGTTCACCCCAGAGAGGAGCGCAGAAGAACCGGACACCGGAGTCCGAAGTTGTGGGGCACTGAAGGCCCAGCAGCAGAATCCGGAGGGAAGGAGACTGCAGGTCTCCTGGTACCATCAGACGCCCGGAGGCTCCGCAGCACATAGGGCCCAGCACCACCACGTGGGAGCGACACTCCAGGAAGGCCCGAGCTGCCTGCCATACGGGTGAGCACAAGGACGTTGTACTCAGGGACGAGGGCCACAGCATAGCTATAAGCAGCAGGGCCAAAGAGATTAGCGCAAAGGGAAGGCCTCCAACTTCACCTGGCGAGGTGGATTCCCAACTAGCTTCCAGGCCGCCCCGACCTCTACTACCAGCTAGTACCCGTGCCCCGGTCTGCCTAACCACCGCAAGTAAAGATAAGAGGAAACCGCCATTAAGTTGTGGACTGATTATTATCTGCGCCATCCCCTGCAGTACACTGCACAGCAACATCTATAACGTCACCATTTCCTGCCCTGGAGCTAAGCTCTGCCTGTGGAGAGCTGAACCAACTCTGCTGTGTCACCATCATCTCCAGAGGATCTGCACCGCAGCGGTGGCTCCATATAGCCGCATGCCCCAGGTGGCGTCACGAACATTATATAAAAACTATATTCCCTTTTCTTTATTCCCCTTTTATTGACCGCCCTGGGTCACAGACCGGGTCACCGCCACTGTGACATCCCCCAGCATCGACCGCCCGGCTACCGAGTACCCCACAGCCCAGGGGGCGCGTCATACACATATCTAACACCGTTGTACATCTTACATAAATAATACCAATATACATATCACACTGTGCACCAAGATGTATCCAAACATTGACAATTTGAAACGTAAACTGCATTACAGCTTATATATAGTCGTGGCCAAAAGTTTTGAGACTGACACAAATTTTGTTTTTCAGTTTGCTGCTTCTGTGTCTTTCGATATTTCTCTGGTTACTGACGTACAATTATAAACATTTCATACATTTTTAATTATACTTTTATAGACAAATACATGAAGTTTCTGTAAAGACTAAATATTTCCAGCGCTGTCCCCTATTTTTCCAGACTTCTGTCCTTCGCCCCGGCAGCTGGATATCAGCTTCTTGGCCAAATCCTGATTGATGACCGTCTGTTCTTGTCTTATCACAATTTCTGTTTTTTTTTTGTGTTATGTCTCCGCCTATATTGGGCTGCAAAATGTACTTTATAGTTGTTGTTTTTTTTAAATATTAAATATTTAATAAATTGCCTCTTTTAAATTCCCATTTTATAATTGGCATGTTGTTTTTTGGTCTGGAATTTTTCTCTTTTCTAGTGTAACACTGTACACATAAATAGTGCTGCCATACTTTATAAATAAATAAGGCTGCTACACAGCAAATAAATAATACTCCTATGTAAGAATAGTCAGAGTGCCTGTAAACAGCACACTTGTACCATTACTAGTATCATATTGGGCAGCACAAAACCTCATAAACTGTGCCAGCTGTAAATAATAGTGTAGGGCTATAATGCTGCTGTTATTTACATAAAACTTTTGCCACCATACTGTACACAATTAACATTGCCTTTATGTACAAGTCATTAAAATCTCTTTATAGTACACAATAATAATAATGTCACACTGTACTCGTAATTAATGTCGCCACATGACTTATATACATAACACTGCAATACTGTACAAATAAATAAAACCACTATACATTAGACAAATTATAAACCTAGATAAGAACAGCTAGAGCACTCCTATTAATAGTGCTATCATAGCCAGCACAGTGACTCTTATAAACAGTGCCAGCCATGCACAATAGTGTCAGCAGAGTATAGCACTATAGTCTTTGAGGGTTTTGCAGTAAGGCGATTAACGGTGAAATGATTAGTGTCAGCACAATTTTGTTTGATCTGCTCAAAATCCTGCGCAGATTAATTTTATAATAGATTTTTACAGGGGTCAAAGCACCAAGTCCCTTTTTTTCTTTCTACAGCAAGAGATAAAAAGAACAAAATTCTGATTACTAAAAGTCACCACTAGGTGGAGCTTACTGCATCAAGATTTATGAAGCTTCACCACAGCCATTAGGTCACACTGTAGCTTTGCTGTTGTTTCTTCAGCAAGACCTGCTCCAGCCGCCATGGAAAGTAGATAAGTGACGCCATCCATTTTTAAGAACAATGAAGCTTTATTAGTCAGAAGGTCACCCAAGCATCATTACAGAACATGGACCCTGCCTCCTCCACCAGGTACAGCTGATCCTACTGGATTATCACTGAATTAAATGCAATATCTTATCTATGGGGCCATGATCACTTGGCACTCTCCCACACCACGAGGGGTTAATATGACTGGCAGACCAAGGATTTGAAAAAAAAAAAATGTAAATAAATAAATATATCTATATATACAGTACAGACCAAAAGTTTGGACACACCTTCTCATTTAAAGGTTTTTCTGTATTTTCATGACTATGAAAATTGTACATTCACACTGAAGGCATCAAAACTATGAATTAACACATGTGGAATTATATACTTAACAAAAAAGTGTGAAACAACTGAAAATATGTCTTATATTCTAGGTTCTTCAAAGTAGCCACCTTTTGCTTTGATGACTGCTTTGCACACTCTTGGCATTCTCTTGATGAGCTTCAAGAGGTAGTCACCGGAAATGGTTTTAACTTCACAGGTGTGCCCTGTCAGGTTTAATAAGTGGGATTTCTTGCCTTATAAATGGGGCTGGGACCATCAGTTGTGTTGTGCAGAAGTCTGGTGGATACACAGCTGATAGTCCTACTGAATAGACTGTTAGAATTTGTATTATGGCAAGAAAAAAGCAGCTAAGTAAAGAAAAACGAGTGGCCATCATTACTTTAAGAAATGAAGGTCAGTCAGTGCGAAAAATTGGGAAAACTTTGAAAGTGTCCCCAAGTGCAGTTGCAAAAACCATCAAGTGCTACAAAGAAACTGGCTCACATGAGGACCGCCCCAGGAAAGGAAGACCAAGAGTCACCTCTGCTTCTGAGGATAAGTTTATCCGAGTCACCAGCCTCAGAAATCGCAGGTTAACAGCAGCTCAGATTACAGACCAGGTCAATGCCACACAGAGTTCTAGCCAGACACAACTCTACAACAACTGTTAAGAGGAGACTGTGTGCAGCAGGCCTTCATGGTAAAATAGCTGCTAGGAAACCACTGCTAAGGACAGGCAACAAGCAGAAGAGACTTGTTTGGGCTAAAGAACACAAGGAATGGACATTAGACCAGTGGAAATCTGTGCTTTGGTCTGATGAGTCCAAATTTGAGATCTTTGGCTCCAACCACCGGGTCTTTGTGCGACGCAGAAAAGGTGAACGGATGGACTCTACATGCCTGGTTCCCACCGTGAAGCATGGAGGAGGAGGTGTGATGGTGTGGGGGTGCTTTGCTGGTGACACTGTTGGGGATTTATTCAAAATTGAAGGCATACTGAACCAGCATGGCTACCAAAGCATCTTGCAGCGGCATGCTATTCCATCCGGTTTGCGTTTAGTTGGACCATCATTTATTTTTCAACAGGACAATGACCCCAAACACACCTCCAGGCTGTGTAAGGGCTATTTGACCAAGAAGGAGAGTGATGGGGTGCTACGCCAGATGACCTGGCCTCCACAGTCACCAGACCTGAACCCAATCGAGATGGTTTGGGGTGAGCTGGACCGCAGAGTGAAGGCAAAAGGGCCAACAAGTGCTAAGCATCTCTGGGAACTCCTTCAAGATTGTTGGAAGACCATTTCCGGTGACTACCTCTTGAAGCTCATCAAGAGAATGCCAAGAGTGTGCAAAGCAGTCATCAAAGCAAAAGGTGGCTACTTTGAAGAACCTAGAATATAAGACATATTTTCAGTTGTTTCACACTTTTTTGTTACGTATATAATTCCACATGTGTTAATTCATAGGTTTGATGCCTTCAGTGTGAATGTACAATTTTCATAGTCATGAAAATACAGAAAAATCTTTAAATGAGAAGGTGTGTCCAAACTTTTGGTCTGTACTGTATATATTTATAAACCCTCATTTCCGAGTCATTTAACCCCTTCGATACCATAAGTAGTTGATTACACATTAGCAAAGTCAGAGGTTCCCATTTTATAGTTGTGCCATGAGAAAGTGACCCTTGACTTAAATGGGGCTGCAATGCCAGACACAGCCATTAAACAAGAGTGGTGCTGTTTCTAGAAGGAAGCAGCCAACTCCTTTCCCGAAGAGTGAGCATGAACATAATGCATTGCCGTTTTCAGGGGTTCCCATTTGTTACTTCCCTGGATCTAGCATTGGGCACTGAGTCTTCATTCTGCCACCGGCTTTCTCTGTTCTTTGAGGCGTCACACCTCTGACATCAGGCTCACAAACCTTACAGGCTGGGTCAGGCGGTGAGATGCTGCCTGAGTAATTAGGTGGTTGGCATCTACAGCTGCTATCATGGACCGCTTCCCTATTCTACCTTAGACCTTGTGGAAAACACAACTTCCTACATTGTTGGGTAACTCTGATAGCTCTGAATTGGACTCTGTGACAAACACTGCTCTACTATATTGTTGAGTACTCTCCTGTAAGACTGCCTGTTCTGTATTTTACTCTGTGACAAACTCTGCTGTTATTTTCATCTCTGCTGAACTAGTGGTGCTTCCACCTCTGCAATAAAATCAGCTCTGCTGTATTGTTTAGTTAACTCCACCGATCCATTGCAGCGGACTCTGTGACAAACACAACTCTGCTATATTGTTGAGTACTCTTCCGTAGCACTGCCAATTCTACATTTTACTCTGTGACAAACTCTGCTGTTATTTTCATCTCTGCTGTACTGATGCTTCTGACGCGCCCCCTGGGCCGTGGGGGTTACTCGGTGCCGGTCCGGTCGTCGCTAGGGGAGATGTCACAGTGGCGGTGACCCAGTCCGTGACCCAGGGCGGTCAATAAAAAGGGGGAAATTATTTACAGGGGAATTGATGGTTTTGGTAGCAAGAGTTTGTGACACCACCTGTGGTATGCGGCCAAAAGGGAGCCGCCGCTGCGGAGCAGGTCCTCTGGGGCTGATGTTAGGGCAGCATTGTTGGTGTAGCCCTCCACAGGCAGGGCTGAGCTCCAGGGCAGTGTCGATGTTGTAGGTGAAAAGCTGGGCGTTGTAGTGCAGGAGTGATGATGGCGCAGCGGCAATAATGAATAGAGACAGTGGAGTGCAGTCATCTGAGTTTACTCACAGTTCTTTTTTAGGTTCCTCAGGTACACTGTCCAGGTGTCAGACTCTCGTGTCGCACTGCGTTTGCCAGGCAGGGGTTCAGCAGTCCCTCAGGCTATTCAAGAGTAGTTGGCGGGACCCCCTTTCTTTATGTTCCTTTCCTCGGCCGACTTCCCGCGCTGGGACTCTCCCTCCTGCCCTGCGCCTCGCAAACTAAGTCCCAAGATGGTGTCCCCGGATCCTTCAGGGCAACCTAAAGTTCCCTGGTCCTAAATGGCTACCTTTCTTGGCCACTCGGATGCGAGTGTGGCGACTGCACCATAAAGGTCTGAAGCCTCCGGTTTTCTAGCCGAGACTTGAAGTGACACGACTAGCCCAGAGACCGGTTCCCTTTTTGCGGCCTGGTCCCTCTGACACTTGACAGATTAGGGCGTCCTTCCGTACCCCTGGGATCCCTCCAGTTACCAGAGCCTTTCTCCTCTGCTCCCCTCCTCAGACTTGGGCCTCACTGGCTAGGCCTGCCTCTGGGTCAGAGCTCCTGAAGAGACTCTGCTCCCCTCACTTTCCTCCTCTGACTGAACTGTCTTTCTAAGATGGCTCCCCTTTTTATACTCCTAAGAAATGCTTCCCTAAACTCCTTCCTCCACCCACACCCACTACTGGTTCCCCCTCACTCTGGTTCCCCCCACTCCAGCCAGGGACAGGGCTCAGCAGAACACAGCGCATCTTGCCCTTCCAGCCAGCCTGGAGTAGTGTAGTGTTGAATGCGGGTGTTGGGGTCCCGGGTAGTACCCTTTCCTTACCTGAGAGTGAGGCACCACTAGATGTAGTACCTCTGTGCCGACTGAACCCTCAGGGGCGCCACACTTCCACCTCTGCAATAAAATCAGCTCTTCTGTATTGTAGAGTTAACTCCACCATACCACTGCAGTGCACTCTGTGACAAACAGAGCTCTGCTAAATCACAAAGTCAATTCTGTCATACCGCTGCCAGCTCTACAATGGACAAACTCTGTCCATGCTGTGTAACTGCTCATCCGGACTAAAGGCTCCATCTCACCAGGTGAGAGATATAATACTGCTGCACCAACCCTCACCCATCAATCACTGGACTGGTCACTATCAGGCCGGACAGAATATCCTGTGCACAGGTTTGCGTGCTGCAACCTTTGAACAGATCACCAGTGATTGCAAGAGTCCATAAATCTTCCAAAAAGTTTTTCTTGCACCTGAGATTTCATCTAATGAGAGAATATTAGAGCTCGTATCTGTTGAAATGCTTGATTTATGCCCCGAATTAGCATAATAACCCGTGTCAGATGGAGCGCTGCCTGTACAATGCCAGGTGTTCCTCCGCTCTCCGAGAGGAAGACATGGGAAGACTTGGCCGGATCCCAGAACCTACAGTTCATCTGCAGGTTGTTTCAGCTCTGGTTACGCAGAGAGGGATGTTCTGCAGATCTTCACATGCTTCTCTTGCTTTCAGATTTTGGCCAGTTATGGATCATTGCATAGGAATGGATCGTGTTATCGTCGTCTGGGTAGTCTCAGCGTAAAAGGTGGCAGCGAAAATAAAGTCCATATCGGCCGAGGATGGGGCAGCAGTAATTGCACCAGTGTGATAAGAGACAGATAACGCCGAGGGGCCAATTCATCGCCATTTGCCTTTTTATAAACAATTTTTTGGGTTTGTCAAATTTTGCACCAAATTCATCAAAACAGGAGCATTATGTGTGCAAAGAAAAATCAGCTAAAATGATGTCTAAAGATGAAAAATTCTATAAGGTTTAAAAAAAATGCAAAATAAAATGTAGACAGATTTTGGTCTCACCTCGGACACTGAACAAAAATTCTGCAATTCGAGGAGTCGTAAATGAAGAATTAGACTCGGGCAACTTTGGCTGCGACACTGGCTGCAGTGATAAATATTGCGGCGAATCCGACCCTGTGGCTACTGCCACAAGCAAGTTGGAAAAAATTAGGTCCGACTTTTTACAACTTGCTTGTGACATCCTTAGGGGCGCAAAGCAAATCCATTCGCCTTTATTACTTTGCGATGTAGCGATGTTTGGTCATACGATCTGTGTCGTGGCCAAAGTCACCGTGTAGCCCCAGGAAGCGCAGGAGTAAAATACTGATGGACTACACGTATCAATGTGACTGACACCTTATCCAAGAATCATCCGCGTATGTTTACAATACTAAGGCGATGTTCACATAGTGAAGTTTTATTGCAATGTTTTTGGTAAGGATTCCGCACCGCAATCCACATAAAAAAATGCTGAAAATCTGCTTGCAACAAGCTTCTCTTTCATTTAAATAAGAAAATGCGCCTACAGGTTTTTTTTTTCAAGCATTTTTTAACACATGTTAAGTTATGTTCACACAGAGTTCTTTTAAGTGATTTTCGGCACAGGTTCCGTGCAAAAATTCAAAATGCAAAATTGCTTCAAATCATAAAACAACGCTCGTATAGTGCACAAGTCTTGTTTATTTTTGCACATTTTTTTTTAAAGTGTGTTAAAAAAGCATCATGTCAGTACTTTAGTGCATTTTACTAATGTAAGTTGCGACGAAACAAGCATTTTTTGTCAGTTTTTTTTAAGACGTTTTTGCACCAAAAAGAACAACTCCATATTATATAAACCTACATATAGATACACAACCACATAGTATCAAAGGTTAAACATATTTTATTAGAACAGAAAATTAAAAACAGGGAAACAAGGGATAAAAAATTCACACAGGTGGAACAAACTGGCGGGGAGCATGTGCACCAGAGTAACTACTCCTACATAATTAATAAATAGTATTAAACCTATAGAAGATAATCATATAAATACTCAAGATAGATATTACAGATAAAGTACGATATGTTCAACAATAGAATTGTAAAAAAATAAGTGACAGTGCCCCTAAAATGGGTATATAATATCCAGTAACAAAGATTTAAAGTGACATATGCAAAACAAATTGATTAGCACCTACTATTATACACCTATATAGGTCATAGTCCAATAAAAATAAAGTGACAATGCACATCAAATTGGACTTATAGTGTATATAAGGTAAGCATATAACAAAAGTGCAAAGTGCATGAGAGGTAGAAATCAATGTTAATCAGATAAGATAAAAGAATAAGTAAAGAAGATGGCATTGAAGTTCAGCAAAGTACCAGAAATTCAAATATGCCGTCAAGAAAAAGTTGATGAACATACCAAGCGAATGAGGTTAATGGGTGCACACACAATGCTGCCTCCCAACGCGCGTTTCGGCGCCAACTGGGCTTTAATGAGGGATGAGCTCCATATTATAGCTAAAATGCCAAAAAAAACAGGCTGAAAAAATATTACAACCTACATCAAAACAGCACCAAAACCAGCGTGTTCTTACAATGCTGCACCAAAAAACATTTCACTCTTACAAGCAGTTTTTACACGTGGATTTTTTAGCCAGAAAAACCCATGTCCTAAAACTCTGTATTAACACACCCTAATTAAAAGCGTTATTTCATTCTTTGGAGTGTTTGCTGCACCTACAGTAAATTACAGCAAAATGCACATTTTTGCCAAGGTTTTTATTGTAGTTTTTGATGCATTTTTTGCCAAGATTTTTGCAGGTGAAAGAACTGGCTATGCAACTATGGATAGGTCACTGCCCGTCACAAAATCAACACACTATTCGTCTTAAATACTTTTTCCAATGTAACTATTAAAAGAGTATTTCCGTCTCAGTTTTTCATGGTCGATATGGGAATATCCTTCTTTTATGCACAAGTGCTCAGGACACGGCAACAGTCAAGTGAGCTGAGCTATGCTGTTTCCATAACTGTCATTATCTTCTATGAGAAATAACGTAGCTCATTTTTTTCTGTCGTCCTGACCACCTACGGCTGCCAAATAAGGACGAATATACCCATATCAGCCATGAATAAGATAGCAGCTGGCCAGAAACGATCTCCTGTGGAAAAAAAAGGATTGGGCATGTTAAAATACGACATGCCCAATCCTTATATCCCTCAACACCTGTCATCAGGAAAAAGTAGGGATGCTTCCAAGATTGTCAGTTAATTCGGCTTAATAGCTCCTCTGCCCTCCAAATATATTATAACAACTGTCCTGAAATACTCTGTGCTGCTGGGGAGGATACCCCAGTAATATTTTGTAAATTTCCCCTTTTCTCTAATCCTCTCCACATTATATAACTGTCCCTGTCGCGTCCATCCCTTTCCTCACTAACAGCATCATAGGTCACTGCCTCCGACAAGATCAACTCAATACTGTCCTGCTGCTGCTGTGAGCTTTTCCGCGATCTGATTGGCTGTTGAGTGTTCTGTCTCCGCCTACTTATGATTATGAACTGATAATTGCAGTAATAACTGTTCTCCGCAGAGATCTGTGCCCTGAAGCTGCGAGTGAACATGAGAGCGTAAACCACAAATAAATGATGTATGTACTTTCTTAATCCTTACACTATCCCATAATTATACGCTACATGTGTACACTATATATCAGTGATGACAGGAAACCAGAAAGACAAGATCAGAGTCACCCAGCGCGGAAGAAGATGTACAATAATGAATCGGTCCATGATGTCTTTGCATGTTTTTTGTTTATTTATTGCTGTTTTTCGCCTTTTTTTTTAAAATTTGTGCCAAATTCCTCCTTTAATTTGCGCCTCTTTTAATTCTATTTTATATATGATCGCCTATTTTTGTTTTTCAAGTTCATCATTGTGGTCGTGGTGTATGTTTTTCAGATGTTTGCAGCTGATTCAGCAATTGCGACTTTTTAAAGATTCGCAAAGTTTTTTGCGTTAATGTACTTCAGTCCCTTTCCTGTAAGTGATTTTATAGACGCCTGGAATTTTGCTGCAAAACGTTTAAGCAAAAATATTTTTTTTTTTGCAATAAAAAGGTAGAAAACAGGTTAAAGACAAAAATAAAGCGCATTTTTTATTCTGCGTAAATTTCTTAAACCACGTGCATTATTTTAAAGAATTTGGTGTGAAAGAACATCAACGAATACCACAATGTAAAAAAAAGAAAAATTATTCAAAAATTCCACAAATGATCAATCGGGGTCCCATAAATGATTTGTATTCACCATTGGAAAACCAAGTTACTTGGAGGCATAACTGGCAGACGGGCAAGGTGCTAGATGGAAGGAGGGAGGTGGTGCCAACAAGCCACATTAAATTGGCCATTTTTTTTAGACTGGTTTTATTTTATATATATAAAAACTTTTCTTAGTCCCACTAGGGGACTTGAACCTGTGATCTCTTGATTGCCATACACTGCAGTGCAATACTCTTTGGTGGTTATGACAACCTGTCACGGGTGTGTCAGGTGTGACAGACAGTCATTCTGAAACCATCTGTAGAAGGTCATTGCGCATGGCTCTGCAGGCACCTTCTTGATCTTTTCATATCTGTAGTATATTGATATCCTTCTTCCTATAGGACCTAGCAGTGACCTCCGCCTTCTGCTGCAAATTGACACACCCTTGCTGGATGTTTAAATACCTTCAGTCTCTCCAGAGAGTCACTTGTGATAGCTCTATTTTCCTCTGTCCAGTCTTGAAGTACTAGTAGTCGGCCAGTGTCTTCTTGGAGTTCCCTTGGAGGATAGTTGGCGTGATCTCTCTGGTGTCTTCTTAAGCTAAGTGTATTCCTTGTCTGTTTATCTGTTTGTCTTTAGTTGCAGTGGGGGCTGACTAGTGCTTACCTCATCCCATCCCTATCTAGGGTCTATTGATAGGGGCAGTCAGGGATTAGGTTTCTTACTTGGCGATAGGTGCGGAACCTATTTAGGGACGTTAGGGGAGTCAAGGTGTTGTCAGATCTGCCTAGGGGTCTCCACTCCCCCTTTCCTTAGTGTTTGGGCTTCCTCTGCGTTGAGGTGTAGATGTGGTGCCCCTGAGGGTTCAGTCGCCACAGGGGTACTGCACCTCAGAAAGAGGTGTGGTATCTCCTCTTCCAGGTAAGGATGGAGCATCACACAGGACCACACTTCGCACTCAACACTACACCACTCCTGTCCTGTAGGGGGCCTAAATGCACCAGGGTGCTGCCCCCTCCCGGGATAGAGGAGATGGGGGGAACCAAAGATAGGGGGAACCAAGTAGTGGGTGAGGGTGGAGGACACACTTACAGGAAGCACTTATAGAAACATATAAAATTCACGGCCATCTTAAGTTCAAGGTTTTTGATTGTGGTCTTCTGTCAGGGTCCAGCAAGAGTCTGTAGCTGGCTGAAGATACACGGTCCTCGTTCTCTGGCCTTGAGACGAGGAGCGGGTCAGAGTTAACCCGTGTCTCTGCCCCGTCAGGGTCCTGTTCTAAGAAGGCCTTGGAGGGGAGCGGGAGGAGAGAAAAGGAGAGGAACACACCAGCGGGGTCTTGACAGGTGCTCTTGATCTACCTGGGAAGTGCTGAACCCCCTACCAGGTGGGCGCAGTACGCCGTGTGTAGCAGAGAGAAGCTTTGTGGCTGGAAGTTCATCTAAAGTGAGTAAAGACCCGGATGACTTCATTCACCGCCTCCGCTTGTTTATTCCTGCGCGGCACTGCACCCACCATACTTCCACATACTTCTCTATTCAACTGCCCTGAGGCCTACTCCACCTGTGGGGAGTAGTACCAACCGAGCTGCCAGAACCCCAGCCTCAGAGGACTGTCGCACCGCTGGTGGCCCTCACCAGAAACCACAGGTGGCGTAGTCGAATAACCACTCATCCTCAAAAAGCCCATTTTTTAGGTGACAGCCCTGGGCACGGAACGGGCCAAGGCCACGACTGCACCCCCATGACATCTGCAAAGGCCCGGCTCCGAGTACCCCACCGCTCAGGGAGGGCGAGTCATAGAAATTAGTGGACCTGTGGAAGTTTGGGTTCTGCTATCCAACCTGAACTTTAATCCAAAGTTCAGTTCGGGTAACAGAACTACACCCGAACTTGAACCCAAACTTTGGAGCAGGAAAACTATCTCTCTCTCTCTGGACTTTCCCCGGAACTCCAAACATTAAAAGGGACTTCCGGGAGAAGTCTGTGTTTGGATTTTAGCACTGTACACCTAATTTTTAAGTTCAGGTTTGCTCACCTCTATTGAGGAGGTGACACATTGGCCAATCTCATCCTACTTCCTTTTGTGTCTAACCACTTACACGCTCTAGCTGCTATTGACAGTGGCATCTAAGGGGGTTAAAATGTGGCAATCAGGGCAGGGCAATTATCAGGCAGACGTCAGCTGAATAATATATCCAACATCTGCTCCTGACCACTCTCCATTCACACCCACAGCAAATAGGGCTTTTGCCAACTTGGCTGCGGGACCCCTCTGGTTGCGGGTCCACCATTGCTGAGATGGTTGATTTTGATTTTTCAGGTGTCCTCATAGCCTTCACGGCAATGTCTAGTGGGGTCATTTATCACCGTCAGCTCCGAGCGCGTTGCTTTGAAGTGACGGTGAACGCAGTTCTCTACGATTAGCAGAGCTCGCTCGGGGTCAGTGGGATTTTTTTTTTGCCTTTGAAAATCTGCAATCTTCTCTCAGGGGTCTTCATACTCCGCTATGGGGGATTCTGTCATCGCTATTATTATGCAGGGCTGATATATGGCAGATACAGGACTGGCTGTAACGCAGATACATAAAGCAATATGTCATCAGAGGAGGAGAATTTGTTAGCATCCAGTTCTTATCCGGGGGTCCACAGGGGGTTGTTTTTTTTTTTATGTTCTTCATTTCCACTCAAGTTTTGTATTTTCTAGAAATGACCAAGTAAATTCCATAGAACTAAACTGGTTTTATGGGACTTTATTTTCTTTCCTTTTTTGATAGCCCCCAAGACCTTTGTTCACTGTTTAGACGGGCACAGTGCCCTTCATACGAGTGTGACTCTGCCTGGGACAACAACGCAGTCCTTTAAAGTCCTTTGACCGTCATTTTATTTATTTTTCTCCATAAATCAATAATGCACATGAAAATAAAGTTTGTAATATATCTTATTAGAGAAATGTGCTTCTTTTTCCAACCTGGACTGATCTTTAATTCTCAAACTTCACAATTCACTGGTAAAATGTGTCTTCAGTGAATATACACTTTCCCATTACTCAGATAGGAGATGACAGCTGGTGTTTATGAAGTTCTATGGAGAATTGTACTTGTTGTGTTTGCCTCCCTCCTTGTTGTTCTTACTGATATAATTTTGTGTTTCATTCGATTTTTTTGATCCTTTTTATTGCATTTGGACAGATCGGATTTTAACAGACAAAGTATGATTAATTTCTTTATCTTTTGTCATTATGAAAAGGGGAGATGATTTAAGTTTTTTTTTTGAATACTTTTGCAAACTTTTTTTTTTAATGAAATGTTACTTTGCTCTTTTAGTTTCCTTAAAGGACTGGTATCTGCAATGATTTGATGTTTAGTACTATATACTGAATCTTAGAGTATTGTGGTATACACTGATATCGAAATTCTCTTATGAAGCCCAGTTATAAGATGGGCTTCGTAGGAGGACCAAAATGGCACAGCAATGGGGGTCTTTAGTTGGCCTACAAGGGGCTGATGGGCACCAGCAGCCAGACTGTTTAAATGCTGCTGTCAGTGATTGACAATGGCATCTAAGTGGTTAAAAAGCAGAGAACAGAGCTAGCTCAGGTTGCTGCTGCTAATCCCATGGTCTATTATTATCTGTTTGTAACACGGGTACTTTAGATGCAGTGACACAGAAATACAGAGCAGCCAATACAGGGTTAATAAACAGGGGGGGTTTATAAGAACAAGGTCAATCTCCACTCAGGGAGCAATAAGGAAAATATGGGGGGAGAAACAAAGGAAATAGCAGGTGAAAGTCTATAACTAACAGTTCACAGTCTGACAAGATATAGCAGAGCCGAAC
Organism: Phyllobates terribilis; assembly: GCF_046119375.1. Taxonomy (NCBI): domain Eukaryota; kingdom Metazoa; phylum Chordata; class Amphibia; order Anura; family Dendrobatidae; genus Phyllobates; species Phyllobates terribilis. The sequence goes on from NW_027362764.1 coordinate 49,701,083, forward strand.
CGGTCGTAAACGTCAGTTTGTACACTTAGCTGACGCTGGCTCCTCACAAGGCAGTCGCCAGCGGATGCAGGTGATGATTTCTTCAGGCTTCCCCGCCCAAACAATGCTCCGTCTTCTGGCGACAGCGGGCTGTCTCCGGTTTTACCCGCTGAGCCCCTAGTCCATAACACGGCACCTCACGTGCCTCGGCTCCACGGACCCTGCGTCCCTTGTCTCTATAGTCGGGCTTGACTCCTCCGGTCCACTGCACCCGACTCCTGCTCCCAGTACTCGAGCCAGGAGCCTGGACCCTCTCACACTGTTCTCCTGCACAGGACTCGGCTCCGCTTTCCCACGCAAAACGTCCTCGTCTCTTCCTCTCTCTAGTCACACCAGGAGTCCCCTGATCACCTGACCTCCCAGCTCTGTCTCTGGACACCCCCCCACTTCCCAGTCACATGACTCCTGTGCTCGCAGTTTGTCTCCCCCCTGCAACAGGAGGTACGGCCCCGGCAGTTCCGGATCCCTTGCTCTGAAAGCACTTACACCCCGGCCTTCCCCCTTACATGTTGTCAGTCATTTCAGGATTTAGGAAAGGCTTCCCTAAAGGATCAACTTTTTTTTTGCAGGAGAACATTTTTTGCATGCCCCCTTTTTACTGGTCAGTGCCCCTTCCACACCCCTGAATTTGTGTACAGACTTTGGGGCTCAATTTATTGGTGAGCCACCCATAGGAAACCCTCAGCAAATTATGCTTGCTGAAAGATCCCAGGCCAGGAGGCTTTTGTGGCACTATTTTTTTTCTGGAAATTTGCCAATTCTACTGTGAGTCCAGGAGGCGTAAACTTTTTCCGGCAAAGTTGGTAAGTATTGGCTTACTTGTATGATATTCTATGAATTGACTGACCATAGGTCCAGAAAACTTCCTTGCTCCCATGAATTTTTCTTTATTTCTACCATGTACCTCTTCTCACTCTCCTAAGAGGCACAGGGGTCAGTAGTCTAGCTACCATAGCTACCAGGGCGTCAGAGGGGGCGGTTGCCCTGGGCCCTGCTCTCAATGGGGCCCATCCAGAGCTACCGCTACCCTTAACTGTATCGACATGCACAGCTATTGTGGGGGCCATCATACAGTGTGGGAGTCTTTATACAGTGTAAGACCTAGTGCGGGGGCTATTATACAGTTTGGAGACTACTGTAGGGGCCATTATATAGTTTGGGAGCTACTTTGGAGGGAATTATACAGTGTGGGGCCATTATAGAGTGTGGGGGCCATTATACAGTGTGGGGCTACTGCGAGGAACATTAAACAGTGTGTGGGCTACTATGGGGGCTATTATATAGTGTGGGGGAGATTACACACAGCAGGGGCTATTATACACTGAGGGTGCCATTATACAGTGTGAGGACTACTGTGGGGTTCATAATACCGTGTAAAGGGTGAGCAGTGGGTATATCATACTGTGTATAGAGGAGTTGTGGGCGCATCATACTGTATATAAGAGAGCTATGGGCCCACCATACTGCGTATAGGGGAGCTATGCATATATGGGAGCTGTGGGCCTATCATACTGTGCATTGGGGAGCTGTCGGCCCACCATAATGTGTATAGGAGAGCTGTAGGCACATCATACTATGTATAGGGGAGATATGTGCCCATCAATCATCTGTGTATGGAGGAGCTGTGTGTCCATTGTAGTGTTCATAGGGGAGCCGTGGACTCATCATACTGTATATAGGGGAGCTATGGGCCCATCATACTGTGTATAAGGGAGCTGTGGGCGCACTATATTATGTATAGGGGAGCTGTGGGGCTTTATACTGTGTACAAAGGAGCAGTGGGCCCATTGCACTGTGTGTATGGGAACTGTGGACCCATCATACTGTGTTTAGGAGAGCTGTGGGTCCATCATGCTGTGTATAGTGGAGCTGTGGGCCCATTGTACAGTATATAGGTGATCTGTGTGTGCATTATACTGTGTATAGGGGAGCTGTTTGCCCATCATAATGTATATAGAGGAGTTGTACATCGGGGGACTCAGGGGACATTATTAAATGTTAAATAGTCACTTAAGGAGCATTATTGGGGCACTCAGAGTATTGTGACTGTCAAAAGTGGACATGGGGCGTTATTACTTTCTTGGGGCAAAATATGGACACTGTTTTCTAGGGCATTTGCACAGGGCACTAATATTTTCTAGGAAGCAATTTTACCATCTAGAGGGTACAAAGGAGGCGTTATTACTATATAAGGGTCATGGTGTTGGCATTATTATGTGTGGCAGTAAGAGAAGCTCTGTTATTGGGCCACAGAGCAGGTGCAATAATAGGGGCACATATGGCAGCAGGGGCTCAGTATTGGGGTATCAGCAGGATGAGGATTTTGTGCATGTTGGGAATAGATGGGGACGGTACTGGAAATTTGAGAAGTCATATGTATCTTTGTTATAATCTCTGCAGACCAGTCCTGACTGAAGAAGTTGTCATGGCGGTCTGGGCAAAATGGAAAAGACTGGAATTTGAACTACTCCCAAAGAAAGAACATCAGCTGCAAGTCACCATCTATAACTGTACTGTAATTTCTTATATGTTCTTATATGTTCTGCAGGACTGATATCTACCACTATATGGTCACTATATGGTGATAATATCGGTGTTAGTCTTTGCGTAGATTTATTTTCAGTAACACCATGGTCATCTGCTGAGGTTTTCCTACATCCACTATTAGGGCACGCGACTGTAGTTGTAATAAAGAAAAAAACCTGGAAATCTGAACTGAAACGTAAATTGCTGATCATGCAAAATGTAAATGCATGTTCACACAAGGCCACTAAACAGAGAAAAAACAAAAACAAGCAAAATACCCAAATAACTGGAAGTAAATGGATAGATCGCACAGTGCAAAAATAATAATAATAATAAATAATAAAGGGTATTTAGTTAACATAATTTTGATCAAAATAATGTAAAAGCTATCCCGCCACGTCAGGGCAACCCCTATGGGACAGTCCTAACTCTAATATTAAAAACCTTACCATTTGTCATGTGACGTACACATGGATAAGGGCAGAGAGACTGAATCCCTAGTATAAGCATAGACCTGAGGCAGAATGTAGTTGTAATAAAGGTTACCTGGTTAGGGCCCCCCCCCACTGGGTTGAACCTCTAGCTACGCCTCTGGTAGGGTCCCTTGGACCAGATCAGACGCAAGATTCTTCGCCCCCTTTTAGCCACTGTTGACTGTTTAAATGAAATTGGTGTCACTTTTCTTGGGATACAAAAATATTCCATATCCCCCCCAAATAAAGTGATAGTGCTAGAACATGAAGCTCAACAACATCTGATCATCTACAGGTCACTCGGGAGCTTTTATATTGTCCGAAACCAAAATCTCTTCTACTTTCCCATTCCCCATTCCCCATGACTCCATGACATGAATATTTTTAGATGTCAATTGCTAATTCACCCTATGTATTCCCTGCTGGCATTTAAGAAAAGAAACTCTATGTTTACGAGACCTCTGACACAGCGGCAATGACACGATACAAGGTAGAAAATTCACTGCGGTTACTGAGGAAGTGAAAACAAAATAAAAGTGTGTCGAAAGGGGAAACAGCAAATATGTGACTTGGAGCTGGACGAGGGGCTGCAGAAGCTCCGCAAATAATACGCTGGAAAGTTTCACTATCAGCCAAGCTAATAAACATTGTAAGGTCTTGTAGGGAAGCGCAGCCACAGAGCCAACGCTGGGATTTGGAGGATGAGTAATGCTACACATGCCCCGTAATAGTCCTACATGGAAAACCATCCTCTCCAGTGACATTGCTTGGATTGTTCTTATTTTTGTAAACCCCTGATGGAAGCCAAGCTTTTCCAAAAATGATATATGACCAACAGAGATGACAGGACAAGTCCAGGGTTATATTAATCACTAGTTGTTTATGGTTACAATAGTGGACCTGTCGTGGACAGGATGGTGGAATCGCTGTGGTGCGAAGTCTGAGGGAGCTTCAGTGGAAGTCCAGCAAGGGGCAACTCACTAGGGTGTGAAGTCTGAGGGAGTCCTTGTGAATAGCCTTTAGGATTGAGCATTGGTGCAGGTCCAACAAGAGTCAACCCACTTGGGTGCAAAGTCTAAGGGAGTCTTTGTAGATAGCTTCTATGATTGAGCAGTAGATAGCTTCTATGTTTGAGCATCGGTGTGAGTCCAACAAGGGGCAACATACCCAACATATAAAGTACCATCCTAACTGGTAAGGAGGTGGATAGAGTTCACCTTCACCCACTTACAAGGGACGGCAGAGAGCTTCCACATGCAAAGTAAAAGGTGAGATATCTAGAACATACTAGCCAACTACCCCAAAATGTCCAAGAGGTTCCCAGATACTGGGGCTCTTGGACATCCAGAAGAGTCGTGGATCTCCCGAATGCACAATTAAGCCTCCCTGAATCTCACAAAAAGTGTGGCCTATGGAAGTTTTCTTGTGCATAATGTTGGGATGCTCCTTCATTGCATAGTCCTACCATCCAAACATACATTCATAGGGTGCAAAATGGGAGTAGAATTGGTGGTGACTTGAACAGTAGTGGTTATGGAAGACAAATGTTCAAAAATCACATGCTGGATTAAGTTGTCAAGTATGATATAGAAGGTTAGCAGGAGTTCAGCAAACAACCATGAGGAGAGTCAAGGCAAAGCAGGTTGACTCAGTCATGCAACATGTGGAAATCAGTCAGTGACCAGAGGTAAGATATTGTCCACTGGAGGTACATAGAAAGTCGCAAATTCATGCCATTTAATTATATAGATCCCAACCCAGAATTTGGGGTGCTGTCCCACTGGCTGTTCTCAGCACAAAGATACCGTTGAACATAATGGTGGAGCAGGGATCCTTCAGATCTCAGAGCCACCAATCTGTCTGGGTAGAGACTGAAAGACTGCAACGACCTTCCGGTCACGTGATATTCTCAGGTTACATGACCGGGCAGCAGAGAGTTCAGTAGCAGAGGAGCAGAGTTGTAACAGGACACACGGGCAAGTGGGTTGCTTGTATGGGGGGCCACTGTGGGGGCATCATATTGTGTAAGAGACTGTAGAGACATTCTTACTATGTGTGGGGTGGATGTACTGTGGGGGCATCGTACCGTGTGGAGGGCCACTGTGGGAGAACCATATTGTGTGGAGGGCTGTGGAGCCATTGTAATGTGTGGAGGGCTGTGGGGGCATCATACTGTGTGGAGGGCTGTGGGGGCATCATACTGTGTGAAGGGCTGTGGGGGCATCATACAGTGTGGAGGGCTGTGGGGGTATCATATTGTATGGAGGGCTTGTTAGAACCCTCCTGTTTGTTTTTTCCATCTTGTGTTTTGCGGTCTGCCTTTATATTCCAGCTCCGCCCATTTGGCTGTGCTGGACTTCAGTGTTTGACTGTTTCTCTAGCCTGGTGCTTCGGTGCCTTTCTCTGTCAGTTCGCTTGGTCCTTCTGGGACCTCTAGTACCTTTTTGTCAGTTTGTCTTTTTGTGTTCTGCAACTGCTTCTCTGTTTAGGAGGTGTCCCATTTTTTTGTCCCAGTCCTTAGTTCTTTTAGGGACCCCTCCCTTTTTGCTATAGGTCTTCGTTCAGACTAGCCGAGGACTAAGGCGGGTCTGTTCGCTAGGAACAGGCGGCCCGCTACATCGTAGGGATTCAGCTTAGTCTTACTGTAGGGACAGCTTTCCCCTATCTTTCCTTAATTCATGTTGCAGATCATAACAGGGCTGAAGGGGCATCGCATTATGTGTAGGGCTGTGGGGGCATCGTACTGTGTAGATGGCTGTGGGGGCATCATTCTCTGTGGAGGTCACTGTAGGTATCATACTGTGACGGGGGCACTATGTGGACAAGTGCTACAGCACTCTATGAGAACATTAATGGGCATCACTAAGAGTAGCAATTCTGTGTGGGCAAATATAAAAGACTAGGTGGTTTGGTGTAAAATAAAAATGTCCGCAGCATGCTGCGCAGTATGTGTTTATCTTTCCTATCTCTCAAGGTTAAGAGGGATGGCATTATAATTGAGCTAATGTATGTGCCAATCTGTTCGCCAATCCCCAGCAGAAAAATGAGTATCAGCTTTTGAAATATCGACAAGTTATTTGTCTATGGCCCCTATTATGGTATCAAGCGATTGCCCCCCCTGACAAAAGGGCACAGTGTTACACGCACACCGCTAGGTTCAGATAGGGGCGAGACAGGTTACATGAATTCTTTGGAATCCTGGGGGAACCATTACTCAGGGCGTCCATAGACCATGTGCTGCAACTTCTCTCAGGCACACAGGGGTATTGACCCTCAGGCACAGATACGTAGGTTGTTTCACTCGCTGACCAGACACACTTGACAAGAGTGCTCATAAACGGTAGAACAGTAGCATTTACTAAGAAGCCGCACATCCAGTGCAAGTTAAGTCTTATGAGCAACAGGCTCCAGTGACAGTAACAGTACAGTTTCCTTAGCAGCACATCAGTTCACAATCTTCCCAGTAGTACAGCACAGCACAGTTCTAATGCAATGGCACATTAATGAACACAGCATTCTTTACAGCACAGTGAGATGGAGGAGGCGGGGGGGTTGCTGAGGGAGATAATCCCTGTGACACAATTTCTTACAGTCCTTATCTTTCTGCCTGACAATACTCTGCACTGCTAGATCAGGAGCTCTACCTGACCTGTGCTTAGCTTCACTCCTGACTTGAATCCTTTTCACTTGCAGGGGCGCTTCTGTGAGATACAGAACACACACAACACCTTTCTCTTGGGCTCCAGCCAGACAGTAAACAACTTCCCCACAATCCCCCTGGGGCTCTGCTAAAACACTCCTCTTCTCCTGTGACTGTGTTAACCTCTCTAGTTGCTGCTTGCTTCTGGAGCACAACACTTTCTGTCTCCTGTGCTTGTGTTACTTCTAATAGTTGCTGAAGGCTTTTAAAGCAACAGCACTACTTCTGCATGTCACAACAGTGCTCTTTTTCCCCTTTCCCAAGTACTTTTCATAAGTCTGCCAGGAGTTAAAAATCCACTGTAGGGTGAAGCCCTGCACAGTTCCAACCACAAAAGCACAGGAGAAGAGAGGACAATATTCCACTATAGGGTAAGTTCACACGAGCCACATAAAAAGGTGGATTTTAGATACAAGCAAGGAAGTTAATTAACTTAATCTCTGGCATGAATTGTAATTCTTTCTTTAATTTTGTTATTTCTATTTTACTACCTCCATAAAACATTACAAAGGCCACTGAGCGCTCAGAATCAGCTGACACGTCATGTCACTATTCAGCTTGTGCAAGGTCCCTATTCATAGCAATATAAAATAGACTGCAAAAGGCTCAAATAAAATGAAGAATAAGGTGCAAATGAAAAAAAAAGATTTAAAACTCTAAAAATTAGACAAAAGAGGAGCAACTGCAATAATGAATAGGGCCTTTAACGATGGGGACAGCTCAGCTTGGTCTCCTCTCTCTCCTAGCAGAGTAACTATTGCTCACCTCCCAGATCACGTTTACAACAAACTCCCATGAATGCAGATTACATAGGATCCACCATTAACATTAAGTAGGGACAACCCTCCTCCTTTCTTCCTTTCCTAGAGCATGCTCACTACATTGACTCCCTCCCTTATAGAAGCGAAAGAGGACCTGTCACTTGCCATAAAAATATCCTATCCCCCCCGTTGTAAATACCGCTGTTCTCCTGAATCCGGCGATGTTTTCTTTTCTACCTGCGCCCCTGCGTTCCTGAGATATGATCCCTTCTTTCCTGTATATAAATCTAGTCTTTTAAGCCAACTAGGTTTGGCCCTCAATAAAACGCCCACAGTGAAGAGTTCAGCACCACCCTCTTGGCTAAAAAAAAACTAGATTTAGAGAATTTAGGGACAATATCTCAGGAACAGAGGGGTGCAGGAACAAAAGAAAAACAACGCTGGATTCAAGAGAACGGCGGTATTTACACCAGCTAAAAAAATTACATATTTATGACAAGTGACGGGTCTTTTTTAAAGTTGAACATAAAAGTGAAAGCAGATTCCAGAGACACCACTATTAATAATAGGAGACGGGGACTGCTCAGCTTCTCCACCTTTGTCACATTTTATATATCATATAAATGATATTACTTTCCACCTGTGAGGAGCTGGCCTTGTTCTAAAGACTATTGGATCAATGGACGTAGAGCAGAATCTGCGGCTCTAAGGGATGCAGACTTTTTCCAGCACGGAGCACAAGTTACGTCAATCTTATTGCGGTGTTTTAGTAGAGATTTGCTTGCCTGTCAGTTGAGCCTCAGGAATCAATGTTTTATTCAGTGACATTAAGATGAGCAGGCTGGATCTTATTCGTACATAAGGCCAGACCCAATATTGGCAATCAGCAAAAGCAATCAAGCCATTGTTCTCCTAGGCACTAGCCCGATTGTGTGGATGGGGATAGTAGACCCAATGGAGCCGTCACCACAGGGAGTCTCACATTCAGTCTCAGATGATGGCTTCTGGAATATTCTTCATTGTTTGAGCTAAAAGCAAATGTTTAAGGGGGAGGGTGTGAACACTTCTGCCTATCCAGGGGGCTGATCTCAGGAGAGGGAGGACAATTAAGCCATGTGTTTTAATGAGAGTTGGTGGAGTGACGTCAAAGGGCTAGGATCGATTGCTGAGGTCCTGGAGCTCATGGATAGCCTATGCAGTTTGGAGATTGGTTGCCGGCTGGGCTGGACACAAATGCTATGGTTGTGGGATCTGTTGTTTGGATTTGACGAACTTTCATAAGGACTATTGCTGCTCGATACATTGGCTTCGGTTGTGTTATCTGTCATCTGGAGACGCGTGGACTGTGGCTACAGACTATACTGGAAGGAGATATGAAATCTGTGAGCCAACCAAAAGTTAGTAGACTGTTAGTATCGCCTGGTACGGGGTCAGTGGAACTACCGGCCCCGGGTTGGAATCTTGTGGCCTGGGGGCAATGTATTTTGGCAATCTACCCGGAGTTGTTGTAAAACCTTGGATGTAAGGAATAAAAAATAGTTGCATCGTTAACCTGCCTAGGTGATTATTACAATCCATAACCTCAGATCTTCACAGCACCCTTGTGACCTTTGCTACTGATGGTCCCATTGTTGGTATGCACCTAGTTATAGGCAAGGGGTAAGGGGTTAACGGGACCTGCCCGCTGTATATGAGCATCTATACATCTCCTCTACATTTTGCTGACATATTTTTGAACACCACCAACTTTTTTTGTGTGTGTGTGTGTGTGAAATGTGACTTTGTGTTGATTCTGCTGAGGTTTCATGGGTGGGAACCTGTGGAATTATATAAACACAGCGCTCACTTCTCACCGCTGTTTGAGTCCATACTTAGCATGCAGTGTGGGTGGTATAGGTGCCTGAATGCCAGAATCAGGGTGGTAGGGTTTCACGACATAAAGATCTTTCACGCTTCCATGTGCCGCGTTTGTAAGCTATAATTAAATCCCCAATAAAAGCTCTTTACACTGTTTATTAGCGATGGCGTTACCTTCTCCTTCGTGAGTTATGACTCGAAAATCATTTCGGTCATCAATTGTCTTTTTTGGCGTTGGATTCCCTGGATGTTTAGTGAAGGACACGAAATTTAGAAAATTTCCAAATATTAAGGGTCGGAAATCTGAGATTATGGGACGTTTACTTAGAAGAGATCGCCGTAAGTGGCAACAAGAAACTTTAATAATAAGGAACATGTATCAATATTGATCTTGTAGGGGTGTCGTAGTATAATAAAACTGTATAAATACCCTACTAAGTAATTAGAAGTTAATAGAAGGGGGTAAATCCTGGAAGCTTCTTATTTTACTTGTGAAGACTTAGCTACAGATGCAAAGCGCTCTGGGAAAAGTATGCAAAATAGCTCCCTTCAAGAAAGAGAAAATTTTTCTACTGCCACCTAGGGGTAACTACCTTGTAAGTCAATGTACAGCCCAATAATAGAGACTTGAAACCTGACTAAGGATATCAGCCGTCCGTAGATAGCACTCAGACTTTAGATGGCCTTAGAGAGACTGGTTTCTTCCTTCTGGAGGGGAGCTCATTTACATTTCTGCTTTGGAGCCAATCCATCAATATTGAATTTAAATGGGTTGCCTATTTAAATGCCCTGTTGGGTAATTTTGAGTTTATAAAGGGCTGGGTGCTTATGACTTAAGACATTCATCATTTGCTTACAAGTGTTTCTTGTCCCAAGACCTGACACATCTATGCATTACGCAGACAGTCCAGCAATTTAAAGGGCACCTATGTTTTTTAAAAGAAAGCAAGGTTACAGTGCCTGGGAAAGGAATAACTAGCAGAGAGAAGCCAAGCTGCATGCTGTCCCTTTAAGAGTATACGCACATTGCACTTACATCACTATAGAGGCCACTCAACAGATGGGCGGTGTTAAAGAGCATTGTGATCGCAGTCATTTCCTTTAAAGAGTTTGCATGATATGGCTATTGCCTGCCATTGCTCCCTATGAGATTATAATGGATCTATTGTGTTCCTGTCACATTGAAATCTCCTTAGCCAATCCCATGCAGAACAGGAATTGGCATCTCCTTAGCCTGTTCCATGAAGGACAGGGTTTGGCATCTCCTTAGCCCATCCCATGCAGGACAAGTATTGGCATCTCCTTATGTCATCCCATGCAAGACAGGGATTGGCATCTCCTTAGCCCGTCCCATGCAGAACAGGGTTTGGCATCTCTTCAGCCCATCCTATGCAGGACAGGGATTGGCATCTCCTTAACCCGTCCTATGCAAAACAGGGATTGGCCTCTCATCAGCCCATCCCATGAATGGCTGTTGGCTGCCATTGCTCCCTATGAGATTATAATGGACCTACTGACTTCCTGTCACATTGGCATCTCCTTAGCCAATCCCATGCAAGACTGGGATTGGCATCTCCTTAACCCGTTGCATGCAGGACAGGGGTTGCCATCTCCTCAGCCCGTCCTATGCAGGATAGGGATTGGCATCTCCTTAGCCCATCCCATGCAGGACAGAGATTGGCATCTCCTTAACCCGTCGCATCAAGACAGGGATTACCATCCCTTCAGCCCTTCCCCTGCAAGACAAGGATTGGCATCCCTTCAGCCCTTCCCATGCAGTTCAGGAATTGGCATCTTCTTAACCCATCCCATGCAAGACAGGGATTGGAATCACTTCAGCCCATCCTATGCAGGACAGGGATTAGCATCTCCATAGCCATTCCCATGCAGGACAGAGATTGGCATCTCCTTAACCCGTCGCATGCAAGACAGGGATTACCATCCCTTCAGCCCTTCCCCTGCAAGACAAGGATTGGCATCCCTTCAGCCCTTCCCATGCAGTTCAGGAATTGGCATCTTCTTAACCCATCCCATGCAAGACAGGGATTGGAATCACTTCAGCCCATCCTATGCAGGACAGGGATTAGCATCTCCATAGCCATTTCATGTAGGACAGTGATTGTCATCTCCGTAGCCTGTCCCATGCAAGACTAGGATTGGCATCTCTTCAGCCCATCCCATGCAGGACAGGGATTGCCATCTCCTCAGCCCGTCCTATGCAGGATAGGAATTGGCATCTCCTTAGCCCATCCCATGCAGGACAGAGATTGGCATCTCCTTAACTCGTCACATGCAAGACAGGGATTGACATCCCTTCAGCCCTTCCCCTGCAAGATAGGGATTGGCATCCCTTCAGCCCTTCCCATGCAGTTCAGGAATTGGCATCTTCTTAACCCATCCCATGCAAGACAGGGATTGACATCTGTTCGGCTCATCCCCTGCAAGACAGGGATTGGCATCTCCATAGCCCGTCCTATGCAAGACAGGGATTAGAATTTCCTTAACCCGTCCTATGCAAGACAAGGATTAGCATTTCCTTAAACCGTCCTATGCAAGACAGGAATTGGTATTTCCTTAGCCCTTCCTATGCAAGACAGGGATTAGCATTTTCTTAAACCGTCCTATGCAAGACAGGGATTAGCATTTCCTTAGCCCGTCCTATGCAAGACAGGGATTGGCATCTCCTTAACCTGTCCTATGCAAGACAGGGATTGGCATCTCCTTAACCTGTCCCATGCAAGACAGGGATTGTCATCTCCTTAGGTCATCCCATGCAAGACAGGGATTAGCATTTCTTTAAACCGTCCTATACAAGACAGGGATTGGCATCTCCTTAAACCGTCCTATGCAAGACAGGGATTAGCATTTCCTTAGCCCGTCCTATACAAGACAGGGATTAGCATTTCCTTAGCCCGTCCTATGCAAGACAGGGATTGGCATCTCCTTAACCTGTCCTATGCAAGACAGGGATTGGCATCTCCTTAACCCGTCCTATGCAAGACAGGTATTGGAATCTCCTTAACCTGTCCCATGCAAGACAGGGATTGGCATCTCCTTAGGTCATCCCATGCAAGACAGGGATTGGAATCACTTCAGCCCATCCTATGCAGGACAGGGATTAGCATCTCCATAGCCATTTCATGTAGGACAGTGATTGTCATCTCTGTAGCCTGTCGCATTCAAGACTAGGATTGGCATCTCTTCAGCCCATCCCATGCAGGACAGGGATTGCCATCTCCTCAGCCCGTCCTATGTAGGACAGTGATTGGCATCTCCTCAGCCCGTCCTATGTAGGACAGTGATTGGCATCTCCTCAGCCCGTCCTATGTAGGACAGTGATTGGCATCTCCTTAGCCCGTCCCATGCAGTACAGGAATTGGCATCTTCTTAACCCATCCCATGAAAGACAAGGATTGGCATCTCCTTAGCCTGTCCCATGTAGGACAGGGATTGGCATCTCTTCAGCCCATCCCACGCAGCACTGGGATTGGCATCTCCTTCGCCCTTCCCATGCAGGACTGGGACTGGCATCTCCTTAGCTTGTCCCATGCAGGACTGGGACTGCCATTAGTGACGTGCAGCGCTCTGGAAGAGGCTGTAGTTATATAAATAACTTTTGGAAGATAAAAGGTACTAAAATTACTCTTGGAAATTACTGATTCTCCTTGTGGACATCCAACTGGTAAAGGGGGACTTACAGGCAATGCTTCCTGGGAAATTTATGGAAAACAGCTCTCCTCCAAAGGAATGATAACTGCCTCTCTATTGCCACCTATTGCCAGGAAGTTACCAGGTATGTCAATATCTTGAACAATGAAGAACCTTGAAACATAAAAATAATTTATTAGCCCAACCAGAGACAAATATGAGACTGCAGGTGGCGCTAGAGAGCTTTTATTCCTTCTGGATGAGAGATATTTTGCATATTTTTTCCAAGGAGGAATTGTCCTTAAAGAAGTTTTCTAGTTTTGGTAAAATTCCTCCTCCTCCACAGGGCAATTTTTTTTTTAGAATATAAACTGTTCTTTACGCACCCTCCCCAGGTCCAGCACTGAGTTTCTGCTGCTACTGTTCCCAGAGTCTGTTATCGTCTGCAGCGCTGCCATCATGTCGACAGCGCTGCAGCCAATAACTAAGCTTGAGTAGATGGCACTTGGTGCTCCAAACAGCTGAACTCCTTTCTGCGGAGGAGACTCAGAGATAGACCTGGGGAGGGTGAGTTAAAAACTGTTTGTTTTTTAAATAAACGGCAGACGAGGGACAGAAGTTTTACAAAACTTGAAAAGCCCTTTAAGACTCCCTAAACCTGCTGGATCTTCACACCCAGTGAACCAGAACTCTTCTCTCTACTGATGTTCAAAAATATTGGTGCAGTCCACTTTAAATATCTTAGTAAAATCTGGAGCTAAATATATAAAAATAAAATATATAATATAAAATCGTAAACGTTTAGGAGGGGAGGAGGGGGATGCAGCTGCAGTATTTCTTTCTCTTTTTTCCTCTGTAAATCTGAATGCTGTGACAGGGGAAGGGTGGACATGGCATTTTCTGAAGTTGCTGTACCCAGCATTATTGGATAGGTGGTCTCCAAATTTACAACAAAATGCCAATATAAATAGCTCACCCACTAAAAAAAGCATGCAAGAAGGAGCAATCCATTTACAGAAACCATCCAAAGGGACGGAGAAGACTCCAAAATGTGCACAATATGCATGAAATGTCATAGTACACAACGAATATTCATCTACCGCTGTCTACATTTTAGGAATCTGCAAATTACTATCATAAAAGTCGATTGTGTCATCATTACCTTTGGATAATTCAGCTTTAATTACAGTGAATTGTATTTTATCAGAACATGTGAATTGATCGAGGGTGTGGAGACCGGTGATCAGTCCTCGTAGATCGCCGCGTTCCTTCTTTGTATGCAATGCCAAAACTAGATAAGCCACACAGAGCGTCTCGGAAACTTTAAAGAGTAATTAGGTTAACGAGGGGAAAGAAAATGATACTGCCGAGTATTTACTTCGAGTTCTACGCTGCCAGGAAAACCACACAGCTTGTATTTATACTGTCCATGTACACAGTAAAGTATGAGGAGAAGCCGGAACAACAGGAATCCCATCCTAAATAAAATATCTCAAAGTTCCAATTATTTTTTTCTCTATTTTTTTCCTAAGGTGATGAACATTAAAAGGAAGGTAACAGTGCAAATACATAAAGTTTTATGATTATACGCCAGAGCTGCGCTCACTATTCTGCTGGTGCAGTCACTGTGTACATACATTACATTACTGATCCTGAGTTACATCCTATATCATACTCCAGAGCTGCACTCACTATTCTGCTGGTGCAGTCACTGTATACATACATTACATTACTGATCCTGTACTGATCCTGAGTTACATCCTGTATTATACCCCAGAGCTGCACTCACTATTCTGCTGGTGTAGTCACTGTGTACATACACTACATTACTGATCCTGTACTGATCCTGAGTTACATCCTGTATTATACTCCAGAGGTGCACTCACTATTCTGCTGGTGCAGTCACTGTGTATATACATTACATTACTGATCCTGAGTTACATCCTGTATTATACTCCAGAGGTGCACTCACTATTCTGCTGGTTTACTGATCCTGTACTGATCCTGAGTTACATCCAGGACAACATCTGCAAGGAGTTTGTATGTTCTCCCCGTGTTTGTGTGGGTTTCCTCCGGGTTCTCTGGTTTCCTCCCACACTTTAAAGACATACTGATAGGGAATCTAGATTGTGAGCCCCGATGGGGACAGCGATGATAATGTATGTAAAGCGCTGCGGAATATGTTGGCGCTATATAAAATTAAAAATAAAGATTATTATTATTATTATCCTGTATTATACTTCAGAGCTGCAGTCACTATTCTGCTGGTGCAGTCACTGTGTACATACATTACTGATCCTGAGTTACATCCTGTATTATACTCCAGAGCTGCACTCACTATTCTGCTGGTGGAGTCACTGTGTACATACATTACATTATCCTTTACTGATCATGAGTTGCATCCTGTATTAAACTCCACAGCTGCGCTCACTATTCAGCTGGTGCAGTCACTGTGTACATACATTACTGATCCTTTACTGATCCTGAGTTACATCCTGTATTATACTCCAGAGCTGCACTCATTATTCTGCTGGTGCAGTCACTGTGTACATACATTACATTACTGATCCTGTACTGATCCTGAGTTACATCCTGTATTATACTCCAGAGCTGCACTCACTGTTCTGCTGGTGCAGTCACTGTGTACATACATTACATTACAGATCCTGTACTGATCCTGAGTTACATCCTCTATTATACTCCAGAGCTGCACTCACTATTCTGCTGGTGCAGTCATTGTGTACATACATTACATTACTGATCCTGTACTGATCCTGAGTTAAATCCTGAATTATACTCCAGAGCTGCACTCACTATTCTGCTCGTGCAGTCACTGTGTACATACATTACATTACTGATCCTGTACTGATCCTGAGTTACATCCTGTATTATACCCCAGAGCTGCACTCACTATTCTGCTGGTGCAGTCACTGTGTACATACATTATATTACTTATCCTGTACTGATCCTGAGTTACCTCCTGTATTATACTCCAGAGCTGCACTCACTGTTCTGCTAACTCTCACATCTACAAGCAGTGAATATTTGCTGAAGTCATGAAAGTGTTGATTAAAGAAGTCGTCTAGTACTTTATATTACCCACCCCCCCAATCAAGGGTGGATTAAGAGTAGCAAGGGTCCCAGGCAGTTTAGAAGGCGCGGGCCCCCCCCCCCCACACACCTGAAGTATCACGTGACATGTCACATAATGCCCTGTGATACATCATGTGATAGTTCACGTGAAATTAATTTGGCACAATAATAATATATTAATTATAATATTTTTTTTTACATTAATTGTATGACAATATTAAAAGCAAAATTAAGTATGCTGACTTCCCCTATATACAGTATGAGACCCTACACACAATATGAGCTGCCACAATCCTCCCATACACAGCAGGAGGCCGCACGTAGCCATCTATACAAAGCGGGAGGCCACACGTAGACATCTATACACAGCAGGAGGCCACACGTAGCCATCTATACACAGCAGGAGGCCGCACGTAGCCATCTATACACAGCAGGAGGCCGCACGGTGCCATCTATACACAGCCGGAGGCTTCACGTAGCCATCTATACACAGCGGGAGGCCACACGTAGCTATCTATACACAGCAGGAGGCCGCACGTAGCCATCTATACACAGCAGGGGGCCGCACGGTGCCATATATACACAGCGGGAAGCTACACGGTGCCATCTATACACAGCAGGAGGACGCACGTAGCCATCTATACACAGCAGGAGGCCGCACATAGCTATCTATACACAGCGGGAGGCCGCACGTAGCCATCTATATACAGCGGGAGGCCACATGTAGCCATTTATACACAGCGGGAGGCCACACATAGCCATCTATGCACAGCGGGAGGCCACACATAGCCATCTATACACAGCGGGAAGCAGCATGTGGCCATCTATACACAGCAGGAGGCTGCACGGTGCCATCTATACACAGCGGGAGGCCGCACGTAGCCATCTATACACAGCAGGAGGTCGCACGTAGCCATCTATAAACAGCCGGGGGCCGCACGGTGCCATCTATACACAGCAGGAGGCCGCACATAGCTATCCATACACAGCGGGAGGCCGCACGTAGCCATCTATACACAGCGGGAGGCCACATGTAGCCATTTATACACAGCGGGAGGCCACACATAGCCATCTATGCACAGCAGGAGGCCACACGTAGCCATCTATACACAGCGGGAAGCAGCATGTGGCCATCTATGCACAGCAGGAGGCTGCACGGTGCCATCTATACACCGCGGGATGCCACACATAGCCATCTATGCACAGTGGGAGGCTGCACATAGCCATCTATACACAGCGGGAGACCGCACGTAGCCATCTGTACACAGCAGGAGGCCGCACGTAGCCATCTATACACAGCGGAAGGCCGCACGTAGCCATCTATACAGAGCGGAAGGCCGCATGGTGCAATCTATAAACAGCGGGAGGCCGTACGTAGCCATCTATACACAGCGGGAGGCCCACGTAGCCATCTATACACAGCAGGCGGCCGCACGTAGCCATCTATACACAGCGGCAGGCCGCATGTGGCCATCTATACACAGCGGGAGGTCGCACGTAGCCATCTATAAACAGCGGGAGGCCGCACGTAGCCATCCATACACAGCGGGAGGTCGCACGTAGCCATCTATAAACAGCGGGAGGTCGCACATAGCCATCTATAAACAGCGGGAGGCCGCACGTAGCCATCTATACATAGCGGGAGGCTGCACGCAGCAATCTATACACAGCGCGAGGCCGCACATAGCCATCTATACACAGCGGGAGGCTGCACGGAGCCATCTATACACAGCAGGGGGCCGCACGTAGACATCTATACACAGCGGGAGGCTGCACATAGCCATCTATACACAGCAGGAGGTCGCACGTAGCCATCTATACACAGCGGGAGGCCGCACGTAGCCATCGATACACAGCAGGAGGCCACACGTAGCCATCTATACACAGCAGGAAGCTGCATGGCGCCATCTATACACAGCAGGAGGCCACACGGTGCCATCTGTACACAGCGGGAGGCCACACGCAGCCATCTATGCACAGCAGGGGGCCGCACGGTGCCATCTATACACAGCGGGAGGTCGCATGTAGACATCTATACACAGCAGGGGGCCGCACAGTGCCATCTATACACAGCAGGAGGCCGCACGGTGCCATCTATACACAGCAGGAGGCCACACCTAGCCATCTATCTACAGCAGGGGGCCGCACGGCGCCATCTATACACAGCAGGAGGCCGCACGGCACCATCTATACACAGCAGGGGGCCGCACAGTGCCATCTATACACAGCAGGGGGCCGCATGGCACCATCTATACACAGCGGGAGGCCGCTTGGCACCCCCTAGATACAGCGGGAAGCCGCACGGCGTCCCCCGAGTGACAGCGGGAGGCCGCACGGTGCCATCTATACACAGAAGGAGGCCACACGGTGCTATCTATACACAGCGGGAGGCCACACGTAGCCATCTATACACAGCGGGAGGCCGCACAGTGCCATCTATGCACAGCGGGAGGCCGCACTTAGCTATCTACACACAGCAGGAAGCCGCACGTAGCCATCTATACACAGCAGGAGGCCGCACGGTGCCATCTATACACAGCGGGAGGCCGCACGTAGCCACCTATACACAGCAGGAGGCCACACGGCGCCATCTATATACAGCAGGAGGCGGCACATAGCCATCTATACACAGCAGGAGGCCGCTCGGTGCCATCTATACATAGCAGGAGGCCACACGTAGCCATCTATACACAGCAGGAGGCTGTACGGCGCCAACTATACACAGCAGGAGGCCGTACGGTGCCATCTATACACAGCGGGAGGCTGCACTTAGCTATCTATACACAGCAGTAGGTCGCAGGGCGCCATCTATACCCAGCAGGGGGCCGCACGGCGCCATTTATACACAGCGGGAGGTCGCAGGGTGCCATCTATACACAGCGGGAGGCCGCACGTATCCATCTACACACAGCGGGAGGCCACACGTAGCCATCTATACACAGCAGTGGGCCGCACGTAGCCATCTATACACAGCGGGAGGCCGCACAGTGCCATCAATACAAAGCGGGAGGCCGCACATAGCCATCTATACACAGCAGGAGGCTGCAGGTAGCCATCTATACACAGCAGGAGGCCGCACGGTGCTATCTATACACAGAGGGAGGCCGCACGTAGCCATCTATACACAGCAGGAGGCCACACATCGCCATCTATACACAGCAGGGGGCTGCACGTTGCCATCTGTACACAGCAGGAGGCCGCACGGTGCCATCTATACACAGCGGGATGCCGCATGTAGCCATCTACACACAGCAGGAGGCTGCACGGGCCATCTATACACAGCAGAAGGCCGCATGGTACCATCTATACATAGCGGGAGGCCGCACATAGCCATCTATACACAGCAGGAGGCCGCACGTACCGTCTATACACAGCAGCAGGCCGCACGTAGCCATCTATATACAGCGGGAGGCCACACGGTGCCATCTATACACAGCGGGAGGCCGCACGTAGCTATCTATACACAGCAGGGGGCCAAACGGTGCCATCTATACACAGCAGAAGGCCGCACGGTGCCATCTATACACAGCAGGAGACCACACGTAGCCATCTATACACAGCAGGAGGCCACACATAGCCATCTATGCACAGCAGGGGGATGCACGTAGCCATCTATACACAGCGGGAAGCCGCACGGTGCCATCTATACACAGTGGGAGGACGCACGTAGCCATCTATACACAGCGGGAGGCCGCACGTAGCCATCTATACACAGCAGGAGGTCACACGTAGCCATCTATACACAGTGGGAGGCCGCACGTAGCCATCTATACACAGCAGGAGGCCGCACGTAGCCATCTATACACAGCAGGAAGCTGCACGGGGCCATCTATACACAGCAGGAGGCCACACGGTGCCATCTGTACACAGCAGGAGGCTGTACGGCGCAAACTATACACAGCAGGAGGCCGTACGGTGCCATCTATACACAGCAGGAGGCCGCACTTAGCCATCTATACACAGCAGGAGGTCGCAAGGCGCCATCTATACACAGCAGGGGGCCGCACGGCACCATTTATGCACAGCGGGAGGTCGCAGGGTGCCATCTATACACAGCGGGAGGCCGCACGTATCCATCTATACACAGCGAGAGGCCACACGTAGCCATCTATACACAGCAGTGGGCCGCACGTAGCCATCTATACACAGCGGGAGGCCGAACAGTGCCATCTATACAAAGTGGGAGGCCGCACATAGCCATCTATGCACAGCAGGAGGCTGCAGGTAGCCATCTATGCACAGCAGAAGGCCACACGGTGCTATCTATACACAGAGGGAGGCCGCACGTAGCCATCTATACACAGCAGGAGGCCACACATCGCCATCTATACACAGCAGGGGGCTGCACGTAGCCATCTATACACAGCAGGAGGCCACATGGTGCCATCTATACACAGCGGGATGCCGCACGTGGCCATCTATACACAGCAGGAGGCCGCACGTAGCCATCTATACACAGCGGGAGGCCGCACGGTGCCATCTATACACAGCAGGAGGCCACACGTAGCCATCTATACACAGCAGGAGGCCGCACATAGCCATCTATGCACAGCAGGGGGATGCACGTAGCCATCTATACACAGCGGGAAGCCGCACGGTGCCATCTATACACAGTGGGAGGCCGCACTTAGCCATCTATACACAGCGGGAGGCCGCACGTAGCCATCTATACACAGCAGGAGGCCGCAAGTAGCCATCTATACACAGCGGGAGGCCGCACGGTGCCATCTATACACAGCAGGAGGCCGCACGTAGCCATCTATACACAGCAGGAGGCCGCACGTGGCCATCTATACACAGCAGGGGGCCGCACGTAGCCATCTATACACAGCGGGAGGCCGCACGGTGCCATCTATACACAGCAGGAGGCCGCACGGTGCCATCTATACACAGCAGGAGGCCTCACGTAGCCATCTATACACAGCAGGAGGCCGCACATAGCCATCTATGCACAGCAGGGGGATGCACGTAGCCATCTATACACAGCGGGAAGCCGCACGGTGCCATCTATACACAGTGGGAGGACGCACGTAGCCATCTATACACAGCAGGAGGTCACACGTAGCCATCTATACACAGTGGGAGGCCGGACGTAGCCATCTATACACAGCAGGAGGCCGCACGTAGCCATCTATACACAGCAGGAAGCTGCACGGGGCCATCTATACACAGCAGGAGGCCACACGGTGCCATCTGTACACAGCAGGAGGCTGTACGGCGCAAACTATACACAGCAGGAGGCCGTACGGTGCCATCTATATACAGCAGGAGGCCGCACTTAGCCATCTATACACAGCAGGAGGTCGCAAGGCGCCATCTATACACAGCAGGGGGCCGCACGGCACCATTTATGCACAGCGGGAGGTCGCAGGGTGCCATCTATACACAGCGGGAGGCCGCACATATCCATCTATACACAGCGAGAGGCCACACGTAGCCATCTATACACAGCAGTGGGCCGCACGTAGCCATCTATACACAGCGGGAGGCCGCACAGTGCCATCTATACAAAGTGGGAGGCCGCACATAGCCATCTATACACAGCAGGAGGCTGCAGGTAGCCATCTATACACAGCAGAAGGCCACACGGTGCTATCTATACACAGAGGGAGGCCGCACGTAGCCATCTATACACAGCAGGAGGCCACACGTCGCCATCTATACACAGCAGGGGGCTGCACGTAGCCATCTATACACAGCAGGAGGCAGCATGGTGCCATCTATACACAGCGGGATGCCGCACGTGGCCATCTATACACAGCAGGAGGCCGCACGTAGCCATCTATACACAGCGGGAGGCCGCACGGTGCCATCTATACACAGCAGGAGGCCACACGTAGCCATCTATACACAGCAGGAGGCCGCACATAGCCATCTATGCACAGCAGGGGGATGCACGTAGCCATCTATACACAGCGGGAAGCCGCACGGTGCCATCTATACACAGTGGGAGGCCGCACTTAGCCATCTATACACAGCGGGAGGCCGCACGTAGCCATCTATACACAGCAGGAGGCCGCAAGTAGCCATCTATACACAGCGGGAGGCCGCACGGTGCCATCTATACACAGCAGGAGGCCGCACGTAGCCATCTATACACAGCAGGAGGCCGCACGTGGCCATCTATACACAGCAGGGGGCCGCACGTAGCCATCTATACACAGCGGGAGGCCGCACGGTGCCATCTATACACAGCAGGAGGCCGCACGGTGCCATCTATACACAGCAGGAGGCCTCACGTAGCCATCTATACACAGCAGGAGGCCGCACATAGCCATCTATGCACAGCAGGGGGATGCACGTAGCCATCTATACACAGCGGGAAGCCGCACGGTGCCATCTATACACAGTGGGAGGCCGCACTTAGCCATCTATACACAGCGGGAGGCCGCACGTAGCCATCTATACACAGCAGGAGGCCGCAAGTAGCCATCTATACACAGTGGGAGGCCACACGGTGCCATCTATACACAGTGGGAGGCCGCACGTAGCCATCTATACACAGCAGGAGGCCGCAAGTAGCCATCTATACACAGCGGGAGGTCGCAAATAGCCATCTATAAACAGCGGGAGGCCTCACGTAGCCATCTATACACAGCAGGAGGCCGCACATAGCCATCTATGCACAGCAGGGGGATGCACGTAGCCATCTATACACAGCGGGAAGCCGCACGGTGCCATCTATACACAGTGGGAGGCCGCACTTAGCCATCTATACACAGCGGGAGGCCGCACGTAGCCATCTATACATAGCAGGAGGCCGCAAGTAGCCATCTATACACAGCGGGAGGCCGCACGGTGCC
Organism: Phyllobates terribilis; assembly: GCF_046119375.1. Classification (NCBI taxonomy): domain Eukaryota; kingdom Metazoa; phylum Chordata; class Amphibia; order Anura; family Dendrobatidae; genus Phyllobates; species Phyllobates terribilis. The sequence continues at coordinate 49,723,983 of NW_027362764.1, forward strand.
ATCTATACACAGTGGGAGGCCGCACGTAGCCATCTATACACAGCGGGAGGCCGCACGTAACCATCTATACACAGCAGGAGGCCGCAAGTAGCCATCTATACACAGCGGGAGGCCGCACGTAGCCATCTATACACAGCAGGGTGCTGCACGGTATCATTTATACACAGAAGGAGGCCACACGTAGCCAACTATACACAGCAGGGGGCCACACGGCGCCACCTATACACAGCAGGAGGCTGCACGGTGCCATCTATACACAGCAGGAGGCCGCACGGTGCCATCTATACACAGCGGGAGGCTGCACGTAGCCATCTATACACAGCGGGAGGCCGCACGGCACCCCCCAGATACAGCGGGAGGTTTCACGGCGGCCACCCAGAGACAGCGGGAGGCCGCACGGTGCTCCCCCAGAGACAGCGGGAGGCCGAACGCAGTCACGCACACACACACAAACATATACAGACATATACATACATACATGCATAAACACATTTGAAGCACAAAAATACATATAAACAGACATCACACAATGATATCTGCACATACACTCACACACACACACACTCACTCACTCACCATCCCCCGGCTCCCATCGTCCATCTCCTCTCCGGTGGTAAGTAGTAGTGCAGGGCGCGCACTGCGTGACGTCACACTAGCAGACACGGCCGCGCACAGGGCCTTGTCTCCTAGCTGTGACGCGGCTGGGCCAGCACACAGGGAAGTTAACAGGTGCAGTGCTGGCCCGGCCGAAGAAGAAGCAGCTGCCGTGCGCCATTGCTGGGGGAGCGGTCCAGGGGCCCCCCGCATCTGCCTGCCGGTATGTGTCGTGGCGGCACGCATTATAATGAGGGCAATCTGGCCATTGCCCCCCAGGAGCCCCGGGGCCCCGGGCGGTAGCCCAGATTGACCTCATTATAATCTGCCTATGCCCCCAATGTATCCCCCGGGGCCCCTAAGACTTTTTGTAAATACCTTACGTTGCTGTTTCTGCCTGTGAGTGGCGCTATCCTTGGCCGCTCACAGTCATCACGTGACCCCACACTGACATCACGACAAGTGAGGCGTGACTCAGCGCTGGGGTCCTCGCGGTGGCTGCTGGGTTGTGGGTGTGGTTACCCCCCCGCATCACACCCAGCATCCACCGCGCGCTTTCCCAATGAATGGGGAGAGGCAGAGCATGCGGTAGATGCCGGGTGTGACTCGGGGGGGTAACCCCGCCCACAACCCAGCAGCCACCGTGGGACGCAGAAGACAGAGACCCAGCACTTGTAGTGATGTCAGCGGATGTCAGAGCCGGCTGCAGCCGGGGGTCACGTGATGCCTGTGAGCGGCCAGTGATAGCGCCTCTCACAGGCAGTATCTGCAACATAAGATAATTACAAAAATCCTTAGGGGCCCCCAGGCGATACATTGGGGGGGGGGTAATCTAAAGTACTTGACAACCTCTTTAATGAGTAGTCCTCCTATGTTCGGTGGGAGGGGTAAGATTAGTGTTACTCTATGTGATCAGCTCCTTCACAGTGGAATTTTAGGGTTTTTCCTCTGTTTCTGTAACTCCTATATAACAGTATCAGGAGCGCTGAGCACACATGCACTAATGTGCATCCACTAAATATACAGTAAATGGATAGATCTGTTTTAATGAGCGTGTGGGATTTTCATTATGTCTCCATCCTGGTGACCTCCATAGGAAAAGCTGCCTGTTTGCACTGTTCTTCCTGGCCGAATCATAGGAAATAAATATTACATAACAGAAGTGATGGAGGTGATATGGAAAACAGCGGTCACCAAACATCGTCTACGAATCCCCCGCAGCTAGCATCACAATATCAAATGTATTCCTGGCCAGCGGGCAATAAGGGATGGAGCGCAGCCCATGTTTATAACAAAACTATCAAATCCCTAAGGAGTAACACTTACAGGGGCTGTCACATTTAGACAACCCTATTAGGAATCCTCATCCTATAGAGAAGAACGAAAGAGCGTCTTATACATTGGACGACCAAGCATGTCCATATATTACATAAGCAGCCCACTTATTTCATTGGGAACTATACAATGCTTCACTTTTCCTGTGGAGGCGCTGCAGGAGAACAGAGTAGTTGCTATCAGGTTACAGCTGATCGCTGGAGATTGCAGCAATGATCAGCTCATTCTCTAATTACTAACAAATAGTGATTAATCCAAAGCAGAGAACCTCTTTAAAGGGATCACTTTTGGGTGTTTCCACTACATGAAGCTGAAAATAAGATATCTACTCCCTCTTAGCTGCACAGGGAACGGATTTACACAGCCCTGTATCATTATATTTTTAATATAGAGGTAATGTATTGTATTTGCATATGTTTATATGTAATAAAGTTTGGAAAGGTTAAAATAAGCCAAATGCCCAAAAATTTGGCCAAGGGGAACTATCCTTTTAATTTCCTACAATAACCAACTAAAGGTGTTAGAGACGCCATAGACTTAGCAGAGGTACAGATAATCACTCGGATTAATTTGTGGAAATCCAGCATGGGACTACTTTGATTGCACATTGGATTAGCAGAATTTTCAGAGACGCAGGAGCCAGATTAATGGAATTTTACTGCTCCAGGCCACCTTCCATCTTCCTTCTAAAAAATATTCTTGAATGAACAAAAAGCAATGTGCAAATGAAAGGGAGCATCACAGCATGATCAGGCTATGAAGGATTTCATAGGTCTGCATAGGAGCTGCATACATAAAACGGTAGAAGATGTTTAAGACTGTTTACAAAGTTGGTTCATTTTTTTCCCCAGATGCATTGGATCAATAAGAGGTAGACAAGTGGGCCATGGAAAAGTGGAAATAATATCTGTTCATCCATTCATACATTTCCAGGAGTAACAACAGACGAACAGCACAATGCAGACAACAAATTCTGCAGAATTGTAGTTTTATGGGGATTATAAGTATTTGCTAAAACAGACGTGTCAGGAACGGTGACAAATCATCTTAAAAGGGAGGAGGATTTATCATTCCGTCATCGCCAAATTAATATTTTTAGGTGTTACAATTTTAAACACTGGTTTTCCTCTCGCTCTGATTCACGGGCCTGTGGCATTTTGAAATGCATATATCAATTATCTGATTCCTGCCGAAAACTGATAATGCAAACGTCCTAATCACAAACAACATAATAAGCAGCATAATAGTTACTGATGAGGATTACCACTCATTGCAACCTGCAGGAATCATGTGAGCAATGTCTCCACCTAGAGGATGTTGGGATACTTACATTTAAAAAATTGAAAAGGCGTATTGTGAATGTGAACTGCAAGAGTTACAACTGTTTCATAGAAGCAGCTTGTCATTATCAGGCAGTGACTTAACTAGAGCCCCATGGGCCCCATGTATATTAGTCACATGTATATTAGTCCCATCTATAAAGACATACATGTTCACTCTTCATGTAATAATCTCATCCTGGCACCTTCCTGTAATAATGTTCCCCTTCCTGGTATAATGTCCCCCATCGTGGCACCTTCCTGTAATAATGTCCCCTATGCTGGCCCCATTCTGTAATGATGTCCCCCGTCCTGGCCTCCATCTTGTAATAATGTCCCTCATTCTAGACCTCTTCTTGTTATAATGTCCCCCATCCCGGGAACCTTCCTGGTATATTGTCGCACATCCTGGCCCCTTCCTGTAAATGTGTCCCCTATCCTGGTATAATGCCCCCATCCTGGCCAGCCTCTACCTTGCATAATGTCACCCGTCCTGGCCTCCATCTTGTAATAATGTCCCTCATCCTGGGCCTCTTCCTGTTATAATGTCCCCCATCACAGACTCCTTCCTAGTATACTGTCCCACGTCCCGGTATAATGTCCACCAACATGGGCACCTTTCTGATATATTTGTTCCCCATCTTGAGCCTCTTCCAGTAATAATGTCTCCAATCCTGGCCCCCTTTCTGATATAATGTCCCCCATTCTTGCCCCTTCTTCTAGCAATGTCCTCCATTCTGGGCTACTACCTTGTATAATGTCCCCCTTCCTGGTATAATGTCCCCCCATCCTGGGCCCCTAGCTTCTATAATGTCAACCCATCCTGGGTCCCATCCTGGTGTACTGTCCCCCATCCTGGTAAAATGTCCCCCATCCTGGGCCCCTTCCTTGTATAATGTTTGTTCTGCTGCTCCTTTCCAACACATAAAAAAAAAATTAATAAACGATTCTTCCTACCTTCCTCTGCTCCCTTGACGTGCGGCGTCCTCTTCTGTAACCTGCAGCTGACTTCTGTGAGCCAGCCATGAGTGGGGCATCACGTCATGGGCACGCCAGTGTTAGCTGCCGGCCTCTGTTTGGTCAGCGGTATGTATTGCACTATGGTGAGTCTCCGCAGTGCAATACACTTCCGCTCAATGTGCGTCCTCGAACGCCTGCACGGGCCAAGTCGCAATTGCACCCACTATCGTTACGCCCCTGTTGTCAGTGGTTTAGTCTACAAAGACGTCCTGATCCATCAAAACCGGCACTCTCCACGGTCTTGATGAGGGGACAGGGTAGAGGTGTCTGATTCATTAAGAAGCATATGCTCACCTGGAGCGTCTGACGAGTGGTGTGCAACTCCATGTGTGCCTTGCTACAGATCCGGTCCTTACTGTAGTAAGATTTGTGGTGCAGCGAACACAGCTGTTCAGCACGAATTTGATGAATGGTGGTCGCCACGTCCTCATCTCGCCCCAAATCTGCCCATCTTCTTGGAGCTGGGTGAAAAGGGCCAGCCATTGAGTTGCGCAAAAACTTTGCAAACCTATCTTTTTCACACCAGACTTCTGCTTTGATGAATAGGGCTCTTAGGGTCCGTTTCCCTGGAGCAAACGCCGGCGCGATACGACTGCTGATCAGTAAACTTTTACCCAATGGCGGTCGTTTTAATGAATGTTTACACAGACAGGTCAAAGTAAACAATGTGTGTAGAGCAATCAATGTCCCATCAGTCTCCACTGTTCCTTTCTTGCTATTCCATGATTCCAGTACTGCTACATCAGTCTCCACTGTTCCTTTCTTGCTATTCCATGATTCCAGTACTGCTACATCAGTCTCCACTGTTCCTTTCTTGCTATTCTATGATTCCAGTACTGCTACATCAGTCTCCACTGTTCCGCTCCTGCTATTCCATTATTCCAGTACTGCTACATCAGTCTCCACTGTTTTGCTGCCATGATTCTAGTATTGATACATCAGTTTCTGCTGTTCCGAATCTACTATTCCATCATTCAGTTTTCTACATCAGTCTCCACTGTTCTGCTCCTGCTATTCCATGATTACAGTTCTGCTACATCATTCTCAACTGTTCTGCTCATGCTATTCCATGATTCCAGGATTGCTACATCAGTCTCCACTGTTCCATTTTTGCTATTCCATGATTCCAAGACTTCTATATCAGTCTCTGCTGTTCCGTTCTTGCTATTCCATAATTCCAGTTATGCTACATCATTCTCTGCTGTTTCATTCCTGCTATTCCTTGATACCAGTACTGCAACATCAGTATCCGCTGTTCTGCTCCTTCTAGTCTATTATTCCAATACTGCTGAATCAGTCTCTGTTGATCCGTTCATGCTATTCCATGATTCCAGTTTTGCTACATCAGTCTCCACTGTTACACTCCTCCTATTCCATGATTCCAGTACTGCTACATCATTCTCCACTGTTCCGCCCCTGCTATTCCATGATTCCAGTATTGCTACATCAGTCTCTGCTGTTCCGTACATGCTATTACATGATTGCAGTACTTCTACATGAGTCTCCACTGTTCCTCTCCTGCTATTCCATGATTCCAATATTGCTACATCAGTCTCTGCTGTTCCGTACCTGATATTCCATAATTCCAGTACTGCTACATCAGTCTCCGCTGTTCCGCTCCTGCTATTCCATGATTCCAGTACTACTGCACCAGTCTCTGCTATTCTGACCTTGCTATTCCTTGATTCCAGTACTGTTGCATCACTCTCTGCTATTCTGCTCTTTCTATTCCATGTATCTAGTACTGCTACATCAATAACTGCTGTTCTGCTTCTGCTATTCCATGATTCTAGTACTACTTCATGAATGTCCACTGTTCTGCTCCTGCTATTCCATGATTCAATTCTGCTACATCAGTCTCTGCTTTTCTGCTTCTGCTTTTCCATGATTCCGGTACGGCTACATCAGTCTCCACTGTTCTGCTCCTGTTATTCCATGATTCCAGGATTGCTACATCAGTCTCCACTGCTCCACTCCTGCTATTCCATGATTCCAGGATTGCTACATCAGTCTCCACTGTTCCACTCCTGCTATTCCATGATTCAAGTACTGCTACATCAGTCTCCACTGTCCTGCTCCTGTTATTCCATGATTCCAGGATTGCTACATCAGTCTCCACTGCTCCACTCCTGCTATTCCATGATTCAAGTACTGCTACATCAGTCTCCACTGTTCCTTTCTTGCTATTCCATGATTCCAGTACTGCTACATCAGTCTCCACTGTTCCTTTCTTGCTATTCCATGATTCCAGTACTGCTACATCAGTCTCCACTGTTCCTTTCTTGCTATTCCATGATTCCAGTACTGCTACATCAGTCTCCACTGTTCCTTTCTTGCTATTCCATGATTCCAGTACTGCTACATCAGTCTCCACTGTTCCTTTCTTGCTATTCCATGATTCCAGTACTGCTACATCAGTCTCCACTGTTCCGCTCCTGCTATTCCATGATTCCAGTACTGCTACATCAGTCTCCACTGTTTCGCTGCCATGATTCTAGCATTGATACATTAGTTTCTGCTGTTCCGAATCTACTATTACATCATTTCAGTTTTCTACATCAGTCTCCACTGTTCTGCTCCTGCTATTCCATGATTACAGTATTGCTACATCAGTCTCTGCTGTTCCGTACCTGATATTCCATAATTCCAGTACTGCTACATCAGTCTCCGCTGTTCCGCTCCTGCTATTCCATGATTCCAGTACTGCTGCACCAGTCTCTGCTATTCTGACCTTGCTATTCCTTGATTCCAGTACTGTTGCATCACTCTCTGCTATTCTGCTCTTTCTATTCCATGTATCTAGTACTGCTACATCAATAACTGCTGTTCTGCTTCTGCTATTCCATGATTCTAGTACTACTTCATGAATGTCCACTGTTCTGCTCCTGCTATTCCATGATTCAATTCTGCTACATCAGTCTCTGCTTTTCTGCTTCTGCTTTTCCATGATTCCGGTACGGCTACATCAGTCTCCACTGTTCTGCTCCTGTTATTCCATGATTCCAGGATTGCTACATCAGTCTCCACTGCTCCACTCCTGCTATTCCATGATTCCAGGATTGCTACATCAGTCTCCACTGTTCCACTCCTGCTATTCCATGATTCAAGTACTGCTACATCAGTCTCCACTGTCCTGCTCCTGTTATTCCATGATTCCAGGATTGCTACATCAGTCTCCACTGCTCCACTCCTGCTATTCCATGATTCAAGTACTGCTACATCAGTCTCCACTGTTCCTTTCTTGCTATTCCATGATTCCAGTACTGCTACATCAGTCTCCACTGTTCCTTTCTTGCTATTCCATGATTCCAGTTCTGCTACATCAGTCTCCACTGTTCCTTTCTTGCTATTCCATGATTCCAGTACTGCTACATCAGTCTCCACTGTTCCTTTCTTGCTATTCCATGATTCCAGTACTGCTACATCAGTCTCCACTGTTCCTTTCTTGCTATTCCATGATTCCAGTACTGCTACATCAGTCTCCACTGTTCCGCTCCTGCTATTCCATGATTCCAGTACTGCTACATCAGTCTCCACTGTTTCGCTGCCATGATTCTAGCATTGATACATTAGTTTCTGCTGTTCCGAATCTACTATTACATCATTTCAGTTTTCTACATCAGTCTCCACTGTTCTGCTCCTGCTATTCCATGATTACAGTATTGCTACATCAGTCTCCACTATTCCACTCCTCCTATTCCATGATTACAGTTCTGCTACATCATTCTCAACTGTTCTACCCCTGCTATTCCATGATTCCAGGATTGCTACATCAGTCTCCACTGTTCCGTTTTTGCTATTCCATGATTCCAGGATTTCTACATCAGTTTTTGCTGTTCCGTTCTTGCTATTCCATAATTCCAGTTATGCTACATCATTCTCTGCTGTTTCATTCCTGCTATTCCTTGATACCAGTACTGCTACATCAGTATCTGCTGTTCTGCTCCTGCTAGTCTATTATTCTAATACTGCTGAATCAATCTCTGTGGATCCGTTCATGCTATTCCATGATTCCAGTTTTGCTTAATCTGTCTCCACTGTTACACTCCTCCTATTCCATGATTCCAGTACAGCTACATCTTTCTCCACTGTTTGGCCCCTGCCATTCCATGATTCCAGTATTGCTACATCAGTCTCTGCTGTTCCGTACCTGTTATTCCATGATTGCAGTACTTCTACATGAGTTTCCACTGTTCCTCTCCTGCTATTCCATGATTCCAGTTTTCTACATCAGTCTCGACTGTTCTGCTCTTGCTTTTCCATTATTCCAGTACTGATACATCATTCTCCACTGTTCTGCCCCTGCTATTCCATGATTCCAGGATTTCTACATCAGTCTCTGCTGTTCCGTTCTTGATATTCCATAATTTCAGTTATGCTACATCATTCTCTACTGTTTCATTCCTGCTATTCCATGATGCCAGGATTGCTACATCAGTCTCCGCTGTTCCACTCCTGCTATTCCATGATTCCAGTTCTGCTACATCATTCTCAACTGTTCTGCCCCTGCTATTCCATGGTTCCAGGATTGATACATCAGTCTCCACTGTTCCGCTTCTGCTATTCCATGATTTCAGTACTGCTACATGAGTCTCCATTATTTCGCTCCTGCTATTACATGATTCCAGTATTGCTACATCAGTCTCTGCTGTTCCGTACCTGCTATTCCATGATTCCAGTTTTCTACTTCAGTCTCCACTGTTCCGCCCCTGCTATTCCATAATTCCAGGATTTCTACATCGGTCTCCGCTGTGCCGTTTTTGCTATTCCATAATTCCAATTATGCTACATCAGTCTCTGCTGTTCCATTCCTGCTATTCCATGATACCACTACTGCTACATCAGTATCCGCTGTTCTGCTCCTGCTATTCTATTATTCCAATACTGCTACATCAGTCTCTGCGGATCCGTTCGTGCTATTCCATAATTCCAGTTTTGCTACATCAGTCTCCACTGTTCCACTCCTCCTATTCCATGATTCAAGTACTGCTACATCATTCTCCACTGTTTCGCCCCTGCTATTCCATGATTCCAGTATTTCTACATCAGTTTCTGCTGTTCCGTACCTGCCATTCCATGATTGCAGTACTTCTACATCAGTCTCCGCTGTTCCACTCCTGCTATTCCGTGATTTCAGTACTGTTACATGAGCCTTCACTGTTCCGCTCCTGCTAATACATGATTCCAGTATTGCTACATCAGTATCTGTGGATCCGTTCGTGCTATTCCATAATTCCAGTTTTGCTACATCAGTTTCCACTGTTTCACTCCTCCTATTCAATGATTCCAGTACTGGTACATCATTCTCCAATATAGCTACATCAGTCTCTGTTGTTCCACTCTTGCTATTCCATGATTTCAGTACTGCTTCATGAGTCTCCACTGTTTCGCTCCTGCTATTACATGATTCCAGTATTGCTACATCAGTCTCTGCTGTTCCGTACCTGCTATTCCATGATTCCAGTTTTCTACATCAGTCTCCACTGTTCTGCTCCTGCTATTCCATTATTCCAGTACTGCTACATCATTCTCCACTGTTCCGCCCCTGCTATTCCATAATTCCAGGATTTCTACATCGGTCTCCGCTGTTCCGTTCTTGCTATTCCATAATTCCAGTTATGCTACATCATTCTCTACTGTTTCATTCTTGCTATTCCATGATACCAGGATTGCTACATGAGTCTCCGCTGTTCCGCTCCTGCTATTCCATGATCCCCGTTTTCTACATCAATCTCTACTGTTCTGCTCTTGCTATTCTATTATTCCAGTACTGCTACATCATTCTCCACTGTTCCGCCCCTGCTATTCCATAATTCCAGGATTTCTACATCGGTCTCCGCTGTTCCATTCTTGCTATTCCATAATTCCAGTTATGCCACATCATTCTCCACTGTTTTATTCCTGCTATTACATGATACCAGGATTGCTACATCAGTCTCCGCTGTTCCGTTCTTGATATTCCATAATTCCAGTTATGCTACATCATTCTCTACTTTTTCATTCCTGCTTTTCCATGATGCCAGGATTTCTACATCAGTCTCCGCTGTTCCACTCCTGCTATTCCATGATTCCAGTTCTGCTGCATCATTCTCAACTGTTCTGCCCCTGCTTTTCCATGGTTCCAGGATTGCTATATCAGTCTCCACTGTTCCGCTTCTGCTATTCCATGATTCCAGGATTGCTACTTCAGTCTCCACTGTTCCGTTTCTGTTATTCCATGATTCCAGGATTGTTACATCAGTCTCTGCTGTTCCGTTCTTGCTATTCCATGATACCACTACTGCTACATCAGTATCCGCTGTTCTGTTCCTGCTATTCTATTATTCCAATACTGCTACATCAGTCTCTGCGGATCCGTTCATGCTATTCCATAATTCCAGTTTTGCTACATCAGTCTCCACTGTTCCACTCCTCCTATTCCATGATTCAAGTACTGCTACATCATTCTCCACTGTTCCGCCCCTGCTATTCCATGATTCCAGTATTTCTACATCAGTCTCTGCTGTTCCGTACCTGCCATTCCATGATTGCAGTACTTCTACATCAGTCTCCGCTGTTCCACTCCTGCTATTCCGTGATTTCAGTACTGTTACATGAGCCTTCACTGTTCTGCTCCTGCTATTACATGATTCCAGTATTGCTACATCAGTATCTGTGGATCCGTTCGTGCTATTCCATAATTCCAGTTTTGCTACATCAGTTTCCACTGTTTCACTCCTCCTATTCCATGATTCCAGTACTGCTACATCATTCTCCAATATTGCTACATCAGTCTCTGCTGTTCCACTCCTGCTACTCCATGATTTCAGTACTGCTACATGAGTCTCCACTGTTTCGCTCCAGCTATTACATGATTCCAGTATTGCTACATCAGTCTCTGCTGTTCCGTACCTGCTATTTCATGATTCCAGTTTTCTACTTCAGTCTCCACTGTTCTGCTCCTGCTATTCCATTATTCCAGTACTGCTGAATCATTCTCCACTGTTCCGCCCCTGCTATTCCATAATTCCAGGATTTCTACATCGGTCTCCGCTGTTCCGTTCTTGCTATTCCAGTTATGCCACATCATTCTCCACTGTTTTATTCCTGCTATTATATGATACCAGAATTGCTATATCAGTCTCCGCTGTTCCAGTCCTGCTATTCCATGATACCAGTACTGCTACATCAGTCTTTGCTGTTCCGCTCCTGCTATTTGATGATTCCAGGATTGCTACATCAGTCTCCGCTGTTCCGCTCCTGCTACTCCATGATTAATGTACTGCTACATCAGTCTCCACTGTTCTGTTCCTGCTATTCCATGATTCAAGGATTTCTACATCAGTCTCCATTGTTCCGCTCCTGCTAATCATTGATTCCAATACTGATACATCAATCTCCACTGTTCTGCTCCTGATATTCCATGATTCCAGTTTTCTACATCAGTCTATGCTGTGCTGCTCCTGCTATTCCATGATTCCAGTTCTACTTCATCATTCTCCGTTGTTCCATTCCTGCTATTCCATTATACCAGTACTGCTGAATCAGTATCCGCTGTTCTGCTCCTGCTATTCTGTTATTCCAATACTGCTACATCAGTCTCCACTGTTCTGCTCCTGCTATTCCATGATTCCAGTACTGCTACATCAGTCTGTGTGGATCCGTTCTTGGTATTCCATGATTCCAGTTTTTCTACATCATTCTCCGCTGTTCCATTCCTGCTATTCCATAATTCCATTTCTGCTACATCACCACTAAACACTCAATTTTACTGTGTCTGTTCCACATTGCTGTTGCCTACTCTGCTTCATCCATGATTCCAGCTCAGCTACCATAAAAAAAGAAACACACCACACAATGCTCGACTTTACATACAAAATGTTCCAGCTCAGCTAAGCCATTTGCTGCTTTCCCAGGTCTGCAGCATCTGCTACTGCTATTCCAACTTGACTACCACCTGTCCATGCTGCATTGGAATTGCTTTTCCGGACCAAGGGCTTTGAGGATCCACCTCACAAGGTAAGGGCCGATTAATATAATCTGATCAGTTCCTTAGAAAACCTTTAGCTGTCCCAATGGGCATGCAACAAAAAAGATACACAGCTGTCCATAACTTAGTTACAACACATATGGGTATCACTTTTCACCCTGGATTTTAGCCTACCTCACACCCCCAACAAACATTGCAGCTAAGCTGGAGACAGTGATCATGGCTTATCCCTAATTGGAACTAAAACACAGCCAAGAAAATCCATAAATGAGCATAATTTACTTTTTTAACTACATTTTTCTATTGCTCAAATGCATAATAAAAAAATAAATAAAGCAGCTTTGTAAACAGTTGTGTTTACAAATATCCTACCTTATTGTGTACACAGCTCCTATGCGCAACTATGTGTTAGATACAACAAAACCCTGTGTAACAGGGTTATCAAAAAGAAGGAAAACAAATGGAACCAGGAATAACTGCAGGTTCAGACTACAGAGGGTTTGTTTGTTGTCTGGTTCCATGACGACACATCACTGTACATTGGAACTGTAGATACAAAACGGTAGATTTTTTTTTAATTCAGTACTTGCCGAATGATACCTGGTAAATTTAGTCTTCACTCACCCAGCTTTATCCAAAGACTAAATGTTATATAAATGAAAAAAGTTGAAAAGGGATTTTACAGTGCCCGACTCCGCATAAATTCAGTACGTCTTCCCTTTCTCTGGGAGTCTCCTGTATATTATGGAAGCGGGAAATCTATCACTACACTTTTTGTCATTCAGGGCTGTGGAAAAGCTGGGTGACCATCCATGAGATCTGCTATGATTTGTCACCCAGCTTTCCTAGGAAAGTAAACCCAAAAGGCAAAACGATGGAGTCAGAGCCGCGACGTCGGCGTGATTTACCTAAGCTTTTAAGCGGAGAGTGAAAGGATAGTTTACAATTTTTCTTGGCTTGGAAGCAAATATGTGAAAAGAAGAAAAGCGTATACTGTACCGAGCTGTGTTTATGTAGGTGACATGTTGCGGAGAAGTCACGAGGCGGAGGGGTGGTGGTGGTGGGTGATGGCAGCCGTACAACAGCGCCAATGTGTTACTTGCGCTTTTATGTCCGTGCTGTAAAACTGAGATCTGATTGCAATATCGTTTTTTTACCAACTTTTTGTTTGTTTTGTGATGTGGAAATCCTGCAGATCCAGGTACTTAGCCGTAATTACACGTTCAGTCCTGATCGGACAGGTTTAATAGAATCTATAATTAATGGGGGAGGGGTTGAGGGGTGTCGCGATGTGATTACATTGGCCGGAGTTCAGAACGCTTTTCAGTAAGTTTTTTATTGAAAGAATAATAATTATTACTTATGTTATTAAAGTGTAATTCCTCCTTTCATCAACATTTCAGAAGTTTTATCTACAGACCCAGTCGAGGAACTTTTCGATTACTTTCTTTTTTTTTACGTTTTTGGGCCGATTCGGAGCTATTTTACGTCATTTTCTACAGTCATACGCATGGCTGTTTTTTTTTTTTTTAAAAGTCTTCTTCAGACATGTGAACAAATAGCTGAGCGCTAAAGCTGCCATACACATAAGATTGTAATTATCCAGGATTCGGCAGGTCAATCATCTGTCAGATCGCTCGCATGGCACCACCATGACCTGCTACAATAGCTGCCAGTTAGAAGAGGTGGTGCTATTGTCAATGCCGGGAAACCCAGGACGAGCCGGATGCAGGTCTCCCAACTTTTAAAAACACGGAGTGCACATGCACAGCTCTGCTACATCAATACACACACAGCTCTGCTATTTAAATATACACCCATACACAAACAGCTCTGCTACATCAGTATATAATCATACACACGCACATCGTTGTTACATCAACACACACTCATATACACTCAAATCTTCTACATCAATACACACACACAGGTCTGCTACATTAATAAAAACTCATATACATGCAGCTATGCTACATCAATACAAACAGCTCTGCTACATTAATGCACACTCAAATACACACAGCTCTGCTACATAAATACACACAGCTTTGCTACATCAATACACACATAGCTCTGCTACATTAATACACACTCATATACACACAGCTATGCTACATTAATACACACAGCTCTGCTACATTAATACACACAGTTCTGCTACATTAATAAGCACTCATATACACACAGCTATGCTACATTAATACACACAGCTCTGCTACATTAATAAGCACTCATATACACAGCTCTGCTATGTCAATACACACAGGTCTGCTACATTAATAAGCACTCATATACACACAGCACTGCTACGTCAATACACACAGCTCTGCTACATTAATAAGCACTCATATTCACATAGTTCTGCTATGTCAATACACACAGCTCTGCTACATTAATAAGCACTCATATACACACAGCACTGCTACATCAATACACACAGCTCTGCTTCATTAATACACACCCATATGCATACTGCTCTGCTACATCAATACAAACACACACACAGAATTATGTCAGTAGTGTAGTTACTGTGGGGCAGAGGGTGCAGTCGCACTGGGCTCCGTGTTCAGAGGGGCCCACACGGAGCTACGCTATTCTTAACTGTATCGGCATGCACAGCTGGCCGACACAGTTAAGCCCCACTCAGTGGCAGACCGCCAATGGCAGCTGGACACGTGGCTGCTATGTGGCCCGTGAGTCAGGGACCTTGTGCTGACATATCAGGGCTTCAGGCATGATGATGTCACTACATGGCACCCGCTGTGCTGAGATGTGCGGAGCTTCAGAATGCTCGCAGCAGAGACCAGAGCAGCGGAGGAACGAGGAGGAGAGGTGAATATTGTATTTTTTTTTTTAATTTTGGTGGCCATAACACTATATAGAGGACTATGGGGAGTGCATTATACTATATAGAGGACTATGGGGAGTGCATTATACTATATAGAGGACTATGGGGAGTGCATTATACTATATAGAGGACTATGGGGAGTGCATTATACTATATAGAGGACTATGGGGAGTGTATTATACTATATGGAGGACTATGGGGAGTGTATTATACTATATAGAGGACTATGGGGAGTGCATTATACTATATAGAGGACTATGGGGAGTGCATTATACTATATAGAGGACTATGGGGAGTGTATTATACTATATGGAGGACTATGGGGTGTGCTTTATACTGTATGGAGAGCTATGGGGAGTGCATTATACTATATGGAGGACTATGGGGAATGCATTATACTATATGGAGGACTATGGGGAGTGCATTATACTATATGGAGGACTATGGAGAGTGCATTATACTATATGGAGGACTATGGGGAGTGCATTATACTGTATGGAGGACTATGGAGAGTGCAGTATACTGTATGGAGAACTATGGGGAGTGTATTATACTATATAGCCGACTATAGGGAGTGCATTATACTGTATGGAGGACTATGGGGAGGGCATTACACTATATGGAGGGCTATGGGGGTGCATTATACTTTATTGAGGACTATGGTGAATGCATTATACTGTATGGAGGACTATGGGGAGTGCATTATACTATATGGAGGGCTATGGGTTGTATCATATTGTATAGAGGACTATGTGGAGTGCATTATATTGTATGTAGGACTATGAGGAGTGCATTATGCATTATACTATATGGAGGGCTATGGGGTCCATTATACTATATGGAGGACTATGGGTTGTATCATACTATATAGAGGGCTATGTGGGGGCCATTATAATATTTGGAGGGCTATGTGGAAGATGTTATACTTTATGGAGGGCTTTGTGGGGGCAATTATACTGTAAGCAAACAGTTATACAGTGTGAAGGTTTGTGTGGAGTCCATCATACTGTGTTGAGGCCTGTGTGACCTCAACAAAGTATGGACCATTATACAGTAAGGACCATTCTACAGTGTGGAGGGTTGTGTTGGGGGCATTGTACTGTATGAAGGGCTGTGTTGGGGGTCACAGTTGAGGATCATACTGTGTTGGGGTTATAGAGTTTGGGTCTAATCAGTGCCTATTATACAATTTGGGGGCTAATTCAGAGGCCATTATTCAGTTTGGGGCCGTCCGTGGGGGCAATCACACAGTGTGGGGGGCTCTCATACATTGTAGGGAAATCTACCACACTGTATATAGTGGAGCTGTGCCCACCACACTGTATATAGTGGAGCTGTGGGGCCCAAAATACTGTGTATAGGGGAACTGTGAGATATCATACTGTGTATAGGGGAGCAGTGGACCCATTATAGTGTGTATATGGGAGCTATGGACCCATTATACTGTGTATAGGGGAGCAGTACATTGGGGGTCTCAGGGGACATTATTAAATGTTAAGTGGGCACTTAAGAAGCATTATTGTTATACGGCACTCAGAGTATTGTGGTCGTCAAAGGGGCAAAAAGTGGACCCTGTTTTCTAGAGCATTTGCTCAGGGCAATAGTATTTTCTAGGGGGCAACCTTACCATCTAGAGGGTACAAAGGAGGCATTATTACTATGTAAGGGGCAGAGTGGTAGCATTATTATGTCGGGGCACAGTGGTGGCATTATTATGTGGGGGCACAGTGGTGACATTATTATGTGGGGGGCTCAGTGTTGGCATTATTATGTGTGGGCACAGTAGTAGCATTATTATGTAGGGGCACATTTGTGGCTTTATTATGAGGGGGCTCAGTGGTGGCATTATTATGTGAGAGCACAGTGATGGCATTATTATGTGGGGGCACAGTGGTGGCATTATTATGTGGGGGCATTTTTATGTGAGGGCACAGTGATGGGTATTATTATGTGGGGGCACAGTGGTGGTATTATTAAGTGGGGGCACAGTGGTGGTATTATTATGTGGTGGCACAGTGGTGGAATTATTATGTGGGGGCACAGTTGTAGCATTATTATGAGGGGGTACAGTGGTGGCATTATTATGTGAGAGCAAAGTGGTGGCCATTATTATGTGGGGGCACAGTGGTGGCATTATTATGTGGGGCACAGTGGTGGAATTATTATGTGGGGCACAGTGGTGGCATTATTATGTGGGGGACAGTGGTGGCATTTTTATGTGAGGGCACAGTGATGGGTATCATTATGTGGGGGCACAGTGGTGGCATTATTATATGGGGGACACAGTGGTGGACATTATTATGTGGGTGCACAGTGGTAGGCATTATGTGGGGGCACAGTGGTGGGCATGATTATGTAAAGGCAAAGTGGTGGCATTATTATGTGGGGGCACAGTGGTGGCATTATTATGTGGGGTACACAGTGGTGGGCATTATTATGTGGGAGCACAGTGGTGGGCATTTTGTGGGGGACACAGTGATGGGCATTATTATGTAAAGGCACATTGGTGGGCATTATTATGTGGGGGCACAGCGGTGGGCATTATTATATAAGGGCACAGTGGTGGCATTATGTGGGGGACACAGTGATGGACATTATTATGTAGGGGCACAATGGTGGGCATTATTATGTGGGGGCACAATGATGGCATTATTATGTGGAGGCACAGTGGTAGCACTATTATGTGGGGGCACAGTGATGGGCATTATTATGTAAGGGCACAGTGGTGGGCATTATGTGGGGGCACAGTGGTTGTCATTATTATGTAAGGGCACAGTGGTGGCATTATTATGTGGGAGCACAGTGGTGGGCATTATGTGGGGGCACAGTGGAGACATTATTATGTGGGGGCACAGTGGTGGCATTATTATGAAAGGTCACAGTGGTGGCAATATGTGGGGGCACAGTGGTGTCATTATTATGTGGGGGCACAGTGGTGACATTATTATCTGGAGGCACAGTGGTGGCATTAATATGTGGAGGCACAGTGGTGGCATTATTATGTGGGGGCACAGTGGTGGCATTATTATGTGGGGGCACAGCGGTGGCATTATTATGTGGGTGCACAGTGGTGGGCATTATGTGGGAGCACAGTGGTTGGCATTATTATGTGGCGGCACAGTGGTGGGCATTATGTGGGGGCGCAGTGGTTGGCATTATGTGGGGACACAGTGGTGGCATTATTATGTGGGGGCACAGTGATGGGCATTATTATGTAAAGGCACAGTGGTGAGCATTATTACGTGGGGGCACAGTGGTGGGCATTATTATATAAGGGCACAGTGGTGGCATTATGTGCGGGACACAGTGATGGACATTATTATGTAGGGGCACAATGATGGCATTATTATGTGAAGGCACAGTGGTGGCACTATTATGTGGGGGCACAGTGGTGGGCATTATTATGTGGGTGCACAGTGGTGGGAATTATGTGGGGGCACAGTAGTTGTCATTATTATGTAAGGGCACAGTGGTGGCATTATTATGTGGGGGCACAGTGGTGGGCATTATGTGGGGGCACAGTGGAGACATTAATATGTGGGGGCACAGTGGTGGCATTATTATGTAAGGGCACAGTGGTGGCATTATGTGGGAGCACAGTGGTGTCATTATTATGTGGGGGCACAGTGGTGGCATTATTAAGTGGAGGCACAGTGGTGGCATTATTCTGTGGGGGCACAGTGGTGGCACTATTATGTGGGTGCACAGTGGTGACATTATTATGTGGGGGCACAGCAGTGGCATTATTATGTGGGTGCATTGTGGTGGGCATTATGTTGGGGCACAGTCATTGGCATTATTATGTGGGGGCACAGTGGTTGTCAATATTATGTGGGGACACAGTGGTGGCATTATTATGTGGGGGCACAGTGATGGGCATTATTATGTAAAGGCACAGTGGTGGGCATTATTATGTGGGGGCACAGTGGTGGGCATTATTATATAAGGGCACAGTGGTGGCATGTAGGGGCACACTGGTTGTCATTATTATGTAAGGGAACAGTGGTGGCATTATTATGTGGGGGCACAGTGGTGGGATTATGTGGGGGCACAGTGGTGTCATTATTATGTGGGGGCACAGTGGTGACATTATTATGTGGAATCACAGTGGTGGCATTTTTATGTGGAGGCACAGTGGTGGCATTATTATGTGGGGGCACAGTGGTGTCATTATTATGTGGGGGCACAGCGGTGGCATTATTATGTGGGTGCATTGTGGTGGGCATTATGTGGGAGCACAGTGGTTGGCATAATTATGTGGCGGCACAGTGGTGGGCATTATGTGGGGGCACAGTGGTTGGCATTATGTGGGGACACAGTGGTGGCATTATTATGTGGGGGCACAGTGATGGGCATTATTATGTAAAGGCACAGTGGTGAGCATTATTACGTGGGGGCACAGTGGTGGGCATTATTATATAAGGGCACAGTGGTGGCATTATGTGGGGAACAAAGTGATGGACATTATTATGTAGGGGCACAGTTGTGGCATTATTATGTAGGGGCGCAATGATGGCATTATTATGTGGAGGCACAGTGGTGGCGCTATTATGTGGGGGCACAGTGGTGGGCATTATAATGTGGGTACACAGTGGTGGGAATTATGTGGGGGCACCGTGGTTGTCATTATTATCTAAGGGCACAGTGGTGGCATTATTATGTGGGGGCACAGTGGTGGGCATTATGTGGGGGCACAGTGAACACATTAATATGTGGGGGCACAGTGGTGTCATTATTATGTGGGGGCACAGTGGTGGCATTATTATGTGGGGGTACAGTGGTGGCATTATTATGTGGAGGCACAGTGATGACATTATTATGTGGAGGCACAGTGGTGGCATTATGTGGGGGCACAGTGGTGTCATTATTATGTGGGGGCACAGTGGTGGCATTATTATGTGGGGGCATAGTGGTGGCATTATTAAGTGGAGGCACAGTGGTGGCAATATTATGTGGGGGCACAGTGGTGGCACTATTATGTGGGTGCACAGTGGTGGCATTATTATGTGGGGGCACAGTGGTGGGCATTATGTGGGGGCACAGTGGTTGGCAATATTATGTGGGGACACAGTGGTGGCATTATGTGGGGGCATAGTGATGGGCATTATTATGTAAAGGCACAGTGGTGGGCATTATTATGTGGGGGCACAGTGGTGGGCATTATTATATAAGGGCACAGTGGTGGCATTATGTGGGGGCACACTGGTTGTCATTATTATGTAAGGGAACAGTGGTGGCATTATTATGTGGGAGCACAGTGGTGGGCATTATGTGAGGGCACAGTGGAGACAATATTATGTGGGGGCACAGTGGTGGCAATATTATGTAAGGGCACAGTGGTGGCATTATGTGGGGGCACAGTAGTGTCATTATTATGTGGGGGTACAGTGGTGGCATTATTATGTGGAGGCACAGTGGTGGCATTATTATGTGGAGGCACAGTGGTGGCATTATGAGGGTCCAAAGTGGTGGCATTATTATGTGGGGGCACAGTGGTGGCATTATTATGTGGGGGCACAGTGATGGCACTATTATGTGGGTGCACAGTGGTGGCATTATTATGTGGAGGCACAGTGGTGGCATTATTATGTGGGGGCACAGTGATGGGCATTATTATGTAAAGGAACAGTGGTGGGCATTATTATGTGGGGGCAAAGTGGTGGGCATTATTATATAAGGGCACAGTGGTGGCATTATTATGTGGGTGCACAGTGGTGGGCATTATGTGGGGGCACAGTGGTTGGCATTATTATGTGGGGGCACAGTGGTGGCATTATGATGTGGGGGCACAGTGGTGGCATTATAATGTGGGGGCACAGTGATGGCACTATTATGTGGAGGCACCGTTGTGGCATTATTATGTGGGGGGTACAGTGGTGGCATTATTATGTGGAGGCACAGTGGTGGCATTATTATGTGGAGGCACAGTGGTGGCATTATTATGTGGGGGCACAGTTGTGGCTTTATTATGAGGGGGTACAGTGGTGGCATTATTATGTGAGAGCACAATGATAGGCATTATTATTTGGGGGCACAGTGGTGGCATTATTATGTGGGGCACAGTGGTGGCATTATGCGAGGCACAGTGGTGGCATTATTATGTGGGGCACAGTTGTGGGATTTTTATGAGGGGGTGCAGTGGTGGCATTATTATGTGGGGGCACAGCGGTGGCATTATTATGTGGGTGCACAGTGGTGGGCATTATTTGGGGGCACAGTGGTTGGCATTACTATGTGGATGCACAGTGGAGGGCATTATGTGGGGGCACAGTGGTTTGCAATATTATGTGGGGACAAAGTGGTGGCATTATTATGTGGGGGCACAGTGATGGGAATTATTATGTAAAGGCACATTGGTGGGCATTATTATGTGGGGGCACAGTGGTGGGCATTATTATATAAGGGCACAGTGTTGGCATTATGTGGGGGCACACTGGTTGTCATTATTATGTGGGGGCACAGTGGTGGGCATTATGTGGGGGCACAGTGGAGACATTATTGTGTGGGGGCACAGTGGTGGCATTATTATGTAAGGGCACAGTGGTGGCATTATGTGGGGGCACAGTAGTGTCATTATTATGTGGGGGCACTGTGGTGGCATTATTATGTGGGGGCACAGTGGTGGCATTATTATGTGGAGGCACAGTGGTGGCATTATTATGTGGAGGTACAGTGGTGGCATTATGTGGGTCCAAACTGGTGGCATTATTATGTGGGGGCACAGTGGTGGCATTATTATGTGGGGGCACAGTGATGGCACTAATATGTGGGTGCACAGTGGTGGCATTATTATGTGGAGGCACAGTGGTGGCATTATTATGTGGGGGCACAGTGATGGGCATTATTATGTAAAGGCACAGTGGTGGGCATTATTATGTGGGGGCACAGTGGTGGGCATTATTATATAAGGGCACAGTGGTGGCATTATTATGTGGGTGCACAGTGGTGGGCATTAAGTGGGGGCACATTGGTTGGCATTATTATGTGGGGGCACAGTGGTGGCATTATCATGTGGGGGCACAGTGGTGGCATTATTATGTGGGGGCACAGTGATGGCACTATTATGTGGAGGCACCGTGGTGGCATTATTATGTGGGGGGTACAGTGGTGGCATTATTATGTGGAGGCACAGTGGTGGCATTATTATGTGGGGGCACAGTGGTGGCATTATTATGTGGGGGCACAGTTGTGGCTTTATTATGAGGGGGTACAGTGGTGGCATTATTATGTGAGAGCACAATGATAGGCATTATAATTTGGGGGCACAGTGGTGGCATTATCATGTGTGGGCACAGTGGTGACATTATTATGTGAGGCACAGTGGTGGCATTATTATGTGAGGCACAGTGGTGGCATTATTATGTGGGGGCACAGTTGTGGCATTATTATGAGGGGGTGCAGTGGTGGCATTATTATGTGAGAGCACAGTGATAGGCGTTATTCTTCAGGGGCACAGTGATGGCACTATTATGTGGAGGCACAGTGGTGGCATTATTATGTGGGGGGTACGGTGGTGGCATTATTATGTAGGGGCACAGTGGTGGCATTATTATGTAGGGGCACAGTGGTAGCATTATTATGTGGGGGCACAGTTGTGGCATTATTATGAGGGGGTACAGTGGTAGCATTATTATGTGAGAGCACAGTGATATGCATTATTATTTGGGGGCACAGTGGTGGGCATTATTATATAAGGGCACAGTGGTGGCATTATTATGTGGGTGCACAGTGGTGGGCATTAAGTGGGGGCACATTGGTTGGCATTATTATGTGGGGGCACAGTGGTGGCATTATCATGTGGGGGCACAGTGGTGGCATTATTATGTGGGGGCACAGTGATGGCACTATTATGTGGAGGCACCGTGGTGGCATTATTATGTGGGGGGTACAGTGGTGGCATTATTATGTGGAGGCACAGTGGTGGCATTATTATGTGAGAGCACAATGATAGGCATTATAATTTGGGGGCACAGTGGTGGCATTATCATGTGTGGGCACAGTGGTGACATTATTATGTGAGGCACAGTGGTGGCATTATTATGTGAGGCACAGTGGTGGCATTATTATGTGGGGGCACAGTTGTGGCATTATTATGAGGGGGTGCAGTGGTGGCATTATTATGTGAGAGCACAGTGATAGGCGTTATTCTTCAGGGGCACAGTGATGGCACTATTATGTGGAGGCACAGTGGTGGCATTATTATGTGGGGGGTACGGTGGTGGCATTATTATGTAGGGGCACAGTGGTGGCATTATTATGTAGGGGCACAGTGGTAGCATTATTATGTGGGGGCACAGTTGTGGCATTATTATGAGGGGGTACAGTGGTAGCATTATTATGTGAGAGCACAGTGATATGCATTATTATTTGGGGGCACAGTGGTGGCATTATTATGTGAAGCACAGTGGTGGCATTATTATGTGGGGCACAGTGGTGGCATTATTATAGGAGGCACAGTGGTGGCATTATTATGTGGGGGCACAGTGTTTGGTATCATTTCATGGGGCACAGTGGTGGTATTATCAGGTGGGGGCACAGTGGTGACATTATTATGTGGGGGACACAGTGGTGGCATTATTATTTGGGTGCACAGTGGTGGGCATTATTATGTAAGGGCACAGTGGTGGCATTATGGGGGGGCCACAGTGAGGGGTATTATGTGGGGGCACAATGATGGCATCATTATGTGGAGGTACAGAGGTGGCATTATTATGTGGGGGCACAGTGATGGCAATATGTGGGGGACACAGTGATGGACATTATTACGTGGGGGTACAGTGGTGGCATTATTATGTGGGGGCACAGTTGTGGCATTATGCAGGGGACACAGTGGTGGCATTATTATGTGGCGGCACAATGATGGCATTATTATGTGGAGGCACAGTGGTGATACTATTATGTGGGGGCACAGTGGTGGCATTATTATGTAAGGGCACAGTGGTGGCATTTTGTGGGGGCACAGTGGTGTCATTATTATGTGGGGGCACAGTGGTGGCATTATTATGTGGGGGCACAGTGGTGGCATTATTATGTGGGTGCACAAAGGTGGGCATTATGTGGGGGCACAGTGGTTGGCATTATTATGTGGGTGCACAGTGGTGGGCATTATGTGGGTGCACAGTGGTTGGCATTATTTTGTGGGGACACAGTGGTGGCATTATTATGTGGGGGCACTGTGGTGGCATTATTATGTGGGGGCACAGTGGTGGCATTATTATGTGGGTGCACAGTGGTGGCATTATTATGTGGGGGCACAGTGGTGGCATTATTATGTGGGTGCACATTGGTGGCATTATTTTGTGGGGGCACAGTGGTGGCATTATTATGTGGGGGCACAGTGATGGCACTATTATGTGGTTGCACAATGGTGGCATTATTATTTGGAGGCACAGTGGTGGCATTATTATGTGGGGGCAAAGTGGTGGCATTATCATGTGGGGGCACAGTTGTGGCATTATTATGTAGGGGCACAGTGGTGGCATTATTATGTGGGGCACAGTGGTGGCATTATTATGTATGGGCACAGTGATGGGTATCATTATATGGGGCACAGTGGTGGCATTATTAGGTGGGGGCACAGTGGTGGCATTATTATGTGGGGGACACAGTGGTGGCATTATTATGTGGGTGCACAGTGGTGGGCATTATTATGTAAAGGCACAGTGGTGGCATTATGTGGGGGACACAGTGATGGGCATTATTATGTAAAGGCACAGTCGTGGGCATTATGTGGGGGCACAGTGGTGGGCATTATTATGTAAGGGCACAGTGGTGGCATTATGTGTGGGGACACAGTGATGGGCATTATTATATGGGGGCAAAGTGGTGGCATTATTATGTGGGGGCACAATGTTGGCATTATTATGGAGGGGCACATTGGTGGCATTATTATGTGGAGGCAGAGTGGTGGCATTATTTTGTTGGGCAACAGTGGTGGGCATTATTATGTGGGGGCACAGTGGTGGCATTATTATGTGGGTGCACAGTGGTGGCATTATTATGTGGGGGCACAGTGGTGGGCATTATTATGTGGGGTCAGAGTGGTGGCATTATTATGTGGGTGCACAGTGGTGGGCATTATTATGTGGTTGCAGAGTGGTGGCATTATTATGTGGGTGCACAGTGGTGGGCATTATGTGGGTGCACAGTGGTTGACATTATTTTGTGGGGACACAGTGGTGGCATTATTATGTGGGGGGCACAGTGGTGGCATTATTATGTAGAGGCACAGTGGTGGCATTATTATGTGGGGGCACAGTGGTGGCTTTATTTTGTGGAGGCACATTGGTGGCACTTTTATGTGGGGGCACAGTGGTGGGCATTATTATGTGGGTGCACAGTGGTGGGCATTATGTGGGGGCACAGTGGTTGTCATTATTATGTAAGGGCATAGTGGTGGCATTATTATGTGGGGGCACAGTGGTGGGCATTATGTGGAGCACAGTGGAGACATTATTGTGTGAGGGCAGAGTGGTGGCATTATTATGTAATGGCACAGTGGTGTCATTATTATGTGGGGGCACAGTGGTGTAATTATTATGTGGGGGCACAGTGGTGGCATTATTATGTGGAGGCACAGTGGTGGCATTATTATGTGGTGGCACAGGGGTGGCATTATTATGTGGGGGCACAGTGGTTGCATTATTGTGTGGGTGCACAGTGGTGGGCATTATGTGGGGGCACAGTGGTTGGCATTATTATGTGGATGCACAGTGGTGGGCATTATGATGTGGAAGCACAGTGGTGGCATTATTATGTGGGGGCACAGTGGTGGCATTATTATGTAGGTGCACCGTGGTGGCATTATTATGTGGGGGCACAGTGGTGACATGATTATGTGGGGTCACAGTGGTGGCATTATTATGTGGGTACACACTGGTGGGCATTATGTGGGGGCAGAGTGGTTGTCATTATTATGTAAGGGCACAGTGGTGGCATTATTATGTGGGGGCACAGTGGTGGGCATTATGTGGGAGCACAGTGGAGACATTATTGTGTGGGGACACAGTGGTGGGCATTATGTGGGGGCACAGTGGTTGTCATTATTATGTAAGGGCACAGTGGTGGCATTATTATGTGGGGGCACAGAGGTGGCATTATTATGTAAGGGCACAGTGCTGTCATTATTATGTGGGGACACAGTGGTGTCATTATGTGGGGGCAAAGTAGTGGCATTATTATGTGGAGGCACAGTGGTGGCATTATTATGTGGGGGCACAGTGGTGAGCATAATGTGGGGGCACAGTGGTTGGCATTATTATGTCGGTGCACAGTGGTGGGCATTATGTGGGTGCACAGTGGTTGACATTATTATGTGGGTACACAGTGGTAGCATTATGTGGGGGCACAGTGGTGGCATTATTATGTGGAGGCACAGTGGTGGCATTATTATGTGGGGGCACAGTGGTGGCATTATTATGTGGGTGCACAGTGGTGGCATTATTATGTGGGGGCACAGTGGTGGCATTATTATGTGGGGACACAGTTGTGGCATTATTATGTGGGGGCACAGTTGTGCCATTATTATGAGGGGGTACAGTGGTGGCATTATTATGTGAGAACACAGTGATGGGCATTATTATGTGGGTGCACAGTGGTGGCATTATTATTTGGGTGTACAGTGGTGGGCATTATGTTGGGGCACAGTGGTGGCATTAGTATGTGGGGGCATAGTGGTGGCATTATTATGTGGGGGCACAGTGGTGGCATTATTATGTCGGTGCACAGTGGTGGGCATTATGTGGGGGCACAGTTGTGGCATTATTATGTAAGGGCACAGTGGTGGCATTATTATGTGGATGCACAGTGGTGGCATTATTATGTGGGGGCACAGTGGTGGCATTATTATGTGGGTGCACAGTGGTGGGTATTATGTGTGGGCACTGTGGTTAGCATTATTATGTGGGTGCACAGTGGTGGGCATTATGTGGGGGCACAACGGTGGGCATTATTATGTGGGGACACAGTGGTGCATTATTATGTGGGGGCACAGTGGTGTCATTATTATGTTGGGGCACAGTTGTTTTATTATTATGTGGGGGCACTGTGGTGGCATTATTATGTGGGGCCACAGTGTTGGCATTATCATTTGGGTGCACAGTGGTTGACATGTGGGGGCACAGTGGTGGGCATTATTATGTAAAGGCACAGTGGTGGCATTATGTGGGGGGACACAGTGATGGGCATTATTATGTAAAGGCACAGTGGTGGGCATTATTATGTGGGGGCACAGTTGTGGGTATTATTAAGTAAGGGCACAGTGGTGGCATTATGGGGGGGACACAGTGATGGGCATTATGTGGGGAAACAATGATGGCATTATTACGTGGAAGCACAGTGGTGGCATTATTATGTGGGGGCACAGTGGTGGCATTATGTGGGGGACACAGTGATGGACATTATTATGTGGGGGCACAGTGGTGGCATTATTATGTGGGGGCACAGTTGTGGCATTATGTGGGGGACACAGTGATGAACATTATTATGTAGGGGCACAGTGGTGGCATTATTATGTGGGGGCACAATGATGGCATTATTATGTGGAGGCACATTGGTGGTACTATTATGTGGGGGCACAGTGCTGGGCATTATTATGTGGGTGCACAGTGGTGGGCATTATGTGGGGGCACAATGGTTGACATTATGTAAGGGCACAGTGGTGGCATTACTATGTGGGTGTACAGTGGTGGGCATTAAGTGGGGGCAAAGTCGAAACATTATTATGTGGGGGCACAGTGGTGGCATTATTATGTAAGGGCACAGTGGTGGCATTATGTGGGGGCACAGTGGTGTCATTATTATGTGGGGGCACAGTGGTGGCATTATTATGTGGGGGCACAGTGGTGGCATTATTATGTGGGGGCAGAGTGGTGGCATTATTATGTGGGTTCACAGTGGTGAGCATTATGTGGGGGCACAGTATTTGGCATTACTATGTGGGGACACAGTGGTGGGCATTATGTGGGTGCACAGTGGTTGGCATTACTATGTGCGGACACAGTGGTGGCATTATGTGGGGGCACAGTGGTGGCATTATTATGTGGGGGCACAGTGATGGCATTATTATGTAGAGGCACAGTGGTGGCATTATTATGTGGGGGCACAGTGGTGGCAATATTATGTGGGTGCACAGTGGTGGCATTATTTTGTGGGGGCACAGTGGTGGCATTATTATGTGGGGGCACAGTGATGGCACTATTATGTGGGTGCACAGTGGTGGCATTATTATGTGGGGGCACAGTGGTGGCATTTTTATGTGGGGCACAGTTGTGGCATTATTATGAGGGGGTACAGTGCTGGCATTATTATGTGAGAGCACAGTGATGGGCATTATTATGTGGGAGCACAGAGATGGTATTATTATGTGAGAGCACAGTGGTGGGCATTATGTGGGGGCACAGTCGTTGGCATTACTATATCAGGACACAGTGGTGGGCATTATGTGGGTGCACAGTGGTTGGCATTACTATGTGGGGACACTGTGGTGGCATTATTATGTCGGGGCACAGTGGTGGCATTATTATGTAGAGGCACAGTGGTGGCATTATTATGTGGGGGCACAGTGGTGGCAATATTATGTGGGTGCACAGTGGTGGCATTATTTTGTGGGGGCACAGTGGTGGCATTATTATGTGGGGGCACAGTGATGGCACTATTATGTGGGTGCACAGTTGTGGCATTATTATGTGGAGGCCCAGTGGTGGCATTATTATGAGGGAGCACAGTGGTGGCATTAGTATGTGGGGGCACAATTGTGGCATTATTATGAGGGGGTACAGTGGTGGCATTATTATGTGAGAGCACAGTGATGGGCATTATTATGTGGGGTCACAGTGGTGGCATTATTATTTGGGTGTACAGTGGTGGGCATTATGTTGGGGCACAGTGGTGGCATTAGTATGTGGGGGCATAGTGGTGGCATTATTATGTGGGGGCACAGTGGTGGCATTATTATGTCGGTGCACAGTGGTGGGCATTATGTGGGGGCACAGTTGTGGCATTATTATGTAAGGGCACAGTGGTGGCATTATTATGTGGATGCACAGTGGTGGCATTATTATGTGGGGGCACAGTGGTGGCATTATTATGTGGGTGCACAGTGGTGGGTATTATGTGTGGGCACTGTGGTTAGCATTATTATGTGGGTGCACAGTGGTGGGCATTATGTGGGGGCACAGCGGTGGGCATTATTATGTGGGGACACAGTGGTGCATTATTATGTGGGGGCACAGTGGTGTCATTATTATGTTGGGGCACAGTTGTTTTATTATTATGTGGGGGCACTGTGGTGGCATTATTATGTGGGGCCACAGTGTTGGCATTATCATTTGGGTGCACAGTGGTTGACATGTGGGGGCACAGTGGTGGGCATTATTATGTAAAGGCACAGTGGTGGCATTATGTGGGGGGACACAGTGATGGGCATTATTATGTAAAGGCACAGTGGTGGGCATTATTATGTGGGGGCACAGTTGTGGGTATTATTAAGTAAGGGCACAGTGGTGGCATTATGGGGGGGACACAGTGATGGGCATTATGTGGGGAAACAATGATGGCATTATTACGTGGAAGCACAGTGGTGGCATTATTATGTGGGGGCACAGTGGTGGCATTATGTGGGGGACACAGTGATGGACATTATTATGTGGGGGCACAGTGGTGGCATTATTATGTGGGGGCACAGTTGTGGCATTATGTGGGGGACACAGTGATGAACATTATTATGTAGGGGCACAGTGGTGGCATTATTATGTGGGGGCACAATGATGGCATTATTATGTGGAGGCACATTGGTGGTACTATTATGTGGGGGCACAGTGCTGGGCATTATTATGTGGGTGCACAGTGGTGGGCATTATGTGGGGGCACAATGGTTGACATTATGTAAGGGCACAGTGGTGGCATTACTATGTGGGTGTACAGTGGTGGGCATTAAGTGGGGGCAAAGTCGAAACATTATTATGTGGGGGCACAGTGGTGGCATTATTATGTAAGGGCACAGTGGTGGCATTATGTGGGGGCACAGTGGTGTCATTATTATGTGGGGGCACAGTGGTGGCATTATTATGTGGGGGCACAGTGGTGGCATTATTATGTGGGGGCAGAGTGGTGGCATTATTATGTGGGTTCACAGTGGTGAGCATTATGTGGGGGCACAGTATTTGGCATTACTATGTGGGGACACAGTGGTGGGCATTATGTGGGTGCACAGTGGTTGGCATTACTATGTGCGGACACAGTGGTGGCATTATGTGGGGGCACAGTGGTGGCATTATTATGTGGGGGCACAGTGATGGCATTATTATGTAGAGGCACAGTGGTGGCATTATTATGTGGGGGCACAGTGGTGGCAATATTATGTGGGTGCACAGTGGTGGCATTATTTTGTGGGGGCACAGTGGTGGCATTATTATGTGGGGGCACAGTGATGGCACTATTATGTGGGTGCACAGTGGTGGCATTATTATGTGGGGGCACAGTGGTGGCATTTTTATGTGGGGCACAGTTGTGGCATTATTATGAGGGGGTACAGTGCTGGCATTATTATGTGAGAGCACAGTGATGGGCATTATTATGTGGGAGCACAGAGATGGTATTATTATGTGAGAGCACAGTGGTGGGCATTATGTGGGGGCACAGTCGTTGGCATTACTATATCAGGACACAGTGGTGGGCATTATGTGGGTGCACAGTGGTTGGCATTACTATGTGGGGACACTGTGGTGGCATTATTATGTCGGGGCACAGTGGTGGCATTATTATGTAGAGGCACAGTGGTGGCATTATTATGTGGGGGCACAGTGGTGGCAATATTATGTGGGTGCACAGTGGTGGCATTATTTTGTGGGGGCACAGTGGTGGCATTATTATGTGGGGGCACAGTGATGGCACTATTATGTGGGTGCACAGTTGTGGCATTATTATGTGGAGGCCCAGTGGTGGCATTATTATGAGGGGGCACAGTGGTGGCATTAGTATGTGGGGGCACAATTGTGGCATTATTATGAGGGGGTACAGTGGTGGCATTATTATGTGAGAGCACAGTGATGGGCATTATTATGTGGGGTCACAGTGGTGGCATTATTATGTGGGGCACAGTGGTGGCATTATTATGTGGGGCACAGTGGTGGCAGTATTATGTGTGGGTACAGTGATGGGTATCATTATATGGGGCACAGTGGTGGTATTATTATGTGGAGGCACAGTGGTTGTTTTATTATATGGGGGACACAGTGGTGGCATTATTATGTGGGTGCACAGTGGTTGGCATTATGTGGGGGCACAGTGGTGGGCATTGTTATTTAGAGGCACAGTGGTGGCATTATGTGGGGGACACAGTGATTGGCATTATTATGTAAAGGCACAGTCGTGGGCATTATTATGTGGGGGCACAGTGGTGGGCATTATTATGTAAGGGCACAGTGGTGGCATTATGTGTGGGGACACAGTGATGGACATAATTATGTGGGGGCACAATGATGGCAGTATTATGTGGAGGCACAGTGGTGGCATTAATATGTGGGGGCACAGTGATGGACTTTATTATGTGGGGCACAGTGGTGGCATTATTATGTGGGGGCACACTGGTGGCATTATTATGTGGAGGCACAGTGGTGGCAATATAATGTGGGGGCACAGTGATGGGCATTATTATGTGGGGGCACAGTGGTGGCATTATTATGTGGGGGTGGGGGCACAATGGTGGCATTATTATGTGGAGGCACAGTGGTGGCATTATTATGTGGGGACACAGTGGTGGGCATTATTATGTGGGGGCACAGTGGTGGCATTATTATGTGGGTGCACAGTGGTGGACATTATGTGGGGGCACAGTGGTTGTCATTATTATGTAAGGGCACAGTGGTGTCATTATTATGTGGGGGCACAGTGGTGGGCATTATGTGGCGGCACAGTGGAGACATTAGTGTTTGGGGGCACAGTGGTGGCATTATAATGTAAGGGCACAGTGGTGTCATTATTATGTGGGGGCACAGTGGTGTCATTATTATGTGGGGGCACAGTGGTAGCATTATTATATGGAGGCACAGTGGTGGTATTATTATGTGGGAGCACAGTGGTGGCATTATTATGTGGGGGCACAGTGGTGGCATTATTATGTGGGTGCACAGTGGTGGGCATTATGTGGGGGCACAGTGGTTGGCATTATTATGTGGGTGCACAGTGGTGGGCATTATGTGGGTGCACAGTGGTTGGCATTATTATGTGGAGGCACAGTAGTGGCATTATTATGTGGGGGCACAGTGGTGGCATTATTATGTGGGGGCACAGTTGTGCCATTATTATTAGGGGGTACAGTGGTGGCATTATTATGTGAGAGCACAGTGATGGGCATTATTATGTGGGTGCACAGTGGTGGCATTATTATTTGGGTTCACAGTGGTGTGCATTATGTTGGGGCACAGTGGTGGCATTATTATGTGGGGCATAGTGGTGGCATTATTATGTGGGGGCACAGTGGTGGCATTATTATTTGGTTGCACAGTGGTGGGCATTATGTGGGAGCACAGTGGTGGCATTATTATGTGTGGCACAGTGGTGGCATTATTATGTGAGGCACAGTGGTGGCATTATTCTGTGGGGGCACAGTGATAGGTATCATTATTCGGGGCACAGTGGTGGCATTATCAGGTGAGGGCACAGTGGTGGCATTATTATGTGGGGGACACAGTGGTGGCATTATTTTGTGGGTGCACAGTGGTTGGCATTAATATGTAAAGGCACAGTGGTGGCATTATGTGGGGGACACAGTGATGGGCATTATTATGTAGAGGCAAAGTGGTGGGCATTATGTGGGAGCACAGTGGTGGCATTATTATGTGTGGCACAGTGGTGGCATTATTCTGTGGGGGCACAGTGATAGGTATCATTATTCGGGGCACAGTGGTGGCATTATCAGGTGAGGGCACAGTGGTGGCATTATTATGTGGGGGACACAGTGGTGGCATTATTTTGTGGGTGTACAGTGGTTGGCATTAATATGTAAAGGCACAGTGGTGGCATTATGTGGGGGACACAGTGATGGGCATTATTATGTAAAGGCACAGTGGTGGGCATTATTATGTGGGGGCACAGTGGTGGGCATGATTATGTAAGGGCACAGTGGTGGCCTTATGGGGGGGGGCACATTGATGGGCATTATTATTTGGAGGCACAATTATGGCATTATTATGTGGAGGCACAGTGGTGGCATTTTTATGTGGGGGCACAGTGGTGGCATTATGTGGGGGACACAGTGATGGACATTATTATGTGGGGGCACAGTGGTGCCATTATTATGTGGGGGCACAATTGTGGCATTATGTGGGGAACACAGTGATGGACATTATTATGTAGGGGCACAGTGGTGGCATTATTATGTGTGGGCACAATGATGGCATTATTATGTGGGTGCACGATGGTGGGCATTATGTGGGGGCACAGTGGTTGTCAATATTATGTAAGGGCACAGTGGTGGCATTATTATGTGGGGGTACAGTGATGTCATTATTATGTAAGGGCACAATGGTGTCATTATTATGTGGGGCACAGTGGTGTCATTATGTGGGGGCACAGTGGAGACATTATTGTGTGGGGGCGCAGTGGTGGCATTATTATGTAAGGGCACAGTGGTGTCATTATTATGTCGGGGCACAGTGGTGTCATTATGTGGGGGCACAGTGGTGGCATTATTATGTAGAGGCACAGTGGTGGCATTATTATGTGGGGGCACAGTAGTGGTATTATTATGTGGGGGCACAGCGGTGGCATTATTATGTGGGTGCATAGTGGTGGGCATTATGTGGGGGCACAGTGGTTGGCATTATTATGTGGGTGCACAGTGTTGGGCATTATGTGGGTACACAGTGGTTGGCATTATTATGTGGGGACACAGTGGTGGCATTATGTGGAGGCACAGTGGTGGCATTATTATGTGGAGGCACAGTGTTGGCATTATTATGTGGGGACACAGTGGTGGCATTATTATGTGGGGGCATTATTATGTGGCGGCATAGTTGTGGCATTATTATGAGGGGGTACAGTGGTGGCATTATTATGTGAGAGCACAGTGATGGGCATTATTATGTGGGGGCACAGTGGTGGCATTATTATGTGGGGCACAGTGGTGGCATTATTATGTGTGGGCACAGTGATGGGTATCATTATATAGGGCACAGTGGTGGCATTATTAGGTGGTGGCACAGTGGTGGCATTATTATGTGGGGGACACAGTGGTGGCATTATTATGTGGGTGCACAGTAGTTGGCATTATGTGGGGGCATAGTGGTGGGCATTATTATGTAAAGGCACAGTGGTGGCATTATGTGGGGGACACAGTGATGGGCATTATTATGTAAAGGCACAGACGTGGGCATTATTATGTGGGGGCACAGTGGTGGGCATTATTATGTAAGGGCACAGTGGTAGCATTATGTGTGGGGACACAGTGATGGGCATTATTATGTGGGGGCACAATGATGGCATTATTATGTGGAGGCACAGTGGTGGCATTATTATGTGGGGGCACAGTGATGGGCATTATTATGTGGGGGCACAGTGGTGGCATTATTATGGAGGGGCACAGTGGTGGCATTATTATGTGGAGGCACAGTGGTGCCATTATTATGTGGGGGCACAGTGGTGGGCATTATTATGTGGGGGCACAGTGGTGGCATTATTATGTGAGGGCACAGTGGTGGGCATTATTTGGGGGCATAGTGGTGGCATTATTATGTGGGGCACAGTAGTGGCATTATTATGTGTGGCACAGAGGTGGCATTATTATGTGGGGGCACAGTGATGGGTATCATTATTCGGGGCACAGTGGTGGCATTATCAGGTGGGGGCACAGTGGTGGCAATATTATGTGGGGGACACAGTGGTGGCATTATTTTGTGGGTGCACAGTGGTTGGCATTATTATGTAAAAGCACAGTGGTGGCATTATTTTGTGGGAGCACAGTGATGGGCATTATTATGTGGGGGCACAGTGGTGGCATTATTATGTGGGGCACAGTGGTGGCATTATTATGTGGAGGCACAGTGGTGGCATTATTATGTGGAGGCACAGTGGAGGCATTATTATGTGGGTGCACAGTGGTGGCAATATTATGTGGGGGCACAGTGGTGGCAATATTATGTGGAGGCACAGTGGTGGCATTATTATGTGGGTGCACAGTGGTGGCATTATTATGTGGGTGCACAGTGGTGGCATTGTTATGTGGGGGCACAGTGGTGGGCATTATTATGTGGGGGCACAGTGGTGGCATTATTATGTGGGGGCACAGTGGTGGGCATTATTATGTGGGGGCACAGTGGTGGCATTATTATGTGAGGGCACAGTGGAGACACTATTATGTGGATTCGCAGTGGTGGCAATATTATGTAGTTGCACAGTGGTGGGCATTATGTGGGGGCACAGTGGTGGGCATTATTATGTGGGGGCACAGTGGTGGCATTATTATGTGGTTGCACAGTGGTGGGCATTATGTGGGGGCACAATGGTGGGCATTATTATGTGGGTGCACAGTGGTGGGCATTATGTGGGGGCACAGTGGTGGGCATAATTATGTGGAGACACAGTAGTGGCATTATTATGTGGGGCACAGTGGTGTCATTATTATGTGGGGGCACAGTGGTGGCATTATTATGTGGGGGCACAGTGGTGGCATTATTTCGTGGGGGCACAGTGATGGGCATTATTATGTGGGGACACAGTGGTGGCATTGTTATGTGGGGGCACAGTGGGGGCATTATTATGGAGGGGCACAGTGGTGGCATTATTATGTGGAGGCACAGTGGTTGCATTATTATGTGGGGGCACAGTGGTGGGCATTATTATGTGGGGGCACAGTGGTGGCATTATTATGTGGGTGCACAGTGGTGGTATTATGTGGGTGCACAGTGGTTGGCATTATTATGTGGGGGCACAGTGGTGGCATTACTATGTGGGGGCACAGTGGTGGCATTATTATGTGGGGGCACAGTGATGGGCATTATTATGTGGGGGCACAGTGGTGGGCATTATTATGTGGAGGCACAGTGGTGGCATTATTATGTGGAGGCACAGTGGTGGCATTATTATGTGGGGGCACAGTGGAGGCATTATTATGTGGGTGCACAGTGGTGGCATTATTATGTGGGGGCACAGTGGTGGCAATATTATGTGGAGGCACAGTGGTGGCATTATTATGTGGGTGCACAATGGTGGCATTATTATGTGGGGGCACAGTGGTGGGCATTATTATGTGGGGGCACAGTGGTGGCATTATTATGTGGGGGCACAGTGGTGGGCATTATTATGTGGGGGCACAGTGGTGGCATTATTATGTGGGGGCACAGTGGAGACATTATTATGTGGAGGCACAGTGGTGGCATTATTATGTGGGTGCACAGTGGTGGCATTATTATGTGGGGGCACAGTGGTGGGCATTATTATGTGGGGGCACAGTGGTGGCATTATTATGTGGGGGCACAGTGGTGGACATTATTATGTGGGGGCACAGTGGTGGGCATTATTATGTGGGGGCACAGTGGTGGCATTATTATGTGGGGGCACAGTGGTGGACATTATTATGTGGGGGCACAGTGGTGGGCATTATTATGTAAGGGTACAGTGGTGGGCATTATTATGTAAGGGTACAGTGGTGGCATTATTATGTGGAAGCACAGTGGTGGGCATTATTATGTCGGGGCACACTAGTGGCATTATTATGTTCTGCAGGACTGGTATCTACCCCCATATGGCGGTAATATCAATGCATCAGCATGTAGTCAGGGTTACCGGTTAGGGGCCCACTGAGATGTTTCGCCCCCTGAGCTGAACCCCGAGCTCTGCCTCTGCTGTGTGAGGGCTCATTTTCTGCGGCACAGGATGCAGTTCTCAGTGGTTCCATGTTTCGGTGCGTACAGCTTTTTGATCGCTTTTTCTTGCACTTTTGAAGGTGGAATGTACTAAAGGAACAATTCTGACTTTTTTCTTTTACAATTCACTATACAGTTTAATTGACATTAACTTTATTCTGCTGTTCAATACGACAATCACAAAACACAATTTTTCTGCAGTTTTTTTTGTATTTGACTACTTTTCCACAAAAAAACCCCACAAAAATATTTTTTGAGTTCACCACGTTCCTATTCCAAGACCCAGAACTTTTTCCTCTCTTGTAGACAGAGTTGTGGCGGGTTTATTTTTCGCGGGACATGTTGTCGTTTTCTCTGCTGCTCTACCTATTTTTATTAATGATGCACAGGATAAATAATTGCATCATTTTATAATTGGGGTCGATATGACTACAGCAAATACCCAAATGACTTTATAATATAAATCACTTTTTTATAACCTTCTGAGAACTATAACGTTTTTTACTTTTTACAGAGTTGTGTGATGTTTTGTTTTTTGCTTAGCAAGCTGTAGCTTTTGCAGGGGAACTATAAGTCCCAGCACAAAACAACCTGCAGCCTCCGGGAGGTCTCATGACAGACAGAATGACACACACTGGTCACACGTACCCGGGCGCCATCTGGTGCTCAATGTTGATATTGCACATTATTATGCAGCCTTGTGCCCACAGTAAAGATGGCGCCCCTGCTACTTCCGGTGTTTTGCCGCCGGGCCTCTCTGTGATCATGTGACCGTCTGCTACCGGTAGTACAGTGTCCTCAAAGGCCAAATGTAAGGAGAGGGGAGAAAATCGCGTTGCTGGTAAGACTGATATTCTGTATCATTGGCTTCTCTCATTGCTGAGTTCTGTGCAGCGAAATCGTTATGTTACATTGTTACACTGCTCTGTGCCTGGCTGCGTCCAGAAGATGACTAAGAGTGCCAGCCGAAAATTCCCTGCAAAGTGCCAGCTGCAGGCCCCCCAGCAGAGCGCCAGCCGCAGGTGCCCCCCCCCCCCCTGAAGAGCGCCTGCCGCAGGTGTCTTCCCCCCCGAAGAGCTCCAGCCTCAGGTGTCTCCCCCCCCGAAGAGCGCCAGCCTCAGGTGTCTCCCCCCCCGAAGAGCGCCAGCCTCAGGTGTCTCCCCCCCCGAAGAGCTCCAGCCTCAGGTGTCTCCCCCCCCGAAGAGCGCCAGCCTCAGGTGTCTCCCCCCCCGAAGAGCGCCAGCCTCAGGTGTCTCCCCCCCCGAAGACCGCCAGCCTCAGGTGTCAACCCCCCCCCCGAAGAGCGCCAGCCTCAGGTGTCTCCCCCCCCGAAGAGCGCCAGCCTCAGGTGTCTCCCCCCCCGAAGAGCGCCAGCCTCAGGTGTCTCCCCCCCCCGAAGAGCGCCAGCCTCAGGTGTCTCCCCCCCCCCCCCGAAGAGCGCCAGCCGCAGGTGTCTCCCCCACCGAAGAGCGCCAGCCGCAGGTGTCTTCCCCCCCCGAAGAGCGCCAGCAGTAGGTGTCTCCCCCCGAAGAGCGCCAGCCGCAGGTGTCTCCCCCCGAAGAGCGCCAGCCGCAGGTGTCTCCCCCCCCAAGAGCGCCAGCCGCAGGTGTCTCCCCCCCCCCCCCCAAGAGCGCCAGTCGCAGGTGTCTCCCCCCGAAGAGCGCCAGCCGCAGGTGTCTTCCCCCGAAGAGCGCCAGCCGCAGGTGTCTTCCCCCGAAGAGCGCCAGCCGCAGGTGTCTTCCCCCGAAGAGCGCCAGCCGCAGGTGTCTTCCCCCGAAGAGCGCCAGCCGCAGGTGTCTTCCCCCGAAGAGCGCCAGCCGCAGGTGTCTTCCCCCGAAGAGCGCCAGCCGCAGGTGTCTTCCCCCGAAGAGCGCCAGCCGCAGGTGTCTTCCCCCGAAGAGCGCCAGCCGCAGGTGTCTTCCCCCGAAGAGCGCCAGCCGCAGGTGTCTTCCCCCGAAGAGCGCCAGCCGCAGGTGTCTTCCCCCGAAGAGCGCCAGCCGCAGGCGTCTTCCCCCCCCCCCCCGAAGAGCGCCAGCCGCAGGCGTCTCCCCCCCCCTGAAGAGCGCCAGCCGCAGGCGTCTTTCCCCCCCCCCGAAGAGCGCCAGCCGCAGGCGTCTCTCCCCCCCCGAAGAGCGCCAGCCGCAGGCGTCTTCCCCCCCCCCCGAAGAGCGCCAGCCGCAGGCGTCTCCCCCCCCCCCCCCCGAAGGGCGCCAGCCGCAGGCGTCTTCCCCCCCCCGAAGAGCGCCAGCCGCAGGCGTCTTCCACCCCCCGAAGAGCGCCAGCCGCAGGCGTCTTCCCCCCCCCGAAGAGCGCCAGCCGCAGGCGTCTTCCCCCCCCCGAAGAGCGCCAGCCGCAGGCGTCTTCCCCCCCCCGAAGAGCGCCAGCCGCAGGCGTCTTCCCCCCCCCCCGAAGAGCGCCAGCCGCAGGCGTCTTCCCCCCCCCCCCGAAGAGCGCCAGCCGCAGGCGTCTTCCCCCCCCCCCCAAAGAGCGCCAGCCGCAGGCGTCTTCCCCCCCCCCCGAAGAGCGCCAGCCGCAGGCGTCTTCCCCCCCCCCGAAGAGCGCCAGCCGCAGGCGTCTTCCCCCCCCCGAAGAGCGCCAGCCGCAGGCGTCTTCCCCCCCCCGAAGAGCGCCAGCCGCAGGCGTCTTCCCCCCCCCCCGCAGAGCGCCAGCCGCAGGCGTCTTCCCCCCCCCGAAGAGCGCCAGCCGCAGGCGTCTTCCCCCCCCCGAAGAGCGCCAGCCGCAGGCGTCTTCCCCCCCCCGAAGAGTGCCAGCCGCAGGCGTCTTCCCCCCCCCCGAAGAGCGCCAGCCGCAGGCGTCTACCTCCCGAAGAGCGCCAGCCGCAGGCGTCTTCCCCCCCCCCGAAGAGCGCCAGCCGCAGGCGTCTTCCCCCCCCCCCCGAAGAGCGCCAGCCGCAGGCGTCTTTCCCCCCCCGAAGAGCGCCAGCAGCAGGCGTCTTCCACCCCCCCCCGAAGAGCGCCAGCCGCAGGCGTCTTCCCCCCCCCCCCGAAGAGCGCCAGCCGCAGGCGTCTTCCCCCCCCCCCCGAAGAGCGCCAGCCGCAGGCGTCTTCCCCCCCCCCCCGAAGAGCGCCAGCCGCAGGCGTCTTCCCCCCCCCCCGAAGAGCGCCAGCCGCAGGCGTCTTCCCCCCCCCCCGAAGAGCGCCAGCCGCAGGCGTCTTCCCCCCCCCGAAGAGCGCCTGTCGCAGGCGTCTTCCCCCCCCGCAGAGCGCCAGCCACAGGTCCCCCTTTCCTACAGTGTGACCTGTATAACAATGCCAGCTGTCCATCATCCCATGACAGCGCCTGCCATTCAGTATCCCCATAGCTGTTTCAGACAGCTTTAACCTATAACAGTGCCAGCAATCCAGCATCCCCATACTATGCCAGCCAGTGTACCTATAACAGTGCCAGTGATCCAGCATCCCCATACTATGCCAGCCAGTGTACCTATAACAGTGCCAGCGATCCAGCATCCCCATACTGGGCCAGCCAGTGTACCTATAACAGTGCCAGCGATCCAGCATCCCCATACTATGCCAACCAGTGTACCTATAATGGTGCCAGCTATCCAGCATCCCCATACTATGCCAGCCAACGTACCTATAACAGTGCCAGTGATCCAGCATCCCCATAGTGTGCCAGCTAGTGTACCTATAACAGTGCCAGCGATCCAGCATCCCCATACTGTGCCAGCTAGTGTACCTCTAACAGTGCCAGCGAAGCATTTCTATGCAAAACGCACGTCGGGTGCTGTGGGCTCATGGTCATTGATCATTTTCAGAATGATTTTGCCATACATAGATGGGTATTATACGTTTCCTTGGTGTTTATTCTTTATGTTATACAAGTGCTTCTCACTAAATTAGAATATCATCAAAAAAATACAAAAAGTGAAACTCATATATTATATAGAGTCATTACACACAGAGGGATCTATTATATAGAGTCATTACACACAGAGGGATCTATTATATAGAGTCATTACACACAGAGGGATCTATTATATAGAGTCATTACACACAGAGGGATCTATTATATAGAGTCATTACACACAGAGGGATCTATTATATAGAGTCATTACACACAGAGGGATCTATTATATAGAGTCATTACACACAGAGTGATCTATTATATAGAGTCATTACACACAGAGTGATCTATTATATAGAGTCATTACACGCAGAGGGATCTATTATATAGAGTCATTACACGCAGTGGGATCTATTATATAGAGTCATTACACACAGAGGGATCTATTATATAGAGTCATTACACACAGAGGGATCTATTATATAGAGTCATTACACACAGAGGGATCTATTATATAGAGTCATTACACACAGAGGGATCTATTATATAGAGCCATTACACACAGAGTGATCTATTTGACGTGTTTATTTCTGCTAATGTTGATGATTATGGCTTACAGCCAATGAAAACACAAAAGTCATTATTTCAGTAAATTAGAATACTTTATAACAACAGCTTGAAAAATGTTTTTAAAATCCGAAATATTGTCCTACTGAAATGTGTCTTATTTTTCGGACCATAAAACGCCCTTTTTTTCCCCAATATTTGGGAGGAAAACGGGGGGTGCGTCTTATGGTCCGAACGTTACCTGCAGTGGTGGTGAAGTGGGATCGCAGGGCCCTCCAGGAACGCGGTGGTGGTGGTGGTAGCGGCAGCAGAGGTGAGGCAGAGCGGCTGGGGCTGGGACCTGTGCCTGGCCGGTGTTGGGGCCGGTGTGTTGCTGTGAGCGGCGTCGGGCGGCGAAGCAGTGCGGCCTGCACAGGTTTCCGGTGTACGCGGCCATCTTCCTAGAGATGCCGGCGCATGCGCAGACCGATACCTCCGGCGGCCATTTTCCTGTAGATCACAGCTCTAGGAAGATGGCCGCGCACACCGGAAGCCTGCGCAGGCCCGGCACCAGCCTCAGCCCGGTACAGGCCCCAGCCCGAGGCCCCAGCCCAAGCCCCCGGCCTCAGCCCGGTACAGGCGCCAGCCCGAGGCCCCGGCCTCAGCCCGCTGCTGGCGCCAGCCCGAGGCCCCGGCCCCAGCATCTGACCTCTTCTGCTACAGCTGTCGACTTCCTGAGGGACGCTGCCTCCTGTGACCCTCGCTCCACTAACTCCCAGGTAAGATGCCGTACCCTATTCAGATTATAAGATGGACCCCTATCTTATAAAAATTTTTTTTTTCTATTTTCCACTCCAAAATTTGGGGTGCGTCTTATAGTCCGAAAAATACGGTATGTTCAGTAAATGCCCTCAATACTTGGTCGGGGCTCCTTTTGCATCAATTACTGCATCAATGCGGCAATGTGGCATGGAGGCGATCAGCCTGTGGCACTGCTGAGGTGTTATGGAAGCCCAGGTTGCTTTGATAGCAGCCTTCAGCTCGTCTGCATTGTTGGGTCTGGTGTCTCTCATCTTCCTCTTGACAATACCCCATAGATTCTCTATAATAGATTCTCTATGGGGTTAAGGTCAGGCGAGTTTGCTGCCAATCAAGCACAGTGATACTGTTGTGTGTAAACCAGGTATTGGTACTTCTGGCCGTGTGGACAGGGGCCAAGTCCTGCTGGAGAAGGACATTTCCATCTCCAGAAAGCTTGTCGGCAGAGGGAAGCATGAAGTGCTCGAAAATGTCCGGGTAGACGGCTGCGCTGACTTTGGTCCTGATAAAACACAGTGGACCTACACCAGCAGATGACATGGCTCCCCAAACCATCACTGATTGTGGAGACTTCACACTAGACCTCCAGCAGCTTGGATTGTGCCCTCTCCACTCTTCCTCCAGACTCTGGGACCTTGATTTCCAAATGAAATGCAAAATTTACTTTCATCTGAAAACACCACCTTGGACCACTGAGAACAGTCCAGGTCTTCTTCTCCTTGGCCCAGGTAAGACGCTTCTGGCGTTGTCTCTTGGTCATGAGTGGCTTGACACAAGGAATGCGACACTTGTAGCCCAAATCCTGGATACGTCTGTGTGTGGAGGCTCTTGAAGCAATGACTCCAGCAGCAGTCCACTCCTTGTGAATCTCCCACAAATTTTTGAATGTTCTCTTCTTAACAATCCTTTCCAGGCTGCGGTTATCCCGGTTGCTTGTGCACCTTTTTCTACCACACTTTTTCCTTCCACTTAACTTTCCATTAATATGCTTGAATACAGCACTCTGTGAACAGCAAGCTTCTTTAGCAATGACCTTTTGTGGCTTACCCTCCTTGTGGAGTGTGTCAATGACTGCCTTCTGGACACCTGTCAAGTCAGCAGTCTTCCCCATGATTGTGGAGCCTACTGAAACAGACTAAGGGACCTTTTTAAACATTTAGGAAGTCTTTGCAGGTGTTTTATGTTAATCTAATTTACTGAGATCATGACTTTTGTGTTTTCATTGGCTGTAAGCCATAATCATCAACATTATCAGAAATAAACACGTGAAATAGATCCCTCTGTGTGTAATGACTCTATATAATTGATCCCTCTGTGTGTAATGACTCCATATAATAGATCACTCTGTGTGTAATGACTCTATATAATAGATCCCTCTGTGTAATGACTCTATATAATAGATCGCTCTGTGTGTAATGACTCTATATAATAGATTGCTCTGTGTGTAATGACTCTATATAATAGATCCCTCTGTGTGTAATGACTCTATATAATAGATCCC
The DNA here is from genome assembly GCF_046119375.1 of Phyllobates terribilis. Taxonomy (NCBI): domain Eukaryota; kingdom Metazoa; phylum Chordata; class Amphibia; order Anura; family Dendrobatidae; genus Phyllobates; species Phyllobates terribilis. The sequence goes on from NW_027362764.1 coordinate 49,767,601, forward strand.
TCTGTGTGTAATGACTCTATATAATAGATCCCTCTGTGTGTAATGACTCTATATAATAGATCCCTCTGTGTGTAATGACTCTATATAATAGATCCCTCTGCGTGTAATGACTCTATATAATAGATCCCTCTGTGTGTAATGACTATATAATAGATCCCTCTGTGTGTAATGACTCTATATAATAGATCCCTCTGTGTGTAATGACTCTATATAATAGATCCCTTTGTGTGTAATGACTCTATATAATAGATCCCTCTGTGTGTAATGACTCTATATAATAGATCCCTCTGTGTGTAATGACTCTATATAATAGATCCCTCTGTGTGTAATGACTCTATATAATAGATCCCTCTGTGTATAATGACTATATAATAGATCCCTCTGTGTATAATGACTCTATATAATAGATCCCTCTGTGTAATGACTCTATATAATAGATCCCTCTGTGTGTAATGACTCTATATAATAGATCCCTCTGTGTGTAATGACTCTATATAATAGATCCCTTTGTGTGTAATGACTCTATATAATAGATCACTGTGTGTGTAATGACTCTATATAATAGATCCCTCTGTGTGTAATGACTCTATATAATAGATCCCTCTGTGTGTAATGACTCTATATAATAGATCCCTCTGTGTGTAATGACTCTATATAATAGATCCCTCTGTGTGTAATGACTCTATATAATAGATCCCTCTGTGTGTAATGACTCTATATAATAGATCACTCTGTGTGTAATGACTCTATATAATAGATCCCTCTGTGTGTAATGACTCTATATAATAGATCCCTCTGTGTGTAATGACTCTATATAATAGATCCCTCTGTGTATAATGACTCTATATAATAGATCCCTCTGTGTGTAATGACTCTATATAATAGATCCCTCTGTGTGTAATGACTCTATATAATAGATCCCTCTGTGTGTAATGACTCTATATAATAGATCCCTCTGTGTGTAATGACTCTATATAATAGATCCCTCTGTGTGTAATGACTCTATATAATAGATCCCTCTGTGTGTAATGACTCTATATAATAGATCCCTCTGTGTGTAATGACTCTATATAATAGATCCCTCTGTGTGTAATGACTCTATATAATAGATCCCTCTGTGTGTAATGACTCTATATAATAGATCCCTCTGTGTGTAATGACTCTATATAATAGATCCCTCTGTGTGTAATGACTCTATATAATAGATCCCTCTGTGTGTAATGACTCTATATAATAGATCCCTCTGTGTGTAATGACTCTATATAATAGATCCCTCTGTGTGTAATGACTCTATATAATAGATCCCTCTGTGTGTAATGACTCTATATAATAGATCCCTCTGTGTGTAATGACTCTATATAATAGATCCCTCTGTGTGTAATGACTCTATATAATAGATCCCTCTGTGTGTAATGACTCTATATAATAGATCCCTCTGTGTGTAATGACTCTATATAATAGATCCCTCTGTGTGTAATGACTCTATATAATAGATACCTCTGTGTGTAATGACTCTATATAATAGATCCCTCTGTGTGTAATGACTCTAATATAATAGATCCCTCTGTGTGTAATGACTCTATATAATAGATCCCTCTGTGTGTAATGACTCTATATAATAGATCCCTCTGTGTGTAATGACTCTATATAATAGATCCCTCTGTGTGTAATGACTCTATATAATAGATCCCTCTGTGTGTAATGACTCTATATAATAGATCCCTCTGTGTGTAATGACTCTATATAATAGATCCCTCTGTGTGTAATGACTCTATATAATAGATCCCTCTGTGTGTAATGACTCTATATAATAGATCCCTCTGTGTGTTAATGACTCTATAATAGATCCCTCTGTGTGTAATGACTCTATATAATAGATCCCTCTGTGTGTAATGACTCTATAATAGATCCCTCTGTGTGTAATGACTCTATATAATAGATCCCTCTGTGTGTAATGACTCTATATAATAGATCCCTCTGTGTGTAATGACTCTATATAATAGATCCCTCTGTGTGTAATGACTCTATATAATAGATCACTCTGTCTGTAATGACTCTATATAATAGATCACTCTGTCTGTAATGACTCTATATAATAGATCCCTCTGTCTGTAATGACTCTATATAATAGATCCCTCTGTCTGTAATGACTCTATATAATAGATCCCTCTGTCTGTAATGACTCTATATAATAGATCCCTCTGTCTGTAATGACTCTATATAATAGATCCCTCTGTGTGTAATGACTCTATATAATAGATCCCTCTGTGTGTAATGACTCTATATAATAGATCCCTCTGTGTGTAATGACTCTATATAATAGATCCCTCTGTGTGTAATGACTCTATATAATAGATCCCTCTGTGTGTAATGACTCTATATAATAGATCCCTCTGTGTGTAATGACTATATAATAGATCCCTCTGTGTGTAATGACTCTATATAATAGATCCCTCTGCGTGTAATGACTCTATATAATAGATCCCTCTGCGTGTAATGACTCTATATAATAGATCCCTCTGCGTGTAATGACTCTATATAATCCCTCTGCGTGTAATGACTCTATATAATAGATCCCTCTGCGTGTAATGACTCTATATAATAGATCCCTCTGCGTGTAATGACTATATAATAGATCCCTCTGCGTGTAATGACTCTATATAATAGATCCCTCTGTGTGTAATGACTCTATATAATAGATCCCTCTGTGTGTAATGACTCTATAATAGATCCCTCTGTGTGTAATGACTCTATATAATAGATCCCTCTGTGTGTAATGACTCTATATAATAGATCCCTCTGTGTGTAATGACTCTATATAATAGATCCCTCTGTGTGTAATGACTCTATATAATAGATCCCTCTGTGTGTAATGACTCTATATAATAGATCCCTCTGTGTGTAATGACTCTATATAATAGATCCCTCTGTGTGTAATGACTCTATATAATAGATCCCTCTGTGTGTAATGACTCTATATAATAGATCCCTCTGTGTGTAATGACTCTATATAATAGATCCCTCTGTGTATAATGACTATATAATAGATCCCTCTGTGTATAATGACTCTATATAATAGATCCCTCTGTGTAATGACGCTATATAATAGATCCCTCTGTGTGTAATGACGCTATATAATAGATCCCTCTGTGTGTAATGACTCTATATAATAGATCCCTCTGTGTGTAATGACTCTATATAATAGATCCCTTTGTGTGTAATGACTCTATATAATAGATCACTGTGTGTGTAATGACTCTATATAATAGATCCCTCTGTGTGTAATGACTCTATATAATAGATCCCTCTGTGTGTAATGACTCTATATAATAGATGCGTCTGTGTGTAATGACTCTATATAATAGATCCCTCTGTGTGTAATGACTCTATATAATAGATCCCTCTGTGTGTAATGACTCTATATAATAGATCACTCTGTGTGTAATGACTCTATATAATAGATCCCTCTGTGTGTAATGACTCTATATAATAGATCCCTCTGTGTGTAATGACTCTATATAATAGATCCCTCTGTGTGTAATGACTCTATATAATAGATCCCTCTGTGTGTAATGACTCTATATAATAGATCCCTCTGTGTGTAATGACTCTATATAATAGATCCCTCTGTGTGTAATGACTCTATATAATAGATCCCTCTGTGTGTAATGACTCTATATAATAGATCCCTCTGTGTGTAATGACTCTATATAATAGATCCCTCTGTGTGTAATGACTCTATATAATAGATCACTCTGTGTGTAATGACTCTATATAATAGATCCCTCTGTGTGTAATGACTCTATATAATAGATCACTCTGTGTGTAATGACTCTATAATAGATCCCTCTGTGTGTAATGACTCTATATAATAGATCCCTCTGTGTGTAATGACTCTATATAATAGATCCCTCTGTGTGTAATGACTCTATATAATAGATCCCTCTGTGTGTAATGACTCTATATAATAGATCCCTCTGTGTGTAATGACTCTATATAATAGATCACTCTGTCTGTAATGACTCTATATAATAGATCACTCTGTCTGTAATGACTCTATATAATAGATCCCTCTGTCTGTAATGACTCTATATAATAGATCCCTCTGTCTCTAATGACTCTATATAATAGATCCCTCTGTGTGTAATGACTCTATATAATAGATCCCTCTGTGTGTAATGACTCTATATAATAGATCCCTCTGTCTCTAATGACTCTATATAATAGATCCCTCTGTGTGTAATGACTCTATATAATAGATCCCTCTGTGTGTAATGACTCTATATAATAGATCCCTCTGTGTGTAATGACTCTATATAATAGATCCCTCTGTGTGTAATGACTCTATATAATAGATCCCTCTGTGTGTAATGACTCTATATAATAGATCCCTCTGCGTGTAATGACTATATAATAGATCCCTCTGCGTGTAATGACTCTATATAATAGATCCCTCTGCGTGTAATGACTCTATATAATAGATCCCTCTGCGTGTAATGACTCTATATAATAGATCCCTCTGCGTGTAATGACTCTATATAATAGATCCCTCTGCGTGTAATGACTATATAATAGATCCCTCTGCGTGTAATGACTATATAATAGATCCCTCTGCGTGTAATGACTCTATATAATAGATCCCTCTGCGTGTAATGACTCTATATAATAGATCCCTCTGTGTGTAATGACTCTATATAATAGATCCCTCTGTGTGTAATGACTCTATATAATAGATCCCTCTGTGTGTAATGACTCTATATAATAGATCCCTCTGTGTGTAATGACTCTATATAATAGATCCCTCTGTGTGTAATGACTCTATATAATAGATCCCTCTGTGTGTAATGACTCTATATAATAGATCCCTCTGTGTGTAATGACTCTATATAATAGATCCCTCTGTGTGTAATGACTCTATATAATAGATCCCTCTGTGTGTAATGACTCTATATAATAGATCCCTCTGTGTGTAATGACTCTATATAATAGATCCCTCTGTGTGTAATGACTCTATATAATAGATCCCTCTGTGTGTAATGACTCTATATAATAGATCCCTCTGTGTGTAATGACTCTATATAATAGATCACTCTGTGTGTAATGACTCTATAATAGATCCCTCTGTGTGTAATGACTCTATATAATAGATCCCTCTGTGTGTAATGACTCTATATAATAGATCCCTCTGTGTGTAATGACTCTATATAATAGATCCCTCTGTGTGTAATGACTCTATATAATAGATCCCTCTGTGTGTAATGACTCTATATAATAGATCCCTCTGTGTGTAATGACTCTATATAATAGATCCCTCTGTCTGTAATGACTCTATATAATAGATCACTCTGTCTGTAATGACTCTATATAATAGATCCCTCTGTCTGTAATGACTCTATATAATAGATCCCTCTGTGTGTAATGACTCTATATAATAGATCCCTCTGTGTGTAATGACTCTATATAATAGATCCCTCTGTGTGTAATGACTCTATATAATAGATCCCTCTGTGTGTAATGACTATATAATAGATCCCTCTGCGTGTAATGACTATATAATAGATCCCTCTGCGTGTAATTACTCTATATAATAGATCCCTCTGCGTGTAATGACTCTATATAATAGATCCCTCTGCGTGTAATGACTCTATATAATAGATTCCTCTGCGTGTAATGACTCTATATAATAGATCCCTCTGCGTGTAATGACTCTATATAATAGATCCCTCTGCGTGTAATGACTCTATATAATAGATCCCTCTGCGTGTAATGACTCTATATAATAGATCACTCTGTGTGTAATGACTCTATATAATAGATCCCTCTGTGTGTAATGACTCTATATAATAGATCCCTCTGTGTGTAATGACTCTATATAATAGATCCCTCTGTGTGTAATGACTCTATATAATAGATCCCTCTGTGTGTAATGACTCTATATAATAGATCCCTCTGTCTGTAATGACTCTATATAATAGATCCCTCTGTGTGTAATGACTCTATATAATAGATCCCTCTGTGTGTAATGACTCTATATAATAGATCCCTCTGTGTGTAATGACTCTATATAATAGATCCCTCTGTGTGTAATGACTCTATATAATAGATCCCTCTGTGTGTAATGACTCTATATAATAGATCCCTCTGTGTGTAATGACTCTATATAATAGATCCCTCTGTGTGTAATGACTCTATATAATAGATCCCTCTGTGTGTAATGACTCTATATAATAGATCACTCTGTGTGTAATGACTCTATAATAGATCCCTCTGTGTGTAATGACTCTATATAATAGATCCCTCTGTGTGTAATGACTCTATATAATAGATCCCTCTGTGTGTAATGACTCTATATAATAGATCCCTCTGTGTGTAATGACTCTATATAATAGATCCCTCTGTGTGTAATGACTCTATATAATAGATCCCTCTGTGTGTAATGACTCTATATAATAGATCCCTCTGTGTGTAATGACTCTATATAATAGATCACTCTGTCTGTAATGACTCTATATAATAGATCCCTCTGTGTGTAATGACTCTATATAATAGATCCCTCTGTGTGTAATGACTCTATATAATAGATCCCTCTGTGTGTAATGACTCTATATAATAGATCCCTCTGTGTGTAATGACTCTATATAATAGATCCCTCTGTGTGTAATGACTATATAATAGATCCCTCTGTGTGTAATGACTATATAATAGATCCCTCTGCGTGTAATGACTCTATATAATAGATCCCTCTGCGTGTAATGACTCTATATAATAGATCCCTCTGCGTGTAATGACTCTATATAATAGATCCCTCTGCGTGTAATGACTCTATATAATAGATCCCTCTGCGTGTAATGACTCTATATAATAGATCCCTCTGCGTGTAATGACTCTATATAATAGATCACTCTGTGTGTAATGACTCTATATAATAGATCCCTCTGTGTGTAATGACTCTATATAATAGATCCCTCTGTGTGTAATGACTCTATATAATAGATCCCTCTGTGTGTAATGACTCTATATAATAGATCCCTCTGTCTGTAATGACTCTATATAATAGATCACTCTGTCTGTAATGACTCTATATAATAGATCACTCTGTCTGTAATGACTCTATATAATAGATCCCTCTGTGTGTAATGACTCTATATAATAGATCCCTCTGTGTGTAATGACTCTATATAATAGATCCCTCTGTGTGTAATGACTCTATATAATAGATCCCTCTGTGTGTAATGACTCTATATAATAGATCACTCTGTGTGTAATGGCTCTATATAATAGATCCCTCTGTGTGTAATGACTCTATATAATAGATCCCTCTGTGTGTAATGACTCTATATAATAGATCCCTCTGTGTGTAATGACTCTATATAATAGATCACTCTGTGTGTAATGACTCTATATAATAGATCACTCTGTGTGTAATGACTCTATATAATAGATCACTCTGTGTGTAATGACTCTATATAATAGATCCCTCTGTGTGTAATTACTCTATATAATATATGAGTTTCACATTTTGTATTGAAGAACTGAAATAAATTAACTTTTTGATGATATTCTAATTTAGTGACAAGCACCTGTATATGTGACCTCTGGCTTATTTGGAGCAGTTTGCCTGACTTTCTGTTTTGAGATTTACCTTAGTATATATATATATATATATATATATATATATATATATACATACATATATGTATATATATATATATATATATATATATATATATATATATATATATGAATTGTATATGTATATCCATAAACCATTTCATTAAATGATATACCCAGGCCTTATAATTAATTAGTCTGTTTTTTTATCTCCTTATATATATTTATACCAGGTGCCCCCGTTTTTTTTCTAACCTGTGAAGTCTCATTTTGATGTCATATCTGTTTTATTTTATACATTCTTATAAACTTAATGTTTTTAATATATTTTGATTTGCATTTTTCTAAATTTGGGTTATTGTAGTCTTATTGCGGTGTACTGACCCCAGAATATTTCCTGCTGCCAAGTATTGATTCCCGGGGGCAGAGAAGAGTTCCTTGTAGTGGTCACCTGACCAGTGGACTACACTTCCCATCATGCACTGCTCTGGTCTGTGCTGTTTCCCGCAGGTCCACGCCGGTGATGACGTCTCACGTGTCGCAGGTCAGAGCTCTGTACAGGAAGATCCTCCTGCTGCACCGGACGTTACCGCTGCACCTGAAAGCGCTGGGAGACCAGTATGTGAAAGACGAGTTCAGGAGACACAAGAACGTGGGTCAGTCCGAAGCCAAACTGTTCATGAAGGAATGGGAGGTACTGACTGCTTCTTAGAAGGGTAGTTTCCTAGGAAAATCCCCATCTGCAACCTGCAGACCTCGGGCTTTCTCTTTCCTCACACTGGTCCCTTTACAGACTTGCTAACTGGGTGGGATCTTCATGGGGTGATGTCTGAGCTGTGCTTTGGGCTCAGAACCAATCGTCCATCTTCCTTTCTTTCTTGCTGATTTACTGAAAATGCTGAGCAGCTACATCCCCCTCCTCTCCCCTCCCTGTCTTCTTAACTACTTCCGAATCTCTCCCCCATAGACTTTAAATGTCTGGGCGGTCCTCATATGGCATTAAAATGACATTCTAGAATGTCCTTGCAGAGTAAGCAGCAGTGTGATCATCTGTCAGACACAGCCAGACTCTCCATAGAGAAGGCAGAGAGGGTTTACTACCGACTCTGCCTTCCTGATAACTGTATACAGCACTGAACGAGAGTAATGTATACCATATAGGAAGTGCTGACAGCCATTAGAGGGAGCAGGAGTTTTTCATTGCAGCCAGAAGATGAAATTGCCCTGTAACTAGGGCTAATATACAGGGGAAATTGTCAATATAAAAATGTATTTATCGGACTATAAAATGCACCAAACCATAAGACGCACCAAGGTTTTAGAGGAAGAAAATAGAAAAAAAATGTAAGCGAAAAATGTGGTCATGATGCCCTGTTAAGGGGGAGGGGGTCTGCTGCTGACACTGTTATAGGGGTAATGTCCTCCAATTCTGTTAATATCCCCCATCCTGGTATATATGGCCCCCTCCTTCCTGTTAAACGTGGCCCTAATCCCCATCCTGATATGCATGGCACCCCAATCCACCATCCTGGTATGCATGGCCCCCTCATCCCTCTTTTTGGTATGTATGGCACCCTTCATCCCTGTATGCATGGCACCCCTCATCCTGGTATGTATGGTCCCCCCTCACACACATTCTGGTATGTATGGCACCTTCATTCCTCTTCCTGGTATGTATGGCACCTTCATTCCTCTTCCTGGTATGTATGGCACCTTCATTCCTCTTCCTGGTATGTATGGCACCTTCATTCCTCTTCCTGGTATGTATGGCACCTTCATTCCTCTTCCTGGTATATATGGCACTCTTCATCCTTGTATGTATGGCCCCCCTCATCCCTCTTCCTGGTATGTATGGCACCCTTCATCCCTGTATGTATGGCCCCCCTCATCCTGGTATGCTTGCCCGATCCCCATCATGCTGCACAGAAAAAAATAAACAAATATACTCACCTGCTCTCTCCTCCATCGCTGTGTCCCGCTCTGCCTCCTCAGGGTTCTCACTGTGTGAGCCGCGCATGGCGTAACTGCCATGCGCCATCACACAGCGAGATGTTTTGCCAGAATAGTCACTGCTCCCCACGCCGGGGCTTCGTCCGTGGGGAGCAGTGACCATTCATTCTCCCTAATAGCGCGCACGCTGTACCTGCAGCGCGGCTTCTGCTGCGCTCGGCTTTCAGTGTGCCGCTATTAAAGCCATGAATATTCACCACACCCACGGGAGTGGTGAATATTCATGGGCTTTAATAGCGGGCACACTGACAGCCGGGCTGCAGCTACAGCGTGCACGCTATTAGGGAGAGTGAATGGTCACTTCTCCACACGGACGCAGCCCCGGCGTGGGGAGCAGTGACTATTCCGGCACAGAGCTGGACACAGCGCTGGAGGAGAGAGGAGGTGAGTATAATTGTTTTTTTTTTCTGTGCAGTGCGACGGGGATGTGGGGGTGCCAAGCATACCAGGATGAGGGGGGCCATACATACAGGGATGAAGGGTGCCATACATACCGGGATGAGGGATAAGGGGGCCATACATACCAGGAAAAGGAATGAGGGCGGCCATGCATACTGGGATGAGGGATAAGAGGGGCCATACATACAGGGATGAAGGTGGCCATATTTACCAGGAGCCGCGCTGTAGGCACAGTCTGCTTGCTACTAAGGAAAATGAATATTCACTGCTCCCCACACTCCTGTAGTCACAGATTATAGAGGGACATACGCTGTCGAGCGTATCCCCCGCTACCGCTCTCCCCCAGCCCCCCCACCACCCACAGCCACAGCCGAACATAAGTAGGAAAAAAGTACGTCTTATAGTCCGAAAAATACGGTAAATGTTGACATGCACCCCCCAAAAAAAATTGTTATCTTATGACCTTACGGGGGAAGCACAGTATGCAAAGTATGTAAAAAAAATTAAAAAGCAAAAAAAAAAGAGGAACATTAAATAAATAATAATAATAAAAAAAAAATAATAAAATATATTTATATTTGAGATCTTAAAGCTGTGTAGAAAGAAAATCTCAAATTTTGCCTGGGTGTGAATGGGGGAAAGTGGTCCCAGTCTTGGAACTGGTTAATCAGCTAACTTACAGTAACAGGATTTTTGGGGGACTGAAGAATTTTCTGACGAGAATTTGCGATCCCAGAAAGCGTTTAATAGACTGACGTCCACCTCCTCCTCCTCCTCCTCCACCATTACACCCAGATTATTCTTACAAAATGTTCGTGGGCTGTTTTCAGTCAATTTTAAAGCCAAATAATTAACCCTTTAATGACCAACTTATTTGGGGCTTTCAAGGGTTATTTCCCTTCTTCATAATTGTATATTGTCGGATAGCATTTGTAAATACAAGCAATTTACTTCTTATTAAAATTTCCATCCTTTTTTTAGATATTAACACTTTTTTTTTTGTTTGTTTACAGCTCGTTGCCTCGGACACCGACCACCGCTGCTTGACAGCAGAACATGAGCAGCTCTTACAAGCTCTTTTCTATTGAGCTCTGTTTTGAAGCTGGCCAGGTTCACTGTTATTTCCTAATCCTGTCCACCCTCATGAGGCGCACTGCTTACAAGCTAGACAACAGCGATGGTCGGTCTCCTAGGCAACGAGTTGTAAGCAACAAAAAAAACTTTATATCTCAACAACGGCTGCAAATTTTAATAAATAGAAAATTACAAAAGTGCTTGGTTTAACAATCTATAAAGATGGCAATAACCCTTCAAAACTATTTTTTTTTTTTTTTTCTGTCTTCACATTGGCGCCATAACTTTACGAATAAAATCCTCCAAATTCATTAATTCTGCATCAAGACTGCTGTGCAAGACTGAGTTTTACCACCAGGTGGCAGCAGATACATGTGGTATAATAGAACTTGCCTGTAAAAAGCTTTCTCCGCGTTCACACTGGAGATGTTCTGCACCAGAAGAGTTACCGCTACATTATATGTTTTGAGACCAATCACTTTAGCGTATCATGTACTGGAAAATAGAAAAAAAAATGATTCCCAGTGGGGTAAAATATGATAAATTTTAACTATTTTTAAATGTCAGTTCTGGCATTTCTATTTTTTTTTCTTTTCTTTTACGGATTGAATATAATTTAATAATGTCTTTGATTTTCAAGCTGGAAAAGGCAATGATTCAAATAAATTTTTTTTTAGTATTTAAAATGTTTATTTTTTACTTTTTATTTTTTAGCACCCCTAGTGGAATTGAACCTGTGGTCGTTTGATCACCTGTGACATATACTACAATGCCACAGTACATTATAGTACAAACATTATAGCCGTGGGAGCCCTTCAACAAGTCCCTGGCTACAATGGCAGCCCGTCAGCCTTCTCCGCAATCGACGGTCGCCATATTTTAAGGGATTGATCATCTTTATAAAAAAAAAAAAAAAGTGCTAGAAAGTTTTTCATTTCTGAGAAAATCATCGGAACTTGGCTGCTTATTGGGAATGTTCCATATCTTCCGTGAACGGGCGACTGATTACTTGGCCGCTGGCCGGAGAAATGTAAGGAGGTCGATTTGTGTTTGTGTGACGTCTGGTGTTTATTTGATTCAAAAGGACAGCTAAAGGGTTAAAAGTGTAAATGTCACTTCGACAGCGCTGCAGCCAATCAAGTGAGCTCAGCGGCAACTCAGGTGGAGATGATTGGCTGCAGCGCTGTCAAATAGATGTCAGCACTGCACACAATCACAGAATTTGGGACCAGGAGTGGGGACTCAGTGCTGGACCTGGGGAGGGTGAGGAAAGCAAACTGCAGCCAGGGAGAGGTTTTTTTTTTTTTTTATAAAAAACCAAAAGACCCCTTTAATGTGGGTATATCAATTATCTCATTTTGATAGGATATTGATTGCTGGTGCTCTTACCGTTGAGAACCCCGCCCACTGAATGGAGCAGGGGTCGAGCATGCTCACCTTCCCTCCAAAAAATAGCCGAGCCCTGCGCTAGAGAATAAATGGAGCACAGTTGCATAGAGCTCCCATTATTGAGATTGGAGGGGATTCCAGCAATCGGACCCCAGTGATCAATAAATACAATAATATTTACGGTATTTAATATTTTTATTGTGCAACGTATTACACCTGCAGTGGCTGCTGAATCCTATCAGTTTTGCACCTTGTCATTGGTCTGTGAACGTCTTCCTCCTTTCCAAAATGTCAGAAGTTTCTGAAAAGAGTAGGCATCTTTACTCTGTATTATTAACACTGGGGTCCATACATACAGGGGAATTTGTGGAATAATATATTTTACTTATTGTTTCTACCACAAGGTGGCGCCAACGCTCTATATTTCAGATTGGGTTACATGTAATCATCTGCAACTTCCTCAGAAAACCCCCCTCATCTTATGGCTTCTTACAGCTGACACTTTGGTACAATGGTGTACAGTCTTGGCAATTCTCTGTCAGATCACCAGGACTTCAGGTTGAACAAGATCTTGAAAATGGTGAGGATAAGACACTTGAAACATTCAGGTTCCATATAGACTGATACATGGAGCAAACGATCAGGACCGACTGATACATGGAGCAAACGATCAGTACTGGAGGGAGATTTATGCCATCAATGTGTCTGGCGTAATTACACAAGCTGAATACAATTTTAGAAAATGAGGAGCATTCAATCTTTTTATATTCACATAAATAATGTTCACATTCACTGACAGCAAGCAGAGATCTTGAAAATGGTACGAAATTCATGCATAAATTATTTTATAAAATTGCTGAATATTGTAGTATGCAATTATTTATTCAACTGGTCATAATTTTTATTAAAATGGTCTCTGTCGTTTTAACAAACATTTTGTATAACTCAATAATGCAGACAAATGTAAATTTGTAATATATCTTATTAGAGAAATAAGCTTCTTTCTTCACTTATGAGCCACTTCTCCGCCCCACCCCTCCCCTTTTCTGCCTCCTGAATTCACCACTTAAAAATTCAGATCAAGTCAGTCTTGGTCAAAACAAGAAGATTGTCAGATCACTGAGGGATCAGATTACAGCTGCTTTATCAAGTCTATGAGAAAGGAAAGGTGGGAAAGCACAGTGAGAGTACAGGCAGAGTGAGTCAACACGGAGAGATCATGCTGCTGCTTTTTCTAGTAAGTATTTTTTTCCTCACTCAGATGGTAGATTCCCAGCTACACTGCTCAGTACTGCAGTATAATGTCATCCATGTTGCTGCTGCTCCTGGACATGTAATACAAAGAGACAGGAGAGCAAGAATCCCTCATGTCAGTATGCACTGTGTTTAGGAGACATTATAACAGCTAGTCTTACCCCAGAGCTGGATTTACAGCTACACAGCTCAATGCTGCTGTATATTGGCCTCCATGCTGCTGCTGCTTCTGACCCTGATCTCTTTAATAACAGGAAAGATTGTCTGTGTGCACTATGATTGGGAGACATCAGTTAAGCTAGTCTCATTCCAGAGCTGGATTCGCAGCTACACAATTGTATACTGCTGTATATGGTGCTGTTGCTTCAGAACATGAGCTGCTTAGAGACAAGAGAGGCAGAATCCCTCATGTCTGTGTGCACTGTGTTTGGGAGACATCATAGCAGCAAGTTTCACTCCTATAGCTGGATTCACAGCTACACCGCTCAATACTGCTGTATACTGTGCTTGTGATGCTGCTGCTTCAGAACATGAGCTACATAGAGACAGGAGAGCAGGAGTTCCTCATGTCTGTGTGTGCTTTGTTTGGAAGACATCAAAGCAGCTAGTCTCACTCTTAAGCTGTATTCACAGCTACACAGCTCAATACTGATGTGTAATGTGCTGCTGCTTCAGAACAGGAGCTACTTAGAGACAGTAGAGCAAAAAACCGTCATCTGTGTGTGTGCTGTGTATGGGAGACATCATAGCACCCACAAGCTCAGAGGCAACTGAAAATTAGAGTGTTAGTGTCATTCCTCAGTTTTTTCTCTGAAGTCACCTAAAATGATAGGTACGCTTTAAGATCAGAAGACCTCCAATTTACAGACAGTTTCCCTTTATAAGCCTACACTTCCGTTATCACGAACTTCAGCTCTTTGGTGTTTACAGTTGCGCTCAAAAGTTTACATACCCCGGCAGAGTTTTTTCTTTCTTGACCTTGTTTCAGAGAATATGAATGGTAACAAAAAAATCTTTTTCTCCACTCATGGTTATTGGTTGGGTGAAGCCATTTATTATCAAACTACTGTGTTTTCTCTTTTTAAATCTTAATGACAACCAAAAACATCCAAATGACCCTGATCAAAAGTTCACATACCCTGGTGTGGTGATTTTGGCCTGATAACATGCACAGAATTTGACACAAATGGGTTTGAATGGCTACTAAAGGTAACATCCTCACCTGTGACCTGTTTGCTTGTAATCAGTGTGTGTGCATAAAAGCTGAGAGAGTTTCTGGGATCCAGACAGACTCTTGCATCTTTCATCCAGCCACTGACGTTTCTGGATTGTGACTCATGGGGAAAGCAAAAGAATTGTCAATGGATCTACGGGAAAAGGTAGTTAAACTGTATAACACAGGAAAGGGATACAAAAAAATATCCAAGGAATTGATAATGCCAGTCAGCAGCGTTCAAACTGTGATTAACAAATGGAAAATCAGGGGTTCTGTAAAAACCAAACCACGGTCAGGTAGACCAACAAAAATTTCGGCCACAACTGCCAGGAAAATTGTTCTGGATGCAAATAAAACCCCACAAATAACATCAGCTGAAATTCAGGACTTTCTGAAAACTAGCGGTGTGGCTGTTTCAAGATGCGCCATAGGGAGGCACTTGTAGAAAAATGTTCTGCATGGTCGAGTCGCAAGAAGAAAACCATTACTGCGCAAATGCCACAAAGTATCTCGCCGACAATACGCCAAACAGCTCAGAGACAAGCCTCAAAACTTCTGGAACAAGGTAATTTGGAGTGAAGAGACCAAAATGTAACTTTTTGGCCACAACCATAAACGTTACATTTGGAGAGAGGTCAACAAGGCCTATGATGAAAGGAACACCATTCCTACAGTAAAGCATGGAGGTGGATCGCTGATGTTTTGGGGATGTGTGAGCTACAAAGGCACAGGAAACTTGGTAAAAGTTGAAGTAAAGATGAATGCGGCACGTTATCAGCAAATACTGGAGGAAAATTTGCACTCATCAGCCCGGAAGCTGCGCATGGGACGTACTTGGACGTTCCAATATGACAACAATGCAAAAGACAAGGCCAAGTCGACCTGTCATTGGCTACAGCAGAACAAAGTGAAGGTTCTGGAGTGGCCATCTCAGTCTCCTGACCTCAATATCATTGAGCCACTCTGGGGAGATCTCAAGCGCGCAGTTCATGCTAGACAGCCCAGGAATTTACAGGAACTGGAGGCTTTTTGCCTAGAAGAATGGTCAGCTTTACCACAATAAAGAACCTCATCCACAACTACCACAAAAGACTTCAAGCTGTCATTGATGTTAGAGGGGGCAATACACGGTATTAAGAACTGGGGTACGTGAACTTCTGATCAGGGTCATTTCCATGTTTTTGGCTGTCATTAAGATTTAAAAAGAGAAAACACAGTAGTTTGACAATAAATTGCTAAATTAATTCACCCAACCAATAACTTTTTAGCACAACTGTACGCTGTCAGACGTGACTTCAGATTCGGGGTGACATTGCACATTATTAAATAATAATTGTAATCTTATCTTTATACATATTGAAATTCCTTTAATTCAGTATTTGAGACTTGATTATTGTGGATGATCAGAAGATGTGAAACATTATATAAAATATACCTGTAGAGGGTCGAGAAATTCAGAGCGTTTATCCAGCGATAAAATAAGTAAAGCAACATTTAATCTGGCACCTGATAGTCCAGAATATTTTATATGTTAGATAATCAGATGCTGAATCCTTTAAAAACCTGCAGGATAGCACTGTCGCTTCTTTCATGGCATTTATTATTCGTTGACTCGGTATAAGGAAAGTCGCTGAAGAGAACACGGGGGATAAATGCACTTGGTAGGAATTGTCTTGAATGGCTCCTAATGGTGGAGCTGCCTCCGGTACAGACCTTGTGTTTTCAATGCTTTCAGCAGGAATCGTCTGTGGAATGAGCTCCTGCCGAACGCATGAAAAGAGTCTGAAGGAAGTGGGTTCATAGGTGACCTTTCATGTGTTTAAGGGACTCGGCTTATAGAACTGAAGGAGGCTCGACATAAACAACTGCTTCGATTCTGAATAATCGTAATCTGATATCACCGACGAAAACTATAAATACCGGATCCTAATAAGCACATTACTGATCCTGTACTGATCCTGAGCTGTATTATACTCCAGAGCTGCACTCACTATTCTGCTGGTGCAGTCACTGTGTACATACATTACATTACTGATCCTGTACTGATCCTGAGTTACATCCTGTATTATACTCCAGAGCTGCACTCACTATTCTGCTGGTGCAGTCACTGTATACATACATTACATTACTGATCCTGTACTGATCCTGAGTTACATCCTGTATTATACTCCAGAGCTGCGCTCACTATTCTGCTGGTGCAGTCACTGTGTTCATACATTACATTACTGATCCTGTACTGATCCTGAGTTACATCCTGTATTATACCCCAGAGCTGCACTCACTATTCTGCTGGTGCAGTCACTGTGTATATACAGTACAGACCAAAAGTTTGGACACACCTTCTCATTTAAAGATTTTTCTGTATTTTCATGGCTATGAAAATTGTACATTCACACTGAAGGCATCAAAACTATGAATCACCACATGTGGAATTATATACTTAACAAAAAAGTGTGAAACAACTGAAAATATGTCTTATATTCTTGTTCTTCAAAGTAGCCACCTTTTGCTTTGATGACGGCTTTGCACACTCTTGGCATTCTCTTGATGAGCTTCAAAAGGTAGTCACCGGAAATGGTCTTCACTTCACAGGTGTGCCCTGTCAGGTTTAATAAGTGAGATTTCTTCCCTTATAAATGGGGTTGGGACCATCAGTTGTGTTGTGCAGAAGTCTGGTGGATACACAGCTGATAGTCCTACTGAATAGACTGTTAGAATTTATATTATGGCAAGAAAAAAAGCAGCTAAGTAAAGAAAAACGAGTGTCCATCATTACTTTAAGAAATGAAGGTCAGTCAGTCCGAAAAATTGGGCAAACTTTGAAAGTGTCCCCAAGTGCAGTTGCAAAAACCATCAAGCGCTACCGAGAAACTGGCTCACATGAGGACCGCCCCAGGAAAGGAAGACCAAGAGTCACCTCTGCTTCTGAGGATAAGTTTATCCGAGTCACCAGCCTCAGAAATCGCAGGTTAACAGCAGCTCAGATTAGAGACCAGGTCAATGCCACACAGAGTTCTAGCAGCAGACACATCTCTACAACAACTGTTAAGAGGAGACTTTGTGCAGCAGGCCTTCATGGTAAAATAGCTGCTAGGAAACCACTGCTAAGGACAGGCAACAAGCAGAAGAGACTTCTTTGGGCTAAAGAACACAAGGAATGGACATTAGACCAGTGGAAATCTGTGCTTTGGTCTGATGAGTCCAAATTTGAGATCTTTGGTTCCAACCACCGTGTCTTTGTACGACGCAGAAAAGGTGAACGGATGGACTCTACATGCCTGGTTCCCACCGTGAAGCATGGAAGAGGAAGTGTGATGGTGTGGGGGTGCTTTGCTGGTGACACTGTTGGGGATTTATTCAAAATTGAAGGCATACTGAACCAGCATGGCTACCACAGCATCTTGCAGCGGCATGCTTTTCCATCCGGTTTGCGTTTAGTTGGACCATCATTTATTTTTCAACAGGACAATGACCCCAAACACACCTCCAGGCTGTGTAAGGGCTATTTGACCAAGAAGGAGAGTGATGGGGTGCTACGCCAGATGACCTGGCCTCCACAGTCACCAGACCTGAACCCAATCGAGATGGTTTGGGGTGAGCTGGACCGCAGAGTGAAGGCAAAAGGGCCAACAAGTGCTAAGCATCTCTAGGAACTCCTTCAAGATTGTTGGAAGACCATTTCCGGTGACTACCTCTTGAAGCTCATCAAGAGAATGCCAAGAGTGTGCAAAGCAGTCATCAAAGCAAAAGGTGGCTACTTTGAAGAACCTAGAATATAAGACATATTTTCAGTTGTTTCACACTTTTTTGTTAAGTATATAATTCCACATGTGTTAATTCATAGTTTTGATGCCTTCAGTGTGAATGTACAATTCTCATAGTCATGAAAATACTGAAAAATCTTTAAATGAGAAGGTGTGTCCAAACTTTTGGTCTGTACTGTACATTACTTTAATACTTATACACCATATGTGGTCTGTAAGTATTGGGCCTCATGTGTTATTGATTTCTGTTTTTTCCTTCAGTCCCCATTGCCCCTAGTGTATAACCTCCGGCCCCCCCACATGCCATCTTACTTTACTACCATGTGACAGAGCGGCCGGTGGAGCAGAGCTCACTGATACCAGCATGGTCCTGTACTAGGAGCCACTGGGGTAACAAGTCCGTCCATGACATTTCTCCTCCTGAATCTTCCCCCATCACCTGTGAGTGATATTACTGAGAAGTGGAAGGAACCGCAGCAACTCAGCCACGAAGTGGAGACCCCGTCACGTTACAGAGCGGGGGGCCGAGTGCTGAGGAGCAGAGGGTAAAAAAGTCACCAACGCTCTGCTGACTCCAAAGCTGCAGAGTCCAGACCTCCTCTGGTATCAGCACAAACACTGCGTCCCCGCCGGGAGCTTCAGGGTCGAGCAGATGTACGCAGCCGTACATCACCAAGCACAATGCCGAGCGTCGGATGGAGTGGTGTAAAGCCGCCACCACCGGACTCTGGAGGAGACGTGTTCTGTGCAGTGACGGATCGCAATTCTCTATCTGCGTCTGATGGAGGGGTCTGGGTTTGGTGATTCCAGGAGGACGTTCCCCCCTGACTGCATTGTGCCCCCTTTACAGATGGTGGAGGAGGATAATGCTATGGGCTGTTATCAGGGGACGGCCTCCAGTGAGGGGAAATCTTAATCTTCAGCACAAGATATTTCGGACAATTGTAGCTTCAGCTTTGTGGGAACAGTTTGGGGTTCTCCCTTTTCTGTTCCCCGTGACTGTGCCCAGTGCACAAGCTCAATACAGACATGGAGGGGAACATGAGCGGCCGCACAGAGCCTGGACCTCAGCACCATTCTATAATGGAGATAGTGTGCCTGGACCCCCCAACAACAGGGTCTGACCCTACAAATGATCTGGATGAAGGGGCAAAAATTCCCACAGACTCCTCCAAAATCTTGTAGAAATCCTTCCCGAATGAGTGGAAGCATCATGTAGTCTTCATGGGAGTCAGGGATTTTTCTGCGCATCTGCTGCATTGATGAACACTAGTCCGCCTCTTACCAACCGGAGACGGTGGCATAGTATGTTGTGGGCAGTTGCCCCATGCGCCACAGTCCATGGGGGTGTAAAATTTCACGCACTGCCCCTTTCCCATGCTGACAGCACTGGGAAGCAATCGTGCCTGCAAGTACACAATGAGTGCTCGGCTTCAGCTGCTTATGCGGAGCGCAGCGGTGGAGAGAAGTTTGTTTTTGGCTGCTGCGCTCAGCAGTATTTTTCTGATATTACAATACATGTGCCCGGCAGAGGTTCTTGGGTAAGGGGGTGCAAATACTTACCTTGCCCCGGTCGCTGGCAACCCATGCCACGCCACTGACTTGAGGTAGCTGATAACAGGGAACAATAGACTTGGGATGTAGTGTCCCTTTAAGGAGACGGGTGTTTATTTAGAAAACATTTCTCCAGTCTCCTAATTGCCTCCTTTAGCAAGTTAAGACGTCTCATTTCTTCCAGTCCGGTCCTGGGAGTCGGTAATCAAAGACCTGTCTGTGTCTATTTAGCGAGCGTGGAGGGAAGCGAGGAGCCTGGAGCCGCAGTCTATTAAGATGAAGACGCTTCATGCGCTCACACGACATCGGCCGTATAATGAAACGGGAAATGTTATTAGTAGGATTCTCCGGGCGGCCGCGGGTCACATGACACAAATCGCTCTCAGCGACTTCCCGCACTGTTTTATTCTGCTTTTTGTGGATTATGAATATTTCAAGATTTCTTTAATCTATTTATTCTAATGACCTTCAGGAAAATGCATCTGATAAACTATGTCAGGATGTGGGGAATAAAAGTCTTGAGTCACCTCCGAATAAGCCCGAGCATTGGTAATGCATACTTTTGCAATAATTTTTGTTGAAACAATGCAATGCAAAAATAAAAATATCTAATAACTAAGCGATAGTCTTACAGACGTGTCTTCATGGTTGTAGACGACCAAGTGGTTGATCATTGGAACAAATGCAGAGTTTTGCACAGTGGTGCACCAGAACCTTTTTCCCTTGTGGTAATGGCCCATGCCTGGTATTGAAACTCATCCCTATATAATGGACTGGAGCTGAGCTGCAGTACCTGATACAGATGAAGGTGGCGCTCTCTCCAGTTCATGCTGAAGAGGCTGTGATGCTTCGCTAAGCAGAACTCCACTTTGGTCTTGCCATTGGACCTGCAAACTTTCAAATAAGATCTCCCGAGAGGATACTTGTATGCAGCAAACTACAGCAGTACAAAAAAATTTGACTCTTCTCCAAGGTTCATTTTTTAGAAGGAGGATTTGGTGTCACCCAGAGTTTTGCCAACTCTACTGGGAGTCTTGGAAATCTTTTTTCCAGGAGCCCTCATAGAATGGTCCCCTTCCATTATGGTACCTAGTTTTGCCAACTGGAGAGAATTCCTTTCCCCCTTGATTGATAACACTGTACGTACTTTTTCTGGATGAGTAAAAAAGGGAAGGGACCACTCAGGGCTAGGCTGATTTTCTCCGAGGGCCCATTGCAAACCCATGGTGAACCTCAATGGAGTGTCTGGCCGTGTTGATGCAGTCAGTCACTGTTAATTCATATTTTCTGTAAAGTCCAGCAATGAATGAAGACCCCCTTAGTTGATAACAATGTACTTCTTCTGGATGAATAGAAAAGGGAAGGGACCACTCAGGGCTAGGCCTCTTTTCTCTGAGGGCCCATTGCAGACCCATGTTGAACCTCAATGGAGCATATGACCGTGTTGATGCAGTCAGTCACTGTTAATTCAGAATCTCTATGAGGTTTAGAAATGAATTAAGCTTCTCGTTACCGTGTCGGCCAGTGCTGATCATTATTAGATGTAGTGGATGCATGTGACTCTTCGGTTACTCTCAATGTGACCTGATAGTTAAAGGGCCACAGTTCCTAGATGGTTGACCCTAATGAAACGCTCCAGCTCGCCTGGTTTAGAATCTCCATAGACTTCTTTGGGTAGGTCCGGTGGGGGGGGGGGGGGGGGCATTAATCATGGCCTCCCATCAGCTTGTGTAAATCATGATACTCATCGTAAAAGGGATCTTTTCATCATAAGATGTCTTTAATGTAAATACCCAACTTATTTATTTCCTATAAGATATTCTTTTAAGGGATTGTCATGGATTAGAAAAACACCGCTGCTTTCTTCCAAAAACAGCACCAGTTATGTTCACATGTTATGTTTGGTATTGTGGCTCAGTGTTTTTCACTTCAATAGAGCTGCAGTATCAGTCAAGACCCATAGAAAGAGGTGGCACTGTTATTAGTAATAAATAACCTTATTTTTCTAATTTTGTATCACCCCTTTAAATGAGCATTTTGAAGGCAGTTCTTGATAGAAAAATACTGTCTTAGGGAAGTTAAAATAAGGACTTCCTCATTTGGGTCCTCATTCCATTAACCAAAGCATTGAGTATGTACAAGTGAGGACCCAGCATATCCATGCATTACATGGTCAGCCCAGCAATTGCATTAGGCAACCTGCAATACGTCATTTCTCCTGTGGTGGTGCTACAGGATACAGCTAATAAAATTGAGGGGGTCACAGTAGTGTGCCAGGTATGGCTCACCTGGTGAAGTAGATACTGTGCTGTAGTACTGCACGGACCAGAGGCATTGGTATAGCAAAGCTGGATAAGTTGGACTGCACATGACACAGCATACAACGTGGCGTGGAACAGCGAAGCTGAATTTCCAGGACAGCATATGGAACAGTGGAGCTGGATATGCTGGACAGCACGTGGAACAGAAGAGCCGATTGTGCACTCAGACAACTTGGAACAGCAGAGCCGAGAATGCAGACATTCACCATAGAAACGAAGAGCCACGTATGCAGACAGGCACATTGGTTCAGCACAGCTGTGTGTGAGGTATAGCAGAGAAGAGTTTGTCAGAATGCACCCTTTGGAGGATATATTGCAGAGCCCAGTGATTTTGCAGAGCAGGGTTTATCTAGTGTCGCTGATACACGAGTTCAAGAATTTGTTAGCCAGAAAGAACCTCGAACCAGTGAGTGTCCTGCTGCCTCAGCCTTTCTAATAAGACTTAGGAGAGTAACGTTAGAGGTGAAGGACACCAGGGAAGGAGGAAGCGAAGCCCCGTGCTGGAGCCAGGATAGGTGGGTAGCAGGAACGAAATATGAACGGCTTATATTCCTGCAAATTCTATAGGACTGGATTGTAAAAAAGACACTTCCTTTAAGTACTCTTATATTTTTACTTCTCAAACAATGTAGAGTTTTGTTTGCATCCTCTGTACAAAGTCCTTGATTTGGGAGATGAAATCCCGGGGGAGATATTGAAGTCCATACACTGGATTA
Organism: Phyllobates terribilis; assembly: GCF_046119375.1. Classification (NCBI taxonomy): domain Eukaryota; kingdom Metazoa; phylum Chordata; class Amphibia; order Anura; family Dendrobatidae; genus Phyllobates; species Phyllobates terribilis. Next base: position 49,790,909 of record NW_027362764.1, read on the forward strand.
TCGCAGGCGCTTATCACTAGTGAATCATATGCTAGAATAGTAAGTGTTCTGGGTAAGACCGTGTCAGTATAACTGAGCTGAGTACAGGAGATGAGGACGCTCCCGAGGGACCATTCTTCTCGCTCTGACAGCTATGTCTTGTTATTCAGAATTTCCCATATTTTCTTGTTTGTTTCTGCAAACTCAACTGATATAATGCCCATAGGAGTCGATACCAACCAATGTCAACTTCCATTATAATACAGTGTAATGAATAGAATACTAATGGGGTTGTCCAATACTTTTACTTTTGAAAATGTACCCAAGGTGGTCCTTACAAAATAAACTCGCATAACAAACCCCTGCTGCTCCCCTGTCCTGCTGCTGGTGTCCCCCACCGGTCTCATGGCTTCCTCTTCCAGTTGGGGGCGTTTAGTGACAGCTAACATTCTGTCCAGTTCAGTCACCTAATGCCCCCAACAAAAGAGGAATCCACACTAGTGGGGAACACCGGCAGCAGTACAAACAAGCAACAGGGTGCAGTAGGCGAGTGTTTTTTTTTACGTTAGGGCCAATAGTTGTGGACAGCCCTTTTTAAGAGAGTTCAGTTCATAAGGGTCTAGTAGGTGGGACCCCCAAAGCTATTCCTGGTTCTGGCCAACAATGGACAAGTGGCAGTGTTTGGTTCTTTCTTGATGGAACCTGTAAAATCTTCCAATCCATTTCAATGGCGCGTCCACATGTACTGACATCGATAGCATCTGGCACCGCCACCAATCTGGAAAGTTACCAATTTCTGGTTCCCAGCAGTGGAGAGTTTGCCTTTTGACTTCCACCAGTTCTGAAAATGAGTAGTTCTTGGTCCTGGACTTATGCGACACGCAGGCCATAGTTTCTGATAATTCTTATGAAAAATTGACACTCCTTGTAATGGAATGACCATTTTGCAGTGCCACCTCCTTGTTTCTATTCAAGACTAGAAGTTGTTCCTTTTTACAGATCTTAGGAATGAGCTTTTCTTGGTACTGGGCAACAATGGAGAGATGACTCTTCGAAAGCTTCCATCCATGTCAGTAGTGTGACCACATTTGTACCGCCAGTTCTCCATTTCTGGTAAAGATTTGAAGTTTGCAAATCAACCGGTCTAAAGAAGTAGGGTTTCTTAATACTAGTCAAAACTGGAGAGGTGGCCATGATGTCTGATTAATCTGTAGTCCAATGAATGGCCGTTATGGAAAAACGACTACTTCTTTATTAGGACTGGGAGCCGGATCATAGATCTTGCGAATGAGAGCTATTCCTGGTCCCAGCCAACAATGTAGAGGTGACCATGGTTCATTCTTCATTGAAGTTCTTAATGTTTTGAGAAACCTCCAATTAATTTCAGTAGGGTGTCCACACATGCTCTGCTACCTTTTTGGTCAGGACTGACATTTAGGACCTTCAATATTTAACTATTAATGGTCCCTGACAGCAGTAAGAGTAGGAGGTTCTTAATCCTGTTCAACAATGTTGCAGTGGCCATAAATGTGGGATCATTCTTTATTCCAAAAGAATGGGGATCCTTACATTTTAATGGGATACATTACCGCCTCTTCATTTCTGTTCAAGACTTTTTGCCTTTTACCAGTCCTCAATAATGGAGAGGCGGCCATGTTTGTGTGGTCTTCATATGTAAAAATAGGCAAGGCAACTGGGGCCCACAGTAATCAGACTTTTATGAATATCATAAAGCTACATGTAGGTCAATCTTCCTTGTGGAGGGTTACTGATTCTACTGGGAGTAGTTTGGGTAATGGAGGTATATTAGTGATTTGCTGCGTACACAGTTTCCCAATATATGACTACAGGTAATTAACAATTTAATGTACATTTATTGGTTTACTATGCTGGATAATTGGATTAAAATCTATACTGATAGAATATACCTTTCCTCTTGGCTCGAGATATCTGAAGATGGCCCAACAGAGTAACGTAAAAGTCATCTCACGCCGCTCATCTCAGGATATCTCGAACCAAGCAGGAAAGGTAAGAAAGGACATATCCGTACATACAGATCGCTCTCCATACGCCCATCGGAGCATCCTGTTGCACTGTTTATGACTACCACTAGATGGCGCTCACATCTATGGCACGCTTCACACTAATCAAAAGTTAAATGTAGAAAACAGCCCAGAAATGTGTGACCGAAAGAATGGAAAAAATGTCAAGAGAATATGAAGTGTGATGTGCTGATGTTTAGCGTCACGGCTGCCGTATAGTGCACGTGACTGCAGTCACATTATACACGCAAAAGTTTTAGGCAGGTGTGGCAAAAAATGTTGCAAAAGTAAGAATGCTTTAAAAAAAATAGAAGTGTTTTAATAATTTATTTTTATTAACAGAATGCAAAGTGAATGAACAAAATTGAAATCTAAATCTCATCATTATTTGGTGACTGCTCTTTGTCTAGGTACACTTGCACAAAATCAGGATTTTTGCTGGATTATAATCAAGTGTATCAGTAATTCATTATCACCAGACAGGTGATAATGATCATAATTTTCATATGTAGGTAGAAACGGTCATTCACTGAAACAGAAACAGCCATGTTGGAGGCTTAAAACTGGGTGAGGAACAACTAACCTCTGCTACAAAGGTGAGGTTTAACAGATTCATGTCACAGCTCCTACGCCATCGCAATACTGAGCACAGCAAGGAGACACTAGGTAGTTATACTGCATCAGCAAGGTCTCTCCCAAAGATTTCAAAGCAGACTGAGGTGTCATCATGTGCTGTTCAAGCTATTTTGAACAAGCATATATGAATGGGCAACGTAGAGGACCATATACGCAGTGGTCAGCCAAGGAATCTTGGTGCAGCAGATGGAAAAACATATGCTTAATTCCTTTGAAATTGGAAGATGTCCAGCAGTGCCATCAGCTCAGAACTGACCCAGCCAGTGAGACCCAGCAACACCCATCTTCTTCATGGAAGAATTGTGGCCAAAAACCATACCTTTGACATGGAAAAAGGTCAAGTAACTTAACTATGCACAAAAACATAGGAACCGGGGTGCAAAATAATGGTAGCAGGTGGAAGGATGATCCAGAATGTGAAATACTTGTCTGTATTAGAAGGTAGTGTGTTCTCTGAAGGGCTGGAGAACTGTACAGTAATGAGGGTCTGCAGGAACAGTGAAGCATGGTGGAGGGTCCTTCATGTATGTGACTGTAGTTTAGCAAATGAACAACGACACCAAACATAAAGCCAATGTCATTAAGAACAAGGAGTCGTGGAGGTGATGATCCGACACCCACAGAGCCCTGATCTCACATCATCCAGTTTGTTGGAGATCATATGAAGAGACAGAAGGATCTGCACAAGCCTCATACACAGAAGATCTGGGGCCAGTTCTTCAAGATGTTTGGAACAACCTCTTGCCAAGTTTTTTTCAAAAACTGTGTGCAAGTGACAAGAAGTGATGAAAGCAAAGTGCGGTCACCAAATGTTGATTTGGTTTAGATTTTTGTTCGTTCACTTTGCATTTTGTTATTTGATAAAAATTAACTATCACTTCTGTTTTTGAAAGCTTACTGTGCAGCATTGTTTCCACACCTGCCTGAAACTTTTGCAGATTATTGTACATTTAGATAATTTTATTCCATAGATATTCCTTGGATATTGTGAGTGGCAAAAGTATACTTTGCTCTCAGTATCTGCTGTGACCGTCTTGTGGAGCAATAACTGCATCTGAATGTTCCCAGCCATTGTTGATTAGTCCTGCACATCAACTTGTAGGAATTTTAGCCCATTCCTCCCTACAAAACAGCTTCACCTCTTTTGTGTTGGTGTTTTTTTCCCATAAACTGCTGCTGCCAGTCATTTTACAACATTTTTATAGGATTAAGGTCACGACTGTGACTCAGCCTTTCCAGAACCTTAACTTTACTATTTCTTTAACCCTTCTTTTGTAGAACGACTTGTGGCTTTGGGTCATTGTCTTACTACATGACCCATGTTCTGAGATTCTTCTCATGGACAGATGTCCTGACATTTCCCTTTAGAATTTGCAGGCAAAATTCAGAATTCATTGTTCCATCAATGATAATAAACCGTCCTGGACCAAATAGGCCAAACCCAAACCACCATCTACCACAGTCAGTGTAAGGTTTTTATGCTATAATGCAGTGGTTTTTCTCATTTAAACCAGAAAACTCTACCTTGGTCTCATCCATCCACAAAACATTGTCCCACGATCTTTAGTTAACTGCAGACAGGTAGCAATGTTCTTTTTGTAGAACAGTGGCTTTCTCCTTGCAATCCTACCATGCACGTCATTGTTGTTCAGTATCCTCAAGCTGTTGGACTCATTAATGTTAAAGGACCACTCCAGAATTTTTTTTATTTCAGCGCTGGAATGGTTGCTCTAATGTAAGTTCTCTGCCCCTAGTCTTATACTTGCCAGCCATCATCTTCTCCTGTTTTTGGCGCTCCTTCAGTCTTCTACTGTTAGTTACCTGCTGAATCACTCCAGTGTTTGTTGGGCGACCTGGGGGTCACTTCTCAATGTAAATCTATGAGAGCAAGAACGAGTCATTCATAGACTTGCATTGAGAGCTTGTGTTACCTCTGACTTCCGGTCAGTCAGAAGTTACGGTCACAAGATGGTGGATTGGGATCGGAGAGGCATCTGGAACAGCTGAAGATAGCAGCTAGTAAGTATATTTCCAGGGGCAGGGAACTTAAATTAGTAGCACTAGTCCATTGCTGAAAAAAAAAATGCTGGCGTGGTGCTTTTTTCTTTTTATGGAAGAAAGGCCTTTAGTTGCTCAGAGGTTACCTTGGGTTCCTTTGTGACCTTGCAGACTATTATACGCCTTTCTCTTGGAGTAATCTTTGTTGTTTTACCATTCCTGGCGAGTATAATAATGGTCGGGGTTTTTTTTCCATTTGTATTCAATCTGTCTGACTGTGGAGTGATGGATTCCAAACTCTTTAATTGTTGTATAACCTTTTCCAGCCTGATGAGCATCAATAATTCTTCTTCTGAGCTCATAGACACATAGAATGTTAGAGTTGGACGGGACCTCCGGGATCCTTGTGTCCAACCCCCTGCTCAAAGCAGGAGTCACTAAACCATCTCAGACAGATGTCTGTTCAGCCTCTGCTTGAAGTCTTCCATTGAAGGAGAACTCACCACCTCTTGTGGCCGCCTGTTCCACTCATTGATCGCCCTCAAAGTTTTTCCGAATATCTAATCTGTATCTCCTCAGAAGTCTCCTTCCTTCCTGCCATGATGTACTTCCACAGACATATTTTAGATCCCTTCTGTTTAAATAAAACAGGTCGCCTACTCACACCTGATTGTTATCCCATTGATTGAAAACACATCAGACTCTAATTTCACCTTACTGCTAATCCTAAAGGTTTTCCTCCATAAAAAAAAAAAATCAAATCCTAATATTTTGTCTCATTGGTTCTCTTTATTTAGTTTGATGAAGTGTAAAAATCTGACAAAGTTTTAGCTCAAATTTATGCAGAAATATGGAAAATTCTGAAGGGTTCATAAACGTTAAAAGACCACTGTATGGGAATAATAAAATGAATTTTGTTATAATATCCTATTGAAGAAATACGGGAATTGCACGGAGCAAGTTTTACTTACTTTTATTAATTAACTTTTCCACATAATAGAAGGAATAAGAAAGTTCCCAGTTTCTGATCTGTGCGGATGGGACTGTTACTCTATAAGTCGCTCAGATATAGAATATTACAATAAGTTAATACTAGGTGTCACCTGAACCGGAGACGTATATTGTATCTTCCAGCATAGATAAAATTCAATAACCGACTCCTACAGGTTTCATTGTATCTTGACCTTTAAAGTAGAAAACCGCACAACGAGTCCGTCTTCATTGTATCAACTCCATCATTGTGCGCGAGCAGCAAATCCCGAAAATTGCTTCCAATGAGTCTATATTATGTCCTGCAATGCCTGCAGCCGGCAATTCAGGGGGGGGTTATTAAATCACAATCCATCGATTCTTTCTCCTTTTAACCAGTTTCTCCCAGAAAAAGGAAAAATAAAATCGAGTTATGAATCTCTTGTCTATCTGCAAACTTGCCTGTCAGGACACTTTTACTACTGAAACTTGAGATTACGGCTGTAATGCGGTCCTAATAAAAATGATACCTTGTAGTAATCCGATGTGTCAGCGCTGACAAATCAAGCTCTGGTGCCACATGCAATTTAATTATTTTGGAAGCATTTTGGCTGCAATGACACGCCCCCAATGCACTTCCAGGCTAATTTGCATGTGGCTTGAAAGTTTGATTTCTCAGCGCTGGCACATCAGATTACTACAAGACCAGTATACCTTTTATTGGTCTACTAGAATCTATACAGGTGTATCGCTAGCTTTAGTATAATAATAATAAATAATAATAATAATAATATCTATAATAGTTATATATATATAAAAAATAATAATAATAATAATAATAATATTATTATTATATATAACTATTATAGATATTATTATTATTATTATAGTAGCATAATTGTACTGAGAAATTCCCCTTTAAGTTCTTTTATGTAAATAATGCATAAAGGGAACTTGACAGCCCTTTTACTCTGAAATGCTGCGGTTTACCATGCCGAATGGGTGACTAGTCCAATAAAGCAAGTCCCCGGCTACTTCTCCCTAACACACTTCCCTTGAGTGATAGGTCTCTCCCTATATGTGTGTATAGGGAGAGACCTGTCACTCAAAGGCAACAGGGTTGGGAGGTTCCACCGGGGATCGGCCTTTTCGACTAGTCATGGTCCACGGTCCTCACACCGTACTGTTTCAGAGTAAAACATACCTGGCTGAAATGACGGAGTCGGTGTCTTGACACATTCTCCCCATGGTTTGTATCAGCTGTCAGGTTCACTTTTATAGACTATGAACAGAGCCTACATGCTTATTAATCAGATTATTGTCTACATCCCTGGTGGTCTAAGTCAATAAAGGGGTTCATTCCAGGTTCATTGTTGGTCCAAGGTAGTGAAGAGGTTACTTTCTGCATCCCTTGTCTTCTAGAGCAATAAAGGGGTTAATTCCAGGTTTCTAGAGCGATGACAGAGATAGCTGATCGATGGTACAAACCCCTTAATGTCTGCAGCCTCAGAGGTCTAACACAGCAAAGGGTTTATTGTAAGATTCCCGGGAGCTAAAGAGTATAACGCTAATATCCCTTGTGGTCTATTCCTATAAAAGAGTTCTTTTCGAGATCCCTGGTGATCAAGAGTAGTGAAGAGATTAATGTAAGTACCTCCGGTGGTCTTGGGAAGTGATATAGTTATTTAAGGATCCCTGGTGGCCGAGTTCCTCGAATCGATCTGCCCAACTCTATTCAGCTCCCGCTCTTCCTTCTCTGTGCTGAATGTAGAGATGAAAGGAAAGGGAGGACTGTGCAGCTGTAGCTAAATGGCTGCACAGTCCTTTATGATCAGGCAGAGTGTTTTCAGGAGCCTGGTCACTACAGAAGGGGAGCTCAGGAGGAAGGTTAGGAGAGATGGTAGTTTCCAAAATACGGAGCCATATAGTCAACAGTGCTCACCTTTCCGCAGAACGTCAGTAGTGGACATTGGAGGGATTGTCTGGACTAAAAAACCCTTTTTCATATACCTAATTTAGGAGATAATAAAGGGGATTCCCATTCAAGACCTTCTAATAGCAAAATGGAGATCAGCTACAAAGAGCGTCTCACACTCTGGAGGACCCGACATGTCAATACATGGAACAGACAACCCATCGATTTGAACAGACACTGTGTAATTCTTAATTTTTCCTGCTGTGGCGCTGCAGGATAATTTATCACCCAGATTACTCCAGATCGCTGGAGGTCCCACTCTCTGATTCCCTTATTTTTGTGAGGTTCTTCCAACATTAAGGAAATGTCCAAAACGGAGAACCCTATTGAATAGTTAAGTTTTTTTTGGTTCGACACCAAGAAAAAATGAAATACGTCAGTATTGATTCTGACAAATTGTATTATCCAATTAGATAGGAACAGCCATTAGGATTAAAAGCATTTAAGAGGAAAACAATCCTACACCTCTGTCTGGGCCGTGTTTGTGCTGTTGTCTCGCGGCCGTGATAAAGTGACTTAATTATCCTGAGGGTTATTATGGAGGATGGGCATACGGGCCGCTATGTGTAATTGCGGAGCGACTTCTTTCCCGTCATATCTTCTCGGCATGCAGTCATGGTATTACCGATCGGCACGGCTTCTTTCTGTTCTACCACCTCCCCAGCCTCCAAAGTCAGTGGGAACCAATCTGTTCCAAAATGTTTAGTATAAAATAAAGTAAAGTAAATCACCCTCTGAGGGATCATATCTTTTTTATTTTTCCCATAAAAATCAGACTGGAATAGTGTAACCAAAATGGAAATGAAGTCACATTTTTTCCCGGAGTAGTTACAATGTTTAGTAGTTTGTCACGGCGGCGGGCCTCCGATGGGCCGTTACTGGCTGCAATCCATGCCTGGAACGTGAAGACCCCCTGCAAATTTAATATTGAATCAAACACCCAAGAAATGCTTCACAAAAGATCGGGCAGGATACTGCTTCATAGCTGCATTTCTTAAGAATGCCAGTAATGTGATCACAATCTGTCGATGTGCCGGGGCCAAGGTGGCCACCAGTAATACTCTCTTTTCGGCCACATGAGTGTTTAGAGATTGTCACTGGTCGAGTGACCTTAGCTAATAAGATTATCCAATTTGCAGAATCCCACTAATTACAAACCTTATTAGCATATAAGGATGTAATTAAGGAGTAACTATATGCAAAGTTCAGCTCTTCATTTGGAACTTTTGCCATAGATTTCCTATTTTATTCAGTACGACCCTCAGGCCTTTGCTACCAGTGATAACTGTCGGGTCAGTAGGGTCCAATTCAATCTTAGAGGGGCTTTATCGTATCTACTATATTCCGGAGCACAACTCTTCCCAGCTTCCCAACTTTCTGCCTGCCGGAGGACAGTGCACTATGATTCTAGCCCAAACAGTGGTGGCTGGTAAACTAGGCTACAAGCTGTATAAAATATAATTAAAAATCCCTCTGTTTTTTAGAACAGTCACCCTGTAGCGGTAAATGCCACTTCTGCAGACCAGAGTGTCAATTAACATTGTCCTGACTGCCCTATAAAATGTAATAGTGCCCTTTAACACATAATAATGGCTTCCAAAAGTAAAAATGCCCATAGCGTGCTCCCTTAACAAATAATGCTTCCTAAGTGCCCCCCAAGTGCTTGTGCTGGCTCGCTGAGGTCCGGTGAGTGCCTCTACCAGACAAAAGGCCAATTGCTACTTGAGGCTTACGAGACAGAGAGTAGTAGAGCAGGTAGCCCATGGCTCACTGATGTACTACAGGCTTTAATTGTACTGACGTGCAGTAAACCCCAATATGGTCTCTTGGGAATCCAGGTGGGCATCACCGTCTTAGTTGGCCAGGGGCAGCCGACACCTTACTTTGCTACTACGAGTCCCATTCATTTTTGGACAAGTCTTGTAATGAATGAGGAGGGATTAAACTAGACGGCCCTTTAGGCTTGTCCCATGACGACCACCCTTGTCTATACACCCTACTAGGGGTTATAGACATCACAGGAGGGTATGTCCGCTCTTTGGATACCCTCTATTACAGATCAGGGCTTCTCACCACTCTGACTTAAAGTGGCCATAGACTTTCGATAGCGATGAGCCAAACACTTGTTTGACCACAATTATCTCTCACTAGCCTCCTATACACATGCAAACTTGGTTCAACCGGACACCTCTGGTGGCGGGCTTGTCTCCTGGCGTTCAACAATGCCCAATTCTTCTCCCCCCGACTTTATCTGTTGGGGTAGAATGTGGACCTCCATACACCTTAGATGGTTGGCTGCTCCCAGCGATTTCGTAGGGTTCTGCCGTCATGTATTGGGGCCGTGTATTGTACAGTTCTCTTGCTGAAGCCGGACCCTTGGCTGGTCCACGTGGCACGTGAAGTCCCAGCAGCTGGTAAGTATCCAGCTTTAGTACCAGGCTGGCACGGAAAAGAAGCTGCGGGGCTCCGACTCCCACTCGCGCGCTACCTGCTTAGTGTATGAATTATGGATGGCATTAGCTTTCATTACAAGCACAGGTCGAGTTGGTGTATGAGTCAAGCAATGCGGCCGCATGCAGGAGGGGTGACCTGACATTGATGAATGCCTCCTCCGCCATCGTCAGTGAATAGCACCGTACTCCCAGTGTGCATTTAGCGTGCCACCGTCATTCTGCTGGCTACTAATTGCTTTAATTGCTGCCTGAACGATCGCTTTACCTCCATTGATTTCCTGCTTCTGAGTTTTTGGCCTTCACCTCTGGAACGTGAGTGATTTGCAGCCAGGATGACCTTCCTCCTAATATTATTCTGTCCCGGCTAATTGATGTTTCCAGTACAATGCCACATTACCTGCTGCTGGAACTACAGTTTCCCCCCCTTTTTTTCAGTATTTCATCAAATGCCAATACAAAAATTATATGATGGTTAGGGTTATTGGGGATCCACAAAATATAGGTAATTTTTCATCGTTAATGCCGTTGGATAAAACCCTGTCCTGATCATATGATGGATCTGTGCACCCGTGTGTCCAGCACATGACCAGGACAGGTTATTATCCACGGACGACTCCGAAAAATGTCTGTATTATTACCGCAGTAATATGGGATCACATTTGATGATGGAAAAGTTTCTCTGCTTCCACAATACAGCAATGCGAATAAAATCAAAAAAATCTGCCTGTATTCTGCTAACAAACAAATGGAGCAGTAAAATGGTGTACTGTATTGCTTTTTAAGCAAATAATCAAGATTAAGAACAAAAAAAAAATTAGCCCTGGTATCTAGGGCTATTGATATCTGTAGCAGCAGACAGAACGTGCAATGGACCCTATTGTGCTGTATACACTGCCACATACCCTGCCTGCCTAACTCCTGCTATCACCAATATTAATATATGCAGCTGGATTAGTCCTCAGAAGGACTGTTAGTTCAGATGGATATTTATCTTGCTGTGGAATACCTATACCTAACTAATAAACCACCAATTCTCTCCCTGACGCAGCAGCAGCTCTCCCTACACTGTCTGATTCCGGAGTGACTGTGACGAGCGTGGCGGCGCCAGGTCTGATATAGACCTGATGACGCTGTGCGGGCAGCCAATCACTGTAATGCCACAACCAACATGGCTACGCCATTACAGTGCGTGGCAGGCAATCCCTGCTTGTTCATTTGCTCTGTAAAGAGCGCCAAACATGCAGGGAGGGGACCCGAGCTCCCGCCGAGCAACCCCGGAAATACTCGGCGAGCAGGGTGATGCTCGGGCGAGTGCAGAGTAGTGGCGAGCACGCACGCTCGCTCATCACTAGTCATAATTCTTTTTTTTTTTACAAAAGTTGAAACAATAACCAGTTGAGAACTTTTACACGTGTTTATAGCTCCCATGGACTTGATTAACCGTCTCCATATTTTTGTTTTTTCCCGCTGAGATGTTTCATGTTTTTTGGTTTTCTAACGTCATGGGTCCTTTCTTGTATTCTCCAGGGCTATGCGGCAATGCTATGGGAGCAAGCCAAACACGGAATCCAACATTCAGAAGCCACCAGAAGCTACGGCGTTCCTCTGACACAAGATAAACTGGATTGTTTCAACGAGGAGCAGATCGGACAATTACATGAACTTATGCGAGAAACCACAAAGTCCAAAATGCAGTTTGATATAGTGGAAGAAACCGGGCAGAAAAGATAAAACTTCTATGACGAGAAGAATTTATTTAAAAAACTTATAATGAGATTAGTTGTTCTCAATGCTTTAATGTATGATAATGAAAAGTTCACATTCTGAAGACTGATGAAGCAAAGTGAAGAAATGGAACTTGATGGATATGATACAAACCAGACGGCTTTTTATTCTTTGCTCTCATCCGTGTGGTTCATTGCACTAAGTGACACCAACTATAATGTCTAAAGGCTAACAAGCCAAGACGTGTCATGTCAGACGATGATGAAGGTGAACGGTGCTCTAAAGCATTGGTGTATGATGTAAACCTGGAAAACAAGTTAGAATACAAATGTCTGTATGCCCCGAAGGAAAGAAAATAAAGAAGCAAAAGTGAAATTACTCTTGTGCGAATCCTAATATCATTTTCTTCATAATCTTAACATCAAATTGTAATAAAAGTCTATTTTTTATAATTACAATACAAAATGCTCAAATTATAATAGTACAATAATACTTTCCTCTTTAACACTGTACCGATATGCAAGAATACAATTAGTATACTGATACTATCTAAAAGTATATAACTATTATAATACTGCCCCCTATGTACAAGAATATAACTACTATAATACTGCCCCTATGTACAATAATATAACTACTATAATACAGCCCCCTATATACAAGAATATAACTACTATAATACTGCCCCTATGAACAAGAATATAACTACTATAATACTGCCCCCTATGTACAAGAATATAACTACTATAATACTGCTCCCTATGTACAAGAATATAACTACTATAATACTGCCCCCTATGTACAAGAATATAACTACTATAATACAGCCCCCTATGTACAAGAATATAACTTCTATAATACTGCTCCTATGTACAAGAATATAACTACTATAATACTGCCCCTATGTACAAGAATATAACTACTATAATACTGCCCCTATGTACAAGAATATAACTACTATAATACTGCCCCTATGTACAAGAATATAACTACTATAATACTGCCCCTATGTACAAGAATATAACTACTATAATACTGCCCCTATGTACAAGAATATAACTACTATGATACTGCTCCTATGTACAAGAATATAACTACTATAATACTGCTCCTATGTACAAGAATATAACTACTATAATACTGCCACTATGTACAAGAATATAACTACTATAATACTGCCACTATGTACAAGAATATAACTACTATAATACTGTTCCCTATGTACAAGAATATAACTACTATAATACTGCCACTATGTACAAGAATATAACTACTATAATACTGCCCCTATGTACAAGAATATAACTACTACAATACTGCCCCTATATACAAGAATATAACTACTATAATACTGCCCCCTATGTACAATAATACAACTACTATAATACTGCTCCTATGTACAATAATATAACTACTATAATACTGCTCCTATGTACAATAATATAACTACTATAATACTGCTCCTATGTACAATAATATAACTACTATAATACTGCTCCTATGTACAAGAATATAACTACTATAATACTGCCCCCTATGTACAAGAATATAACTACTATAATACTGCCCCTATGTACAAGAATATATCTACTATAATACTGCTCCTATGTACTAGAATATAACTACTATATTACTGCCCCCTATGTACAAGAATATAACTACTATAATACTGCCCCTATGTACAAGAATATAACTGCTATAATACTGCCCCTATATACAAGAATATAACTATAATACTGCTCCTATGTACAAGAATATAACTACTATAATACTGCCCCTATGTACAAGAATATAACTACTATAATACTGCTCCTATGTACAAGAATAGAACTACTATAATACAGCCCCCTATGTACAAGAATATAACTACTATAATACTGCCACTATGTACAAGAATATAACTACTATAATACTGTTCCCTATGTACAAGAATATAACTACTATAATACTGCCACTATGTACAAGAATATAACTACTATAATACTGTTCCCTATGTACAAGAATATAACTACTATAATACTGCCACTATGTACAAGAATATAACTACTATAATACTGTTCCCTATGTACAAGAATATAACTACTATAATACTGCCACTATGTACAAGAATATAACTACTATAATACTGCCCCTATGTACAAGAATATAACTACTACAATACTGCCCCTATATACAAGAATATAACTACTATAATACTGCCCCCTATGTACAATAATACAACTACTATAATACTGCTCCTATGTACAATAATATAACTACTATAATACTGCTCCTATGTACAATAATATAACTACTATAATACTGCTCCTATGTACAATAATATAACTACTATAATACTGCTCCTATGTACAAGAATATAACTACTATAATACTGCCCCCTATGTACAAGAATATAACTACTATAATACTGCCCCTATGTACAAGAATATATCTACTATACTACTGCCCCTATGTACAAGAATATAACTACTATAATACTGCTCCTATGTACTAGAATATAACTACTATATTACTGCCCCCTATGTACAAGAATATAACTACTATAATACTGCCCCTATGTACAAGAATATAACTGCTATAATACTGCCCCTATATACAAGAATATAACTATAATACTGCTCCTATGTACAAGAATATAACTACTATAATACTGCCCCTATGTACAAGAATAGAACTACTATAATACTGCTCCTATGTACAAGAATAGAACTACTATAATACAGCCCCCTATGTACAAGAATATAACTACTATAATACTGCTCCTATGTACAAGAATATAACTACTATAATACTGCTCCTATGTACAAGAATATAACTACTATAATACTGCCCCTATGTACAAGAATAATTACTACAATACTGCCCCTATGTACAAGAATATAACTACTATAATACTGCCCCTATGTACAAGAATATAACTACTATAATACTGCTCCTATGTACAAGAATATAACTACTATAATACAGCCCCCTATGTACAAGAATATAACTACTATAATACTGCTCCTATGTACAAGAATATAACTACTATAATACTGTTCCCTATGTACAAGAATATAACTACTATAATACTGCCACTATGTACAAGAATATAACTACTATAATACTGCCCCTATGTACAAGAATATAACTACTACAATACTGCTCCTATGTACAAGAATAGAACTACTATAATACAGCCCCCTATGTACAAGAATATAACTACTATAATACTGCCACTATGTACAAGAATATAACTACTATAATACTGCTCCTATGTACAAGAATAGAACTACTATAATACAGCCCCCTATGTACAAGAATATAACTACTATAATACTGCTCCTATGTACAAGAATATAACTACTATAATACTGCTCCTATGTACAAGAATATAACTACTATAATACTGCCCCTATGTACAAGAATATAATTACTACAATACTGCCCCTATGTACAAGAATATAACTACTATAATACTGCCCCTATGTACAAGAATATAACTACTATAATACTGCTCCTATGTACAAGAATATAACTACTATAATACAGTTCCCTATGTACAAGAATATAACTACTATAATACTGCCACTATGTACAAGAATATAACTACTATAATACTGCCCCTATGTACAAGAATATAACTACTACAATACTGCCCCTATATACAAGAATATAACTACTATAATACTGCCCCCTATGTACAATAATACAACTACTATAATACTGCTCCTATGTACAATAATATAACTACTATAATACTGCTCCTATGTACAATAATATAACTACTATAATACTGCTCCTATGTACAAGAATATAACTACTATAATACTTCCCCCTATGTACAAGAATACAACCACTATAATACTTCCCCCTATGTACAAGAATATAACCACTATAATACTGCCCCCTATGTACAAGAATATAACTACTATAATACTGCCCCTATGTACAAGAATATAACTAATATAATACTGCCCCTATGTACAAGAATACAACTACTATAATACTTCCCACAATGTACAAGAATACAACTACTATAATACTGTCCCCTATGTACAAGAATATATCTACTATAATACTGCCCCTATGTACAAGAATATAACTACTATAATACTGCCCCTATGTACAAGAATATAACTACTATAATACTGCCCCCTATGTACAAGAATATAACTACTATAATACTGTCCCTATGTACAAGAATATAACTACTATAATACTGCTCCTATGTACAAGAATATAACTACTATAATACTGCCCCCTATGTACAAGAATATAACTACTATAATACTGTCCCTATGTACAAGAATATAACTACTATAATACTGCTCCTATGTACAAGAATATAACTACTATAATACTGCCCCTATGTACAAGAATACAACTACTATAATACTGTCCCCTATGTACAAGAATATATCTACTATAATACTGCCCCTATGTACAAGAATATAACTACTATAATACTGCCCCTATGTACAAGAATATAACTACTATAATACTGTCCCTATGTACAAGAATATAACTACTATAATGATCTTTTTATTTAAAACTGACAACCAAATATTACAGAATAATTACATTAAAATCACAAAATAATAAATATTAAAGAAAATAAATACTGTCTTGTTACATCACTTACACAATAATATTAGATAACATTGATAAATCCCGCCACATGAATTTTCCTCCAGTTCACATTACCTGAGTTAATCTTTTTGTCCTTCTTATACACTGACTTGAGACTTTCCAGGATCTTATACCTGACACTATCACAGGACAGGACCTCCTTATTGATGAGCAGGCAGCACCGTGCCCACCACAGATGATAGATGGTCACCACATTTATTACATATAGTGAGCTTCGGTTATACGCCCTGAGCTCAGGCTGGAAGTCTCCGTACAGCAGTTGACCATACGACTGTCCCACCAGGTGCGGTAACTTTAGGGACAAGGACACACACTCCCATACCTGCATACTAAAAGGACACTCTAGCAGCAGATGCTCCATAGTCTCCTGTATATGGGGGCACTCTTCTCTAGGACAGGATCTGTCTGATACATTCCTGCACTTTAGGTTATCTCTGACGTACATCTTACCATGGAGCCCCAGCCACGCCACCTCTCTCATATGAGGGGGAACTCTGGGATCTAGTACGTTTTTTGCAGCCTGTTTTACATCTAGACTTGGGGCGCCCCTCAATTGAACATGGACACTAAAGTGAGATGACAGCACGTTCTTATACAACTCCTTCCTACTGAGCTGCCTGACGTCCTCATACAGGATCCTCCATCTAATAACCTTACTTATTACATGGACACCATACCAAGAAACATTATTCTTTAGTCGTCCTGAGATTCTCTTGATGGGGTCCCCTACCGACCACACGGACACAAACTGCTGGATCTGGCTCTTAAACAAACAAGACCATGGCGTCTTCTCTGAATTCTTACAAAAAGAGAAATTCTTCATAAGAAACATGAGATTAAAGAAGAGCTCAGGACAGGGCATGGAGAGACCACCCTCCTTATGGGGGAGATAGACAATGTTTCTCCTGACCACATTCACTCTGTTACCCCACAAGAAGTGAAAGAAGACATTGGTAAGTCTGGGGAGTAACGCATCGGGCACCGGGAACACCACACTGATATAGAGGAAGAGCGGGAGCAGGAAGGTCTTCAGCAGGCGGACCTTCTCCAGATACGTCAGCTTCCAGTGTCTCCAGCTCTGCCCCTTCTGCTCACACACCACCAGCTTCTCCTCCCAGTTCACCTTCCCATCATCTACAGCTCCAAACACTACTCCCAAAATCTTTATCTGACCCTGAACTGTTCTGAAGGGCACAGAGAAGACATCACTGTCAACCCCCAACCACAACGCCTCGCTCTTCTCCATGTTCACAGAGGAGTTAGACACATTGGAGAAGGCTGTGATCTCCTGCTGTAGAGCCGCACAGTCATCTCTAGACGACACCACCACCGACACGTCATCCGCATAGGCGCAGAACTTTACATCCTCCACTGTACTCTGCAGGCAACACCTCAGTCCTGTGAAACCTCTATGATCCTGCACTTTTCTGAGGAAAGGATCCAGACTGAAAACATACAACAATGGGCTGAGAGGACAGCCCTGCCTCACCCCTGACATGATCCTGAAGGGCTCAGCCAAGTGACCATTAATCAGCGGCAGGCTTACAGCCTCCTTATACACAACCTGCAGCCATTGCACAAACCGCAGCGGGAGGCCATAGTGTAACAACACCTGGTACAGGTAGTCATGGACTCTATCAAAGGCTTTACACTGGTCTGAGCCCACAATATACGCCCCCACATTGTGCTGCTTAATGTAAGTCACAGCTTCTCTCACCAGCAGCAATGAGTCCTCTATCGTCCGACCCTTCACACCACACGTCTGGTTGGCGATGATAAGCTCACCCGCCACCTCGCTCAGCCGATAATACAAGATCTTGGCCAGGATTTTATAGTCAGTGTTTAGCAAAGACAGTGGACGCCAGTTCTTTACATCTTTTAGATTTCCCTTCTTTGCTAAGAGAACCAGAACAGATCTATACTGGGACTGTAGGAGCTTCCCTGCAGAGAGGCAATCATTATAGACCTGCACCAGGTCCGGAGCCAACAAGTCCCTGAACTCTTTGTAAAACTCGCTGGTCAGGCCGTCCAGTCCTGGGCTCTTGTTGGCCTTTAAGGAGTCAATGCTCCTCTTCACCTCATCCTCAGTTATGGGATCGGCCATACTATCTGCCTGCACCAGGTCTAACGTTGGTAGGGACACCCCCTTCAGATAGGCTTTAATGTCATCCTTATCAATATGAGCCCCTTTATACAGATCTCTATAATAATCACCAATGATCCTGTGGACTTTCTCCGGCTCTGACTGCTCCACCCCATTCTCATCTAACAAGCCAATGATCAGCTTCTTACTGACCCTGTTCTTACAGGCAATAAAGGGATCTGGATTATGGACGCCCCAACTATCAAACTGTCCCTTCGCCTTGAGAGACTTGAGGCGATCGTACTGCAGCTCCCTCATCCGCTGCTTTATATGGCTGACGCTCCGTCCGTCCACCTCCTCACCACCATTCATCCTGCTGTATAGCCGGCTGAGGTGCAGTCTCAGGGCTGTGTATCTCATATAATCCATATTACTACGTCTCCTGGCTGCTCCTACAATAAACTGCTTGATGTCACTCTTCATGATCTCCCACCACTCGGCTGTGTCATCACACATACATTGGGTGGTCCTACGCTCATTATAGAATGTGGTGAAGGCCTCTCTGAACCGAGGATCTTGGACTACAGAGCTGTTCACCTTCCAGTACCCCTTTCCACAGACCACAGCTTGGGCCAGATCCAGCGTCACACTCACCATACAATGGTCCGAATACTCCAGGGGGCTGATCCTGTACTGAGAGCATCTCACCTCCCTCTTTATACACACCCGGTCTATCCCACTGGCATTACCACCCTTATGGTAAGTGTACGTCTTACTGGTATGATGAGACCCATAGGGGTCTACTAGGTGGGCCTGCTGGACTATATTATTAAGGAACGTCTCATCATATCTTAGTTGCTTATGACTACTGGATCTGTCCACATTACAGGACACATTATTAAAGTCCCCACACAATATAAATACTTTAGATGTAAAGCAATATGGTTTCATGTGGTCAAATAGTTCCCTCCGCTCTTTCCTGGTCTGCGGAGCATAAATGTTTATCGCTCTATAATGGATGGAGTCCAATGTAAAGTCCAGCATCAGACAGCGACCCGGACAGATCTCCAGGACTCTGTCCACCTGGACATTCATGGTATTAAAGAGGACCCCCACGCCGTCATTTCTCTCCAGACCGAAGGACCAGTATGACGGCCCAAGTCTCCAGTCTCTCTTAGCAGCATACACATGGGCATTGCTCTTCAGATACGTCTCCTGCAAGAAGAAGACGTCAGATCTCTCGTCAGATAAACGCTGGTAAATCGCCTGGCGCCGGCTCGCAGTCCTCACACTGTTCACATTAATGGAGCTTATTCTCAGCCGCATCCTGATCACTTGGACTTTTTAGTCTTCTTCCTCCTTCCACTACTGTCACCTGTAGTGCCCCATCTCTTTGTGGACACGGGAGGGTCAGGATCCACCTCATCAGAGACGTTTTCTAGGACGCATGAAGGACTTTGCTCCATTTGTGCCTCTTCTTCTTGGTCGTCTTTTCCCAGCACATTGTAACGTCCAGGACTTATCGCCAGCACTGGAGGCTCAGAGGTTTTCTGTACTGTTGTGACTTTTCTGGTGGGATCCACAGATGCATTTTTTCTTTTTACGGTCACAAAGCCTTCCTCATCCACACTGGACAGTGCAGGCGGACTAACTGCTTCCAGAGATGTACTGGGCTGATGCTTGGGTGGTTTGGTGACAGGCTTTCTGGACACCTTAGGCCTCTCTTTAACAACTGGCATTTTAGGCCCTACTTTAGTGGCTGATCGAAGCTTAGGTCTTATTATATTGGCTGATGACGCTTTAGGTCTTTCTTTAGTGGCTGGTGGGCCTTTAGATGGTTCTTCAGTGGCTGGTGGTCCTAGTAGTGCAGCATCCGTTAATACATGAGACTCTGGAGCAGGTTCACTGATAATGTCACTTCTGTCCTCATCCATACCGGCTTCTGGGACAACATCAGAACCTCTGGTGACATCTTCCTGAATAACTTCTGAGGAGGCCTGGCCATTATATTTATTGTGTTCTGCATGCCGGCAATCCCGGAACGTATGCCCTGGTTCTGAGCACAGATTACAGATGACGGCTCCTGTGCATTTGTCCTTTGTATGACCTGACTGTCCACATAATGAGCACGTGATACGAGAGCAGTTTATGGCGAGACGCCGGCCCCCACATCTATGGCACAGACGTGGCTGACCAGGGTAGTAGCAGATCCCCCTCTCTGAGCCCAGGTAGAAGGAGTGCGGCAGATGTCTGGTTACACCGCTCTCTTGCATAAGCTGGATTCTTACCGTATATCCTCCATTCCATATCTGCTCCTCATCATAGATCTTGTCGGGATGACTTCTCACTATGCACTGCCGGTTCAGCCAGTGCTGCAGATCCGCCACCGCCACCACCTCAGACTGGAACAGGACAGTGGCCGTTATCTCCTGCGGCTTAGACAGCTGGATACAATGGAGGTGATCCCAGATCTCATCTTCTCTGGTGTCATTATAGATGTTCCAGAACAGATCCAGATCACACTGGAGCTTAAAGCTGATGTCATAGATCCTGCTGGATGGGATATGGATCAGAGCGTAGACCTCAGACGCATTGAACTTCATGAAGTCTTTCAGGAGAACTTTCCCAATGTAAATTCTAGATGGGATGTTCTCCTCTGGTCCTGTATATTTTATCCTTACTGCGTTTCTCCTCTGAGGCGGGGGGTTCACTGGTCTGGTGACGTTAGAAAACAGTCTCCTGAACTGATGGTCAGCAGATGGGTCAGTGCTGGAGCTTTCACCAGAAGCAGATGGGTCAGTGCCGGAGCTTTCACCAGCCGCAGATGGATCAGTGCTGGAAATCTCCACCGCTGCTGGAGGATTAGTGCTGGAGATCTCCCTAGCTCCATGATTACTGACACCTGACTGTGCTGCAACAACGCCCAGATCTACTACTGATTGCTGCACAGTATTGTCTCCATTCACTGACATGGAGGGTTGAGAGTCCATTACCACTGCAGTGTGGTCTCCATTCGCTGACATGGAGGGCTCAGAGTCCATTACCACTGCAGTGTGGTCTCCATTCGCTGACATACATGACATTGAGTCCATCACCACTGATTGCTGCACAGTATTGTCTCCATTCACTGACATGGATGGTTCAGAGTCCATTATAATATTTGTATTATCTGTTGCAGACAGACATTCACTAGCACCAGTGAGCGGGGTCTCACTCACAGCGCTGAGGGGGGTCTCACTCACAGTATCAGTACAGGGTGCACTTTCTTTCTCACTCTCAGCAGCTGAGCTCACTTCATTGCTGCATAGAGAGGTCACAGCAGTTAACCCCTCGTTTGCTGGCACACTTTCCAATGCAGCACTTTCTGGTGTCTCGGACCCCTCACATTGTGCCCCTGATATCAGCGCTGCACTTCTCACTGGGCTTCCTTGCTCCACAATGCTGTACACAGTTTTATATTTAATGTCCTTATTCCCAATAAAGCGTTTTCTGCTCACAGTCTGGGCTCTGGATTCTTTTTTTGTCTCTTTAGCCCAAGTCTCCTTTCTGGGCACAGAGATTAAACCTTTCTCCAGTTTTTCTTTCCTGATCACCAGCTCTCGGCTGCAATCATCCAGACACTCGCACTTCATCAGTTTTACCTTAGGATCAGTCTCTTTCTTAATTTCTTCTTTTAGTTTGCTGATTTGCAATTCCAGCTTAAATATACTTTGCCTTGTTACTTTAGCATTTAATCCTCCAACATAACAAGCAGATTTAGAAGACTCACCAGCCACCATCTCCAGCTTTCCATTACCATCAGGTGCAGGCTGCAGGCCCGACTCCAGACCAGGGGCTTTCCCTGGATCATCAGCCCAGCTCCCCTCCCCTCCACCTGGGTCAGAAGCCATGCCTCCGCCCTGCTGAGAGCTCTCAAGCACACGTCTATCCTCTCCTATGGACAAGAATAGAACTACTATAATACTGCTACTATGTACAAGAATATAACTACTATAATACTGCCACTATGTACAAGAAAATCACTACTATAATACTGCTCCTATGTACAAGAACATAACTACTATAATACTGCTCTTATGTACAAGAACATAACTTCTATAATACTGCTCCTATGTACAAGAACATAACTACTATAATACTGCTCCTATGTACAAGAATATAACTACTATAATACTGCCCCTATGTACAAGAATATAACTACTATAAAACTGCCCCCTATGTACAAGAATATAACTACTATAATACTGCCCCCTATGTACAAGAATATAACTACTATAATACTGCCCCTATGTACAAGAATATAACTACTATAATTCTGCCCCCTATGTACAAGAATATAACTACTATAATACTGCTCCTATATACAAGAATATAACTACTATAATACTGCTCCTATGTACAGGAATATAACTACTATAATTCTGCCCCCTATGTACAAGAATATAACTACTATAATACTGCCCATATGTACAATAATATAACTACTATAATACTGCTCCTATGTACAGAAATATAACTACTATAATACTGCCCCTATGTACAAGAATATAACTACTATAATTCTGGCCCCTATGTACAAGAATATAACTACTATAATTCTGCCCCCTATGTACAAGAATACAACTACTATAATACTGCTCCTATGTACAAGAATATAACTACTATAATACTGCTACTATGTATAAGAATATAACTACTATAATACTGCTCCTATGTACAAGAATATAACTACTATAATGCTGCTCCTATGTACAAAAATATCACTACTATAATACTGCTCCTATATACAAGAATATAACTACTATAATACTGCTCCTATGTACAAGAATATAACTACTATAATGCTGCTCCTATGTACAAGAATATCGCTACTATAATACTGCCCCTATGTACAAGAATATAACTACTATAATACTGCCCCTATGTACAAGAATATAACTACTATAATACTGCTCCTATGTATAAGAATATAACTACTATAATACTGCTCCTATGTACAAGAATATAACTACTATAATACTGCCCCTATGTACAAGAATATAACTACTATAATACTGCTCCTATGTACAAGAATATAACTACTATTCTGTTGCTCCTATGTATAAGAATATAACTACTATAATACTGCTCCTATGTACAAGAATATAACTACTATAATACTGCCCCTATGTACAAGAATATAACTACTATAATACTGCCCCTATGTACAAGAATATAACTACTATAATACTGCTCCTATGTACAAGAATATAACTACTATAATACTGCTCCTATGTGCAAGGATATAACTGCTATAATACTGCCCCCTATGTACAAGAATATAACTACTATAATACTGCTCCTATGTACAAGAATATAACTACTATAATACTGCCCCTATGTACAAGAATATAACTACTATAATTCTGCCCCCTATGTACAAGAATATAACTACTATAATACTGCTCCTATATACAAGAATATAACTACTATAATACTGCTCCTATGTACAGGAATATAACTACTATAATTCTGCCCCCTATGTACAAGAATATAACTACTATAATACTGCCCATATGTACAATAATATAACTACTATAATACTGCTCCTATGTACAGAAATATAACTACTATAATACTGCCCCTATGTACAAGAATATAACTACTATAATTCTGGCCCCTATGTACAAGAATACAACTACTGTAATACTGCCCCTATGTACAAGAATATAACTACTATAATTCTGCCCCCTATGTACAAGAATACAACTACTATAATACTGCTCCTATGTACAAGAATATAACTACTATAATACTGCTACTATGTATAAGAATATAACTACTATAATACTGCTCCTATGTACAAGAATATAACTACTATAATGCTGCTCCTATGTACAAAAATATCACTACTATAATACTGCTCCTATATACAAGAATATAACTACTATAATACTGCTCCTATGTACAAGAATATAACTACTATAATGCTGCTCCTATGTACAAGAATATCGCTACTATAATACTGCCCCTATGTACAAGAATATAACTACTATAATACTGCCCCTATGTACAAGAATATAACTACTATAATACTGCTCCTATGTATAAGAATATAACTACTATAATACTGCTCCTATGTACAAGAATATAACTACTATAATACTGCCCCTATGTACAAGAATATAACTACTATAATACTGCTCCTATGTACAAGAATATAACTACTATTCTGTTGCTCCTATGTATAAGAATATAACTACTATAATACTGCTCCTATGTACAAGAATATAACTACTATAATACTGCCCCTATGTACAAGAATATAACTACTATAATACTGCCCCTATGTACAAGAATATAACTACTATAATACTGCTCCTATGTACAAGAATATAACTACTATAATACTGCTCCTATGTGCAAGGATATAACTGCTATAATACTGCCCCCTTTGTACAAGAATATAACTACTATAATACTGCTCCTATGTACAAGAATATAACTACTATAATACTGCTCCTATGTACAAGAATATAACTACTATAATACTGCTCCTATATACAAGAATATAACTACTATAATACTGCTCCTATGTACAAGAATATAACTACTATAATACTGCTCCTATTTACAATAATATAACCACTATAATACTGCCCCTATGTACAAGAATATAACTACTATAATACTGCTCCTGTGTACAAGAATATAACTACTATAATACTGCCCCTATGTACAAGAATATAACTACTATAATACTGCTCCTATGTACAAGAATATGACCACTATAATACTGCCCCCTATGTACAAGAATATAACTACTCTAATACTGCTCCTATATACAAGAATATAACTACTATAATACTGCTCCTATGTACAATAATATAGCCACTATAATACTGCCTCCTATGTACAAGAATATAACTACTATAATACTGCTCCTATGTACAAGAATATAACTACTCTAATACTGCTCCTATATACAAGAATATAACTACTATAATACTGCCCCCATATGTACAAGAATATAACTACTATAATACTGCTCCTATGTACAAGAATATAACTACTATAATACTGCTCCCTATGTACAAGAATATAACCACTATAATACTGCCCCCTATGTACAGGAATATAACTACTATAATACTGCTCCTATGTACAAGAATATAACTACTATAATACTGCCCCTATGTACAAGAATATAACTACTATAATACTGCCTCCTATGTACAGGAATATAACTACTATAATACTGCTCCTATGTACAAGAATATAACTACTATAATACTGCCCCTATGTACAAGAATATAACTACTATAATACTGCCCCTATGTACAAGAATATAACTACTATAATACTGCTCCTATGTACAAGAATATAACTACTATAATACTGCTCCTATGTGCAAGGATATAACTGCTATAATACTGCCCCCTATGTACAAGAATATAACTACTATAATACTGCTCCTATGTACAAGAATATAACTACTATAATACTGCCCCTATGTACAAGAATATAACTACTATAATTCTGCCCCCTATGTACAAGAATATAACTACTATAATACTGCTCCTATATACAAGAATATAACTACTATAATACTGCTCCTATGTACAGGAATATAACTACTATAATTCTGCCCCCTATGTACAAGAATATAACTACTATAATACTGCCCATATGTACAATAATATAACTACTATAATACTGCTCCTATGTACAGAAATATAACTACTATAATACTGCCCCTATGTACAAGAATATAACTACTATAATTCTGGCCCCTATGTACAAGAATACAACTACTGTAATACTGCCCCTATGTACAAGAATATAACTACTATAATTCTGCCCCCTATGTACAAGAATACAACTACTATAATACTGCTCCTATGTACAAGAATATAACTACTATAATACTGCTACTATGTATAAGAATATAACTACTATAATACTGCTCCTATGTACAAGAATATAACTACTATAATGCTGCTCCTATGTACAAAAATATCACTACTATAATACTGCTCCTATATACAAGAATATAACTACTATAATACTGCTCCTATGTACAAGAATATAACTACTATAATGCTGCTCCTATGTACAAGAATATCGCTACTATAATACTGCCCCTATGTACAAGAATATAACTACTATAATACTGCCCCTATGTACAAGAATATAACTACTATAATACTGCTCCTATGTATAAGAATATAACTACTATAATACTGCTCCTATGTACAAGAATATAACTACTATAATACTGCCCCTATGTACAAGAATATAACTACTATAATACTGCTCCTATGTACAAGAATATAACTACTATTCTGTTGCTCCTATGTATAAGAATATAACTACTATAATACTGCTCCTATGTACAAGAATATAACTACTATAATACTGCCCCTATGTACAAGAATATAACTACTATAATACTGCCCCTATGTACAAGAATATAACTACTATAATACTGCTCCTATGTACAAGAATATAACTACTATAATACTGCTCCTATGTGCAAGGATATAACTGCTATAATACTGCCCCCTTTGTACAAGAATATAACTACTATAATACTGCTCCTATGTACAAGAATATAACTACTATAATACTGCTCCTATGTACAAGAATATAACTACTATAATACTACTCCTATATACAAGAATATAACTACTATAATACTGCTCCTATGTACAAGAATATAACTACTATAATACTGCTCCTATGTACAATAATATAACCACTATAATACTGCCCCTATGTACAAGAATATAACTACTATAATACTGCTCCTGTGTACAAGAATATAACTACTATAATACTGCCCCTATGTACAAGAATATAACTACTATAATACTGCTCCTATGTACAAGAATATGACCACTATAATACTGCCCCCTATGTACAAGAATATAACTACTCTAATACTGCTCCTATATACAAGAATATAACTACTATAATACTGCTCCTATGTACAATAATATAGCCACTATAATACTGCCTCCTATGTACAAGAATATAACTACTATAATACTGCTCCTATGTACAAGAATATAACTACTCTAATACTGCTCCTATATACAAGAATATAACTACTATAATACTGCCCCCATATGTACAAGAATATAACTACTATAATACTGCTCCTATGTACAAGAATATAACTACTATAATACTGCTCCCTATGTACAAGAATATAACCACTATAATACTGCCCCCTATGTACAGGAATATAACTACTATAATACTGCTCCTATGTACAAGAATATAACTACTATAATACTGCCCCTATGTACAAGAATATAACTACTATAATACTGCCTCCTATGTACAGGAATATAACTACTATAATACTGCTCCTATGTACAAGAATATAACTACTATAATACTGCCCCTATGTACAAGAATATAACTACTATAATACTGCCCCTATGTACAAGAATATAACTACTATAATACTGCCCCCTATGTACAGGAATATAACTACTATAATACTGCTCCTATGTACAAGAATATAACTACTATAATACTGCCCCTATGTACAAGAATATAACTACTATAATACTGCTCCTATGTACAAGAATATAACTACTATAATACTGCTCCTATGTACAAGAATATAACTACTATAATACTGCCCCCTATGTACAAGAATATAACTACTATAAGACTGCCCCCTATGTACTTGAATTGTAATTCAATTCCATCTTTAATGTAGCATTCTGTTGTTTTCTTTAGATAATGGGAAATATTACTTAGGCGCCATTTAATGATTGCATACAGTGACATTCACTTTGTCTTTTTTTTGCCAAGCAATGAATGCTAATCTGTCGAATTTACAGCAAACAAAGAAGAAAACAATGGGAAATCTGTATATCGGCCCGTACAAAAAAAAATCATTATTTTTTTTTGCAGAATGTGACACATAATTAATGTCATATAAAATGTTATTATTACGGAATATTTTGACATGTCCTCCGGATTCAAACAATTAGATCTGGATAATCAGGTAGTGTTGTATAAACAGTCATGTTTTTTCTTTATTATTATTTCTTCTTTTGATCTTGCAAGGTTCTGTATTATTTGATAATTGTATCAGTGTAATAGGTGCGCAGTATTTTTTTTTCACATAATGCACAGGCAGTGTTGGACGGAGGGCACCGAATAAGTGGATATTTATGGGGAGAGGAGAGAGATTGCATTTTACATACTTATGCATTGCACTTGCATACCTGTACTGAAATGCACACACATCTGACATTTGCTGTGCTGCACGCACTGGGACATGATAAGCAGAGTCATTTCACTATGACTGGGGTGAGAGGGAGTTAAAGGGATTGTTAAAAAGTAGAAAAAACATATCTATTTTAATGCACAATGTGCTTTAGTGCACAATTTGTGTCTTGTATTCAGTCCTCTGCAGTGCAGCTGGGTTGCAGTACCAGGTAAAACCCATGCACGTGAATGGCGCTGTTTTAAAATACATTTAGAAAACAGAACAAAAACTCAGCATTTCAACTCTAAAGCCATGTATCTAATAAATTATACTAAAATTACTGACATTTGACATTCCTTTTACTGCAAGATAAGGAACAGAATTTTTTTCCATGTTCAATTTATTAAAAACCTACAAACAATTGCACTAGAATAGCAATGGCCGTTCAAAAAGTGTACAGTATAAAAAGTAACAACTCTATGTGCCATCCACATGGCATTGTCACATAGTGCACAAATACTTTATCTGCTCTTATACCCCCATACCAGTATACAGTGCTTAACTCCTTTATGACATATGACGTAAACTTACTTCATATGTTGTGTTGCTGCCTTTGATGCGGGCTCACACGCCGATCCTGCATCTTTCCCGGCAGATGATGGCTGATATAATCATCCATCATGTGTCTCTAACAACCGCGAGTGGATCGGAGCTACACCCACAGCTGTTAACCTGTTAAATCCTGCTGTCAATCTCTGAAAGCGGCATCCAATACGCACCGGCAGGGGTGCGTGTCGTTCCACACTCCCATCGGCGCACCCGTGATGCGATCGCGCGGCACCGATGGGTTGCCATGATGGCCAGGGATCTGCTGAAGACCCCCCATGTCGGTCATTATGATATTTCTGTGAACGCCGACTCCTGGCTGGCATTTATAGGAGATTGTGATTTTCGCTATGCGTAGCAGTGCAGTATTATTGCTATGTATAGCACAAGCGATCGGATTATCACAGCTTCAAGTTCCCTAAGGGGACTATTAAATAAAGTGAAAAGTTTAAAATATGAAATAAATAAAAAAAAGAAAAAGTTCAAATCACCTCCCTTTTGCCTCAGTTAAAAAAAAAAGAAAAGAATACACATATTTGGTATCCCTGCATAAACGTTCAATCTATCAAAATATAAAATAAATGAATCCAATTGGTAAAGGTTGTAAAAACAAAATTAAAAGGACAGAATTACGTTTTTTTAGGCCGCCGCAACATTGCAGTAAAATGCAATAAGAGGCGATCAAAACATTGTATCTACTCCAAAATGATATCACTAAAAATGTCAGCTCAGAGCTCAAAAAATAAGCCATCACCCAGCCCTAGATCCCAAAAAATGAAAATGTTATGGGTAGAGATGAGCAAACTTGTTCAAAAAACGTTTGCTTTTATTCAAATTTGCACATTCGGATTCATGATCGGACACCCGAGCGTTTTTGCTGAAAATTGGCCCAAATCGACAAAAGTGCGGTAAATGATTGCATTTCCGCTACTGTATTTATTAGGACTTTGGCTAGGGTAGTGGTGCTGTATGATGAGCGGGGGTGGTGTGTTTGATGAGGGGAGGGGGTGGGGAGAGGTCAGAGTAGCGGCAGGCTGTTAATTTTTTTTTTTCTTAACTTAATGTGTGCCATTTCCGGCAAGCCAATCAGGGCACAGGAACCATCCACAACGTCCAGACACAAGGGCTTCTGTCATTGGCTGCTGAAGTCACATGTCCCCTCTCCATATAAGGAGAGGACATGTTGTTTTAGCACCATTTTGTAAGTGTAACAGCGCAGAGAGGCTGCTCCTGATGTTACTCCTGGATACCGACAGATTTGAGATAGTTAGCTAGGCAGTTGCTTCTAAGTCAGATAGTTTAGATAGATTGGATCCTGTGTAGCTGGGAAATTGACCTTCCAACAGATCAATTGTTTTTGCTATTAGTGTGGTCCAGTCAGAGACAGTAGGCCACATTTCAGCATAGAACTCTGTTGTCCACTGCTGAGATTGTGCTGCATGCAGGCGTACACCTTTGAAACTCTATTTTTTTTCTGTTACTACCATGATACATACAGCAGGCCACATCTCAGCTTGTATTTTTTTTGCGGTGAAATTTAGCTGTATCCAAAGCTCGTCGACAGTAAAAAAAAAAAAATCTAATTTTTTCTGTTACTAACGTGATACAGCAGGCCACATCTCAGCTTGTAATTTTCTGGCGGTGAAATTCAGCTGTATGCAGGCCTCATCCACAGTAAAAAAAAAATCTAATTTCTTCTGTTACTAACATGATACAGCAGGCCACATCTCAGCTTGTAATTTTTTGGCGCATATATTTTGCTGTATGCAGGCCTCATCCACAGTAAAAAATCTAATTTCTTCTGTTACTAGCGTGATACATAAAGCAGGGCACATCTCAACTTGTAATTTTCTGGCGCATATATTCTGCTGTATACAGGCCTCGTCCACAGTAAAAAATGTAATTTCTTCTGTTACTAACGTGATACAGCAGGCCTCATCTCGGCTTGTAATTTTCTGGCGCATGTATTCTGCTGTATACAGGCCTCCTCCACAGTAAAAAGTCTAATTTCTTCTGTTACTAATGTGATACATACAGCAGGCCACATCTCAGATTGTATTTTTTTGGTGCTGTTATTGTTCTCCATCCAGGGGTTCACATGATAAAATCTAACTTTGTTGTCTTACTGCCATGCTACATAAAGCAGGCTACATTCCAGTTCTTAATTCTTTGGTGCTGATATTCTGCTCCATCCAGGAGTTCACATTACTAAATCTCAATATTTGCTGCTACTACTGTGCTACACAAACTAGGCCTCATTTGAGATTTTAATTATTTTATGCTGATATTCTGCTCCATCCATGAGTTCACAATAGAAAATCTCAATTTTTGCTGTACTACTACAGAAACTATGCCATATTTCAGCTTTTAATTCATTGGAGCTGATATTCTGTTCCATACAGGGGTTCACATTACTAAATCTCAATATTTGCTGCTACTACCGTGCTACACAAACTAGGCCACATTTCACTTTTAATTATTATTATAATTATTGTAATAATTGATATTCTTCTACATACAGGGGTTCACATGATAAAATCTAACTTTGTTGTCTTAATACCATGCTACATAAAGCAGGCCACATTTTAGCTTTAAATTCTTTGGTGCTAATATTCTGCTCCATCCAGGGGTTCACATGTTACCATCTAACTTTGTTGTCTTTCTAAAGTGCTAAATACAGCAGGCTACATTTCAGTTTTCAATTCTTTGGTGCTGATATTGTTCTCCATACAGGGATTCATATGATAAAATCTAACTTTGTTGTCTTACCACCGTGCTACATAAAGCAGGCCACATTTCAGCTTTTAATTCTTTGGTGCTGATATTCTGCTACATCCAGGGGTTCACATTATAAAATCTAAATTTTTGCTGCTAATACCGTGCTACATAAACCAGGCCACATCTGAGCTTGTAATTGGTTTGCACTGAGATTCTGCTGTATCCAGCACTCCACAATAGAAAATCTAATTTTTTTCTTGTGCTACCGTGCTACAGAAGCCATGCCACATTTCAGCGTTTAATTATTGTGTGCTAATATTGTGCTTCAGCGAGGAGTCCACATTTCACAATCTAAATTCTTTGTGCTAATAACGTGATCCAGAAGCCAGGCCACATTTCAGCATATAAATATTTTGTGCTAATATTGTGCTCCATCCAGGAGTCCAAATTTCAGAATCTAAATTGGTTGTGCTAATAGCATGGTCCTGGTCCTGCCACATTTCAGCATCGAAAGGGGGTTGGTGCCCCGGGGGTTGCGCATCCAGGTATTTCCATCATTTAATGTGGTGGAGGAGGATTTTAAACTCTCCTGGGAAACAGTGGCGCTCACTTGCTCCCATAGTTTTATGGGCCTTTTAATAGATCACAATGAGAAGTCAATTATTGATATTGAGTCAGAAATCGGAAAGATACAAGAGACACTTTCCTCGCAACTCTCGCAAGAGGAACAGACTAAGATGACTGAGATGCTGGATCGAGAATTTGCTAAATAGGAGAAGGAGATAGTAGAAACTAAAACTAAAAAATATCAGAGGGACATTGCTGATTTTAGGAATGGTCGTGTATACAGATGGAGAGGTAATACTAGAAAAAAGAGTAAAATCTTACCTGCTGAACTGGTTCCATTAGGCCCTCCAGCATCATCACTATCCTCCCTTGATGAGGAACCATCAGGGAGTGAAGAAGTTGGAAATAGACCCTTGACCAGAGCTGGGTCGACTAAGAGCAAGGGACCCAGAGATATACCTAAAAAAGGCCAATTATCGCCTCGAGCTAAACAAAAATCGAATCGGAGGTAATTAATTTGTCGAATTTGACCTTGACTAAACCTCAGTTTGAGGTATTAAAACTAGGCCTTACCTTTGTCCCCAGCTCTAACTTTGACTCTTTTACTGTAGCCAAGGATCTGAGCCTGTTCCTTCGGAAACTTATACTACATAAACTGCATACTAGATGCCCGATTATCTCAGCCTCTACCCCCACGTCTTCTTCCCAGATTGAGACAGATGCACTATTGACCTTGGAGGAATTGGAGGAAGAGTCGAATCCCACTACTACACTGTGTTCCAAATTATTATGCAAATAATATTTTCTCAGATTTTCCCAAATTACCTATATGAATTCCAGTCATTGTAATTTTCCAGTCAAATAACTATTAGAGTACAATTGAAAGGTTTTTGTACAAACTGCCTATGATAACAGTATATTTTTTAAAAAATAAAAAACTCAAACTGCACTCAAAATGCATGTTCCAAATTATTATGCACAGCAGAGTTTTCAACCTTTTCATTTTAATAAAGAACAAAAAAATGGTCATTTTTGAAATTATAAGCATTAGCAGGTTATTACAAACTGAAATCAAACAGTTTTCAACTCAAAACTTTATTCTAGGTGATGTTACATTTGCACATAGGACCCCTTGTTCGAAAGGAGCTTCTGAACTCTCTCGTCCATTGAATTTGTCAGGTTTTGGATGGTTTCTGCTTTAATTGTTTTGCATGAGGACAGAATACCCTCCCAGAGCTGTTGCTTAGATGTGAACTGCCTCCCGCCATCATAGACACTCCTTTTGATGATGCTCCAGAGGTTCTCAATGGGGTTGAGGTCAGGGGAGCATGGGTGCCACACCACAAGTTTGTCCCCTTTTATGCCCATAGCAGCCAGAGATGCAGATGTGTTATGTGCAGCATGAGACGGGGCATTATCATGCATGAAAATGATCTTGCTGTGGAATGCACGGTTCTTCTTGAACCATGGCAGGAAGTGCTGTTTGAGAACCTCAACATACATTATGGAGTTCATCTTTACCCCTTCAGGGATCCTAAAGGGGCCGACAATCTCTCTCCCCATGATTCCAGCCCAAAACATTACTCCACGTCCTCCTTGTTGGCGCCGTAGCCGTGTTTGCATGGGGTGTCCATCAACCAGCCATCCTCCACTCCATCCATCTGGACCATCGAGCGTTGCACGGCACTCATCGGTGAACAAAACAGTTTTGAAGTCAGTCTTCATGTATTGTTTGGCCCACTGGAGCCGTTTCTGCTTGTGTGCAGTGGATAGAGGAGGTTGACAGGATGGCTTACGCACAGCTGCAAACCTCTGAAGGACCCTGCATCTTGTTGTTCGGGGGACGTTGGAGGCACCAGCAGCTTCAAAAACTTGTCTGCTGCTATGACAAGGCTTTTTTGCCGCTGCTCTTTTAACCTGATGTAATTGCCTGTAGGAAAGAGTCCTCAATTTTCCCTTATCAGCACGCACATGTGTGTACTGTGAATCAGCTACATACTTCTTGATTGTGCGATGATCACGATGAAGTGTCTTGGCAATGTTGATTGTAGTCATGCCTTGACATAAACACTCCACAATTTGTTGCTTCTCAGAAGCCGACACATCCTTTTTCTTTCCCATTTTGGCAGAAAATGTAGGCTGCTTAATAATGTGGGACAGCCTTCTTAAGTAGTCTTGCCTTTCATTGGACACACCTGCCAAACTAATTAGCACAGGTGTCTGCAATTGCTTACAGTGATATAAAGAGCCCTGAAACACATCACCATCAATGAGTTTAACTGACAAACAAAAAAATTCTTACCTTATCACTCCTAAACACATTTGCATAATAATTTGTAACACAGTGTAAAGGTAAATTTCCGCAGCATGTATACCCGAGGTCACAAAAATCCACTGACTCCACCGGGTCGTCCGATTGTCTCTGGCATTGGGGGGCTGTGCGACATGACATGTAAATTTATTGAATACTATTTGCATCCACTTGTTGAGACTCTGCCCTCCTATGTCAGGGACACCTCGGACGTCCTGCGGTTGGTGGATGGACTCACATTGGAGGGTGGGGTATCGCTGGTTGCCATTGACGTGGAGGTCCTCTACACTAGTATTGAACACCATCACGGATTGAGGGCGGTAAAGTACTTTTTGGAGATGAGTAGCCTGGAGGCATCGCTCTGCTCTCTGATTCTTACCCTATTAGAGTTTGTGCTCAAACACAACTTCTTCCTGTTCGGGGACCGGTTCTACTTAGAGGAGGGGCACTGCGATGGGCGCGGCCTGTGCTCCGTCGTACGCAAACCTCTTCCTCAGGTTCTGGGAGAGGGAGGTTTTCGGTGGCGGTGCTCCGGCCGCGGCCCATGCGCAGTGTTGGCTCCGTTACATTGATGACATTCTTATTATTTGGGATGGATCGGTCCCCGAGCTGGAGGGGTTTATCTCCTCCCTGAATATGAATGATTACAATATCAACCTCACCTTTAAACATCATCTGAAGAGTATTGATTTCCTGGATATCAGGATTTCAATTCATGAGGATGGTGGGGTGGGTACGACCTTATTCAGGAAGGAGACCTCGGTCAACTCTATCCTGCATGCTTCATCTGCGTACACAAGATCCACAATTAACGCAGTACCTACAGGACAGTTTTTACGTCTTAGACGTATCTGTTCTGATGATCTGGATTTTAATGAGTGTGCGGTGGACATGCGGGAGAGATTTGTCTCGAGAGGCTACAGTAATCGTAGCATTAAGAGGGGCTATCAGAGGGCGAAGCGAGCCTCCAGACAAGAACTACTGGCACCTAAGCCGCCTTCGGGGTCTACCGGCCAAACCGTGGTGAGGTTCATATCTACATTTAATAATCAGTGGCACGCTCTCAGGGGCATCCTTGATAGACACTGGCGGATCTTAAAAACTGACCCAAGTCTCCGGGAGTTTTTTGCCGAATCGTTCTCTCATGACGGCAAGGAGGGGCAGGAGTCTCAGGGATACTCTGGTGCATAGTCATTATATACGCCAGAGCGCCCTGCCCTTTAATGTTGGTAATCCTAAATGAGGCTGCTATCCCTGTGGCTCTTGCCTCTCCTGCAGAAACATAGGACTAAAACATTTTCCAATGCAGATGGCACGAGAGTTTTTGACATCAGGCAATATATTTCCTGTAGCAGCTTTTGGTGTCATTTATCATGCCACCTGTGGATGTGGGCTCATCTACGTGGGGCTCACGTCTAGGGAATTGAGGAGACGCATGAGGGAGCATGTTTTGGATATTTTGGGGGCTGGGGAGGTGGAGGATGTATCATCACTTCGGACCCTGCCAAGACATTTTAAGCAATATCATCATTGCGACCCTAAGAGTCTACAGATCTGCGGCATTGATCAGGTCCATTTGGGCCTAAGAAGAGGTGATGTAAAGAAGGCATGGGCCAAATTAGAATGCCGTTGGGTCTATAGACTGGGAACTATGTCACCAGCAGGCCTAAATGAATGACTGAGTTTTTCCCCCTTTCTCTAGCCATTGGTGGTCGTCTGCCCCCTCCGTGTCTCCTCCTCCTTGGTACGCGGGCGCCCTCCGGGCATGACCCATGCTTTCTTGGCTACTTTATTATCTATGGGATTCACCCATTAGATTTAGTATGTTTTTTGACTTCTCTTGTGACTGTTTTTGACATGATTTTTATAAGTCCTCCTACCTGGGTGCCTCCCCCTGATGTACTCTGAGGGGGGGGGGGTAACAATAAATTCCACACCCACCCCCTATATATACTGTTTTAATATTATTTAAAAAAATAAAAAATGTTTTATTTTTATTTTTTTATCGATTTATCTCTGCATTTCTGCCCCATATATCTCTCTTTTTTCAGTCTATCTTTTAGTAAGTGTGTGTTTTTATTTTTATTTTCAGCTCATTTTATCTCCCCCGGCCTCTCTCTATATCTGGAACCCTATCTGACCATTGGAAGAGAACCTGATTGTTTTTAGATGACAAATTAGTTGAATCTAAATAAAACTCTTTCCCTTTAAGGATAAGGAGCGGACATGGACACCTATTTGGTATGGACATTTATTGCAACATCATCTGCTATGTATTATATGCATGACCTTTTGGTGCAGGGCGAATGGGGTGACACTTGTCACTCCACCGATATGATGTATCTCCTTCTCCGTTATTGAGTAGTCTGTCCTGCTCCATATTTATTCCTTATATGCTCAGGATCGACTCCTGTGGTCCGACCTTGTGCGCATGCGCCAGATGCTGCAGTCATGTGGCCGCGACGCGGTCTCGGGTGGGCGGCGTCCCGGAACATGTGACGTCAGTAGGGGAGTTCCCCTCTTCTTGGACGCCTCCTGAGACTGCGCCGCTGTCACCAATGTCTGCTGTTATGCGGCGACATGCCCCGCTATTGGTCAGTAACTAATTGCTTCACATGGGACCCACATGTATATAAGAGGCCCTGTATCCACACACACCCCACCACGCCCCCTGAGGAAGTATGGAAACACGTGTCGGGGCCTCCCCTGGCACTGCTGGTCACTTGTTTACTTTCACTAAGTATGTCTTACTTAACCCTTTCCATGTGATGCTTGTACTTTTTATGTGTTGCTGAAAAAACTTCTGATGGTTGTTTATACTGTGACTTGTTACAGGTCACTTGGTCTATGTTATTTAACTTTTTCTGCACACATTGTCTGTGACTAATGGATTGTATGGGTTGGACTATGTGACCTATTATAGGTCCAATGTGAATTTGATACCAGCTGTGTCTCTATCTACCCCTGCTGCCTCACATGCCCATGTTATGTCTTTTCACACATGTTATTTATACCTATGTGTTATTTCTTAAAAAATACATAAATAAAGCATTTATCTCTTTTAGTCAACATATGGTGTTTTAATTATGTTATCTTGGGGTTTTGAAAATACCTATGGTCTCTCTGGTTTATATAACATTTCAGCATTGGACAGGGCTTGTAGCAGCATTTCTAGCTTAAACTTTGATTACTAACAGGTGGATGAGTGACAGGTGTAGGCCTGGTGCTCTGAGAGCTCTGTCAAATTCAGGCAACACACATGAAGGAGACTCAACTTGGAGACCAAACACTTCCAAGAATTATGGCAAGATACCACTAAAGTGGCATCAATTTTTATTTATTTATTTTACTCACCTATATCACTAATAATTCCCCAGTGCTTTATAGACATTATCAATTTCCCCAGAGTAGAAATTGTTATGTTCTGCTACCAAAGCTAAGGAAAGAGAGGAGATCTGTCCCTACTATAGGACTCAGCTGAATCCCTACGATGTAACAGGGAACCTGATCCTGCGATCAGACCTGCTAAAGTCCTAATCTAGTCTGTACGGAGACCTATAGATGTGGGGAGGGAATCCCTACAAGTACTAAGGACTGGGAGGAATATGGGACACCTCCTAACAGAAATAGTAGCAGACAGACGAACAAACAAAATAGATAGAACATAGAGGTCCGTAGACCAAGCAAACTAACAGAGTTAGATACAGAGCACAGGCTAGCTAGAAAGTAGATATACAATGAAGTCCAGCAAAGCCAGAAGGGCGGAGCAGGATTAAATAGGCCAACAAGGTCATGTGACCAGCAAAGGAAAAAAAAACCTAACAGCAAGGTTCTAACAGTACCCCCCCTTCTAAGAGGATCCTCCAGATCCCCTAGGACCAGGCTTATCAGGAAATCTCCTGTGAAACGCTCTGATAAGTCTGGACGCGGAAACATCATCTGACCTCACCCAAGAGTTATCCTCGGGTCCGAAACCTTTCCAGGCCACAAGATACTGCAAACTACCTCTATACCGTCTAGAGTCAAGGATGCGAGAAATTTCATATTCCCCGTCCTCCACCACCGGAGGAACAGAGGCAGAGGCGTCACCATCCGACACAACAGCTTTTTTTAACAGAGAGACATGAAAGACCGGATTAATTCTCCAGGAGGTAGGAACCTCCAACCTAACAGCAGATTGGTTGACAACCTGAAGCACCTTAAAGGGCCCTACAAACTTGGGACCCAATTTCTTAGAAGGAATCCTCAACCGCAGATTCCTAGAGGACAACCAAACCATGTCACCAACAGCGAACAAAACCTCCTGTCGTTTCCTATCAAAGTAGTCTTTAGATTTTCTGTTGGCCTCCTGAAGATTACCACGCACATCCGTCCAAACTCTTTCCAAATCACCGGAAAAATTCTCCTCCTCAGGCACGGCAGATCCCAACTTGGAGAACGACCCAAACGACGGATGTCTCCCAGAACAACAAAAAAAAGGCGAACAACCAGCAGAAGAAGATGTATGATTGTTCAGAGCAAATTCGGCAAGTGGCAGAAACTCAGACCACCCCTCTTGATTGTCTGCCACAAAACAACGCAAGAACTGCTCAACATCCTGGTTTTTCCTTTCTGTCTG
Source organism: Phyllobates terribilis (assembly GCF_046119375.1). Classification (NCBI taxonomy): domain Eukaryota; kingdom Metazoa; phylum Chordata; class Amphibia; order Anura; family Dendrobatidae; genus Phyllobates; species Phyllobates terribilis. Next base: position 49,830,434 of record NW_027362764.1, read on the forward strand.
GCCATTAGATTCAGGATGATATCCGGACGAAAACGACAAATGAATTCCCAACCTGTCACAAAAGGCACGCCAAAAACGAGCCACGAACTGAGGACCCCTATCAGAAACAATGTCAGTAGGAACGCCATGAAGTCTGACAATTTCCTTGACAAAGGCCTTAGCGAGAGTTTTAGCGCAGGGCAGTTTGACGAAGGGAACCAAGTGACACATCTTGCTAAAACGGTCCACGACCACCCAGATGACAGTAAAACCCTCAGAGGGGGGAAGGTCAGTTATAAAGTCCATAGCCAAATGTGTCCAAGGAGCACTGGGGACCTCCAAAGGACAAAGCAACCCCGCAGCAGGAGTATGTGAGGACTTAGATCTAGCACATATAGTACATTGGCGCACCCACTTAATGACTTCCTTCTGCCATCCAGGCCACCAAAAACTGCGACCCACCAGTCTCTTGGTCTCAGAGATTCCGGGATGACCTGCCAACCGAGATTCGTGACACTCAACAAACAAATCTCTCCTAAAGGTCCCAGGCACAAACAACCTCCCATGAGGAGTGTTAGGTGGGGCATTCTCCTGAGCTTTAAGAATCTCATCTTCCAAAACGGAGTCTAAAGCAGCTATCACAACACCTTCTTGTAAAATGTTTTCCTCTTTCTCAGCACCGACTATGGGAGAAAAACTGCGAGACAAGGCATCCGCCTTAACATTCTTGGTACCAGGGATGTAAGTAACGGAGAAATTAAACCGCGAGAAAAACAGTGCCCACCTAGCCTGACGGGCATTCAGGCGCTTGGCAGCATCAAGATATATCAGATTTTTATGATCCGTAAGAACCTGAACGGGAAATTCCGCACCTTCCAAGAAGTGGCGCCAGTGTTCAAATGCGAGTTTAATAGCCAATAATTCCCGATTACCAATATCGTAATTCAATTCAGTCTCCGAAAATTTTTTTGAAAAAAAGGCACAGGGATGTAATCCATCCCCGTTATCCTGAGACAATACTGCGCCAACCCCCACAGAGGAAGCATCAACCTCAACCAAAAACGGCCTAGTAACATCAGGCTGCATAAGGATGGGAGCAGAGGTGAACCTCTCTTTGAGATACACAAAAGCTTCAATGGCCTCAGAAGACCACTGAACCGCATCAGCACCTTTCCTGGTGAGATCAGTCAGAGGTTTGACAATACTAGAAAAATTTTTTATGAATTTTCTATAGTAATTGGCGAAACCCAAAAACCTCTGTATCGATTTCAAACCAATAGGCCTAGGCCATTCCTGCACAGCCTGAACCTTAACCGGATCCATCTCAAAACCTTTGCTGGAGATAATGTAGCCCAAAAAACTAATTCTCTGTACAGCGAACTCACATTTCTCCAGCTTAGCAAAAAGCGAAATGTCCATTAATAACTGTAATACCTCACGCACGCTCCGCCAATGAGACTCCAGATCTGGCGAATAAATCAAAATGTCATCCAAATACACAACCACATTTTTACCGATCAAAGGTCTAAGGATGTCATTAATCAGATTCTGAAAAAATGCAGGAGCATTAGTAAGACCAAAAGGCATAACCAGATTCTCAAAATGACCCACAGGAGTGTTAAAAGCAGTCTTCCATTCATCACCCTCCTTCATGCGCAACAGATTGTATGCCCCCTTAAGGTCAATTTTAGAGAACCACTTGGCCCCCAATAACTGGTTAAACAGATCAGGAATCAATGGCAGTGGGTAAGGATTGCGTACCGTAATTTTGTTAATCTCACGAAAATCCAGACAAGGACGTAAACCGCCGTCCTTTTTTTTTACAAAAAAAAATCCAACCGCCACAGGAGACTTAGAGGGCCTAATGTGACCGGCGGCCAAGCTTGTCTGTATGTATTCCTCCAAAGCCTTCCTCTCAGGAATAGTAAGGTTAAATAAACGACTCTTAGGAAGAGTCGCTCCAGGGACAAATTCAATAGAACAATCATAGTCTCTATGGGGAGGCAAAACCTGCGATTCTTTCTCAGAAAAAACTCTCCAAAAATCCTGAATAGGAACAGGCAATTCTCCCCTATCCAAAGCTGCAATACGCCCGTTACAACACTTGTCATAACATTTATGGCTCCAGGATTTAATTTCACTGGTAGACCAATCCAGTACAGGATTGTGAAATTTTAACCAGGGCAAACCCAATATTACTGGAGAAGGCAAGTTATTCAACACTACCAAATCCAATTTCTCATGGTGAACACCATTAATAGTGAGAGGAAATTCACTGACCTTGAGAGTAATATTCTTCAAAGGGGAACCATCCACAGAAACCACAGCAATGGGGGATGATAAAGGTTCAGGTTTTAAATTGAGTTTTTCCACGAATCCCCCATCAATTACATTCAGTGTAAACCCGCAATCAACAAACACCCGAAATTCCATTAATTTTTCCTGAGCAATCGTGGAAGCAGCTAAAAATATACCCTTGGAATTTAAACAGGCAATACGGGCGTGACTGACCATTTTTTTTTCTTTCTTCATACGAAGCTCACAGCCTTTAATCAAATGACCAGATTTTCCGCAATAGAAACACAAGCCTTCCGAAAAACGACGATCTTTTTCTTGAGAGCGAGGTGCCACCGATCCAATCTCCATCGGTTCACCACTGTTAGTACACACATTATCATAACCAGAAACTGACATAGCAGAGGATTTGCTCTCATTAACCCTAGCACGCAGTCTTCTATCCACCCGTATAGCTAATTGCATAGCCTGTTGCAAATCCTCAGGTGTAGGATAAGCAATTAGCAGGTCTTTAACCCTTTCACTGAGCCCAGCAAGAAATAGACTTTTCAGAGCAGAATCGTTCCACCCTGTTTGAGTGGACCAACGACGAAAATGTGTACAATATTTTTCAACATTACCTGATCCTTGTTTTAAACGTCTCAACTCAGTCTCAGCTGATGCGACACGGTCAGGATCATCATATAATAGTCCCAAAGCAGAAAAAAAACTATCCACTGATCTGAAGCATGAATCACTAGGTTGCAAAGAAAAGGCCCACTCCTGAGGCTCTTTGCGCAAAAGTGACATTATGAACCCTACGCGCTGGGATTCATCCCCAGAGGACTTAGGTCTCAAACGAAAATACAATAAGCAAGCATTTTTAAATGAAAAAAATTCTCGGTGTTCACCAAAAAATAAATCCGGCAAACATACCTTAGGCTCCAAGAAATGTGCTCCAGGACAGTTACTCACGTGCTGACGGAGCTCGGCCACCTCCAGAGAGAGTCCCTGCAGGCGATGAGCCAAATCCTGAACCGACACCATGATGGAACAGAAAAATCTTTCCTTAGAGAATTTGCTGGCTGGACTTACTGTTATGTTCTGCTACCAAAGCTAAGGAAAGAGAGGAGATCTGTCCCTACTATAGGACTCAGCTGAATCCCTACGATGTAACAGGGAACCTGATCCTGCGATCAGACCTGCTAAAGTCCTAATCTAGTCTGTACGGAGACCTATAGATGTGGGGAGGGAATCCCTACAAGTACTAAGGACTGGGAGGAATATGGGACACCTCCTAACAGAAATAGTAGCAGACAGACGAACAAACAAAATAGATAGAACATAGAGGTCCGTAGACCAAGCAAACTAACAGAGTTAGATACAGAGCACAGGCTAGCTAGAAAGTAGATATACAATGAAGTCCAGCAAAGCCAGAAGGGCGGAGCAGGATTAAATAGGCCAACAAGGTCATGTGACCAGCAAAGGAAAAAAAAACCTAACAGCAAGGTTCTAACAGAAATAGTATAATGGGGTTCTGACACCCCTTCCACTACAGGCAACCCACCAGATGGAGACCCAACTTGGAGTCTCCACATTTCAAAAAATTGTTAGTAACATCAGCAGCAGTAGCTACAGCAGGCACAGAAGCCATGACAAAGGTGTCACAGACTGCAATAACGCAAGATCAATGCAGCACACTAAAAATTACATTATCGCCTAGTCTGCCCAGTCTGTGACTTGGGTGCAAAAGTCATTGGAGATCCATGACTTGTTCATCTTGATGAAAGTTAGGCGGTCTACACTACACTCTGCTGGTGCACGAGCTGGTCTATAAAATGTGTGAAACAACTCACAGAAATTGCTTCTACCATTGACACTGCTGTTGCTGCTGCTAATGTTTTTGCGTTGACGACTCGACGTTCCCGGGGCTGGAAGATTATAACTGCGATGCAAACTGTGTGCCTCATTGCTGTCTTGGGGAAAACCACTCTCAAGATTGTCTTCAAGCATGTTTTGATGCTCCAGCATGGGCGTGTCCTTTTCCAGGGGGGGGAAGCATCTGGCAAAATGTACTCTTGTACCATGGATTAAACAGAGTGGCAACCCAGTAGTCAACACTTTCTAATCCTAACAATACGGGCAACAATCATGTTGCAGCAAGAAGGCGCTCATGGGTCGGTCTCTTCCACGAGGTCCGAGTATGTTGGTGGCGGGATAGCACTCAAGCTTGCTTCCTCCGTCCCATCCCATCAACCATGGACAACAAAGAGGGGATCATTATCCTCTTCATCTCCTAACCATTGCGTGCCCATCACCTGTTCCTCCTCGTTCTCCTCCATTTGTTCCTTGGCTCCAGCACCTTCAATAACAGTTTGTCTGGTACCATGAGCCCCCCTTGATCACTGTAATCCACCCTCCCATGGCAACCATGTGTGCGACGACAGTCCGAAACTTAGAGACATTGTTATCCTTCTGAATCCTGCTCTGCTTCCTCCTCTTCCCCTGGGACCACCACCTCCTCCTGCTGACTATTCAAAGTGTGCTCCAGCATGTAGATGACCGAGATAGTGATGCTGATGACGGCATCGTCAGCGCTAACCATCTTAGTAGCCATTTCGAAAATGTGCAGAAGGGTGCAGAGGTCCCTCATCTGTGTCCACTCTGCAAGTGTGATTTGCACCACATCCATACTGCGTTGGCCCAGGCTATGCAAAGTGACATACTGCACCAGGGCTCGTCGCTGCTGCCACAGTCGTTGCAACATGTGTAGAGTTGAATTACACCAAGTCGGCATATCACATATCAACCTGTTAACCGGTAGTCCGAAAGATCTCTATAGCAATGCAAGTCGATAACCCGCAGGTTGCGAATGGTGGATGTGAGCACACAGCGACCGTGGTTTCTGCAGCAGCGCATCCAAGCCGGGATAGTGGCCGCCACCAGGTTCGCACAATTATCACACACAGCGTTCCCTGGCTCCAGGTTCAGTGGAGACAGCCATTGCTCAAACTCGGCATGGATAGCTGTCCACAACTCTTGAGCAGTATGACTGTGATCTCCAAGGCACATAAATTTAAACACTGCCTGATTGCGGTGAACCCTTTATGTGCGGTATGGAGGTGGGGGAAATTCTCTCTGCACTGTTAGAACACGTGTCTCATTAAGGCACAGGTTGAGGGCTCAGGTGGAGGCCTTAGAGAAGGTGGAGGAGGCAGAAGCACTGGAGGAAGTGTTAGATACAGAGGTATGTCCTGCAAGCCTTGGAGATTCCAAGACTTGGCGTCTTGTGGTTTAGTTCTCCATCCCTTGGTTTGTAGTGGTTTAGTGCTCCAACCCTAGGTGTTTAGCAGTTTAGTTCTCCAAACCCTGTTGTCTATTAGTTTAGTTCTCCATCTTCTGCTGTGTAGTGGTTTAGTTCTCCAACCCTAGCTGTTTAGTAGTTTAGTTCTCCAACCCCTGTTGTCTAGTAGTTTAGTTCTCCATCTTTTGGTGTGCAGTGGTTTAGTTCTCCAGCCCTAGATGTTTAGTTCTCCAACCCCTGTAGTCTAGTAGTTAAGTTCTCCATTTTCTGGTGGGTAGGGGTTTAGTTCTCCATCCCCAAGTGCCCTGCAAGCCTTAGGGATTCCAAGACTTGTAGAAAAGCCCATTCCCCACCTGCACCCAACAACCACCAGAGTCACCCAGTGCCCAGTCAGCGAGATGTAATGCCCTTGGTCATGCTTGCTTGTCTAGGTGTCAGTGATGAAATGCTCCCTGTCAGACATTGATTTTTGTAAGGAACGGGTGATGTTGTCTGCAACGTGCTGGTGTAGCGCAGGCACATCTTTCTTAGAGAAGTAATGGCGACTGGGCAACTGGTACTAGGGGAAATGGCCATCAGCTTTCGGAAACAGTCTATATCTACCAGGCGGAAAGGCAGCATTTCCGTGGTTAACAGATTGGTGGTGGTGAAGTTCAAGCTCTTTGCTTTGGCATGTGTAGGAGGAAACAATCTTTTACGTGACCCCAACTGCGGGACAGAGTACTGGCTGCTGTGCTGAGAGAGGGTGGAGTAAGGTGAACACGACAAACTGCTGGACTGTGAGAGAGGTACAGGTGGAGATGTTATGGTGGATTGAGAAAGATGTGGTGTGCTTGGTGTCTGAGATCGGTCAACACCAGCAGGTATGCCCGTAACACCTGACAGGCTCTCACTCACCCCGACTGTAGTGGTTAAACAAGTAGAGGTTCTGCGGCCAGAGATCTGTGTGAGAACACTTGCCACAGTGATGGAGGAATAAGCAGCAGATGCGGTTGATGGGGTGGCCGGTGGCTGGCGAGGCCCACTAGTCTGCATTTTAGCGCAGTGAGATTCCCAGTCTAACACATGTTGATCGTGCATGTGCCAGTTCACGCATGTACTAGTCAAATTATTGCAATTTTTGCCTCTACTCAGTTGTTTTTAACAAAGTTGACAGATAACATGAGTTGTGTCATCCTTTGCAGTCTCCAAAAAGACCCAGGCTAGGCAACACTTGCCCCCCCTTGCAAACTGCAGACCTGCGACTGCTACTGCCCACAGCCACATTTGTGGCTGTTGATGAAGTGCTTGTTGTGGTTGCATCACTCAGTGTCTATGCGGGAAGCCGCAGCGTAATCTCCTCATCTTCCCCCTCCTCCACCTCCCCTGCTGAGCTACTCAGCATGCCTCTGGGTTTACACCAAGCGGTATCACAAACCTCATCGTCAGCCTTTCTGTTGTCCCACTCCTCGCCCTGATAGTCACCCTCCTTCTCTTCCTGCCTTGACAGCACAGTACAGTCCGCGTGCACCTCTGTTATCTGAGTCTCATCAGTATCACTGAATTCATCATCTTTCCACTATCTCATTCAACTCGCCCAACTGATCTATCCATCAAAGTCAATGACGGCCCGCTCTCCCCAGTCCAGCAAGCTTGACTGGGGAGACTCTGATCTCTCCTTCAAACATGAGATCCAAGCCCTTTCCACTTCCTGCCGACTCCAACTCCAAAATATCTCCCGGATCTGCACATTTCTCAACCATGAATCTGCAAACATACTGGTGCACGCCCTCATCATCTCCCGCCTCGACTACTGCAACCTCCTGCTCTTTGGCCTCCTCTCTAACACTCTCACACCTCTCCAATCTATCCTAAACTCTGCTGGCTGACTAATCCACCTGTCCCCTCGCTATTCCCCTACTGTGGAACACTCTACCCAACATATCAGGCTCTCACCTAAAGTGAAAACCTTCAAAAGGAACCTGAAGACCGACCTCTTCCGACAAGCCTACAACCTGCAGTAACCATCGCTCCACCATACCGCTGCACAACCAGCTCTACCCCCACCTACTGTATCCTCACCCATCCCTTGTAGATTGTGAGCCCTTGCGGGCAGGATCCTTTCTCCTCCTTTACCAGTCGGTGACCCCTTTTCACATGATAATTGGCACTATAATAATAAAAAATAATAATAATAATTCTACTATTGTATCAACTGATGCCACTTTTCCTGGTGTCTGCGACCAATTTGAGCTGTTTTGTGTATGCTTTTGGTTTTGCCTTCCATTGAATGCAATGGGATTTGGATATGTTCAACAAACTGTTAGGAGAACATCGGGATGTTTGCCGATCTGAAATGAATTGAACCTTGAGAGGTTCGCTCATCTCTGGTTATGGGTCTTGGAAAATGGTGACAAAAGCAAAATTTTGTTTTCTTACAAATTTCGGAATTTTTATTGTGACCACTTAAATAAAAAAAACTGCATGTTTGGTATCAATTGTGAAATTGCACTTTTTTTTGCAGTTTCAAAACAATTAGAATTTTTTTCCTGCTTTCCAGTGCCTCACATAATAAAATGAATGGTGTCAATCAAAAGTACAACTCGTCCCACAAAAAACAAGCCCTCATACGGCTATGGGGAGGGAACAATAAAAAAGTTATGGCTCTAGGAAGAAGGGGGAAGAGAAAAATGAAAACAAAAAAAAAGGAAAATGGTCATGGTGTGAAGAGGTTAAATAATACTGCTATACACTACCCATGTAACTGAGCTTCTATTAATCAATTCAATTAATGCTGATAAAGCAGATAATGTTATCAAGGCTGATATACACTTGTAAAACTCCTTTAAAAGTATGCACTGAATTTGTAATAAGACTTTTCAACGTGTTCTGCCACCTTCCGGAGCAGGAATCTCTTCTATGGTCCGTGTCACCTTCTGCCACTTGTTACTTAACTTTTTTAATTTCCAGACTTTGTTTTTCCTAATACTCAATCGGAATAAATATTTTTTTTTCCTTTGTTAACCAGGATGAGTTGTAATATTTCCATCATTATTCAAATCTCTGCAATTATCTGCCATTAAACTAATCATACAAATGCTAATCAATACCATTCCTTCCCCTAATTACACAAGTCCAAAAATTAACTTATTTGCATGTGATTAGACCCCTTTCACGTTTTACACGACATAAAGCTCCGGCCGTGATATTATTCTTAATGAGTCTGGGATGTAATTGATCATGTAATGACCAGGCTTTTACTAAGTTACTTGTCACAGATCCGCTGCAGGTTTAATTAATGGAAGCTCTCAAGAACGGAAATTAATATGATAAAAATGTTAAGTAATAATTTATTCTGTTATACTCTCTATATATTCTAATATATAACGTGTACAGTACATCATAGCACCCATTTTATTGCCTCCACAAACCATTTTTCAGTTTGTTGTATATATAAGGAATATACAGAAAATATTAAGTAACTGTGTACATCTAAACTCTAGAGCTGCACTCACTATTCTGCTGGTGCAGTCACTGTGTACATACATTACATTACTGATCCTGTACTGATCCTGAGTTACATCCGGTATTATACTCCTGAGCTGCACTCACTATTCTGCTGGTGCAGTCACTGTGTACATACATTACATTACTGATCCTGAGTTACATCCTGTATTATACTCCAGAGCTGCACTCACTATCCAGCTGGTGGAGTCACTGTGTATATACATTACATTACTGATCCTGTACTGATCCTGAGTTACATCCGGTATTATACTCCAGAGCTGCACTCACTATTCTGCTGGTGCAGTCACTGTGTACATACATTACATTACTGATCCTGAGTTACATCCGGTATTATACTCCTGAGCTGCACTCACTATTCTGCTGGTGCAGTCACTGTGTACATACATTACATTACTGATCCTGAGTTACATCCTGTATTATACTCCAGAGCTGCACTCACTATCCAGCTGGTGGAGTCACTGTGTACATACATTACATTACTGATCCGGAGTTACATCCTGTATTATACTCCAGAGCTGCACTCACTATTCTGCTGGTGGAGTCACTGTGTACATACATTACATTACTGATCCTGTACTGCTCCTGAGTTACATCCTGTATTATACTGCAGAGCTGCACTCACTATTCTACTGGTGCAGTCACTGTGTACATACATTACATTACTGATTCTGAGTTACCTCCTGTATTATGCTCCAGAGCTGCACTCACTATTCTGCTGGTGCAGTCACTATGTACATACATTACATTCCTGATCCTGAGTTACATCCTGTATTATACTCCAGAGCTGCACTCACTATTCTGCTGGTGCAGTCACTGAGTACATACATTACATTACTGATCCTGAGTTACATCCTGTATTATACTCCAGAGCTGCACTCACTATTTTGCTGGTGCAGTCACTGTGTACATACATTACATTACTGATCCTGTACTGATCCTGAGTTACATCCTGTATTATACTCCAGAGCTGCACTCACTATTCTGCTGGTGCAGTCACTGAGTACATACATTACATTACTGATCCTGAGTTACATCCTGTATTATACTCCAGAGCTGCACTCACTATTCTGCTGGTGCAGTCACTATGTACATACATTACATTACTGATCCTGAGTTACATCCTGTATTATACCCCAGAGCTGCACTCACTATTCTGCTGGTGCAGTCACTGTGTACATACATTACATTACTGATCCTGAGTTACATCCTGTAGATCTTTTATTATAAAAATGAAAAACATAACAATAATAATAACAGAAACATAACACAATTAATAACCAGAAAATAAACAATGTAATGAAACTGGTCCAGCCTCTCCCTCTCTCCTCACACACATATTATACATATATACACAATAATAACTACCTACACCATGACATCTGGTCCGGTTACCAAACAAAAAAATAACAATATAATAAACAATAACCGACAAATTATATACAAACTAATATATACATTTTTTTTTTATTTTTTTTTAAATAAATAAAATAAATGCTAACTATACAAATATATACAAGACAAAACAAAACCCACCACACTCGAGCCCACCAGTCCCTCCCCGGCACTGACCTGAGAGCTGGTCCTGCGTCTCATGCCTCAGTCCATGTCCAACGTCCATAGGCCAGATCAGGCAGTGCCAGTTTTTCACCCAAATAACCAGTGTCCCACCACCCAACCTAACACCTCCACCCAAACCCATATATACAATATATACAGAAACAAACAATACAATAACCACAATTGACAAAGCCCAAGTTCGGCGCCTGCAGCCCTACATCACTGTCTACTGATCAATAAAACAAAAATCTATGGTGTCAGCAGCAGCCCACCACCAGGAGAGGAGATGACCAGACTAGGGCACACTAAAAGAAAAGCCCCTCCAGAGGAGAGCGGCCCTCCGTGTACCCAGTCTCTCATACTCCAGAGAACGCACCTTCACCAGGTCACCGAGTATGGTCCTAAACACATCGTCCACTGGGAGGATTTTCCGCTGCGTCGATACTAAGCACCGTGCATTCCACGTGTGATACCTAACCACTGCGCTAACTAGAAATAAGGTGCAGCGGTCCCGACCACCCAGGTCCCCGAATGCTCCATAGGCCCATTCCGCATAAGAGAGACTGGCCAGAAGGGGCCAGCCAATGGAGGCGCCCACCCTGTTGTACACCTCTGTGTTAAAGGGACAACAAAGCAGGAAGTGGTCCATGCTTTCAAGCATGGTACCACAATGCTCCCGAGGACAGTTCCTGTCCTCAGAGCTCCTACACTTCAGATTGTCCCTCACACACAGTTTCCCATGGAAGCAGCGCCAAGCCAAGTCCCAAACCTTCGAGGGGATCCTGATAGAATTCAAAAGATGCAGACCCACCCCAAGATCCCGACTTGGGCAATCCCTGAGCGCCAGAGGCCTCTGAAAATGGGTCAACAGAACCCTTTTGTCAAGGAGCTTCCTTAGCAGAGTCCTGACCTCCCACATTCCCAGACCCCACCGACGAATTACCTTCAGAACCACGGTAGCGTAAGCCGGGAGATGTCCATGCGGTGTGCGGAGATCCTTCACTTGCCCTCCTGTCTCCCATTCCTGGAAGAAAGGCTGAAACCATCCCTTACAGGAGAATACCCATGGAGGAGCCCTCTCTTTCCAGAGGTTTGCAATATTGATCTTAATGAAGGTATTCACAAGGAATACCACAGGGTTGACCATACCCAACCCTCCTAGTCTCCTCGTACGGTAAGTAACCTCCCTCTTGACCAGGTTCAGTCTATTCCCCCATAACAGTTGAAAGAACAAACTGCAGACCCGAGTCCAGAGAGGCTCTGGCAAGATGCACACACTGCCCAGATAGATCAGCAAAGGGAGCAGGTAAGTTTTGATCAGGTTTACCCTTTCCCTTAGGGTCAAAGACCAACCCTTCCATTGGTTCACCTTCTGAGTGGCGATCTCTAGCCTGCTGTCCCAATTTTGTTTGGGGTAATCCCCCTGGCCAAATTCGATGCCAAGAACTTTTGCAGAGACTTTGGGTTCTGGAAGGGTGTCCGGGAGGATCTCCTCCTCCCAGCCAGAGACTCGCACACTTATCCTGGTTGATCTTAGACCCGGATGCCTCCGAGTAGCGATTTACCTCTGACATCAGCCATTCTGCCTCCCCATCAGAGGAAACAAAAACGGTGACGTCATCGGCATACGCCACCACTCTCATAGTGGCTTCCGGTGCTGCCCGGTCCATCCCGATCCCAGCTAACGGTCCACGCTCCACCCTCCTAAGAAGTGGGTCAATCGAAAACGCGTACAGTAGCGGGCTCAAGGGACAACCCTGGCGAACACCACACCCAACCTCAAAAGAGCTGCCAATCCAACCGTTCACAAGCGGGAAACTCTCTGCCCCAGCGTACAAGGTCTTAAGCCAATCAACGAACCCCCCCGGCAGGCCATACCTCAGAAGGACAGACCAGAGGTACTCATGATTAACCCGATCAAACGCTTTTGCCTGGTCCAATGACAGCATGTACCCCTTCCAGTGGCCAGCCCTACCCTGCTCCACCGCCTCTCGGACACAGAGTACAGCACTAATTGTACTGCGGCCCGGAACAGAGCAATGCTGGGCCCCCGAAAGGAGCTGGGGTGCAAATTTCACCAGCCGATTAAACAGCACCTTTGCCAAAACCTTCCTGTCTGCATTGAGAAGCGCTATGGGACGCCAATTCTCAATGCAAGATGGGTCCTTACCCTTTGACAAGATGATCAGGGCAGACCTCCTCATTGACTTTGGCAGAGTGCCCGAGGAAAGACACTCATTGAATACCTCAGTCAAGAGGGGAACCAAGGCGTCCTTAAAGGTCTTATAGAATTCAGATGTTAAGCCATCCGGACCGGGAGATTTCTTCAGGGCAAGCCCTTCAATCGCCAACTTAACTTCCTCTTCCCTGATCATCTCTGTCAAAACGCCAAGAGAGGGGTCTACCCCTGGTTCGGGGACGGCTTCAGCCAGAAAAGCCGACATCTCATTCCAATCCAGATCCCTCTTCCCCAAGAGGTGCGAGTAGAAGGATCTGATGACCTCCAGGATCCCCGATCTGGATCTTTTCAGGGACCCCGCAGTGTCAACCAGTCCTGTAACAACTTTACTATTCACTGACATCTTGCAGTTTCTGTAAGGGTCGGGCGAGCGGTACTTCCCGTAATCCCTCTCAAAAACCAAAGATGCGTGTCTATCATACTGACACCTCATTAGCAAAGATTTCACTCTGGAGATCTCCTCGCGGCTACCTCCAGTTGAGACAAGATGCTCGAGTTTCCTCCTCAGGCCCTGATACAGGCGATACCTGTCCAGGCTCCTGAGGCTCGAGAGCTGGCGGAAGACTCTCGCCACCCTTTTCTTGAACATCTCCCACCACTCTGACTTACTACTACAAAGATCCAGTAAGGGTACCTGGCTCTGAAGAAAATCCTCAAAGGACTGTCTTATCTCCGCTTCTTCCAAGAGAGACGAATTGAGCCTCCAAAAGCCTCTTCCCATCCGGGGGGTCTCTGTAACATTCAGGGAAAACAAAATCATACAGTGATCGGAGAACTCCACCTCAACAACAGATACTGCTGAAGAGACGGCTTCCTCCTTTAAATAAAACCTGTCTATCCTGGACCTACAGTTACCTCTATGATAGGTGAACCCCTCGTGGCCTGGGGTGTGCCGGATGTGGACATCCACCAGGCGAGCCTCACTAGCTATACTATTAAGGGCGACGCTATCATAAGTCAGCTTGTCTCTGGAACCTCCTCTATCCCTGGGCCTCGTGACAGTGTTGAAGTCCCCTCCAAAGACGACCTGCCGACTCGTAAAAAGGTAGGGCTTGATCCTCGTAAAGAGACACTTCCGGTCCCACTTAGATTGGGGACCAAAAATGTTAATGAGCCGAAGCTCCTGTCCCTTCATGAGGACATCTAATATCAGTCACCTCCCCATTTCTAACTCAATAACCTGTCGGCATTCTACTGGTGCGGTAAAAAGGACTGCCACTCCGCTATACGGCTCGGCCGCAAGAGACCAATAGGAGGGCCCGAGTCTCCACTCCCTCTTAGCTATAAACACCTCTGCCATATTTGGCAGCCTGGTCTCTTGCAAAAAGAAAATGTCAGCTTCAACCCGGCTGAGAAAATCAAAGGCCGCAAATCTAGCCATATTTGACTTAATGCTGGCGACATTAATGGAAGCCAGCGTCAACGTAGTGGGTACCGCCATCATTGGTGATTGAGTTAGATGGCTTTCTTCTTCCCACTCCCCTTACCCTCTGCCTCAGAGGAGGAATCCTTCCCCCTCTTTAATGACACAGAGGTGTCCATTCCCACATTTTTCCTTCTTTTCTCGTCCTCGTCTCCGGACTCTGGGCCAGTCCCTCCCCCCAAGGACCCTGCATCCCCAGGAGAAGGAGACTCGGCGCCCCCTGTAAGCTCCGCTGAAGCCGGAACCTCACCCTCGGCCTCCTACTCAGAGGAAGAGATGTTATCAAGGGCTTGGAACCGGTTAGAAAGACCAACCAGAGGGGAGTCAGTTTTACCTTCCTTAGGTACCTTGGTCAGAGCGGGAGAAGATGTTTTATCTCCCTTCTTTTTCTTCTTTTTGGTGCCGAGCTTACGCTTGTTCTCTAGCCACCGCTTATTATCCTCATCCATACTTTCATAATGGGAGGATTCTGAGGCAGAGGCAGTTTCCTCCCTGTGGATCCTCCTGACCTCCTCATCCAGCTCATCATCCCTCGGGGCCTCAGCAGCAAGACTGGCATCCAGGACAGGGGCTGCCCCGGTAGTCTGGGGCTCGCCCCGCTCCCTCTCCTGTCTGCGCTTGTCTAGACGCCTCAGCTGGGCAGGCGTCTTTTTATTGCTTTTCTTCCCTGGCCCCTCAGCTCCCCCACCCCTGCTAGTCCCCTCCCCAGCAGAATCGGCCTCACGGCTTTCTCCCACCGGGGTCTTGACTGCATTAGCGAAGGAGCGAGGACAACGGCTGAATGGGTGACCTAACTCACCACACAGGTGGCACCTAATCTCCACACAAGAGGCAGCAAGATGGCCGACACCCCCACACAACGCGCATTTCTGCACAGTGCAAATTTGCACTGAAGTGTGTGGGGTCGCCGCACCTGTGACAGAGGAGGATGCCCTATTTGCCCCGGAGGTGACACTGGCATAACTCTGGACAGGTGTTGCCACCCCCTGGGGGGCAACCGGACCAGTGACCACATCAGCCCCAACAGCATCACCATTACCCACCTCCATCTCACCCTCCACCAAACCAGCAACCACACCACTAGACAATGAATTAGCCTCATTCACCCCCACCACCACATTCATTCCTGCTGGACCAGTAACAATGGTGGATGACATTTTGACCTCTGCATCAGGCACAAGGGGCTCAGTCACCTCCATAGAACTGGAGGCGACCTCACCCCCGGTCTTATGTGTGCCCTCAACATCATTGGTCGGTAATTTCCGCTGTTTGGCATTCGGTATAATGTGCCGCTGATCTTTAGCTGCTGTTAGGCGCCGCTGATCTTTAGCATCAGGATCTTCCGGACCAGCGACGCCAACACAAAATAGCACTTTGGTGGGAGGACCGGAACGCTCAGCCCCGACAGCCCCCTCACACTGCCGCCGCTTCTCAACTAAGTGAACAGCGGCAACAGCATTCAGAGGTGCCGAGGCTACCGGAGCTGCCCCCGACACCGGGCCGCTCCCCCCTCCCACTGAGGAGCACACCACAGCATCGTGGCCTGATGGAACGCCCGCCGCCGGACCGCCCTCACTGTCCAGCCTCTCGGCTGATGCACCTCCTGCTGCGTCCCCACTACTACAAGCAGAGACGGAGCTCTGCGCCTCACTACCGCGCTCTGTAATCTCCCCGTGCCTTTGCACCGGATCCACAGCAGAACCCGGGCTGGGCTGGGCAACGGGGCTTATACAGCGAGCTGAGCCTGCCACCGACTTAGGGGGTACAGGGAGGGGGGCATATACGTATCTTACCGCTTCCTGCAGCTTTGGCTTGGTCTTCTTTGCCTTTTTGTGGCCCCCAGGTGCCTCTTCTGGTAGATCGTCACCAAGATGGAAGTTTTGGAGGCACACTGGGGACTCCAGAAGCTTAATCTCCGCCATTAGCGCCCCTCCCTGGCCGCTGCTGTCAGTGTCCTCCCCAGAGCCAGCATAACTGCAACCGGATGTCACTGTCGCCTGTCCTGCAGGGAGCTCGCAGCACGTGGCCTGCGGGTGACTTTGCAGGCTGCCAGGTGGGGCTTCCTGCTGGTCATCATCACTCTCATCATCCACCTGGCTCTCAGGCTGCAGCCCCATCTGCCTTTGCGCTCTGGTATCAGCCATTTCTCTAAAGCGGTCTTCATTTATTCGTTTTTCTTTGAATGGACCACTCTGCTCTCTGATGGTGGCTTTCCTTATTTCCAGCAGGTGAATCTCGCTGGTCAGCCTCTTTACTTCAGCCTGGAGCTTGGCCTTCCTTGGTTTGGAGGCCCCCGCAGCTTTTGCGCTTGTGCAGCGCAGCTCCTCCCGGAGCCTCCTGATGAGCTTACTGGCATCTTCATACTCATGGAGGTGGATCATGACCCGGGAGGCATAGGTGGACACAGACTCCCGGGGTCCATGCAGCACCCACCCCCCCTCAGGGAGGTCGGCCTCACCTCCATGAGCACTCAGATTTCCTCCGAAAGGAGCGCCATCATGCACGCCGCTGTCAGGCTTTTCCTCCATGCTGGAAGCCTTGCGGCTTCTAGGGGTCTCCACAATCCCGGGGGGAGTAGGAGCCACATTGCTGCGACTCCTGGTGCAGCGTCTCACCCCCGAGTCCTCTGATGTGCAGGCTGGTTGCTGGTTTCTTCTGCCCCCCGCCATCCTGGTTTGGGAAGCAGAAGCCTGGGATTTGGCTCCTTCACTCATCCCAGAAACCCGCTCTCTCTCTGGGAAAGAGAGAGAGCAGGTCCCCAGGTGGAGAGGTGTTGGTTTCTCAGAGATCAGGAGCTCACAGTAGGATCTGCAGCCACCACACCCGTAATCAGCACACTGACTAGCAGCTGATCAGAGCTGCACCCAGTATGCTGCTGGTGCAGTCACTGTGTACATACATTACATTACTTATCCTGTACTGATCCTGAGTTACATTCTGTATTATACCCCAGAGCTGCACTCACTATTCTGTTGGTATTTGGAACTCAACTTCATGGATGTGAAAGAAGCTGTAATATCACTGTTTTTGGGAAGAAAGCAGGCTTTTTTTTCTAATCCTGTACATTAAAATCCAACGTTTTTGAAGAAACCATATTGCAAAAATACATAGATTTATGTAAATCACATAGTCCCTTTATGTGCCTAAGTGTGAATACTTTTGCAATAAGTTATATTTGTTATCATCAGATAGGATATAGGATACATTTAGAGGTAGAGAATGCACCTGATATAATGGATAAAACTGAATCATTTTGCCAGTAACGTGGCAAATAAAAAACATTCGAGCAGAGCAGGAATCATTAATTGAGTCGGGTTCAGATGAGGTCGTGATTAACCTGTTCATGTAATCAATGATGGGACTCCTCCTGATCACTGGTTCTCAAGTCTTTCTGTGCAGAAGAAAAGTCCTCACACTCTCTCTGCATTCATTGTTTTTTCCTTTTGATGCTGCACAGAATTGCCTCCGGCTAACAGTCAGATTTACAAATCCTTTGAAAACAAGGGAGCTGATAATCCCTATTCCAGCCCTCCTGACTGCCATAATCTCAGCAGCAACTTTGTAACATCTGCTATCAAATTATAGCATCGAATTATTTAAAAGTATATCAGGGCTGAAGTAGGAGCCTATATTTTAAGGTCAAATGTGGGTGAATACATAATTTATATTATATTATTATTATTATTATTGTATTTTAATACCTAACGTTTTATCTGCAATCATTTTACAATTAGACCTTAGAGGATAAATAAAAAAAAAATCTTGGAATTTAGACCTTTGTGAAACAAAGTTAAACAAATCAATAATAATCGGAAAAGCTAAACTAATGATTTGTACTAGATATCGATCTAAAACAGCAATATCAATAGGAATTAATGGTCCCTATCGACATTAATATAACTAATATAATTCAGCCTCCTGTGTAACTATCTATGAACTAAAACTATAACTACTATAATACTGCCCCCTATGTGCAAGAATATAACTACTATAATACTGCTCCTATATACAAGAATATAACTACTATAATACTGCCTCATATGTACAAGAATATAACTACTATAATACTGCTCCTATGTACAAGAATATAACTACTATAATACTGCCCCCTATGTACAAGAATATAACTACTATAATACTGCCCCTATGTACAAGAATATAACTACTATAATACTGCCCCCTATGTACAAGAATATAACTACTATAATACTGCCCCCTATGTGCAAGAATAAAACTACCATAATACTGCTCCTATGTACAAGAATATAACTACTATAATACTGCCTCATATGTACAAGAATATAACTACTATAATACTGCTCCTATGTACAAGAATATAACTACTATAATACTGCCCCCTATGTACAAGAATATAACTACTATAATACTGCCCCTATGTGCAAGAATATAACTACTATAATACGGCTCCTATGTACAAGAATATAACTACTATAATACTGCCCCCTATGTACAAGAATATAACTACTATAATACTGCCCCCTATGTACAAGAATATATCTACTATAATACTGCCCCTATATACAAGAATATAACTACTATAATACTGCCCCCTATGTACAAGAATATAACTACTATAATACTGCTCCTATGTACAAGAATATAACTACTATAATACTGCTCCTGTGTTCAAGAATATAACTACTATAATACTGCCCCTATGTACAAGAATATAACTACTATAATACTGCTCCTATGTACAAGAATATAACTACTATAATACTGCTCCTATGTACAAGAATATAACTACTATAATACTGCTCCTGTGTTCAAGAATATAACTACTATAATACTGCCCCCTATGTACAAGAATATATCTACTATAATACTGCCCCTATATACAAGAATATAACTACTATAATACTGCCCCCTATGTACAAGAATATAACTACTATAATACTGCTCCTATGTACAAGAATATAACTACTATAATACTGCTCCTGTGTTCAAGAATATAACTACTATAATACTGCCCCTATGTACAAGAATATAACTACTATAATACTACTCCCTATATACAAGAATATAACTATATAACTACTATAATACTACTCCCTATATACAAGAATATAACTACTATAATACTGCTCCTATGTACAAGAATATAACTACTATAATACTGCCCCCTATGTACAAGAATATAACTACTATAATACTGCTCCTATGTACAAGAATATAACTACTACAATACTGCCCCTATGTACAAGAATATAACTACTATAATACTGCCCCCTATGTACAAGAATATAACTGCTATAATACTGCCCCTATAGACAAGAATATAACTACTATAATACTGCTCCTATCTACAAGAATATAACTACTATAATACTGCTCCTATCTACAAGAATATAACTACTATAATAATGCTCCTATGTACAAGAATATAATACTATAATACTGCTCCTGTGTTCAAGAATATAACTACTATAATACTGCTCCTATGTACAAGAATATAACTACTATAATACTGCACCTATATACAAGAATATAACTACTATAATACTGCTCCTATGTACAAGAATATAACTACTATAATACTGCCCCTATGTACAAGAATATAACTACTATAATTCTGCTCCTATGTACAAGAATATAACTACTATAATACTGCTCCTATGTACAAGAATATAACTACTATAATACTGCTCCTATGTACAAGAATATAACTACTATAATACTGCTCCTAGAGTATATACAAGAATATAACTACTATAATACTGCCCCTATGTACAAGAATATAACTACTATAATACTGCTCCTGTGTTCAAGAATATAACTACTATAATACTGCCCCTATGTACAAGAATATAACTACTATAATACTACTCCCTATATACAAGAATATAACTATATAACTACTATAATACTACTCCCTATATACAAGAATATAACTACTATAATACTGCTCCTATGTACAAGAATATAACTACTATAATACTGCCCCCTATGTACAAGAATATAACTACTATAATACTGCTCCTATGTACAAGAATATAACTACTACAATACTGCCCTTATGTACAAGAATATAACTACTATAATACTGCCCCCTATGTACAAGAATATAACTGCTATAATACTGCCCCTATAGACAAGAATATAACTACTATAATACTGCTCCTATCTACAAGAATATAACTACTATAATACTGCTCCTATCTACAAGAATATAACTACTATAATAATGCTCCTATGTACAAGAATATAATACTATAATACTGCTCCTGTGTTCAAGAATATAACTACTATAATACTGCTCCTATGTACAAGAATATAACTACTATAATACTGCACCTATATACAAGAATATAACTACTATAATACTGCTCCTATGTACAAGAATATAACTACTATAATACTGCCCCTATGTACAAGAATATAACTACTATAATTCTGCTCCTATGTACAAGAATATAACTACTATAATACTGCTCCTATGTACAAGAATATAACTACTATAATACTGCTCCTAGAGTATATACAAGAATATAACTACTATAATACTGCCCCTATGTACAAGAATATAACTACTATAATACTGCTCCTATGTACAAGAATATAACTACTATAATACTGCTCCTATGTACAAGAATATAACTACTATAATACTGCCCCTATGTACAAGAATATAACTATTATAATACTGCCCCCTATGTACAAGAATATAACTACTATAATACTGCTCCTATGTACAAGAATATAACTACTATAATACTGCCCCTATGTACAAGAATATAACTACAATAATACTGCCCCCTATGTACAAGACTATAACTACTATAATACTGCTCCTATGCACAAGAATATAACTAATATAATACTGCTCCTATGTACAAGAATATAACTACTATAATACTGCCTCCTATGTACAAGACTATAACTACTATAATACTTCTCTGTAGGTGATGGTAGAGCTGGTCGTGCAGCAGTATGGTTGAGCGAGGGTTGCTGCAGGTTGTAGGCTTGTCGGAAGAGGTGGGTCTTCAGGTTCCTTTTGAAGGTTTCCACGGTAGGCGAAAGTCTGATATGTTGGGGTAGAGCGTTCCATAGTAGGGGGATGCACGGGAGAAATCTTGTATGGGATTGTGGGAAGAGGAGATAAGAGGGGAGTAGAGAAGGAGATTTTGTGAGGAGGCTGTGTGCAGGTACAGTGGGGAAAAAAAGTATTTAGTCAGCCACCAATTGTGCAAGTTCTCCCACTTAAAAAGATGAGCGAGGCCTGTAATTGACATCATAGGTCGACCTCAACTATGAGAGGCAAAATGAGAAAACAAATCCTGAAAATCACATTGTCTGATTTGGAAAGAAATTTCTTTTCAAAATTTGGTGGAAAATAAGTATTTGGTCAATTACAAAAGTTAATCTCAATACTTTGTTATATATCCTTTGTTGGCAATGACAGAGGTCAAACGTTTTCTGTAAGTCTTCACAAGGTTGGCACACACTGTTGCTGGTATGTTGGCCCATTCCTCCATGCAGATCTCCTCTAGAGCAGTGATGTTTTGGGACTGTCGCTGGGCAACACGGACTTTCAACTCCCTCCAAAGGTTTTCTATAGGGTTTAGATCTGGAGACTGGCTAGGCCACTCCAGGACCTTGAAATGCTTCTTACGAAGCCACTCCTTCGTTGCCCTGGTGGTGTGCTTGGGACCATTGTCATGCTGTAAGACCCATCCACGTTTCATCTTCAATGCTCTGCTGATGGAAGGAGGTTTGCACTCAAAATCTCACGATACATGGCCCCATTCATTCTTTCATGTACATGGATCGGTCGTCCTGGTCCCTTGGCATAGAAACAGCCCCAAAGCATGATGTTGCCACCCCCATGCTTCACAGTAGGTATGGTGTTCTTTGGATGCAACTCAGCATTCTTTCTCCTCCAAACACGATGAGTTGTGTTTCTACCAAACAGTTCTACTTTGGTTTCATCTGACCATATGACATTCTCCCAATACTCTTCTGGATCATCCAAATGCTCTCTAGCAAACTTCAGACGGGCCCGGACATGCAATTGCTTAAGCAGGGGGACACGTCCGCTCCGCAACCCTGGAGGCCCGCCTCAGTTCTTTAGTCAGTTTGGTGTGCCAGGGTTGCCTATTGATTGTGCAAGCTTTGGTATGTGAGAGGGGGGTGACTGAATTGAGAGATGCAGCTGTTGTGGTGTTATATAAAGTGGGAGCAACATCTGCATTGTGTAAGGAACTTATGTCTGTAAGAGGGAGAAGGGATTCAGAGAGTGAGTGTAGGTCAAGGTGTTTGAGATTTCAGCGAGGGTGTGCAAGTGTGGAGTGGGGATTGTGGACCTGGAGAGGCGAGGGCAGAGAATGTAAGTAGGTTGTGGTCAGAAAGAGGGAGCGGTGAGTTACAGAAGTTAGATACTAAACAGAGGCGGGTGAAGATGAGGTTCAGTGTGTGGCCATCTTTGTGAGTGGGTGTGGAAGACCATTGAGTGAGGCCAAAGGAGGAGTGAGAGATAGAAGCTTAGAGACAAATGAGTGGGAAGTGTCAATGGGGATGTTGAAGTCGCCCATGATGACAGTGGGGATGTCAGTGGAAAGGAAGTGAAGTAGCCAGGTGGTGAAGTGGTCGAAGAAAGTGATGGCTGGCCCTGGGGGGCGGTAAATGACAGTCAGTTGGAGGTTGGAGGGGGAGTAGGTGCGCACACAGTGCACCTCAAAAGAGGGAAGAGTGACGGAGGGAGGCAGTGGGATTTGGGTGAAGGAACAGTTATCTGACTGGAGAAATGCTACTCCTCTGCCATGTTTGACGCTGGGGCAGGGTGTGTGGGAAAGGTGGAATCTACCGTACAAAAGTACAGCTGGAGAGGTTGAGTCAGAGGGGGTGAGACAGGTTTCTGTAATGCCGAGGAAGGAAAGTTTGTTAATAATGAAAAGATCATGGATGTAGGAAAGTTTGTTGCAGACGGAGCGAGCGTTCCATAGGGCTCCTGTAAGTGGGACTGGGGAAGCGGGGGCTGGGTGGATGAGTATAAGGTTAGAAAGTTTGCAAGAGTTTGTGATAGACCGTGGATAGGAGGTGGAAGTGACTGTGGGGATGTGGTGAGGATGACCAGGATTTGGAGAGATATCACCGGCAGTGAGGAGGAGCAGAGAAAGGGTTAGCAGGTGGGAGCAGAAGAGGGCATAAGGTGGCTGTCTGTGTTTGGAAACAAAGGATTGAATGTTGAGGAATAGTTCTGAGGAGGAGGTGAGGTAGATGGTGAGAATGGAGGGAGAGATGAAGAGTTCATTACTAAGTGTAGGGATTAGGGGGGTTAGTAATAAGTGGAGGACTATAGGGGAGAGAGTGAAAACAAACAGAAACATTGTTTATTTTGACTGAGTATCCAGTTACCTTCAGGTTCAATTCAGGTTTAATTCAGTTCATCACACTTGCATGATACACAGCGCAGACTACTTCAGCAGACTCACTACTCACAATTAGTGTTGAGCGATACCTTCCGATATCAGGAAATATCGTATCGGATTGGATCGGACCGATACCCAAAAAGTATCGGATATCGCCGATTCCGATACCGGAAACCAATGCAAGTCAATGGGACACAAATATCGGAATGAAAATAAACCCTTTCATTCCTTGTAGGTTAATTCTACATGAAGGAAAACAACTAAGAATAATGTAGAATGTATTACGCGAAAAACCGGCAATTCATCAGCGGCATACACCGGTACCCGACAATTTACAACAGAAAGAATAGAGCTTCACACATAGATTAGATAGATAGAAACATGTCAGTCACATATATATGAAGTACAGTTGTGACACCCCAGGGGTCTGGTTGTCACAGTGATAGAGATATTACGTCTGAGAGCAGGTGGGAGGTCCTTTGGTCAGGGATCCTGTGCATGCCACACCTCCTGCCCAGCCTTGGGAGGGGAAGAACTTCCCCTGTATAAACCCGGGGCTGAGGCAGGGTTAGTGAGTCCAGGAAGGGTGGAGACAAGAGCAGCATAGGAAGCAGCAGAGTCACAAGGAGTCAGGGGCTGGCAGCTAAAGAGCTCGCCCTGACTAAGAAGATTCTTTACCGGACCCGGAGTCCGAGGCTGTGGGGACTAACTTCTACCCAGCAGCAGAATCCGTCAGGCAGGGGATTTCAGGTCCCCTGGCCCAGAAGCCCGAAGGCCCGGTCACACGCGTGGGACCAGCACCGCCATCGTGGAGCGGAAGCCATTAGAAGGCCCCGAGTCACCGGCCATACGGGTGAGCACCACACGGTACACTCAGGGACGTGGGCTACTTACATCAGCTTCTAGCAAGGTAGCCAGAAGAGTACAGTCAGCTTGGGAGGCCTACAACTACGCCTGGCCAAGGGAGATCCCATCTGCTCAAGGACTGACCAGGCCCCGTTCGCTAGCAAGTACTCCGGGAGGGTCTATCGTTGTTACCAGTAAAGACCCTGAACGCTACCATACCGTCTCTGAGTGGTTCCTGCTACCCCCATCATCCACGTCGGCTGCCCTGAGGCCATACCCCTCCCGTTGGGGGTTATACTATCACGCTGCACCATCCTTCCACCGGCCTCAGCGGTCTGCCCTGCAGCAGCAGCCCCCTGGCTGCATTCAACGGGTGGCGTAGTCATCAACCATTTTCTACCGCTAACAGACTGCCGTCCAGTTTGACTCCCTGGGCACGGACCGGGTCACCGCCACGAGACTACAACCCTAAACAGATCCGGCTCCGGGTAAGCTCCCGCGTGCGCAACGCAGCGCGACACAGGCCCAGGGGCGCGTCAACTTTGGCGTAGTCGGCAGGATCACGTGCCCGCAACCACCGGGTACTGCGTGCCTGAAAAGCAAAGACTGTTCAAACTTACCAGTGGTGAAGATTCCCGCCATCGGTGAAGATTCCCGCCATCCGGCGCCATCTTCAGCCTTCTTCCCGCCATCGGTGAAGTTTCCCGCCATCCGGCGCCATCTTCAGCCTTCTTCCCGCCATCCGTGGAGTTTTCCCGCCATTGGACGCCATCTTGAGGACGCCGCGCGGGAAGAAGAGGGGCGTGGACTCCGAAAGCGCGCGAGAACTGAAGCCCCGCCTCACGTCCGGACGTTGCGTAAGGTCCTGGAAGGAGCCCAGCAGACGCCGACGTCACAGGAGCGCGACGGAAGGTCCTCAACCCTGACGATCCACTGCGGAGCCGCGGCCTACGGAACAGGATCATCGCAAGGTAGGCCACGGTCCACTAGGGGGGAGGAAGATGTCGGATACGGAGGAGAGCTCTACTGCCTCAATCCCCGCCAGCGCTACCGCTGTTGCAGTTATGCCCTTCACCATGCCCTATATCCCGGGAGCAGCTTGGCTACCCCAGTACTCAGGGGAGTCACATACCCTGCATGACTTTAGAGAAAAGCTGGATAGCCTCTTCCAGGTGTACCCCCTCACAGAAGAGCAAAAAGTGAGCATCCTGGTGGCCCAACTAACTGGGGCAGCCAAAAGGGAAGTAAAATCCTGGCCACCTGGGAGGAAGACTGTCGCAGGGATACTAACCCGGCTGAAGGACACCTTTGATACCCGCACCTCAGCCGAGATTAAACTTAGATTCTACGGGTGCAAGCAGCGAGCGCATGAGAGTATAAGGGACTATGCACTCAACCTACAAGAGGCCCTGAGGGCCATTAAGCAGACCGACCCTAATGGAGTGGGAAACGAGGACAGGCTGTTGACCGAACAATTTATAGAGGGTTTATATTGCAATGCCCACCGCACCCAGTTGCGGGCAATGGCCTTACAGGACCCTCATCTAGAATTTGCACAGTTCAAGGACAGAGCCATCCGGGTGCTCCGAGAACCGGCACCAGGTGGCGTTGTGACCCACAGACGCCCCACTACCACTTACTACCAGGAGGCGGCGCCCTTGTCAGCAGGGCCTGTGGGAGCTGATGCGCAGGCTTTGGACAATGACCCGGCTCCAGACCTACACCATCAGGTCCAAGAGCTAGCTAAAAGCGTTGCTGCGCTAACCCGAACTGTGCAGTCTTTACAGGTTTCCACTCCAGGGAAGATCCAGCTGGCATCCGGACCGGAGGACATCCCGTGGCGTCGACCAAGGAGGACCCCACCGGCCAGAGGAAGACCCAGTGACCGATACAGCGAGGACGGACGACCCATCTGCCGCCGCTGCAGTCAACCCGGACATATGGAAAGGTACTGTTCTTTAAACGGGCACAACCTGGGGTAGAGGGCCAACCCCCAGGAAAAAGATCACCAGGCCCATCGAACTGGCGCGACAGATATGTGGGAGGACGTCCAGTCTTGCCTGTGGTACTGGATGGCATTCCCATGAGTGCCCTACTGGACACCGGGTCACAGGTCACCACCATCCCGTACGTGCTCTTCAAGCAGTACTGGAATGACTCGGATATTACCCGCTACCCTGACGACGACTTGAGTATCATCGCCAGCAATGGTCAGCCCGTGCCACAGATCGGATTTAAAGAGGTGACCATCAAAATTGGTAGAGTCGAACTGGCCGCACAGGGACTGATCATTGTAGATATTGACAAACATGAGAGTCACCCAAAAATAACTCTAGGAACTAATGTAATTGAAAATTGTCTTGCAGAGGTGATTTTCCTTTTACAGCAGGTTGCCAAGAATGCCAGCTCCGGCGAGCAGCGGGTGCTCCAGAAAGAGATCCGGGCACTGATGCAACGGCAACAAGTGGAACTCTCCGGCGGTGAGATTGGTAGCGTAAGAATGTGTGACCCTTTTCCTATTGCCATGCCCCCAAAAAGTGAAATGATGATTTGGTGCCGGGCAGCTATTGGTCTGAGAGGTAGAGATTACCAGGCAATGGTAGAACCAGTTTACTCAGACAGTAGGCCCACCATTTTGACAGCACGGGGGGTGGTCAATGTACGCCATGGGAGGGTGCCCGTTCGCATAATAAATATCGGGGAGAGGGAAGTGTACCTGCCCCGGTATGCCACGCTAGCCAAATTATATACCACTAATCAAAATTCTATACAATCTGTGGAACCCTTGCCTCCATCTCACCCGGAGGAAGGTAACGGCTCTAAGAAAGACATGGAGGACTGGTGTCAGCAACTACATCTGGGTACTGACTCCACTCCCTCACACCAGAAACAAGGAGTCTATCGGGTGGTTCAAGAGTATGAGAGAGTGTTTAGTAAACACCCGTTAGACTTCGGGCGAGTCAAGGGGGTAGAACACCGCATCCCCACGGGAGATCATCCTCCCATAAAAGAGAGGTATCGACCCGTACCCCCTGCACATTACCAACACGCCAAGGGGATGCTTAGAGACATGAAGGAGGCTGGGGTAATCCGGGATAGCTGTAGCCCCTGGGCAGCCCCACTAGTTTTAGTCAAAAAGAAAGACAACACCATGAGGATGTGTGTAGATTACCGGAAAATCAACCGTATCACACACAAGGATGCGTACCCCTTACCAAGGATAGAGGAGTCATTGGCTGCTTTAAGATCTGCTAACTTCTTCTCTACCTTGGATCTCACTAGCGGGTACTGGCAGGTTCCTGTAGCAGAGGCGGACCGGGAGAAGACCGCATTCACCACCCCGATGGGACTTAGCGAGTTCACCTGCATGCCGTTCGGACTCTGCAACGCCCCAGGAACCTTCCAACGATTAATGGAGTGCTGTCTGGGCCACAGAAACTTCGAGACGGTCCTGTTGTACCTGGACGATGTCATCGTATACTCCAAAACTTATGAGGACCACCTGAAACACCTGGCGGAGGTGTTCGAAGCTCTGGCGAGTTACGGCCTAAAGGTGAAACCCTCCAAGTGTCACCTCCTGAAACCAAAGGTGCAATACCTGGGACACGTGGTGAGCGCTGACGGAGTGGCTCCCGACCCCGATAAGATCACCGCAATTAAGGGATGGCCAAGCCCCTCCAGCGTAAAAGAAGTGCGGCAGTTCCTAGGGTTGGTAGGCTACTACCGAAGGTTTATTCCCGGTTTCACCAAAAAGGCAGCACCTATGCAGGACCTCCTGATAGGCCAGTCCCGGAAGGCCAAGAACCAGAAGCCGCCCTTCAAATGGGAAAAGCTAGAAGAAGAGTCCTTCCGCCAGCTGAAGATGGCCCTCACGGGGGATGAAATCTTGGCGTACCCGGACTATAGCCAGCCCTTCATCCTCTACACCGACGCCAGTAACATCGGGCTAGGAGCCGTACTGTCCCAGATTCAGCAGGGGAGAGAACGAGTAATCTCCTATGCCAGCCGAAAACTGCGACCCACCGAAAGGAACCCCGAAAATTACAGCTCATTTAAGCTAGAGTTCCTGGCCGTGGTATGGGCAGTCACCGAGCGCTTTAGGCATTACCTCGCTTCTTCCCGGTTCACCGTATACACGGATAACAACCCGCTGACACACCTGGACACGGCAAGACTCGGTGCCCTGGAGCAGAGGTGGATGGCCCGTCTGTCCAACTACGAGTTCACAATTAAATACCGGGCAGGGCGCTCCAATACCAACGCGGACGCCCTGTCCAGGATGCCCAACCTGCCGGACGGAGGAGAAGATCCGGAGGGACTGGAAGAAGTTGAACTCCCTGCGTTCCACCGTCATGGGACTATCCAGTATTCCCACCGGGTAAGGAGTAAGCAGGCTGCTACGTTGAACCCCTTACCTCACTACAACTGGGCGGAAACGCAAGACAGCGACCCTGCCGTCCGACTGGTGAAGGAGATGCTGACTCGCCCGGAGGCTAGCCTGGAATCAGACGCTCCAGAGGAAGCCAAACAACTATGGGCAGAGAAGAGTCGACTGTTCCTTTACAAGGGGAAGTTGTGCCGCAGAATGGTTAACTCCAGGACGCATGAACTACTCTGGCAAGTAGTGGTGCCACGAAGAGACGCAGCCATGGTGATGGAGGCATACCACGACGGAGCTGGACACTTCGGGTGGAAAAAGCTGGAGTTCCTGCTGCGCGAGCGGTTCCACTGGGTAGGCATGAGGGGAACCATCGAGAAGTGGTGCAGAGACTGTGGCCCATGCAATCTGAGAAGGAAGGACCGGGCCAGCCAGAAGACTCCCCTGCAGTCCATCGTCACCCGGCAACCGTTGGAACTGGTAGCCTTGGATCATGTAAAACTGACCCCCAGCAGAAGTGGCTACGTCTACGCGTTAACCATCGTGGATCATTACTCCCGGTTTCTGGTTGTCGTCCCCGTCAAGGACTTAACGGCTCGAACAGCAGCTAGAGCCTTCCAGCAGCACTTTTGCCGTCCACACGGGTACCCGGACCAAGTGCTGACGGACCAGGGACCTGCCTTTGAAGCGGAGGTCTTCCAGGAATTCTGCAATCTGTATGGCTGCCGGAAGATAAGGACGACACCCTACCATCCGCAAACTAATGGACTTTGTGAGAAAATGAACCAGGTGGTAATGGATCTTCTAAAAACGTTGCCCCTGGAAGAACGCAGTCTGTGGCCTGAGAAGTTGCCCGATCTGGTGGACCTATACAACCACATCCCGGTAGGTTCCACCAACTGTACCCCGGCTTACCTAATGAGGGCAAGACCTGGTAAGTTACCTGTTGACCTGGAAATGGGAGTCCTGACGCCCGAGGACACTTCACCAGAAACGGACTGGGACACAGAGAGGCAGCAGCAGTACCGGAAAGTACAGGAGAGCGTGGAGCGAAGTCTCTGTCAGGCTAGGGAAAGACAAGAGAAGACTTACAACCAGTATGCTCCCGCTGTTCCCCTGGTACCCGGAGAGCAGGTCTTGAAGAGGAAGAGACGGCTCCACAAGTTGGACGACCAGTGGGAGAAGGACCCGTACACCGTACTGCCCTCAAGCCACGAGAACCCGAAGGTCTGTACCATCAGTAAAGACGGAGGGGAAACCACAGCCATTGTATCCCGGGACCACCTGAAGAAGTGCCCCGAACAACTGAGGAACCCTGAGGAGGAACAGGAAGACCATCGACCTGTGGAAGAAAGGGAAGATATGGTTAGTACCGTGCTCGGGGACTTCCCTCGGTCTTGGACTCAAGTCAATGGTGCAGTTGTGGTACCCGTACTCACCTTCCTCCAACCATCATCCCAAGAATCTACGGAGCAACGGGTAGAGCTGGAAGAGCAGCCGGTCCAGGAGGCAGAAGACTCCACCCAAGCGGAACAGGAGAATCCACCCTCTGCTTATAGTGAGCCTGCCGTACCCCTAGTGAGACAAAGAGCCGGTAGACAGCTGCCCAGTTTACCCTTGACAGCTCCTACACCCTGTAGTTCAGGGCCAGACAGTCAGCTCCGTAGGTCCACTAGGGCCACTAGAGGCCAGTTACCCGCACGTTGGAGGATCTAAATGTTTAAATTGTTTTACAATGTTTACCTGTTTATTGTTGCTTGTGTGTAATTTTGTGTTTCTAGTTGTTTTTAGGAGTCTTCGGTGGATTTACCGGGAATCCTTTGTATATAGTTGGAGCGTAACCCAGGATGGACTAGAGACTGTTAAGGACTCGGGGTAGGACAGACCCCTACCTGGTTACGTCTCCCTGTGTTGGTGAAATGGACACCTTTGCTTTTCTTCAAAGACTGCACCCGGTTGCGGACATCCGTGACCATCTTATTGTGTTTCCTTATTGTATTTTATTGTTCTTTGATATACCTTGTTATATTTTTCTAAAAAGTGTTTAGTCCCGGAGTACTAAATTTCACTAGGGGGGAGTGTGACACCCCAGGGGTCTGGTTGTCACAGTGATAGAGATATTACGTCTGAGAGCAGGTGGGAGGTCCTTTGGTCAGGGATCCTGTGCATGCCACACCTCCTGCCCAGCCTTGGGAGGGGAAGAACTTCCCCTGTATAAACCCGGGGCTGAGGCAGGGTTAGTGAGTCCAGGAAGGGTGGAGACAAGAGCAGCATAGGAAGCAGCAGAGTCACAAGGAGTCAGGGGCTGGCAGCTAAAGAGCTCGCCCTGACTAAGAAGATTCTTTACCGGACCCGGAGTCCGAGGCTGTGGGGACTAACTTCTACCCAGCAGCAGAATCCGTCAGGCAGGGGATTTCAGGTCCCCTGGCCCAGAAGCCCGAAGGCCCGGTCACACGCGTGGGACCAGCACCGCCATCGTGGAGCGGAAGCCATTAGAAGGCCCCGAGTCACCGGCCATACGGGTGAGCACCACACGGTACACTCAGGGACGTGGGCTACTTACATCAGCTTCTAGCAAGGTAGCCAGAAGAGTACAGTCAGCTTGGGAGGCCTACAACTACGCCTGGCCAAGGGAGATCCCATCTGCTCAAGGACTGACCAGGCCCCGTTCGCTAGCAAGTACTCCGGGAGGGTCTATCGTTGTTACCAGTAAAGACCCTGAACGCTACCATACCGTCTCTGAGTGGTTCCTGCTACCCCCATCATCCACGTCGGCTGCCCTGAGGCCATACCCCTCCCGTTGGGGGTTATACTATCACGCTGCACCATCCTTCCACCGGCCTCAGCGGTCTGCCCTGCAGCAGCAGCCCCCTGGCTGCATTCAACGGGTGGCGTAGTCATCAACCATTTTCTACCGCTAACAGACTGCCGTCCAGTTTGACTCCCTGGGCACGGACCGGGTCACCGCCACGAGACTACAACCCTAAACAGATCCGGCTCCGGGTAAGCTCCCGCGTGCGCAACGCAGCGCGACACAGGCCCAGGGGCGCGTCACAGTGACAGTGTTGATTACTGTACTTGTCATTTAGTGTAAAGGATTTATTTAAAAAATAATAGTGTTTTCATGCACCGTCTCTTTAAAAAAGCCGGCCGGCAATTCAGCAGCGGTACCCGACAATTTAGAATAGAAGGAATAGAGAATCACACATAGATTAGATAGATAGAAACATGTCAGTCACATATATATGAAGTACAGTGACAGTGTTGATTACTGTACTTGTCATTTAGTGTTAAAATAAAGGATTTATTTAAAAAAAAATGGCGTGGGGTTCCCCTTAATTTTAGGCTCTAGCAGGGGTTAAGCAGAAAGCTGGGGCAGATGTTTGAAGCCTGGGAAGGGGGTAATACCCACGAAGCTTCCCAGGCTACTAATATCAGCCCCCAGCTGAATACCTAGCCTTTACTAGCTATTAAAATGGGGGACCCCCCCAAAAAAATGACATGGGGTCCCCCCTAATTTAATAGCTAGCAAAGGCTAGGCAGACAGCTGGGGGCTGATATTAATAGCCCAGAAAGGGTGCCATGAATATTGGCCCCCTCCCAGGCTAGAAACACCAGCCGTCAGCCGCCCCAGAAATGGCGCATCCATAGGATGCGCCAATTCTGGCACTTAGCCTCGCTCTTCCCACTGCCCTGGTGCGGTGGCAGTGGGGTAATAGGGTTGGGGTTGATGTCAGCTTATAATGCCATCTGACATCAAGCCCAGGTTAATAATGGAGAGGCGTCTATAAGACACCCCCATTACTAACCCCATAGTCAAAGTTAAAAAAAAAAACACAAACACCCAGAATAAAATCCTTTAATTGAAATAAAGACACAATTCTTTATTGTTCTAAATTAAACCATACTTACCGTCACGCCCATTCCAGCTGAAGCCAACGATCTCCTGCAATAAAAGAAAAATAATAAAGCGACATCATCCTTACCTTTCCATGGTTCCCACGACAGCTTCAGCTCTGCTACATTGAGATGACAGGCTGGACCGCAGCAGAAAGCTGCCATCCAGCCTGTCATCCCGCAGACACTGAGAAGCGCAGGCATGCTTGCGCTCCTCAGTGTCTCGCTGTGACGGCATAAAGATGAGCCAAGGTCATGTCCAATGAACTCGGCTCACCTTATGCACGTCACTGACAGCGTGGGAAAATTCTCCTGCACTCAGCGCTTCAGCGTGAGAATTTTCCCACGCTGTCAGTGACGTGCATGAGGTGAGTTCATGTCCAATGTACTCAGCTCACCTCATGCACGTCACTGACAGCGTGGGAGAATTCTCACGCTGAAGCGCTGAGTGCAGGAGAATTTTCCCACGCTGTCAGTGACGTGCATGAGGTGAGCTGAGTTCATTGGACATGAGCTCCCCCCCTGCACGTCACTGACAGCGTGGGAAAATTCTCACGCTAAAGCGCTGAGTGCAGGAGAATTTTCCCACGCTGTCAGTGACGTGCATGAAGTGAGCTGAGTTCATTGGACATGAGCTCACCTCATGCACGTCACTGACAGCGTGGGAAAATTCTCACGCTGAAGCGCTGAGTGCAGGAGAATTTTCCCACGCTGTCAGTGACGTGCATGAGGTGAGCCGAGTTCATTGGACATGAACTCGGCTCATCTGGATGCCGTCACAGCCAGACACTGAGGAGCGCAAGCATGCCTGCGCTTCTCAGTGTCTGTGGGATGACAGGCTGGATGGCAGCGTTCTGCTGCGGTCCAGCCTGTCATCTCGATGTAGCAGAGCTGAAGCTGTCGTGGGAACCATGGAAAGGTAAGGATGATGTTAGTTTATTATTTTTCTTTTATTTCAGGAGATCATTGGCTTCAGCTGGAATGGGCGTGACGGTAAGTATGGTTTAATTTAGAACAATAAAGAATTGTGTGTTTATTTCAATTAAAGGACTTTTTTCTGGGTGTTGTTTTTTTTTAAATACTTTACTAGAAATTCATGGTGGTCATGTCTAATATTGGCGTGACCCCATGAATTTCGGGCTTAGGGCCAGCTTATAATGCCAAGCTGGCCTTAACCCCTTTATTACCCAGTGAGCCACCGCACCAGGGCCCTGGATGAGTTGGGTACAGCTCCCGAAGATGGCGCTTCTATGAACGCGCCTTTTTCCGGGGCGGCTGCAGACTGCAATTAGCAGCGGGTGGGGCCCAGAAAGCTTTGGCCTCCCTGCGCTGCGGATTCCAGCCCCCAGCTGCCTAGTTGTACCTGGCTGGACACAAAAATAGGGCGAAGCTCCACGTATTTTTTTTTTTAATTATTTCATGAAATTCATGAAATAATTAAGAAAAAAAGGGCTTCCCTATATTGTTGAGTCCAACCAGGTACAAATAGGCAGCTAGTGGTTGGGGGCAGCCCGTCCCTGCCTGCTGTACCTGGCTGGACACAAATATAGTGCTAAGCCCCACGTCAATTTTTTTTTAATTATTTCATGAAATAATTTTTTAAAAAAAGGGCTTCCCTATATTGTTGTGTCCGGCCAGGTACAAATAGGCAGCTGGTGGTTGGGGGCAGCCCGTTCCTGCCTGCTGTACCTGGCTGGACACAAATATAGGGCGAAGCCCCACATCAATTTTTTTTTAATTATTTCATGAATTTCATGAAAATCAAATAATTAAAAAAAAAAAAATACGTGGGGCTTCTCCCTATTTTTGTGTCCAGCCAGGTACAACTAGGCAGCTGGGGGATGGAATCTGCAGCGCAGGGAGGCCCAAGCTTTCTGCCCCCCCCTCCCCTGCTGCAAATTGCAGTCCGCAGCCACCCCGGAAAATGGCGCGTTCATAGAAGCTGGATGCTGTACCTGGCTGGCATACAAAAATATGGCAAAGCCCACGTCAAAATTTTTGGGAAAAATTTATTAAAAAATAAATAATAATTTAGGGACTGCATCTTTATTAACTCCTCAAATGTCATTTAGTGTTAAAATAAAGGATTTATTTAAAAAAAAATTGGCGTGGGGTTCCCCATAATTTTAGTCTCTAGCGGAGGTTAAGCAGACGGCTGGAGCAGATGTTTGAAGCCTGGGAAGTGGGTAATACCCACGGAGCTTCCCAGACTACTAATATCAGCCCCCAGCTGAATACCTAGCCTTTACTAGCTATTAAAATGGGGGACCCCCCAAAAAAAATGACGTGGGGTACCCCCTATTTTAATAGCTAGCAAAGGCTAGGCAGACAGCTGGGGGCTGATATTAATAGCCCAGGAAGGGAGCCATGAATATTGGCCCCCTCCCAGGCTAGAAACACCAGCCGTCAGCCGCCCCAGAAATGGTGCATCCATAGGATGCGCCAATTCTGGCACTTAGCCTCGCTCTTCCACGCTGCCCTGGTGCGGTGGCAAGGGGTAATAGTGCTGGATTTCATGTCAGCGCCAGCTGCCATGAAGCCCAGGTTAGTAATGATGGGCGTCTATAAGACACCCCCATTACTAACCTACAAAGTGTTAAAAAGAAAAAACACACTACACCCAGAAAAAAATAATTTATTTGAAATAGAACACACCATTTTATTTAATTCTTAGTTTACTAAAAAAAATAGTTACCTGTCCACGTTCCTGCGATGATCTCCCATGCACAGCTGTCACATCTGGAGATGGTGACAGCTGTGCATGGCTGCTGTAAGCTCACACTGCCGGGAACACGTCCGCTCCCGGCAGCGGGAGCCACTGACTGAGGTCACCGGAGTGCATTCAGGCAGCGCAGCTCCGGAGACCTCCTTTACGGCACTGCTGTACCGTGGGAATTTCTCACGATACAGCAGGGCCGTAAAGGAGCTAACCGGAGCAGTGCTGCCTGAACTCCGGCGAACCCGTTTATGCAATGAAGGGGCTGCTTTACGGCCCCGTCATTCTAGCGGCGGCAGCGGTTCAGAGCGGTCACATTCTATGTGGCTGCTCTAAACTGGAGATCTTCGTGGGACACTCGTGGACTACTACGGAGGGGTAAGGATAAGGTTGTGGTTTATTATTTTATATTTTATTACAGGAGATCGATGGCTTCGGGGAATTAGGTGTCTAGGTGAGTATAGGTGTAGTTTTTTATTTTTTACTTTATTTTAGGTGGCGATCGGCGGGGACAGGTAATGTATAAACTAATTTATTGTAGGTAACCACTGGCCACCAATGACATGTATTTAAAATTTATTGGGGACACAGTAGGGCAATTTAAATATCAGGATCAGGCTGATGGGAACTACTGCTCCCATCGAGCTGATCCTGCTGGCACGAGTGGACGGGTTACAGACATAGGCCGATGGGAGTAGTAGTGTCACATCGGCCTAAGTCTGCCTGCACGCACACACCCCCAGACATCGCACAGACACTGTGCACACCCGCACACACTCGCAGACATCGCACAGACACCGTGCACACCCGCACACACCGCACACACTCGCAGACATCGCACAGACACCGCACACACCCGCAGACATCGCACAGACACCCCGCACACACTCGCAGACACACGCACAGACACCCGCACACACCAAAATCATGACGGGTCTGATGGTCTGGGAGGTAAGGCTGACCTGTGCGGCCGTGGGAAAGTTCATGTGAGTTCATGCAATGCAGTCAAGCATGAACTCAGATGAACCCTCTGAGGGCACCACGGCTACTTCAAATGAACAGCTGATCGGCATCACCTGATACCTCAGCTGTTCATTTGAAATAACCGGTGGGAAAGCGCAGCGCAGAACAGGAAAGCCGGCGGTGAAGTCTTGTCACTGCCGGCTTCCCCGCCCGGGTCCTTCGCTCCCCGCTCCTTGGTGCTGCGCTCCCCGCCCGGTCCTAATTTACGATCAGTATGGGAGGTGGCGAGGAGAGCGGAGGATCGGGGTGGGAGGCTGCGGGGAAGCAGTATGGGGCTGTGTGATTGTTTAAAAGCCGGCGGCTTTTTACCGCCCGCCGGCTTTTAAACAATCAGGAGAATTCTCCCACGCTGGGATGGCATTCTGATGACAGGCTGGATCGCAGCTGAGCGCTGCCATCCAGTTTGTCATCTTTCAGAGACACTGCAGAGCGCAGGCATTATGGGAACTTCCGATTCCGGTATTCGATATTGTAAAAGTATCGGAATTAAGTATCGGAATTCCGATACCGCGAATATCGGCCGATACCCGATATTTCAGTATCGGAATGCTCAACACTACTCACAATATATATGCTAGCAAATGCATTCAGGTGTGAAGCAGAGGGAAGAGGCCTCTACTCATCTTCATCAGATAATTACAAATTGAGCCAGATGCTGGGTATAACAGACAAAGTAAAACAGGCTGGGGTCACAAAGAAAAGTGGTGAGCAGGAGTCCTGCAGGGTCCGCTAACAAACATACCGGGCTAGTGAACACAGGAGAAAGTGCAACAATATAACTACTATAATACTGCCCCTATGTACAAGAATATAACTACTATAATACTGCCCCTGTGTACAAGAATATAACTACTATAATACTGCTCCCTGTGTACAAGAATATAACCACTATAATACTGCTCCTATGTACAAGAATATAACTACTATAATACTGCTTCTATGTACAAGGATATAACTACTATAATACTGCTCCTATGTACAAGAATATAACTACTATAATACTGCTCCTATGTACAAGAATATAACTACTATAATACTGCCCCCTATGTACAAGAATATAACTACTATAATACTGCTTCTATGTACAAGGATATAACTACTATAATACTGCTCCTATGTACAAGAATATAACTACTATAATACTGCCCCTATGTACAAGAATATAACTACTATAATACTGCTCCTATGTACAAGAATATAACTACTATAATACTGCCCCTATGTACAAGAATATAACTACTATAATACTGCTCCTATGTACAAGAATATAACTACTATAATACTGCCCCCTATGTACAAGAATATAACTACTATAATACTGCTTCTATGTACAAGGATATAACTACTATAATACTGCTCCTATGTACAAGAATATAACTACTATAATACTGCCCCTATGTACAAGAATATAACTACTATAATACTGCTCCTATGTACAAGAATATAACTACTATAATACTGCCCCTATGTACAAGAATATAACTACTATAATACTGCTTCTATGTACAAGAATATAACTACTATAATACTGCCCCCTATGTACAAGAATATAACTACTATAATACTGCTCCTATGTACAAGGATATAACTACTATAATACTGCTCCTATGTACAAGAGTATAACTACTATAATACTGCCCCTATGTACAAGAATATAACTACTATAATACTGCCCCCTATATACAAGAGTATAACTACTATAATACTGCCCCCTATATACAAGACTATAACTACTATAATACTGCCCCCTATGTACAAGAATATAACTACTATAATACTACCCCTATGTACAAGAATAAAACTACTATAATACTGCTCCTATGTACAAGAATAAAACTATAATACTGCTCCTATGTACAAGAATAAAACTACTATAATACTGCCCTCTGCATATGAGACTATAACTAGTGACGCGCCCCCTGGGCCGTGGGGTACTCGGTAGCCAGGCCGGTCGATGCTGGGGGATGTCACGGTGGCAGTGACCCGGTCCGTGACCCAGGGCGGTCAATTAAAGGGGAATTAAAGAAGGGGGGAATAAAGTTTTTATATATAATGTTTGTGACGCCACCTGTGTTATGTGGCTATATGGAGCCGCCGCTGTGGTGCAGATCCTCTGGAGCTGTTGGTGACGCAGCAGAGTTGGTTCTGCTCTCCACAGGCAGAGCTAAGCTCCAGGGCGGTGCAGTGATGATTAAATGAGGTCGAAGTTGCAGTGCAGTGTGGTGCAGGTGATGGCGCAAATAATAATTCTAGGACACAGTGGGGTGCAGTCTTCAGATTTACTCACAGTTGTTGGACTCCAGGTTCCCAGTACCAGGGTAACCTCCCATGCCGTCCTGTGTTTACCAAGGCAGGGGTTCAGCAAACTCCCAGGTGTTTCAGGAGTACATAACGGGACCCCATTCTGTGTGCCTTCCTCGGTCATCTTCCTGCGCTGGCTCTCACCCTCCTGCCCTGCGCCTCGCAACCAGTGTCCCAAGCCGGTAACCTCGAAGTTTGGCGGGCAACCTGCAATCCCCTGAATGGCTACCTTTTTAGCGATTTAGTTGCGGTTGTGAGCAGCTGCACCCTGAAAGTACAGAAGCCTCAGGTTTTTAGCTGAGCCTTGTAGTTATCCACTAGTTAGGGGCCGGTCCCCTTTGTGGTCTGATCCCTCCACGTTCTAGTAGATTCGGGCGCATGGGTGGCTTCCGCACTCGCCGTGCCCCTGGGATCCCCTCACTCCTGGAGCCTTCCTCTGCTCCCTTCCTCTTCCAGCCTGTCATCCTGGGCCTCTCAACTCAGGCCCCCTCCTCTCTCCTCTCTTCTGAGCAGAGCTCCTACAGAACCCCTGCTCCCACTCTTTCTCCTCTCAGACCGATCTGTCTCCCTCAAAATGGCTCTCCTTTTTATACTCCTACTGAAGTCCTCCCCTGTACTGCTTCCTCCACCCACACCCACTACCTGGTTCCCCCTCGCTCGGTTCCCCCCACTTCCAACCAGGGACAGAGCTCAGCATAAGGCAGTGGATCTTGCCCCTCCTGCTGGCCTGGAGCAGTGTAATGTTGGATGCAGGTGTTAGGGTCCCGGGCACCACTCCATCCTTACCTGAGAGTGAGATACCACACCTCTGGGTGAGATGCAGTACCTCTGTGGCGACTGAACCCGCAGGGGCGCCACAATAGCACTCCACATTTTTCTACTAGTGATGAAGTTGTCCTTAAAATAATATTTGCAGGTAATATTGAGTAAATGTTATGCAGAAAGTTAGAGCTGTTCTGAGATCACTGTTTGCTTCCTCTTTGGACAATATGTTCTGTGTTAGTTGCTTTGTAGCTGAAGATTAAACTTTAGTTTAGAAACATTAGCATTATTTTTTAGAAAACAAACAAATTCCATATGGCAGATATCAAAGCTCCATGTACCCGGCCTCGGAGAGAGGCGAGCGTCGCTGGGAAATCTGCATACTACTGTGTGTGGAGAATCGTCAACCAACTCTTTGTTCTCCGCCGTAATATTTGTGCAAAAGATACAATGACAACTCCAGCCGTCTCCTGCTCAGCTTGCACAGGGTTTCACAAAGGGTATTATTCCATTCAAGTTCTTTGGTCTTTTTTCCTTTGTGTACACACAGTGTGTATTAATAATAAAGGCATGAGGCATTATA
Source organism: Phyllobates terribilis (assembly GCF_046119375.1). Taxonomy (NCBI): domain Eukaryota; kingdom Metazoa; phylum Chordata; class Amphibia; order Anura; family Dendrobatidae; genus Phyllobates; species Phyllobates terribilis. The sequence goes on from NW_027362764.1 coordinate 49,870,612, forward strand.
ATACTTAAGAATTAGACAAAATTGGCTTTAGTTCATGGTAATTCATTATTAGGAGATGAAATGGAGAAATAAACGGTGCACATGCCCAGGCATCTCCACCGCCTTTTCCTTCTAAACCCTACAAAAACATCCAAGGAGCAAGAAAAGTGAGATTGCGATATTTAAGGCTGCGTTCACACATTGCGTATTTGCTGCTTTTTTTTACGCGCGCGTATTTTCCTGCAGTTTTTACCTGCGTTTTTTTTACGCAGGTAAAAAAAAGCACCTCCATTCACACACTGCGTTTTTTGCTGCGTTTTTTTACACATGCGTTTTTTCTGCAGTGTACACTCATACTGTATTATGGCCACCGGTCAGTGATTTAAAAAAAATAGATCCAGTACTCACCTCTCCTGGTTCCAGCCGATGCTCCGGTCTCCTCAGCGTGCAGTGTGAACCGCCGGACATCTCATACGTCGAGTAAAATGATGGGGATGGAAACGTCTTCTGACGCTACCTCCTCCATCATCACTGCTCGCACTGGGCCCCCTCCGGCTGTCAGTGTGAGCAATGATGATGGAGGAGGAAGCATCAGAAGACGTTTCCAATCCCATCATTTTGTGCGGGCGAGCGGCCGGGCAGTGCGGGTGCTAACAGGAAGAAGTAGGGCCCGCTGCGGTGAGGCTCACGGGTCCCATAACAGTGGAGTGGCCTGCCGCCATTGGCGGTACACCACTGCATATATGCATATATATATATATACACACATGTACACACACATATACACACACATTACACATGGACTTACCCTCTCTGCAGATGATTCCACATGATGCATTTCTCTGATGCAGCCTCCCATCTCTCAGGGCCCGACTGCAGAGTGTTCTTGCAAATTGCAGGGCTGAAGGCAGGAGGGGGAGAGCGGAGCAGGGGAGGCAGAGCCGGGGTGGATTAAGAGTAGCAAGGGCCCCGGGCAGTTTAGACGGCATGGCCCCCCCCCCACACACACACACCTGATGTAGTACATGACTTGTCACATGATCCCCCTTTGATAGATCATGTGATAATTCATGTGAAATTAATTCTGCACAATATTAATATATTAATTATAATTATTTTTTATATTAATTGTATGACTTAATATTGAGCACAATTAAGTATGCTGACATCCCCCTATGTATGTAGGGTCTCATACTGTATAATATGAGCTTTCACATAACCCTCCTATACACAGCAGGAGGCCGCACGGCGCCCCCCCAGATACAGCCGGAGGCCACACGGCGCCCCCCCAGATACAGCAGGAGGCCGCATGGCGCCCCCCCAGATGCAGCAGGAGGCCGCACGGCGCCCCCCCAGATACAGCCGGAGGCCACACGGCGCCCCCCCCAGATACAGCCGGAGACCGCACAGCGCCCCCCCAGATACAGCCGGAGGCCACACGGCGCCCCCCCAGATACAGCCGGGGGCTGCACGGTGCCCCCCCCCAGATACAGCCGGAGGAAGCACGGTGCCCCCCCCAGATACAGCCGGAGACCGCACAGCGCCCCCCCAGATACAGCCGGAGGCCGCACGGCGCCCCCCCAGATACAGCCGGGGGCTGCACGGTGCCCCCCCCAGATACAGCCGGAGGAAGCACGGTGCCCCCCCCAGATACAGCCGGAGGACGCACGGTGCCCCCCCCCCAGATACAGCCGGAGGACGCACGGTGCCCCCCCCCCAGATACAGCCAGAGGACGCGCAGTGCCCCCCCCAGATACAGCCGGAGGACGCACGGTGCCCCCCCCAGATACAGCCGGAGGACGCACGGCGCCCCCGCCAGATACAGCAGGAGGAAGCACGGTGCCCCCCCCAGATACAGCCGGAGGACGCACGGTGCCCCCCCCCCAGATACAGCCGGAGGACGCACGGTGCCCCCCCCCAGATACAGCCAGAGGACGCGCAGTGACCCCCCCAGATACAGCCGGAGGACGCACGGTGCCCCCCCCAGATACAGCCGGAGGACGCACGGCGCCCCCGCCAGATACAGCAGGAGGCCGCACACACACAAATAAACATATACAGACATATACAAAGACAAATATATACACGCATAGGCTGCGTGCCCACTGTGCGTTTTTCAAGCGTGTTTGCCACTGAATTTCCGCAGCGAAAATGCTTGGTAATACGCGCCCCATGGTCTCCAATGATAATCCGCATGTGCTTTGCACATGCTGCAGAAATTTCCAATGCGGATTATCATTGCGGAAAAAAACGCAGCATGTCCATTAATTTTGCGGACACGCAGCGTAATTGCCACCATTGACTTGCATTGAATCGCTTAATATCCGCATGACTTAATGTTTTATAAAAATTGGTGTTTTTGCAACAGCTATTTCAGTTTGATATATGTAATAACCGTTGGACACAGTAATGTTTCTGCCTTGAAATGAGGTTTATTGTACTAACAGAAAATGTGCAATCTGCATTCAAACTAAATTTGACAGGTGCATAAGTATGAGCACCTCACCAGAAAAGTGACATTAATATTTAGTAGATCCTCCTTTTGCAAAAATAACAGCCTCTAGTCGCTTCCTGTAGCTTTTAATGATTTCCTGGATCCTGGATGAAGGTATTTTTGACCATTCCTCTTTACAAAACAATTCCAGTTCAGTTAAGTTTGATGGTCGCCGAGCATGGACAGCCCTCTTCAAATGATCCCACAGATGTTCAATGATATTCAGGTCTGGGGACTGAGATGGCCATTCCAGAACATTGTAATTGTTCCTCTGCATGAATGCCTGAGTAGATTTGGAGCGGTGTTTTGGATCATTGTCTTGCTGAAAGATCCATCCCCTGCGTAGCTTCAACTTTGTCACTGATTCTTGAACATTATTGTCAAAAATCTGCTGATACTGAGTGGAATCCATGCGTCCCTCAACTTTAACAAGATTCCCGGTGCCGGCATTGGCCACACAGCCCCAAAGCATGATGGAACCTCCACCAAATTTTACTGTGGGTAGCAAGTGTTTTTCTTGGAATGCTGTGTTTTTTTGCCGCCAGGCATAACGCCTTTTTGTATGACCAAACAACTCAATCTTGGTTTCATCAGTCCACAGGACCTTCTTCCAAAAAGAAATTGGCTTCTCCAAATGTGCTTTTGCATACCTCAGCCGACTCTGTTTGTGGCGTGCTTGCAGAAACGACTTCGTTCGCATCACTCTCCCATACAGCTTCTCCTTGTGCAAAGTGCGTTGTATAGTTGACCGATGCACAGTGACACCATCTGCAAGCAGTTGATGCTGCAGCTCTCTGGAGGTGGTCTGAGGATTGTCCTTGACTGATCTCACCATTCTTCTTCTCTGCCTTTCTGATGTTTTTCTTGGCCTGCCACTACTGGCCTTAACAAGAACCGTCCCTGTGTTCTTCCATTTCCTTACTATGTTCCTCAGAGTGGAAACTGACAGGTTAAATCTCTGAGACAGCTTTTTGTATCCTTCCCCTGAACAACTATGTTGAATAATCTTTGCTTTCAGATCATTTGACAGTTGTTTTGAGGAGCCCATGATGCCACTCTTCAGAGGAGATTCAAACATGAGAACAACTTGCAAGTGGCCAATTTAAGTAGCTTTTCTCATGATTGCATACACCTGGCTATGAAGTTCAAAGCTCAATGAGGTTACAAAACCAAAAAAAGTGCTTTAGTAAGTCAGTAAAAAGTAGGTAGGAGTATTTAAAACAAGAAAATGATAAGGGTGCCCATACTTATGCACCTGTCAAATTTTGTTTGAATGCAGATTGCACATTTTCTGTTAGTACAATAAACCTCATTTCAAGGCAGAAACATTACTGTGTCCAACAGTTATTACATATATCAAACTGAAATAGCTGTTGCAAAAACACCAATTTTTATAAAACATTAAGCTTAAGATTAATAGGGGTGCCCAAACGTTTTCATATAACTGTATCACACAATGATATCTGCACACACTGACACATCACTCACTGTCCCCCTGCTCGGCTCCAGTCGTCCAGCTCCTCTATGATGGTAAGAAGCAGTGCAGGGCACACTGCATGACGTCACGCTAGCAGACACTGCCGCGCACAGGGCCGTGGTCTTCTAGCTGTGATGCGGCCGGGCCAGCACACGTGCGCACGCACGATACGCAGATATGCACACACATGCATACGTACATATCTTATAAACACATAAAACTGTCCTGTCCAGCAGCTCCTCAGGCATGTCTCAGTGCAGGACCGCCGGCATGTCACAGACATGGCCCTGGACCATCAGAGGGGCCCACTCGCCGTTGGGGCCTGGCTGCTTCTACAGCATCTGTGTAGGACCTCTGGCGCTGCTTGATTGCCGGCACTTCACCTGACATGGCCGTGCGCTGTGCGGTTGTGTCTGGTAGTAATGGCGCGGCAGGGGCAATACACAAGCACAATTATAGGCGCAGTGTCGCCCCTGCCGTGTCATTCATACCAGACACAGCCGCACAGCTCACGGCCATGTCAGGTGAAGTGCCAGCGGTCCTGCACAGGGGAAGCAGCCCGGGCCACGACAGCAAGTGAGCCTCTCTGATGGTCCACAAATACATAGATATAGATACATACACACACACATATACATACACATATATATATATACAGTACAGACCAAAAGTTTGGACACACCTCATTTAAAGATTTTTCTGCATTTTCATGACTATTAAAATTATACATTCACACTGAAGGCATCAAAACTATGAATTAACACATGTGGAATTATATACTTAACAAAAAAGTGTGAAACAACTGAAAATATGTCTTATATTCTAGGTTCTTCAAAGTAGCCACCTTTTGCTTTGATGACTGCTTTGCACACTCTTGGCATTCTCTTGATGAGCTTCAAGAGGTAGTCACCGGAAATGGTCTTCCAACAATCTTGAAGGAGTTCCCAGTGATGCTTAGCACTTCTTGGCCCTTTTGCCTTCACTCTGCGGTCCAGCTCACCCTAAACCATCTCGATTGGGTTCAGGTCTGGTGACTGTGGAGGCCAGGTCATCTGGCGTAGCACCCCATCACTCTCCTTCTTGGTCAAATAGCCCTTACACAGCCTGGAGGTGTGTTTGGTGTCATTGTCCTGTTGAAAAACAAATGATGGTCCTACTAAACGCAAACCGGATGGAATAGCATGCCGCTGCAAGATGCTGTGGTAGCCATGCTGGTTCAGTATGCCTTCAATTTTGAATAAATCCCCAACAGTGTCACCAGCAAAGCACCCCCACACCATCACACCTCCTCCTCCATGCTTCACGGTGGGAACCAGGCATGTAGAGTCCATCTGTTCACCTTTTCTGCGTCGCACAAAGACACGGTGGTTGGAACCAAAGATCTCAAATTTGGACTCATCAGACCAAAGCACAGATTTCCACTGGTCTAATGTCCATTCCTTGTGTTCTTTAGCCCAAACAAGTCTCTTCTGCTTGTTGCCTGTCCTTAGCAGTGGTTTCCTAGCAGCTATTTTACCATGAAGGCCTGCTGCACAAAGTCTCTTCTTAACAGTTGTTGAAGAGATGTGTCTGCTGCTAGAACTATGTGTGGCATTGACCTGGTCTCTAATCTGAGCTGCTGTAAACCTGCGATTTCTGAGGCTGGTGACTCGGATAAACTTATCCTCAGAAGCAGAGGTGACTCTTGGTCTTCCTTTCCTGGGGCGGTCCTCATGTGAGCCAATTTCTTTGTAGCGCTTGATGGTTTTTGCAACTGCACTTGGGGACACTTTCAAAGTTTGCCCAATTTTTCTGACTGACTGACCTTCATTTCTTAAAGTAATGATGGCCACTCATTTTTCTTTACTTACCTGCTTTTTTCTTGCCATAATACAAATTCTAACAGTCTATTCAGTAGGACTATCAGCTGTGTATCCACCAGACTTCTGCACAACACAACTGATGGTCCCAACCCCATTTATAAGGCAAGAAATCCCACTTATTAAACCTGACAGGGCACACCTGTGAAGTGAAAACCATTCCGGTGACTACCTCTTGAAGCTCATCAAGAGAATGCCAAGAGTGTGCAAAGCAGTCATCAAAGCAAAAGGTGGCTACTTTGAAGAACCTAGAATATAAGACATATTTTCAGCTGTTTCACACTTTTTTGTTAAGTATATAATTCCACATGTGTTAATTCATAGTTTTGATGCCTTCAGTGTGAATGTACAAATTTTCATAGTCATGAAAATACAGAAAAATCTTTAAATCAGAAGGTGTGTCCAAACTTTTGGTCTGTACTGTATATATATAACACACACACACACACACTGCACATGGACTTACCCTTTCTGTACATGATGCAGGTTCTTCCATCTTCTCTGTGGGGCAGCCTCCCCTCCTCTTGAGGCCCGACTGCAGAGCTCTGGTGTAATTGCAGGGCAGGAGGGGGAGAGCTGAGAGGTAACATTCAGACCCGGGTAGGGGGCAGGGAGAGCAGTGGCCATGCTGTAAGCTGGCTCTGTGCTCTGCTGGAGGCCGGAGCAGGTGGGCGGAGCCTCCTCTCCTGTACTTACCCGGACACAGCAGAGCAGATTCCATCTTCCGACTCCCGGGCCCTCCTGTCACACATTATAATAAGGTCAATCCGGCCACAGGCCCCTGGCAGCCCCGGACTCCAGGCGGTAGCCCGGATTGACCTCATTATAATCCGCCTATGTCGACAACTGACTATATAAGCCAGGAGCCTCCGGTTTTTCCAGCCGGGACTTGAAGTACACGACTGGGCCAGGGGCCGGTCCCCTTCTTGCGGCCTACGATCCCTCTGTCTTCTGACAGATTCGGGGCGTACGGGTGCCGTCCTGCACTCGCCGTACCCCCTAGGATACCTTCAACAGAACGGAGCCTACTCCCTGCTCCTCTCCTGGGCCTCTGACACTAGGCCTTAGTTGTGGAGCAGAGTTCCTACTGAGACTCTGCTCCCAGACTGTTCTTCTGAACTGTCCTCTCACTACTGATCTCTCCTCCCTAAAATGGCTTCCCATTTTATATCTACTACCATGGTGCTCCCCTAAACTGCTTCCTCCACCCACACCCACTACTGGTTTCCCCTGCCTCTGGGTTCCCCCCACTCCAGCCAGGGACAGGGCTCAGCAGGAAAACACATTGCATCTTGCCCTTCCAGCCGGCCTGGAGCAGTGTAGTGTTGGATGCAGGTGTTGGGGTTCCGGGCAGCACTCCCTCCTTACCTGAGAGAAGGGGACACCACACCTCTGGGTGAGGTGCAGTACCTCTGTGGCGACCGAACCCTCAGGGGCGCCACATACATATTTTTTATTTAGTTTTCCGTTGCTATTGTCTGAGACATGTAATTTTTTATTTTTCTGTCAATGGACCTTTATGGGGGCTTTTCTTTTTTTTAGCGTGGCAAGCAGAGGCGTACATAAAAAACATGGGACCCCATTACAGAGGTTCTAATCACCCCTTTCCCCTACTCCCCTCTCTAAAAAATATATATATATATATTCTGTGGGGCACAGAAGAGCATATCGCACAACTTTGCAGTCCTTACAGAATAATGTGACATGCATAAGTAGCGCTGTTGCTTTAAAAGCATTCAGCAACTATTAGAAGTAACACAAGCACATGAGACAGGAAGTGTTGTGCTCCAGAAGCATCCAGCAACTAGAGGGGATAACACAGTCTCAGGAGAAGGAGAGTGTTTTAGCTGAGCCCCAGGGGGATTGTGGGAAAGTTGTTTACTGCCTGGCTGGAGCCGAAGAGAAAAGTGATGTGTCTGTTCTGCATCTGACAGAAGTGCCCCTGCAAGTGAAAAGGATTCAAGTCAGGAATGAAGCATAGCCAGGTCAGGTAGAGTTCCTGAACTAGCAGTGCAGAGTATTGTCAAGCAGAAAGATAAGGACTGTAAGAAGTGGTGTCACAGGGATCATCTCCCTCAGCAAACCCCCCCCCTCCTCCACCTCACTGTGCTGTAAAGAGTGCTATGTTCATTAATGTGCCTTTGCATTAGAACTGTGCTGTCCTGTACTACTGGGAAGACCTTGCAACAGCTGAAGATGATTTTAAAAGGGCACTATAAAGAAGAGAGTACTTCAGAATTGTTCCACCGACTCATTAACTTCTCACAGAAAAATAATCAATCACTCCAAAGTTTCTTGTTCAGAGCAATTGAACTGAAGGATAGACTGTTGTTTGCATCCAGACATAGGCGGATTATAATGAGGGCAATCCGGGCTACCGCCCGGGGCCTCGGGTCTCCAGGGGGCCCGGGGCTCCGGGGGGGGCTATGGCCGGATTGCCCTCATTATATGTGTGGCCCCGCGGCACATACCAGCAGACGGTGGCGGGGAGGGCCCCCCGGACCACTCCCCCAGCAGCGGTGCACGGCCGCTGCTTCTTCGGCCGGGCCAGCACTACAGCAGTTAACTTCCTTGTGTGCTGGCCCAGCCGCGTCACTGCTAGGAGACACGGCCCTGTGCGCGGCCATGTCTCCTAGCTGTGATGTCACACAGTGCGCGCCCGGCCTGCAGTGCTACTTACCACCGGAGAGGAGCAGGATCCAGGAGGACTGGAGCCGAGCTGGGGGATGGTGAGTGTGTGTGTGTGTGTGTGTGAGAGAGTGTGTGTATGTGTGAGAGTGAGGGTGTGTGTATGTGTATGTATGTATGTGTGTGCAGGCAGATATCATTGTGTGATGTCTGTTTATATGTATTTTTGTGTTTCAAATGTGTTTATGCATGTATATGTTTGTGTGCGTGACTGCGTGCTGCCTCCTGCTGAGTATAGATGGCGCCGTGCGGCCTCCTGCTGTCTCTGGAGGGGGGGCCGTGCGGCCTCCTGCTGTGTATAGATGGCACCGTGCGGCTCCCTGCTGTGTATAGATGGCTACGTGCGGCCTCCCGCTGTGTATAGATGGCACCGTGCCGCCTTCCCCTGTGTATAGATTGCTACGTGCGGCCTCCTGCTGTCTATAGATGGCTACGTGCGGCCTCCTGCTGTGTATAGATGGCGCTGTGCGGCCTCCCGCTGTGTATAGATGGCTCCGTGCGGCCTCCCGCTGTGTATAGATGGCTCCGTGCGGCCTCCCGCTGTGTATAGATGGCTCCGTGCGGCCTCCCGCTGTGTATAGATGGCTACGTGCGGCCTACCGCTGTGTATAGATGGCACCGTGCGGCCTCCTGCTGTGTATAGATGGCTATGTGCGGTCTCCTTCTGTGTATAAATGGCTACGTGTGCTCAATATTGAGTCATACAATTAATGTAAGGCTATGTGCCCACGATGCAGAAATGCTCCGGATTTTTTTTGAGCGTTTCTGCATTTCCCTGGCAGAAAAAAACGCATGCGGATTGTACATGCGGATTGTACATGCGTTTTTCCTGCCAGGGACATGCGGATGTGAAGCGTTCTTCACTTGCATTTCCGCATGCGGGTTGACAAGCGCTTTCCAAGCGATTTTAGCATCACTTGGAAAGTGCTTGACAACTTGGTCACACTATATAAATCCATGCAACCGGCATGGATTTATATAGTGTGACCGTAAAAAAATGGTAAAAAATAAATATATACTTACCTTCTGATGGTCTGCAGACGTCAGCTGTCGCGTGACCCGTCACATGACTAAATGACGTCACGGCAGGTCCTTTTCAGACCATCACGAGCTGCCTGCAAGCCAGGACGCATCGGATAAAGACACCGGGGGCCATCAGAAGGTAAGTATAATATTTATTTTTTATTTTATTCTTTTTTTTACAGGTTCTATAGTACCCGGGTCCGGAGGAGAGTCTCCTCTTCTCCAAACCCGGGTACCATCCGCACATTAAAACGCATGGATTCTGCATGTACAGATGCAGTGATGCGGATTACATGCGTTCCAGTGCAAGTCAATGGCGGCAAAAGCGCCGTGCTTCCGCAAAATAATTGTTAGTGCTGCGGATTTTTCCGCAATGATAATCCGCAGCGGAAATTTCCAGCATGTGCACAGCACATGCGGATTATCATTGGGGAACATGGCAGACCTTCTACCAAGCGTTTTTTAAGCGTTTCCGCAGCGGAAACGCTTAAAAAACGCGTAGTGGGCACACAGCCTAAAAAAAATTATTATAATTAATATTGTGCCAAATTAATTTCACGTGATCTATCACATGATTTATCACAAGGGATCATGTGACATGTCACGTGATACATCACGTGTGTGTGTGTGGGGTGGGGGGCGCGCCTTCTAAACTGCCCGGGGCCCTTGCTACTCTTAATCCACCCCTGCATCCAGAGATGTAGAAGTGAAAGAGAAGTTTGATGCTGGACTAGTCCTGAAGAAGTTCTTGAGATCATTGGGAACGGGGTTAATCAGGAAAGACATCAAGTTGCAGCTGAAACATTACCTAGACGATCCTGGCATTGTGGACGAAGTCCTAATTGAAAAAATTAATGAGGCAGCTAGTTTGGAGTCAGAGAGCGAACAGAAGTTAAAGAAAGGCTCTGCTCCTAAAATCACCAAAATGAGTCAGCTGAAGTTGGAGACCCCCAGTGGCCAGTCCGAGAGGGAATCTTAAATCACCAACAAAAGAGAGGACCGCCAGCGCTGACTGGGAGGAAGTAATAGGAGCACTGTGAGCCGAGTTGATTGAGGTGAAAAAGTTGATTCATTCCAGGCCAGAACTTGTTCCCTCAGACCCAGGAGTGGGTTCCAAAACAGAAGATACCCGGCTTGTGAAGCGTGTCATTCATCAAATCAGAGTACAGTGTGTGTCCACTGTCTAAGATGTGGTGAGGAAGGACATTATGCCAAGGAATGCCAATGGTCATGGTCATTTGGAAGCTAATCCGAATCTCACCAAACCCCAGATTGGGTCATGAGGTAAAACGGCTGCGTCAGTACTATCCCCAAGTGTGTTCCCATCTACAAACAGCTGCAAGAGAGACAGGGGCATCAGTTACTTAATGCCCAGTGCGGAGGTCAAACGATGTACTCCTGGGAGGAGGATTCTTCGGTCAGTAAAGATAACCTCATCAGCCTAATCGGTGAAAGGTGCTTTATACAGTGCTAGCTAGATGGACTCCTGGTAAAAGCACTGTGGGACACAGGAGTCCAAGCGAGCATTTTAAATGAAGAATGGAGAAGGCGCTACCTGCCACACACTTGCCTTTGGTCGCTAAATGAACTCTTAGGACCAGTGGAACTCCACGGCAAAGCTGTCAACCTGACCGAAATCCCTTTCATAGGCTGGGTGGAAGTGACTTTCCAACTGAGGGCCACGAAGAACAGCAACACCATTGAGCTTTTGGTACCTTTTCTCGTGACCAGTGATCAGAACGTGGCAGAGGATCCTATCCTGGGATATAATGTAATCAGTGAGGTCATCACGAAACACAAGGCAGGGATGCTGGTGGTGGATGCAATTGCCACATCACTTGCCATACCCAATGTCGTGGCGGAAAATGTGATTCGTAGAGTAAAGAAGGCACAGAATACAATGGACCTAAAAGTAGTCAAGGTAGGCTTGCGCCCAGCCATCATCCTTGCAAACCAATTGGTGGGGGTGAGGTGTGGAGTCCAGGTAGAACCGGGAAGAAAGGTCCAGAAAAGACTGTTCATGCCAAAAGACTCCTCAGACCTTCCGGAAGGCCTAGTTCAAGGTGAGACTGTGCTTACGATTCCTACTGGTGGGTTTGTTCGAGTGACGGCACCGGTGATGAATACTACGAAACATGAAATTAGACTGGATCCAAAGACTGTGTTAGGTCACATTGAAACCGTTAAAATGGTATATCCATCCAGTGTGAGACCCGCCCAGGGGTCTACAGTGAATTTAGTCTCCCCACCAAAAAACAGGAGTTGCCAGGAGAAGAAATTGCGCAACCCACCTCAGGGTCCTGGGATCCCCCATTACCCCTGGAAAACTTGTGTGCTGAAGATCGTGCGGTAGCAAAACAGATGCTGAGAGAAGAGTGTCATGCATTCTCCAAAGACGACTCTGATAGACTATGTGCCCACGATGCAGAAATGAAGCAGAAATTTTCCTGACCATTTCTGCATCTCCTTGCCAAAAAAAACGCATGCGGATTTTAGGTGCGTTTTTGACGCGTTTTTGATGTGTTTTTTTCATTTGTAAGCGTTTTTGAACCCAAGTAAAGTTAGGTTAAAAAAAAAAAAGAAAAAATAGGGCAATACTGATGTAGTTTCCTAGTCCAACCCCTATTCACCATTTTGGAAGTATTCAGGATGCTACATGAACTGCAGCCCCTGCGTCTCAGTCAACCATACATGTTCCTTTTGCTGCTGACTGCGCTAAATCTCATGAATCACTACAGCGAGCAGGTAAGATAAATGTAAGTAGATGGTTTGATATTGTATGTAGTGTGTACTAACCAATTATTCTCCCATAGGAGCGGTCTAGGAGGAGGAGGAGAAGACCCAAAAAGCTGTGGGTGCACCCTATCGCGCAGGAGCGGGTGGACAAGGAGCACTGCAATGTGCTGTACCAGGATTTAAGGAGGTAAGATATATGGGAAAAAAGGATATTGTCATCTGTGTGTACCTAATGCATTTTTTAAATGAGTTATCTTATTCTAAAAAATTATATTTTAATCTGTGAAACTAATATTTATTTTGAACTATTTTACAGATATCCCGAAAAATTCCAGCAGTTTTGTCGTCTCAACATTGCTGCCTTTGATCGGCTGCTGGGTCTTCTTTCTCCCGACCTGGACTACACTGACGCCATGAGAAGGGCCATCTCTGCTGAGGAAAGGCTGCTCATCACCTTGTGGTAAGTTGAATATTTTAATATATATGTCTAATAATAATAATAATCTTTTTATTTATATAGCACCAACATATTCCACAGTGCTTTACAATTCAGACAATTTTACAGACATTGTCATCACTGTCCCCATCGGGGCTCACAATCTAAATTCCCCATCAGTATGTCTTTGGAGTGTGGGAGGAAACTGAAGAACCTGGAGGAAACCCACACAAACACAGGGAGAACATACAAACTCCTTGGAGATGTTGTCCTTGGTGGGATTTGAACCCAGGACCCCAGAGATGCAAGGCTGCAGTGCTAACCACTGAGCCATCGTGCTGCCCATATGTCTACATATACAAACCAGAGAAACCTGACCAGCACCTCCTAGTGTGAACTGGTGCCAGCTGCCGTAACTATAAAATATATCAAAAAAATGTAGCAGCACTCCATAGGGCCAAGATGCGTCTTAACAATGAAATTAATGAACCAACAATAAGTGCTAAGCATCTCTGGGAACTCCTTCAAGATTGTTGGAAGACCATTTCCGGTGACTACCTCTTGATGCTCATCAAGAGAATGCCAAGAGTGTGCAAAGCAGTCATCAAAGCAAAAGGTGGCTACTTTGAAGAACCTAGAATATAAGACATATTTTCAGTTGTTTCACACTTTTTTGTTAAGTATATAATTCCACATGTGTTAATTCATAGTTTTGATGCCTTCAGTGTGAATGTACAATTTTCAAAGTCATGAAAATACAGAAAAACCTTTAAATGAGGTGTGTCCAAACTTTTGGTGTGTCCAAACTTTTGGTCTGTACTGTATATATATATTTTTAAACTTAATCAACATATGCTGTCACGTCCCCACTGAAAGTATTTTCTCAGTATTCGGACACTATATGTGCTGTGGAGTTGGATACAAAACCACGTGAGGAACAATGCGAGAAATTAAATAGAAACCCGTCACCAATTCTGCATTTATCATCCACTCCTGGTTTTGACTCATACTCTTTAAGCACCATATGTACCGGAAATATCATAGCCCCGTGTGCTTGTGTGTGTTTTACGTGTTGTGACTGTGTGCGTTACATGCGCCGCACCTGGATCACATGGACGGACTTCTGGGAATCAGCAGTACAATTATTGCTATTCCCTGTAGTTATTGCTGAACGCTGCCCTCATCATGGTTCGCTGCCGGCGCTTTGATCAGCACCAGCAGGGACCATGATGAGGGGGTTAGTAGTGTGGCCCCACCTGTAAAATTAAGAAAGATATAATAACTATCATTACGTCTGTTGTCTATGGTACGTCTAGAAACTGTCACCACTGGTACCGGAGATAAAGACGATGTGCGATTTTGTATTAATGATCACATAGGAACATTAACCATGTAATTAGTTGTATTCCTTCCAACATTGGCAAATTGAAAATAAAAAATCTGTCCACTCCTTGTCTTTTCAAAATGGCATGATTAGTTCCACCACCCATGAATGGGCACAACAGCTCACCCCTCCCTTCAGGTTTACCTTGGTGAGTCAGCCTCTGGTGATGGCTTCTCTGTGTCTAAAGGCCCCGTCACACTTAGCGACGCTGCAACGATCCCGACAACGATACGACCTGTCAGGGATCGTTGCTGCGTCCCTATGTGGTTGCTGGTGAGCTGTCAAACAGGCAGGCTCACCAACGATCAGGGGAGCAGCGACATCGTGGAAAGAATCTTTCCACGATGTCCTGCTCCTGGTTACGAGCCTGCTGAAGCAGGAGCAGGCTGGTAACTATGGTAAACATCGGGTTACTAGGGGCACACGGGCTCCTAGTAACCCGTTGTTTATCATGGTTACCACTCTGCTACAGTGAGCGGGAGGTTACCGCTCACTTTAGCAGGCTCGTAACCATGACAAACAACAGGATACTAGGTGCGCGTGTGCCCCTAGTAACCCGATGTTTACCATAGTTACCAGCCTGATCGCTGCTCCCGCTGGTCACACACAGCGATGTGTGCTGACCAGCGGGAGAGCAACGACCCAAAAATGGTCCAGGACACTTTGCAGCGATCAGCGACCTCACAGCAGGGGCCTGATCGCTGCAAAGTGTCACACATAGCGACATCTCTGGTGAGGTCGCTGTTGCGTCACCAAAACCGTGACACAGCAGCGATCTCGCTAGCGATCTCGCTATGTGAGACGGGGGCTTAATGTTTTCATGTACATAAGATTTGCTGGATCATAGCAAGGTGATAGTGATAAGGTCGCTGAATAGAATTGATATGTGTGACCTGAAGAGCAAACACAGCCTATGACAACTGACTACATATGTGTGAACTCACGAGCAAACAAATGACTAAAAAACACCTTTCAAATGTCCAACCAAAACAACAACAAAATAAAAAAAAAAAGTGCACTCAGTGCTGTAATAGTATTTTGTAATAAGTAAAAAAAAAATTCCCATAGTAAGTACGAATGTGGGATTATAATGTTGTCTTGTATTTCTTTTCTTTTTTTGTGTCTTTTCTAATTTTATATTTTTCCTTTTCAGGTTTCTGGCCACAGGAGAGACCTATACATCACTGCACCTCCAATTTAGGGTTGGTAAATCCACCATTTCCAGAATTGTGAGGTGCACATGTACCGTCATCTGGCAGAAGTTGCAGCCCATCGTGATGCCTTCCCCAACCGAGGAGACTTGGCTGCAGGTCGCAGCAGGCTTTCAAACTGTGGCCATTTTCCCCAACTGCATAGGTGCTGTCGATGGAGAACATGTGAGAGTTCAGCAGTCACCACGATCAGGATCACGCTTCTTTAATTATAAGAAGTATTTTTCTGTGGTCCTGATGGCGGTGGCTGATGCACATTACAAATTTGTTGCCATCGACGTTGGTGCTCATGGCAGTACTGGAGACTCTCGGGTGTTGCGATCATCACAGATTGGGCTGCAAATTCTTCAAGATGGCGGAACGCTCCCAGCCCCAAGACCTTTGCCGGGTTCCACGCATCCAGTTCCCTTTGTGATGGTATCGGATGAGGCATTTCCCTTACAGACCAACCTGCTGCGCCCATACCCACGAAGGGCACTGAATGACTGGCGGAGGATTTTTAATTATCGGATGAGTCGCGCACGCAGATATGTGGAATGCACCTTCAGAATCATGTATAGTCAGTGGAGGATCTTTCACACTGCCATCCAGTTGGATACGGAGACCGTTGACACTGTAATTAAGGCATGCTGTGTACTCGACAACTATGCTGGTGAATACAGCACCGAGCAAGATGAGGAGTCACAGCTGTCAGACTTAATTCCAGTGGTCAACTTGGCTCCGGGAAGGCAATTCAACTCTGGTGCCAGGGTGCGAGAAACCTTCGCTGACTACTTCATGAGTCCTGAAGGTGCCGTGCACTGGCAATACTCCTATGTCGGTGGTGTGCAGCCTGACCAGCAGAGAAGATCTGATGCCCAATAAAAGAAGAACTTCAAGAAAAGTTATTCTTGTCAAAATTGCTAAAACCTTTTTAAATAATTAATACATTTGTTTTAATTTACAATCTTGTCTCCAAATTCAATTATCACCTTATATGTGTTGCTTTATGACCATACGTCTACACATAAGTTTATGTAAGTCTATGACAGCCACAACTATGGTAGAATGTGACTATCATACACTTACATTGTGACCCCTACCTCTGATTATGCTCAGTCAGAAGTATTGGTCAGAAGATGGCTTTCCAGTGCATCACCCGAGAAGATATTTCAGCTACTTGACCCCCCCAAAAAAACCTGAGATATTCAAACCTGTGCCTGGGAATCAGCGGTACTACTAGAGCGCTTTTCCCAAGTACTGGCTGCTAAAGTCATCACTCACCATTGTCATTTGCTTGTGCTCTGAGCACAACTAGCAAAGAACAATGTTGAGAGTATTCATCCCTTTGTTGTCAAAAGTCAGCTAAATTAAACAATTTTTTTAAATTAATATTCCAATCGCCTATATATAGACGACCACACATGTACCGTAAAATCAGCGTCCCCGTGACATGCGCTCAGGTCAGCGCAGATCAGGGGCCATTTTTTGGAGATGAAATTTTTCAATGGCACCACCCAAACAGATATACTATAATTAAGTATATACTCTAAATTTTACTTTAATTAAAATAGACACAGTGGTTTTAAATATTAATTTATTTGTATAAAATATATATAAATAGTATAGAAAATGTGCAAAATAATTGAAACTAAAAAAATAACAAACTTGTGAATTAAACATCCGGACAATTGTCCATTAACTAACAATGTCCCAAGAAACACTTCAGAGGCCAACCTGTCAACAGTTTTGGTCCATAAAGTACGGGCAGCACCTGTAGTTCATTTCAGTATATAAAACTAAACACCTTTTCTTACAGTCACCTACGCCTGAAGCCTGGTGTACATGACTAGAAGAAAGGGTGTTTTTGAATGCATTAAGTATTTTTTTAAAAAAAAAACAAATGGTGTATATAACGACCTACAGGTGCTGTCTGTATTTTTTATGGCCCAAAAATGTAGACAGGGGGTAATTAATTCTACTGAAACTGATGGAAGTCCGGCTCATACCCATACTCTGGGAACATATCCTGGGAGAAACTGGTGTTCGGAGATGGGCCAGGATGATGAGAAGATGCTCCAGGGACAGGTGGGCGACCGTAACTTCCATGTGCCTCTGAAGGTTCTGGCCGATATGCTGCAACCTGCCCATAACGATGGGTTGCAGCTGCTGGCGGTGTTGGAGGCCCACTGGGATTAAACAAATGAAATATCCCAGTTATTAGTGCTGGTGCCGAGGGCATAGGCGATGGCGCATCAATTGCCATGACAAGAGCATTGGCTGCTGTCTTGTACAAGTTCTGCATACGGGACTTTTCTTTTCAGGGGTGATGAGACAATTCGCCCGGCCTCTGATTTCATGAGGCGGTCGGTGACCTTTTCTTAACATCTTCTACTGAAATTAAAAAAAAATAATAATTATGTACTGCATTTCAAGCATAAATAAAATTACACATCTATATTACAAAATGGTACAAATTTTTTTTTGGGACACTTTATCCGCATCTTCCCACAGCGGGTAAATTTCTCGGACTACAGCAGGCCAAGCGTCTCTTCGACGTTGCTTGTCTTTGTATAGTTCGCTTGTCTGGTCGCATATCTCAGGATATTACTCCACCTTCAATGTATTAACATTACATCAGTGAATTAATAAACTGAAAAGGGTGTAATTAAGATAATAAATATATATACTTTACATACATACATAAGCTATGCAGATATGTAGGCATGTGTGTATACATGGGCGCACACACACACCACACCACCCCTCCCTCCCCCAATATCCAATTCCGACTCTTTCACACGTCAGAATCTCCAGTATGAGTGGTGATGACTTTTTCCACATATACCGGAGACACACACAGACCCATTTCAATGCATGCTTGGTCACACATACCTGCAGTAATGTACATATGCGGTCGTGAGAAACTGCCCTTCCAGCGTATGCAGGAGCTTTCAGTGAATGAACCTACATACGCTGTACAATAATCTTACATTTCAATGTATTTAAAAAAAATAAAAATGGGTGGGCTCACACGTAGTTTTAATAACCAGCAGAGAGAAAGCAGACGGCTGAGGGCTGATGTTATAGTCTGGGAAGTAGCCAATAATCATGGCCCCTTCCCTTGCTATTAATACCAGGCCGCAGCAGTTAGCTTAGCCTTTACTGCCCATTCTACAGGGGGACCCCCCAAAAAAATGACATGGGGTCACCCTATAAATTGTAGCCAGCAAAGGCTAGGCGGACAGCTGCGACCTGATATTAATAGCCTAGAAAGGGGCCATGGTTATAGGCCCCCTCCCAGGCTATAATGTCAGCCCCCAGCCGCCCCAGATTTGGCAAATCATATTTGTGTGACAAATCTTGCGCTTAGCCTCTCTCTTCCACGATGCCCTGGTGCGGTGGCAGGGGGTAATAGCGGTGGGGTTCATGTTAGCACCAGCTGCCATGAAGCCCAGGTTAGTAATGAGGGGCGTCTATAAGACACCCCCATTACTAACCTACAAAGAGTTAAGAAAAAAAAAAAAAACACACCACACCCAGAAAAAAATAATTTATTTGAAATAAACCACACCATTTTATTTAATTCTTAATTTACTAAAAAAAAATAATTACCTGTCCACGTTCCTGCGCTGATCTCCAATGCACAGCTGTCACATCTGGAGATGGTGACAGCTGTGCATGGCTGCTGTAAGCTCACACTGCCAGGAACACATCTGCTGCCGTCAGCGTGAGCCACTGACTGAGGTCACCGGAGTGCATTCAGTCAGCGCAGCTCCGGAGACCTCCTTTATGGCCCTGCAGTACCGTGGGAATTTCTCACGGTCAGAGGGGCCGTAAAGGAGCTCACCGGAGTAGCGCTAGCTAAACTCCGGTGAACTCGCTTATGCAATTTTAACAGCAGGATCAGGCTGATGGGAACTACTGCTCCCATCGAGCTGATCCTGCTGGCACTAGTGGACTGGGGACAGACATAGGCCGATGGGAGTAGTAGTGTCACATCGGCCTATGTCTGCCTGCATGCAGACCCCACGCGGACCCCATGCAGACCCCACGCAGACCACACGCAGACACACGCAGACACACGCAGACACTTATCATACTAATCATGACAGGGACATTCAGGTCCATCCTCTTGTACCATCCCAGGTGCTTAGCCATGATCCAGGAAGACGGGAATAGTATGGGATTCTCGTCTTCCTGAATTTATGGGATGGTCATGGGATGGCTGGAACGCACCCACATGAGGTCACTTCCCATTTGCTGCGGTTTTGTATTTTATTCTTTTTTTACAGGTTCTATGGTACCCGGGTCCGGAGGAGAGTCTCCTCTTCTCCAAACCCGGGTACCATCCGCACATTGAAACGCATGGATTCCGCATGTACAGATGCAGTGATGCAGATTCCATGCGCTCTAATGCAAGTCTATGGCGGCGAAATCGCTGCGATTCCGCAAAATAATTGGTAGTGCTGCGTATTTTTCTGCAATGATAATCCGCAGCGGAAATTTCCGCAGCATGTGCACAGCACATGCGGATTATCATTGGGGAACATGGTAGGCCTTCTACCAAGCGATTTTTATGCGTCAATTCCGCTGCAGGAACGCTTAAAAAACGCATCGTGGGCACACAGCGATATAAGCTGTATCCCACCATTGCAGTTGAAAATCAATTTGAAAGACACGACCCCAGTAACCAGAAGTTACAAGTCTGTGCCGAAACCGTTACACCGTGTAGTGAAAGAGTATTTACAAGACCAAATCAACAAAGTTTGAGTCCTATTGTTTGTGTTAGGAAGAAGGACGGTACGTTGAGACTCTGCTGTGATTACCGGGAACTAAGCCGAAAGTCAGTACCTGATCGGCACCCAATACCAAAGATTCAAGATATGCTGGATGACCTATCAGGAAGCACCTGGTTCTCTGTCCTCGATCAGGGTAAGGCATACCACCAAGGGTTTGTTGAAGAATCCAGTAGACCCTTGACAGCATTCATCACACCATGGGGATTGTATGAGTGGATCTGCATACCGTTTGGGCTCAGTTCAGCTCCAGCAGAATCCCAGAGGAGCATGGAGACATGTTTAGAAGGATTGAGGGACGATATCTGCCAGCCGTACTTGGATGACAATGTGGTACACAGCAAAACCTTCCGGGAGCATGTTGAACACGTAAGGACTGTATTACAACGGTATCAACAACATGGAGTTAAGTTGACCCCAAAGAAGTGTGAACTGTTCGAAAGGCAAGTCCGATTTCTAGGGAAAATTGTGTCCGGAGAAGGATATACCATGGACCCAGCAGAAGTCGCTCTGGTACTAGCCTTAAAAGACAAGCGACCTTCTACCATCAGGGAGTTGAGACAGATATTAGGATTTCTCTCTTACTATTGTACTTACATTAGGAACTTCTCCAGGATTGCCACCCCACTATACCTTCTCTTGGGGGGAACGACAGAGACGACAACACCCACGGAGAAAAAGAGCATGCGGGTAGGACCGGGCTTAAAAGAAACAACGCCCTTTCATCCCAACAGCCCATTCTCTGGACAGCAGACCACCAGGAGGTATTGAAAGAAGTAGTAGACTACCTGGTAAAATCACTTCTGAAGTAATCTGCTTATATGCTCTGCTGGGACTACCTCCTGGACCGGGTTCATACAGCCACACACTTGTTGGGTCTGAAGGGGATATCTGCCTGAACACCAGCCGGAACCTCAGAAGGATCTGAATAAGATAAGTCCATTGCTATATAATTTTTGAAATTATTGAGACTATTCGGGACTTTTTTTGATCCTTTGATGATTTTGGGACTATATCTAAGAGACATGTTACCCGCTGGTGACTCTATATCTGCCTAAGGGACCGCTATTAAGGGCATCTGATGTATTTTTGAAGTGAATGTGTTTTGCTGGGAATACTTCTTGGACCTGGTTCACACAGCCACATATTCTTTGGGTCTGAAGGGGATATTTGCCTTAATACCAGTTGGAACCTCAGAAAGACTTGAATAAGAAAAAGTCCATTGCTATATATTTTTGAAATCATATAATTTTTGACCAGTATATGTTGCAATTGGCTATTGTCTCTCTAGGATTGCCCTTATTTTTAGGCAATCCTTTCTATTTTCTATGTATTTATTTGCTATCCCTATTGACATAATTATTGTGTGCTTGATACATATCTAGTTCAGCAATTAGGAAGTTACTGGTCATTCTTGTGTGTGTGTTTGAGTAGGGATATTTAGGGTCAGGTGAGGGACAGCCGTCGTGGAGCGGGGGCACCACTTTAACCCTTAGGGTGTATACACTCTGCTGTTAGGTAGGGAGAGCTCCTCTACCAGGGTCATTCAGGGTTAATTATTTATTTATTTTTTATTGTGATATGACTATCCCCACCACTCCCTTATTATTAAGTATCTCATCTCAATCTGTGTAGTTTGTCCTAACTGTACTATTTGGTACACATTTTTAAATGTAAAATTAAAAGTTACTTTTTAATGGGTATTTTTTTTTGTTCTCTGGTTTGTTAATTAGTTTATATACCCTGTTTTTCCAACAGTTGTTGGATATTTTTCTGGTAGAGTTCCTGAACTAGCAGTGCAGAGTATTGTCAAGCAGAAAGATAAGGACTGTAAGAAGTGGTGTCACAGGGATCATCTCCCTCAGCAAACCCTCCCCCCTCCTCCGTCTCACTGTGCTGTAAAGAATGCTGTGTTCATTAATGTGCCTTTGCATTAGAACTGTGCTGTTCTGTACTACTGGGAAGACTGTGAACTGCTGTGCTGCTAAGGAAACTCTACTGTTTTTCACTGGAGCCTGTTGCTCAAAAGACTTAACTTGCACTGGCTGTGCGGCTTCTTATTAAATGCTACTGTTCTACCATTTATGAGGAATCTTGTCAAGTGTGTCTGGTCAGCAAGTGAAACAATCTGCATGTCTGTGCCTGAGGGTCAATACCCCTGTGTGCCTGAGAGAAGATGCAGCACATGGTGTATGGTCGCCCTCGAGTAACAGGTCCCCCAGGAATCCAAAGAATTCATGTAACCTGTCTCGCCCCTATCTGAACCTAGCGGCGTGCATGTAACAGTAATTTTCCTTCTATTGAAGCCCCTAGATTTCTCTTTCATTGCCCTCATGAAATATGATAGCACCAAAAGTGCCCCCCAAACACAGTATGATACCCACCACAGTGAATTCCTGCACAGCACCCTCCAAATGCACAGTATGATGACCCTGCTGTCATGTCACCTGGCAAAGTATGGTGACCCCAACCCAGTAAGATGCCTTAACTGTGACTCCAACACAGCCCTCCATACAATATGATGACCCCACATAGTATGATGGACCCCACACAAACCTCCATATTGTATAATGGGCTCCACTAACCATCGTAAACAGTATAATGGCCCGACAAAGCTCTCCAAACATTATAATGGCCCTCACATAGCCCTCCAAACAGTAAAATAGCCACCACATGGTTTAACGGCCCCATGTATCCCACCAAACAGTATAATGACCCCAATATATCCCTCCAAACAGTATAATGGCCGCACATAGCCTTCCATATAATATAATGGAACCACATTGCCCTCCATATAATATAATGGGCCCACATTGCCCTCCATATAATATAATGGCCCCCACATAGACTTCCATAGAATATGGAATCAAGTTTGTGTTTTATTTCTCATTACGGCATTTACTGTTTTAGTTTATTAATTTTATATTTTTATCAGGATTTTTCCAGATGCAGCGATACCAAAAATGCTTATTTTTTTATTTATTTCTGAATTATTATAGCAGGAAAAGTGGGGATTTAGAATTTTCATCTTTTATTTATTTTTTTAAAAACTACTGTTTGAAGAAAATGCTGCAGTTTGTGGTATCACAATTCATACAGAATGCTTATTAATGCATTAGAATTGGATAATAGTACACTCAAAGATGCTGTAACTTGTAGTTCAACGGCTGGATACATTTGGTTGGATATAGTATTCACTAAACGTGTTTCGGAGGATAATTTCACTCCTTACTAAATGCCAAATAAGAAAAAAAATGTCACAAAAGAACATGGCGAAATAAGACTAAATTATTGAAAAAATAATGCAGTGCAATGATAAAAACATAAATAAAGTAAAATGGTCTGTCTCTTTAAGGCTAAAACCAGTTGTGTCCATAAGGGGTTAGAAGACCCTTCATGTCCAGTGCATTGGTTGTAGGTGATTGTCGGTTATGAGGTCACGGAATGTTGTGACGCTGATATATAAGCGACTGCCGGACGGAATCCTCTGAGGGTTTACAGTTAGTGGAGTGTAAGTCGCCTTATATTATCTGCTGATTTATCTCCTATCATACCCCTTGTGTCTTTCCCTCTCGCTCCTCATTTCCTTCATTCTGTAATAACTGTGTCATGTACCCACCGGCCTTCTGTCTATGTATCCACCATCCATACACGGGTACAATACATCATTATGTATAGATGAAGTGTAATTAGGAATATAGAAATAACTGTCATAAATCTTTATCTATTACAATTTAATCACAATTACATAATATTTAAATGGTTGAAGGGTAACGTGTCTCCTTGAAGAGAGTGTCGAGTTGGTGTAGGGAGACTTATAAGCCATAAAATGTTTCCCTAGGAATTTAAATATGCAAGTAGTTTGTTCAGAGGAATAGGACAGGAGCTCTAGTGCCACCTATAGGACATAACTTTGCACTGATGAGAAGCAAAAAGCCCAAAAATACTTGTCTGCAAATAAAGTTTCTGTTTTAGTTTTCTATCCTAAGTCATTTAACGAGGCCCTTTAAAGGGTCGATCTTTACTTTTAGGAATTCTACCTCCAATGGGACTAGAGTTCCTCTATGAAGAAGCTATTTTCTTGACATTTCAATAATTACATTGATATCTCTTATGTAAGGTTTTGGTATAAGGGAAGGAACCAACGGGACTTGTACAAGATTTGAAAAATTCTGTCTTGTTTCTTCCAAAAACACAAACTGTCGGTTGTGTCCGGTGTTACAGCTCAGCTCTATTCACTTCTATGGAGCTGAGTTACAATACCACAAACAACCTGTGGACAGGTGTGGCGCTGTTTTTGGAAGAAAGTGGTTATGTTTTTCTAATCCTCTCACAATCCCTTAAAGGACCATTTCATGTAAACTGGATTGGTTGCAGGTTTTTGCCACTTCGGACAGTTACTGTTGTTATTGGTGATTAGTGATCCATGGAATGGGATGATGACATCACACAGTGACATCATGATAACTGTCGAGGGGCCACTCACTAGAGGGGTGCAGATGGCAGTGAAGTGTAAGTAAACCTTGTATTAGCCTCTTTTTACGTCTTTTATTATGTTCTGTAACTTTCTCTTTATCTGTAGATATTAACCCTGTAATATCAGGATGTCTCTTCCCCCTTATAGATTTTTTTCCCCTTATTTAAAACTGAATCGTTATTTAGTTAATGAGCTGAGGTGTCAGTAACCGACCCTTCCCCCCTTCACTTCTTCACAAATATCAAAACAGGAGTGAAATTTGATGTCTACTATAATTCTTTTTTTTTCTATTGTTTTAGGGTTTTATTATTTGTGAGCGAGAGAATTGTGAGAAAAATAAGGTAAATGCTTAATTATCCTAAATCTACAATTTCTCTGATAGACTGGGGTCACTTGATGGTGGAGAGTCACCGTCCATGTCACCCATAATCTCCTGCAAGTTCTCCTCCCATAGAGAAACATTGAAGCTCCATGTGAGTAAGGAGAATGGCCGGTGACTCCGCGTTACCATCGAGCATTAGCCCTAGGGAAGAGTCAAGGATCTCATCGCAATGCTCGGGCTGGCTGTCAGCTCTCCTGACCCGAGCGTGACAGCTTCATAGGAATACACGCCGTCACTCTTGGGTGGTAAGGCCGTCAGCCAGTCCAAGCATTGCGATGCGATCCTCGTCCAAGTTATACAACCCTCTGACTCTTCCCGAAGGCCAAGTTCAGGTATGGCAGATTTATAGAATCCAAAGGTTTGGAAGTTCATTCATAGGGGGAATTCATCGAACACTCTGCCACAAAAGTTGTACATTTTTATGTAACACGAGCTTCCAAATACAACTTAGCACATTTTAGCTTTTTTACACCAGCCCTGACACTTTTCAGAAACGTGGGTACGGCCTAGTCGAAAGGCAGGGAAAGGCGAGGCCCAACAGAATAGTTATCACATGCAAAAAAAAGTATAAAAAGGGCAAACTCCACCAAAAGTCCGGTGTTTGGGGTTATGTTTGGAGGGCTTGCCATGTTGGTTTGCGGAGACACTACTGGCCTAAGTGTCCCAGTTTTGGCTACTGTAATATTGATAATTATGTTATAAATTGGGGTCTCTATTCTCTAACTACTGTCTATATCTGATTATACAAACCCTCTAGTGACCATTGATGATCTCCTGTTATCAGCTCTGGAGCAGATACCAACAATTCTCATTGTCTTCCTGAGGCTGTGTGCCCACCATGCAGATTTAATGCGTTTCCGCGGTGGCAATTCTGCTGTGGAAATGCATTAAAATCACTTGTTAAGACGTCTGCCATGTTTCCCAATGCTAATCTGCATGTGCTGTGCACATGCTGCGGAAATATCCGCTGCGGATTTTCATTGCGGAAAAATCCGTATCGCAACCAATTTGGGTGCGATTTTCTGGCGAAACCGCGCCCATTGACTTGCATTGAACCGTATAACATCTGCATGTATACATGCGGATATTATGCGGTTCAATGCGCGGATGGTACCCGGGTTGGGAGAAGAGGAGACTCTCATCCGACCCGGGTACCATCGTACCTGCAAGTAAAAAAAGAATTATAAAGTAAAAAAATAAAAAAAAATATTCATACTCACCTCTCTGGCGGCCCTCGGTCTCCTTCGCCGGCGATCCTCTCTCTTCGGCGGCCCACAGTGTATTGGCAGGACCTGCGGTTTAGTCAGCTGATGGTCACGCGACCATCAGCTGACCGCTGACGTCAGTGGTAGCATGACCATCAGCTGACTAAATTATGTCACCACAGGTCCTGCCAGTACACCGCGGGCCGCCGAGGAGAGAGGATCGCCGGCAAAGGAAACCGAGGGCCGCCAGAGAGGTGAGTATAAGGTTTTTTTTTTCCAGTTGCATGGATTTATATTGTGTGACCAACTTGTCAAGCCCTTTTAAAAGTGATACTCAAAATCGCTTGGAAAACCGCTTGAAAAAAACACATGCATAAATGCATGTAAAAATGCTGGAAAAACGCATGTAAAATCTGCATGTAAAATCTGCATGCGTTTTTTCTGCCAAGGAGATGCAGAAATACTCAGGAAATTTCTGCTTCAAATCTGCATCGTGGGCACATACCCTGACGCTTTAATAGGATGAAGCCAGCAGTGGAGGAGGAGGAATATCCGGATGGGATGTATGTATCTGATATTACTGGGATTATTGATTCTCCCATATTCTCCCTGTAATAATACACTGGTTATATTAAGGCTTAATAGTGTCATTTATCTTCCTACCATTTTGGTAAATGTATGTGTGTAATATTATTCATTGTCTTTTTCGTGGCTTTTTCCATAACAGATTGATTGAGAAAATAGAGGACAACAAGAGAACATTCAGGTATTTATCTTCCTACCGCATTCCTATAGGAGTAGTATGTGTCCCAATAAGGGGAGGACTCCATAGTGATGGTATCATGGCATTACCGCTCTCACTCATGGGCATTTACAATGTTTCCATATGAAGGATACAATTGCTTTCAATAATAAAGAATTTAGACTCCATTTAATTCTTCATACTGTTGCTCATCCCTTGCCCCTGTAGGATAACAATGAGGTCATGAACAAATTACTGTAACACCAAAAATTTACCCGGACTCCTGAGCGACCAAATATTGTCTTGGAGCCCTAGATGAAAGGATAATTCTACTGTGCAGTACAACCTATGTGAACGTAGAGCTATATAGATTCTGGAGGTGATGTCCATGCTGTTATCTGAGGGACAGGTTATATAGATATTTCTTTATTGTTTGTATTAGCCAAGGTGTTAAAGGGGTGGTCCGAAATACAAAGTGATTTTCATTCTAAATCCCTATCTATTTAATGCCATAATCTAAGCCATTTTCTAATATACTTTAATTAAAAATTCCCTATCCTTCCCTAACAACACTATTTAACTGCTTTTCTTTCTTTTTCCTACTTCCTTTTTGACGACGCTTCATTTGAAAATCCCAGTGCATGCTGGGATTCTCAAACAAAGCGTCATTAGGGGATAGAAGCTGCGGTCACTGCCTCTGTCCTCTCCCTGAAACAAAGCGACAGCATTGACCTTCATTTCAGGGGTTGGGCTAGTCCCTGCACGATGTGCACTGTGCATAAAGACATTGTGCTTTACTGCTGGCTCAGATCAGCAGTAATGAGCCTGGAAACAGAGCAGAGCGACTGTCAGTTCACCTTGTAAGATGTAACGGGTCTGGGAGGCGGAACCTCTGAGCTACTATACAAGGGAGCGGTCCTTGTAAGGGAGCGGGTGGCGACCAGGCAGGCAGTCACAGCAGGTGACCGGGACAGTCTCTGGGTGTACGGGCAGGAGGTCACGGCAAGTGACCGGGACAGTCTCTGGAAGAACGGGCTGGAGGTCACGGCAAGTGACCGGGGCAGTCTCTGGGTGAACGGGCTGGAGGTCACGGCAAGTGACCGGGGCAGTCTCTGGGTGAATGGGCTGGAGGTCACGGCAAGTGACCGGGACAGTCTCTGGGTGAACGGGCTGGAGGTCACGGCAAGTAACTGGGGCAGTCTCTAGGTAAAGGGTAGGTACGACCTGTGATGGCTGAACCTCCAGGTTGGCTAGCAAGGCAGATGGAGGATGTGTGCTCCCAGGTGAGCAAGCGAGAGTCTCTGGAATAGCAGGTGGTCACAGCACGTGACGGCGAAGCCTCCAGGTAGGCAAGCAGGCAGGTAGCGGAGAAGCACTCCCAGGTGAGCGGGCAAGAGTCTCTGGAATAGCTGGTGGTCACAGCACGTGATGGCGGAGCCTCCGGGCAGGCAAGCAGGCAGGTAGCGGAGAAGCGCTCCCAGGTGAGCGGGCAAGAGTCTCTGGAATAGCTGGTGGTCACAGCACGTGACGGCGGAGCCTCCGGGCAGGCAAGCAGGCAGGTAGCGGAGGAGCGCTCCCAGGTGAGCGGGCAAGCTGGTCCATAGACAGACTGACAGGAGTAGAAAGGCAGACCGTCGGACCTCAGGCTAGCAAGCAGGTAGCAGGAATAACTGGCAGGAAACAGACAGCAAACTGGCAGGACTCTGGCAGGAATCAGGCAGGTAACTGGCAGGTAACTGGCAACGGGACCTGAGGGCTGAAGCAGAGTAGAACAGTGCAACAACATTGCTCGGGCACCTCCATTTTGGAGGAGGTGCCTTATATATGGTGAAGTCCTCTGGCCATTGGCCGGGGACTCCTTAGGACGGCGCGCGCGGCCCCTTTAAGAGGGAGGGAGAGCACGCGCGCGCGCCCTAAGCACAGTGGCCGGGAAGGAGCGCGCGCTGCCAGCAGAGCGGGAGGAGGACGCCGGGCACGGAGCAGGGAGGTGAGGGGAACAGCGTCCCTGCCTAGCAGAGGGCAGGTACGCCGGCGCTACAGTACCCCCCCCTTTAGGCCCCCCCTTTTTTAGGCCAGACAGAAATTTAGCAAGGATAAGAGGGGCATGGATGTTCTCCCGGGGCTCCCACGTTCTCTCCTCAGGACCAAACCCCTTCCAATCTACTAGAAAAAAGGTCTTTCCTCTTACCCTTTTGGTGGCAAGAATGTTCTCTACCTCAAACTCGTCCTCAGCAGAAACCGGAGCAGGAGGCGTACCTGTAGACTTGGAAAAAGAGTTAAGTACCACAGGTTTGAGGAGAGATACATGGAAGGAGTTAGGGATCCGTAAGTTGGCCGGGAGTTTCAATTTATAGGCCACCGGGTTGATCTGACTGGTGACCTCCAGGGGGCTGATGAACCGAGGCCCTAACTTGTAAGAAGGTATCTTGAGTCGGACATATTTAGATGAGAGCCAGACTTTATCTCCGGGACGAAATTGTGGAGGATCCAGGCGTTTTTTGTCAGCGTGTCTTTTCATCCGTTCGGACGACTGAAGGAGTGCGGATCGGGTACTCTCCCAAATGGAGGAAAATTTGCCAACGAGAGATTCCGCAGCCGGGTTGTCCACAGAGGTGGAGACAGGAAAAGGAATCCGAGGATGCTGACCGAAGACTACAAAAAACGGGGATTTGGAGGAGGATTCGCTCTCGTGATTGTTATAAGAGAACTCGGCCCATGGTAGGAGATCCACCCAGTCTGAATGATGGGCATTAACGAAGTGCCGGAGGTAACTGGTCAGGTTCTGATTGATCCGCTCCACTTGACCATTGGACTGTGGGTGGTAAGCGGAAGAGAAGTCCAGGGTGACGTCTAGCAGTTTACAAGTGGCTCTCCAGAAGCGTGAGGTGAACTGTACCCCACGATCCGACACGATGTGGAGGGGCAGGCCATGAAGACAGAAGATGTGACGAATAAAGTCTTTAGCTAGCTCGGGTGCAGACGGGAGGCCTGGCAGGGGAACGAAATGAGCCATCTTGGAGAAGCGGTCAGCGACCACCCAAATGACCGTACAACCGGCAGAGACTGGGAGGTCTGTTATAAAGTCCATTGCTATATGCTGCCAGGGGGCAGCAGGTACTGGGAGCGGAAGGAGGCGACCGGCTGGCAGATGTCTCGGAACCTTGTTGCGGGCGCAGGACACACAGGCAGAAACAAAGTCTATTACGTCCTTGTGCAGGGTAGGCCACCAGTAGTGCCGGGTAATAAGCTGGAGGGTCTTTTTTTGACCGGCATGGCCAGCCAGTTTAGACGAGTGACCCCAGTGAAGGATCTTCTCCCGATCAGGTACTGATACGAACGTCTTTCCGGGAGGGAGACGATTTAGACTCACGGGAGCCACCTGCATTACTCTGGCGGGATCGATGATGTGTTTCGGATCTTCCTCGAGATCAGACACCAGAAAGGATCGAGACAAGGCGTCCGCCTTGACGTTTTTGTCAGCCGGGCGAAAATGAAGAACAAAATCAAAGCGAGCAAAAAACAAGGACCACCGGGCTTGGCGCGGGTTAAGTCTCTGGGCATGCTGGAGGTAAGCCAAGTTCTTGTGGTCCGTGTAAATTATTACCGGGTGAAGAGCCCCCTCGAGCAGGTAACGCCACTCCTCCAATGCCAGTTTGATGGCCAATAACTCTCGGTCTCCTATGGAATAATTGCGCTCTGAGGAGGAGAAGAGTTTAGAGAAGAAGCCGCAAGTTACCATCCTCCCGGAAGATGATTTTTGAGTAAGTACCGCTCCGGCTCCAGAGGAGGAGGCGTCAACTTCCAGGAAGAACTGCTTGTTGCCGTCCGGGCGATGCAGCACCGGGGCGGAAGAGAAGGCCTGTTTTAAGGAAAGAAAGGCCTCCTCTGCTTCGGGCGGCCACTCTTTGGGATTAGTACCCTTACGGGTGAGCGCGGAAATTGGGGCAGTCCGGGAAGAGAAGTGTGGTATGAAGAGGCGGTAGTAGTTGGCGAAGCCCAGGAACCGCTGAATGGCCTTCAACCCCTCCGGTCGAGGCCATTTCTCGATGGCAGACAGTTTCTCTGGATCCATTCGTAGGCCGGTCTGAGAAATAATGTAGCCCAAAAACGGAAGCGAGGTCTGCTCAAAGAGGCACTTCTCGTATTTAGCGAAGAGGTGATTCTGCCTGAGCCTGAGCAGGACCTGACGAACGTCCCTCCGGTGAGTCTGGAGATCCGGAGAGAAGACCAAGATGTTGTCCAGGTACACCACTACGCAGGAGTAGAGAAGGTCCCGGAAGATGTCATTGACCAACTCTTGAAAGACGGCAGGAGCATTACAGAGACCAAAGGGCATTACCAGATATTCATAGTGGCCGTCCCGGGTGTTGAATGCCGTCTTCCATTCATCCCCCTGACGGATACGAACCAGGTTGTACGCCCCACGGAGGTCCAGTTTGGTGAAGATTCTAGCCCCTCTCAGACGATCAAATAACTCCGGAATGAGCGGAAGGGGGTACTTATTCTTCACCGTGATTTGGTTAAGGCCTCTATAGTCTATACAGGGACGGAGAGAGCCGTCCTTCTTTTTTACGAAGAAGAAGCCTGCTCCCGCCGGGGAGGTAGATTTCCGGATGAATCCCCTGGCCAGATTCTCCTCAATATATTCGGACATCGACCGGGTCTCAGCAGCGGATAATGGATAAATACGCCCACGGGGAGGAGTAGTACCGGGTAACAGGTCGATAGGGCAGTCGTATGGTCTATGAGGGGGTAGTGTCTCTGCTTCCTTTTTATTAAAGACATCAGCATAAGACCAATAAGGAATCGGAAGTCCAGGTAGATTAGCTGGGGTAGGAGAAGGACGGACGGGATGGACGGGAACCAGACAGGTCTTATGGCAGTCCTGTCCCCAGCGAAGGACTTCTCCGGTCTGCCAGTCAAGCACGGGTGCATGTCTCTGGAGCCAAGGTAGACCTAGCAAGAGGGCGTGAGAGAGTCCAGGCAGAACATGAAAGGAGATACTCTCAGAATGCAGCATTCCCACCTGTAGAGTAATGGATTCGGTGATGAGTTGGATGGGGCGTGGTAAGAGACCCCCATCCACGGCAGCAACAGACAAGGGTACAGCCAGAGGTTTGGTGGGGATGCGGTATTTCTCTACCAGGGACTGTGAAATAAGATTCCCGGCTGCTCCAGAGTCCAGTTGGGCTAGTTCGAAATAACGGTGCTCCCCGCAGACGATTGAAACTGACAGCAGCAGAGATGGAGAGGATTTATTCTTGTCTAGGTCGACCTCTCTGAGCGAACCTAGACACAGGCGTTTCCCGACCTCTCTGGGCAGGCACGGATCCGGTGCTCCTTACTGCCACAGTAGAAGCAGCTCCCCTCGGCACGGCGTAAGTCCTGACGGGTTTTGACCATCTTGGTCTGGTCGACCTGCATAGACTCAGGAGAGTGTACCTGGGGAGAGATGGAGGGAGTGACGGGTTTCTGAAAGGTAGGAGCTAGACGTGGAAACCTCCTCTCACGGGTGACCTCTTTGGCACGCTCCTGGAACCGTAGGTCAATCCGGGTGGCAAGAGTTATTAGGTCATCGAGAGTGGTAGGAATGTCCCGACCGGCAAGTTCATCTTTAATACGGCCGGACAGACCCTCCCAGAAGACGGATACCAGAGCGTCGTTATCCCAGGCCAGCTCCGAGGCAAGGGTACGGAACCGTATGGCATATTGGCCCACGGTGAGACTTCCCTGACGGAGGCGTAGCAGAGATGATGCGGATGAGGTCTTCCGTCCGGGTTCGTCGAAGACTTTCCGGAAAGCCGTGAGGAAGGCAGGCAAGTCGGACACCAGGGGGTCTCCTCTCTCCCATAGAGGATTTAGCCAGGCCAGGGCCTCCCCGGTGAGATGGGACATGCTGAAGGCAATTTTGGCCCAGTCGGAGTTAAACTGGTGGGACAATAGTTCAAAGTGCAGGGTGCACTGATTTATGAAGCCCCGAGCCTGGGCGGAGTCGCCTCCGAAGCGAGGAGGTGCAGAAAGCCGGGGTCCGGGGTAGGATACCATGGTATTGGTGGGCAGCGGAGCTGCCGGGTTGCGAGTCATGGCACTGGCGGTGGTTGCTGGTGCAGCAGTCAGAGTATCCAGGCGAGAATTGACATTCCGCAGGTGACCCAGGATGGACTCCTGTTGGGACCTCTGACGGGACAGTTCATGACAGAGGTCCGAGAGCGAGGGAGCTTGGGTGCCACCGGGTTCCATGGCCCGAGCAAACTGTAACGGGTCTGGGAGGCGGAACCTCTGAGCTACTATACAAGGGGGCGGTCCTTGTAAGGGAGCGGGTGGCGACCAGGCAGGCAGTCACAGCAGGTGACCGGGACAGTCTCTGGGTGTACGGGCGGGAGGTCACGGCAAGTGACCGGGACAGTCTCTGGAAGAACGGGCTGGAGGTCACGGCAAGTGACCGGGGCAGTCTCTGGGTGAACGGGCTGGAGGTCACGGCAAGTGACCGGGGCAGTCTCTGGGTGAACGGGCTGGAGGTCACGGCAAGTGACCGGGGCAGTCTCTGGGTGAACGGGCTGGAGGTCACGGCAAGTAACTGGGGCAGTCTCTAGGTAAAGGGTAGGTACGACCTGTGATGGCTGAACCTCCAGGTTGGCTAGCAAGGCAGATGGAGGATGTGTGCTCCCAGGTGAGCAAGCGAGAGTCTCTGGAATAGCAGGTGGTCACAGCACGTGACGGCGAAGCCTCCAGGTAGGCAAGCAGGCAGGTAGCGGAGAAGCACTCCCAGGTGAGCGGGCAAGAGTCTCTGGAATAGCTGGTGGTCACAGCACGTGACGGCGGAGCCTCCGGGCAGGCAAGCAGGCAGGTAGCGGAGAAGCGCTCCCAGGTGAGCGGGCAAGAGTCTCTGGAATAGCTGGTGGTCACAGCACGTGACGGCGGAGCCTCCGGGCAGGCAAGCAGGCAGGTAGCGGAGGAGCGCTCCCAGGTGAGCGGGCAAGCTGGTCCATAGACAGACTGACAGGAGTAGAAAGGCAGACCGTCGGACCTCAGGCTAGCAAGCAGGTAGCAGGAATAACTGGCAGGAAACAGACAGCAAACTGGCAGGACTCTGGCAGGAATCAGGCAGGTAACTGGCAGGTAACTGGCAACGGGACCTGAGGGCTGAAGCAGAGTAGAACAGTGCAACAACATTGCTCGGGCACCTCCATTTTGGAGGAGGTGCCTTATATATGGTGAAGTCCTCCGGCCATTGGCCGGGGACTCCTTAGGACGGCGCGCGCGGCCCCTTTAAGAGGGAGGGAGAGCGCGCGCCCTAAGCACAGTGGCCGGGAAGGAGCGCGCGCTGCCAGCAGAGCGGGAGGAGGACGCCGGGCACGGAGCAGGGAGGTGAGGGGAACAGCGTCCCTGCCTAGCAGAGGGCAGGGACGCCGGCGCTACATAAGACCAATACCCGGCTTTCAGAGGCTCCCACTGGCTCCCACAAGTTATGTCAATTGCAGAGGCGACGCTGGTCTTTGCATGCTGGGAATTCATCTTACAATGCGCACTACTGACAGTGCGCTCTGCTTTGTTGCCGGAAAGAGAGTGCACTGCCTTATCATGGCAGATAACTTTATCCATAGGCTTCCTAAGCATCACTTCTTCTAACCAGAGCTGTACTTTTTTCATTTCAGGCACATGGAGTCCCATAGAAACATCGGAGGGCCTAATGAAGAGTCACTGCCGTAAGTAACTGGTGCACACCTTTCACTGTTTGTAGTCCTCAGCTTCTTTTCACTATGAGACGTAGATGCAATCGCAGATGTAACTTGAACTTCTTGAACCCCAATACAAAATATGTAACAGGGCCCCTCAACTACCATAAACCATTTGTAACAGTGATGAATACATATGTGGCAGATGAGGGGGTCCCAATGCGACTGCTCGCTCTACACTCTATAGCTATATGTAAATGTTCATCTTACATACCATAAAACTAGATTTTTTCCTAATACTCCATATAGTTTTACCCTGAATGCTATCATTTTTATAGATAAACTATATAGATGATATTTTCTGTAGGTTTCTTAAGTATCACTGTTTCTAACAAAAGCTACATTTTTTATAGGCCAATTACACCAATAAAAGCCTGGGCGAGCGTGGAATCCATCAGGTAAGTTATCAGAACTTTTATTGCTGTCTCAGGTTTTCCCAAAATCACAGTTTTGCAATGATTTTGGGAAACCATTTAAAAAAAATGCACCATGATTGCAATGTGTGGACCCCCTTTGACCCTCACTTATAAAGAGTTATGTTATGTATTCAGTAGAGAGGAAGAGGAAGATAACATCATTAATAAAGTAGTAGAGATTAAAGTGGAGAACAGCGGAGAGGATAACATCGGAATGTAAGTAGAGAGATAGTGAGATATATAGATATTATTGGCTGGATATGATTGTAGATGATTAATAGTAACTGATGAATGACTTGTTATGGGTACAGAAGGTTCAGGCTGGGCTTTGTAGGCAGAAGTGGAGACCTCCAGTAGACCCCCTAGCTGCAATGTCAACCAATCGGCACCCTACAATCGACTGCGTGGGGAGCTGACCGGCATACAAAGTGACAGCCAACAAGTTAAATCCCCTTTCTAATACTGCTGTCATACTTCACAGCAGCATTTAAAGGGTTAAACTAATGCGATCACGGCTAGCTCCAATTACATCAGTTACTGTTGGGCGCCAGCTATGTAACAGAGCCATCAACGGCGCTGCAGGGAGCAGACTCAACTCTTGAGCCCGCGCCATACAGAGACTGTGCGCCCCCAAAAAGTGGTTAACCGGGACTCTTCATTCAGGATATACTACCCCAGTCTTCATATAACTCAGTCTTATCTGGATGTCAATGTAGATTATATATGATTTATATGACTTATTTTATGTGTCCAATAGTGAGGAAGATGAGAGTGAGGAAGAACAGGAGGAACCAACTTGGGAGAGTGAAAATTGGACTATGAGTAGGTAAGTGGAGAGTCTGAGACTAAATATATAATGGGTGATAAATACATACAACATAGAACATTATACACTTATAGTTATGGCATTTTCAGCCACATGGTATAAAACATCAAATTCTGAATTCATGAGCATTTCCGAACCGTCTATAAAGTTATTCTCTCTTTCTGTACCTCCATTCTATAAAATTCCTTGCAGACATGTGAGATATTTTTTTTTTTACTTCCTTTTTGATGACGCTTCATTTGCAAATCCCAGTGCATGCTGGGACACTCAAACAAAACACCATCAGGGGGCAGAAGCTGAGGTCACTTCCTCTGCCCTCTCCCCGAAATGAAGCATCAACAGTGACCTTCATTTCAGGGGCTGGACTAGCCCCTGCACGATGTGCACTGTGCGCTGTGCACAAAGACAGTGCACTTTCACGCCAGCTCAGATCAGTAGTAATGAGCCGGCAACAAAGCAGAGCGCACTGTCAGTTCACCTTCTAAGATGAATACCCAGCTTGCAGAAACAAGCACCGGCCCCCACAAGTTACGTTAATTACAGAAGCGGTGCTGGTCTCTGCAAGCTGGGAATTCGTCTTCTAATGTGC
This sequence comes from Phyllobates terribilis, assembly GCF_046119375.1. NCBI lineage: Eukaryota > Metazoa > Chordata > Amphibia > Anura > Dendrobatidae > Phyllobates > Phyllobates terribilis. Next base: position 49,907,050 of record NW_027362764.1, read on the forward strand.
ACTGACAGTGCGCTCTGTTTTACTGCCGGTGAGAGAGTGCACAGCCTTTGTGCACATCACGGCAGATAACTTTATCCATTGGCTTCCTAAGCATCAATTCTTCTAACCAGAGCTGAATTTTTTTCATTTCAGGCACGTTGAGTCCAATAGAAACATCGGAGGGCCTAATGAAGAGTCACTGCCGTAAGTAACTGATGCAATCATGGTCCACGACTTTCATTGTTTGTAGTCCTCAGTTTCTTTAAACTATGAGACATACATGCAATCGGAGATGTAACTTCAACCCCTTGGGCCCCAATACAAAATATGTAACAGGGCCCCTCAACTACCATAAACCATATGTAACAGTGATGAATACATATGTGGCAGATGAGGGGGTCCCAATGCGACTGCTCGCTCTACACTCCCTAGAGCTACGGTATGTGTAAATATTCATCTCGGATGCCATAAAACAATTTTTTTCCTAATTACTCCATATAGTTATGGCCCTGAATGCTATCATTTGTTATGGCATTATAGATACACTATATAGGTGCTATTTTCTGTAGGTTTCTTAAGTACACACTGTTTCTAACAAAAGCTACATTTTTATAGGCCAAAAAAAAATAAAAACAGCCTGGGCGAGCGTGGAATCCATCAAGTAAGTTATCAGAACTTTCATTGCTGCATTTGCATTAATTGAACCCATAGACCAGGACTGGGGAAATCCTGGAAAAAAATAGTATAGATTTCTAGATCTGTGTGAGAAGCTACTTTAAAAGAATTTCTAACACTTTTTCGGTTCAGAACAGAGGCAGAGAATTATCATGTTTTAAGGGTTAATCCATTGATCATTTAATCCCCATAACACATTGGTTCCCATTACACAATTACTGCCCCACGCCCTGCACTTGCCTGTCTAAAGGGGTAAATATATGTCAGAAAGGAGATCATGAAGATAATGGCATAAAAGGGACAAGAAATGAAAAATGGCCATTGAATTCAATGTCTCCTAAGTGCCCGTTTGCCCCTTTAGTATCATTCTGCTCAGTGTCTACTGGATGCCCATTTCCAATTTATAGCTCCTATAGCACCCAAATGGCACAGAGGAACGCTAAGAAATGAACAAGTGACGAGTGGACACTAAGGAGGCCATTTATTTCTATTCTCTGCCCAGGTGCAGCCATTGAATCACCTAAGGCTCGCAATGACTGACTTAGTGTCACACTGTCACCGTTCAGTATATTTTGGACGCAGTGATTGACAGCTCAGTCGTCCCATCTGGTGCAGTGTCGTGCTGAATTGTCTGGGTTTTGTTGACAGCTCAGCCATCGAATCTGAGTCTGGGAGGTGCTGATCTCCCTCCAGGTGTTCTCTGTTCCAGTGATTACTTAGCTACTTAACTGAGCTGTCGGCCCAGATATCTGCCAGTTGTAGCTTCCAGCTCTGTGAGACTTGTTCCTCTGTGCTTTGTTCTTAGCATTCTGACTTTCTGATACTTTGTTGACGGACCCTGGACCTATTGACTACCTATTTGTATTACCCCTTTTGCTTTGATCCGCTATCTTCCTGGTATTCTGACCTCGGACCATCACCTGACTATGCCTTCATCTCTTCCCTCTATTTATGACGTACCCTCCTGACATTGGACCCCTTGGCTACCCAGACTCCTGGCTTGTCAGTAAGAAGTGACTCAGCATCAGACTTAGGTTTTGTATTCGTGCAGCCCCTTTGCCCCACTGCCATAGAAGGAGAAGGCAGCTGTAGTTTTCCATTTTACATCCTAACTCCTGACTGCGGATACTGACCAGGGTGATGTCATATTTGCGCTGATCTGTACTACTATTTACTGTACAATCCGCAGTGCTCTTAGGCTTAGTAGCGCCACCTACTGGGGCTGTGCAGAACTCTCTCCTGTAAAATTCTAAATTCAACAATAAAATCTCCCCTATTCATGAATGGTGTAGTTATCTTCACTTCGATGTGTTAATTGCTTCGATCACAGTATATTTCTTACCAGGTTTTTCCAAAATCACAGTAAAAACAATGCAGTTTTGCAATGATTTGGGGAAATCATTGCAAAAAATGCACCATGATTGTAACGCGTGGACCCTCATTGACCCTCATTGATAAAGGGTTATGTTATGTGTTCAGTAGAGAGGAAGGGGAAAGAAAAGATAACATCATTAATAAAGTGGTAGAGATAGCAGCGGAGAACAGCAGAGAGGATAACATCGGAATATAAGTAGAGAGATAGTGAGATATATAGATATTATTGGCTGGATATGATTGTAGATGGTTAATAGTAACTGATGAATGACTTGTTATGGGTACAGAAGGTTCAGGCTGGGCGTCGTAGGAGATAACATATGGCAGAAGTGGAGGCCTCCAGCAGACCCCTAGCTGCAATGGCAGCCAATAGGCACCCTACAATCGCCTTGCATGGGGAGCTGACCAGCATACAAAGTGACAGCATTTAAAGGGTTCAACTAATGTAATCTTGACTAGCTCCTATTGCATCAGTTACTGTTGGGTGCCAGCTATGTAACAGTCATCACCAGTGATGCAGGGAGCAGACTCAACTCTTGAGCCCGCGTCATACAGAGATAGTGCGCCCTCAATAAGGGGTTAACTATACTACCCCAGTCTTCATATAACCCTCTGTCCTCCGGATGTCAAAGTAGATTATATATTATTTATATGACTTATTTTATGTGTCTGATAGTGAGGAAGATGATAGTGAGGAAGAAGAGGAAACAACTGGGAAGAGTGAGAATAGTAGTGTGATTAGGTAAGTGGAGAGTGTGAGACTAAATATATAATAAGTGATATATACATACAATATAGAACGTTGTATACTTATGGTTATGGCACTATCAGTCACTTAGTATAAAACATGACTGCATATACATAATAATAACTGATGGAGGAGCCAAAAAAAAAAGACCATTGAGATCATTTATTCATGAGCATTTCCCTACCATCTATAAAGTTGTTCTCCATTTCTGTTCCTCCATTCTATAAAATTCCTTGCAGTAAGTGACATCAGGGAGGGGCCTAGAGCTAATTAGGACCTTTCCAGGTAACCTCCAGCCTCCTCTCCTGCACCGATCATTGTCAGGCAGGAGAGGGAGACTTGTGCAGCTCTCTTCCTGCACTTGTCTCTCTCTCCCGGCTCCACCTCTCTGTCCAACTTGCTTTCTTTATTGCAGTCCCTATGGCTGATATGGCTGTAGTTCTGTAAAAAGCATAATTAATGTCAATTGGTGAGAATGGGGATAATGAACGGAAGGTCACAGAAGGAGCGATAAACTATTTACTATACAAGATGCAGTTTTCTGGGAATGGGACGTCTACTATAAATGTGCAGAACTCTGCATGCCGCTTTTTTTACTTTGTTTTATGAATTCAATTATAAAAATACTGCAAATAACAAAACCTCCTGCATTTGTTCTATATTATGTGTCCAACAGTGAGATAGAGGAGGGAGAAGAGATTATAGAGCGTGTAACATCAGAGAGAGGAGAGGAAAATGGCGGAAAAGAGAACATCGGACTGTAAGTAGAGAGACAGTGACATATACTGATATTATAGATTGTAGATGATTGTAGATATTTGATAGTAAATTAGGAATGACTTGTTATAATGATTACAACAGTGGTCATTTATGAGAGCGTTACTACATATAGTCTATGTTATGTGTCCAGTAGTGAGGAAGAGGAAGGAGAAATGTACATGGCTCACATAATAACAGTGAGAGGAGAGGAGGATGGAAGCGGAGATAGCTTCGGACTGTAAGTAGAGAGATAGTGACATATACAGATATTATGGGATGTATACGATCGTAGATGCTTATTAGTAACTGATGAATGACTGATTATATCGGGGTAGGGATGGGGGAACATATAAAACATGGCTGCCCATACACTCGTCTGTAGTTCTACCTCTGTAAAGGGCTGAATGAATGTTATTTGGGGAGAAATAGGGGAATGAACCCACTCCAACACTCCCCATAAAAGAGCGATTACAACAGTGGTCATTTATGAGAGCGTTACTACATATAGTCTATGTTATGTGTCCTGTAGTGAGGAAGAGGAGGGAGAGGAAGAAATGGATGGAATAGAGTTGGAGAGTAGAGAAGAAGACCACAGCGCAGAGACCACCAGCCTGTAAGTACAGAGACAGTGACATATACGGATATTATAGGCTGCATATGGTTTAGTAGCTGATGAATGACTTGTTATCACTTAGACTGAGGAGGATACAAAACATGTTTGTACATATTGGGGGGTTATTGACTTGGGGGTCCCCTACACCAGGGTTATAGTAAGAACAATTTTCTGAGCTCCTGGTCTTGTCTGATTAGCGATGCCGCTTCAATGTGGCCATCATCTCCTCTACCTTCAACCTTGGTAGTCACAGTGGCCATCAGCAAAACCATTTCCAGTGCCCCATGGCCACTTTGGAAAGGCAAGAAAACGTGGATTTCTTTGGAATAAGACATCGGATCGCAGATATCAAGGTGTCATTTTATTCAACTTCCAGTGACCTACATGCCCATATAGACGGCTTAGGAGGGACGATCCTACTGACAGATTCTCTTTTAGTCATTGGAGTGACAGTATTTAGGACACACACTAGATGATATTTTCTGATATTTTCTAAGTTTCTCTGTTTCTAATAAAAACTTCATTTTTGTTACAGGCCAAAAGTAAAGACAGCGTGGGCCGACACTGAGCCAATGCCGTAAGTAATAAGAGCGATCATGGCGGCATTTACTCCAATGAGACCTTGGACTTTTGAACGATGACGTCATATAGTGACATAAGCGCCGCACATTACACAGGACAATATCACTGTGTATATCCTCATAGACTGATCAGGATGATAATGTGAACTGTCTGTATCTCAATTAGTTTGTTTGGATTTTTTTTAAGATGCAAACGTAAATGGTGGATACCAAAATGCTTCAAAAGATCGAGCAGGAGCCATGTCAAATACATGTAGGTACTTTACCCTCTTCCCACAAATGGACGCGCCCATATGTCCTAATTGCTGTCTTCTAGATGCAAAACTATTCAATGATTCATCCTGGCAGAAGATCAGTCACCATGAATGTGAAAGTGATATTTATACTAGGAGCTAATAATTAGTAATGACATCTATCCATATATCTACATCATGTAGAAATGTATAGGAGAGACTTTATGTTTATTGTCTGTGTCCTATTGGGACTAGGATTTGTTCCCGATAATTATTTTACAAGGTATTTATTTGTGATCATTTCTTCTATTTCTTCAGCAGCAGAAAAGATAAAGATGAAAAAGCACAACGTCCACCAAAGTAAGTAAAAGCTTCCCCCATTATAGTATGTGAAGTGTTGTTACACTGAGGCTCATAATATTGTGTCTTCCCTTTATATCTTTATACTATATTGTATATTTTAATGGAAGAAACCAATATTTAAATGTCTATCTATATATGTCCAGGCTTGGACTGGCCCACAGGAGAACAGGAGAATCCTCCGGTAGGCCGCCCCTGTGAAGAAGTTATTTTTGCATGTAGCTGAATAGTGGGCCTCAAGAATCACAGTTACTGGTGGGCCGTTGCCCATAATGGGAGAAAAGCATTTCCCGACTTCTAAACTCACCGACCCTCCCGTCCTTTCTTCTCCATTCTAAACACTATTGAACAATGTTTCGGCTTCCTCTTAGGCTCCTCAGAGCTTTCTTATGCTGCTTCAGCAGTACAGCGGCAGAGTAAAAAAAAAAAAAGGTAAGGTTTTTTTTCAAATAATTTTTTATTGAATGATTTTAAGATTGACAAAAAATCTATTCAGTATGATCTTAAGTTTTCAATAATTATTATATAAACAGTCGGGTGGTGACAAATGAGTTTTTTTCTTATGAAAAAACGGGCAATCATACACTGATGAAGGCGGGTAGGTTGGAGTATAAGAGGGGAGGTAGGAGGATGATGTCACAGTCAAGTTGTGATATTCAGTATGTGGTATGACCAGACTTCATTGCCCTCAGTCCTGCCAGCTGCTGTAAGTTTTCCTTTCTGGCCGATACACTGGCACACTACCGGTGGTGCACATGTGCAGGGCAGGAGGACAGGGTGTATCCCCGGCTGTATCTAGAGCAGCGGCTGTTGTGGTCGTGTGATCAGACTCCCTTCCGCGTATCACTTCACGTGGATTGAGACTCCGGTCGCATGTTCTGACGTTACACGGTTCATGACTTATTCAGAGAGTTGCGCCTGATCCCAAACTCTAATCATAGCATGCGCCAATCAAGTCTGCTCTATTAGCCAGTTTGTGCCGAAACAAGCACCAGGGTTGGTGTCACGTCAGGGGTAGGATAGTCCATGAGTATATACATATACTGTATATTTAGAGGTGTCCAACTGCCTATTTCTCCATGGTATTTCTATCATACTCTATGTCCAGTTTCTTGTCTATACTTGTCTATAGGCTCAGCTCTTTTGATATGCACTTGGAACATGTTGTTACCTTATTATTCTGGACCCCTATACCACCATTATGTAATGCGTTGCCTCCTGCTGTGTTTCATCATCCACTTCATGACTCACGTTTTAATTTATGATCTACTAAATTATTATTTTTTTTACACCAAGTGCCACCACTTAAGAACGGCAAGTGACCCCCTTATGTACATCCCGACCACCTGAAGGCCGCCTTTGTTCAGGAGAAGTGGAGTCGCAGGCACGGAGCATTTTTGACCCACATTAAGAATGTGTCATAGTTGGGCTGGGACTGCCAGCTGCTTCCTCCAATACTTGTCCCTGCAGGGGAGTCTGGCGCACCATTGACTGCACCAACCCATGGAAGCTCTGCAGAAGAAGCAGACAGGTTGTTGAGGCCATGACAGCAATTCTTCAGAAGTTTGGCTGTCAGGTTGAAAACCACTTCTGAAGGAAGAAAGGCAGAAAAGGTGGCACAGACACGGAGGAGCAGGGATCAAACCAATGAAGAAGTTGTCCAGGTACAGACACCCCTTTCAACCAGTGCTAGCTTTTTATCTCCTTAACAGATGGCCAGATGAAAAACCTACTGCTCAATGATCCCATGATCATTGGGCAGAAGATTAATGTGCCCCCCCAGCAATATCTTTGACATAGGTCATGACTTTGATGCAATCAAAGCCTGTTGCTACGCATTATTGCCGATATTTACAGAAAATCTACGGCTACCAATTCACTGCTCCATGCAAAATCCTCCCATTTGTCTTCCACTATAAGGGGGATTCCCATCGGCCAGTTCCTTAAGGCTAAGAGGATCTGCACAGAGGAACACAATTTTGAAAATCAGGCCACTAATCTAGTACAACGTTTCCTTGATAGGAGCTATAGTCGGAGACAAATTAGACGATGATATATGAAAGCCAAGGGGACACCAAGAGAACAATTAGTCTATAATATGCCAAAAAAAGATTCCTGCAAAGAATGATAATGCAGTACGCTTCATATCCACACCCCGCAAACAATGCGATGAACTTACATCAATTATGAAAAAGCATTGGAAGGTTTTATTTACAGATCCCATATTGTCTAAAACTCTCCCGATAGCCCCATCAATGGTGGCAAAGAGATGTAGGAACCTTAGGGACATATTTGTCCACAGTTTTTACGATCCAGCTCGTAATAACAAAAAACCTTCCAGTAATACCATCCTTAATGGTTTCTTCCCTTGTGGCCTCTGTAAGGCCTGTTGGAATCTAATTAAGGCCAAAGATTTACAGAACTTCAATGGTACAAAAACGTTTGCGATACGTAGACATCTAAACTGCAGCTCTAAAGGAGTTATTCACTACGCCGAATGTCATTGGCAGAAGCTCTACTTTGGCCTTACCACCAGAGAACTGAAAATACAGGTAAGGGAGCATGTGTGGGACATCAAAAAAGCAAGTAATATTGATGACCCCACTGTACTTAAGACTATTCCGCATCATTTTAAGTTATACCATAATTGTAGCCCTAAAGGTCTTAAAGTTAGATCTATCGACCAGATTGATTTGGGTCAAAGGGGAGGGGATTTTGGAAAAGTATTAGCCCAGTTCGAAAGCCGATGGATCTTTCGACTGCACTTTAAGCCCACAGGGCCTTAACGAGACCCCCGGCTTTGGATCAATGTTGTAATGTTTATTTAATGCTAGTTAGGTTTCATGTGTTCTTAGGTGACTATTTTTATTGGTGTTTGCTTTTATCTCCTGGTGATTAATGCCATATTTTAACCTTCCCACTAGTGATGAGCGAGTATGTTCTGTTAACCCTTTCGGCGCACTTGCTCAGGCGAACGATGAGTATCTTCAGCGTTCTCAGGTGTTATGCTTCAGTCTCTCTGAAACAGCTTTAATACATGTGAGGAATGTCTGTTTCTTAAGCATTCCTCACATGTATTAAATCTGTCAAACAGTCGCAAATCATGGACACAGAGAGAATGAAACATAACACCCAAGCACGCTGAAGATGCTCGGTGTTCGCCTGAGCATGCTCGCCGAAAGGGTTGACAGAGCATACTCGCTCATCACTACTTCCCACATCTTTTTCATTTAGTTTTCTGTTTTTTGGCACCAAGTAATCCGAGTACTTGTATTTTCATTAATATCATTGTATCTTTTGACTTCAGAGCGGAGCACCTTTATCCTCAACTCTGCCATTTACTTACCCTTATTTTGGGTTCCCATGGGAGAGTTCGCTGTAACATGGATGGCAATATTGGCTGAAAAGAAGAAGCAATGAAGACTGCATTTCCAGAATTACCTGAGGTTTAGCTCCTGCGAGAGTATTTGTAGGACATCGTTGGCAACACTGTTTGCAAAAAGGAAAAGAAGAAGATGAGATTCCTGAAACCACATGAAATGGACTATTTTCCCCCCACATCCTGTCCTCCACTTACCTGTATCCTGGGTTCCCCTCTGGACAGGTTGTTAAGGCACGAATAGCAATTTCTCCTGCAAATAAGATAAAAGAAAAAGACTCTTTTCTAAGATATGTGAAGATTTTGGGTGACCTCCAATAATAGACAGGATTGTGATGAGACTTGGCGGTAACCTGTTTAAGATCTATATATTGGTTTTCGTTATATCTTATAGATGTCTCCCCCTTTTTTGCAATGTGTAGTAAAGGCTTGGGACAATTATAGGGTTGCAGCCGATAGGCACCCATTTATTAGGATTTGGATTGTTGTTGCTGGCTATACTATAGAGGTGTTTCTCTCCCAATGGTTTGGGGGCTTGCAGCATTGTAACTGACAGGCATTATTTAGTAATCTCTGTGTTGCACACCATTCACTGCCAAAAATAGCACCAACACCGGTGGACCCCACAGAGTCGGTGAACGTCTGCAATTCAGAGTTGGAGACTTCAGCTGACTGACAACAAGTGCGACTATTAAAATTGAGGAGAAAGTGTTTCCAAACATTCAAATCCTTTTTCATTGAACTGGTAACCATAATACGGTGCTCGGACATGGATATTCCCCTGGTAGCCAAAGACACCCGCCGGGAAAATACTCTACCCATGGGCATTACTCGGCACTTATGGGGACTGAACATGCACGCGATGCCCCGCTACAGTCAATCCCGCAGCTGTTCCAAATTTGCCCTGGTACAATATCACGTCAGTTGATTTGAATGCTGACCGCCCCTTCTAGGATTACGCCTATCCTTGGCACTGTTCCTTTCTGCTCCTATGCATTAAGCAACCAGATTGGATAGATCACACTATATATACACTGGCCCCTTAGAGTACTGACACAGCCCCGGAAGAAGCGTGATGCAAAACGGCGTACGGGTTCTGAGAGGTGAAGCTATACACTTGCGTCTTGTCCCTGACATACCACACAAATACAATTAATTTACTACTACCCCTAAATGATCCCTTGTTTGTATGTTATTGTGATGGAAGTATATGTAAGCAGAGCTGTACTCATTTAGGTACTCTGTTAGGATGTATTGGTAGATAGGAGCTTAATGACCACCAAAGTATACAGGCCCTTTACTTTATATTATCTTTATCTTTGGCTGGTAGTAATTAGCATTTGGATATTTATCATTCTGGTAATACGTACCCCACCATGCACTGTTGGCACTTTATGGATATTTCCATCTATATACTACCAATTTTTTGAATTGTCCATTGTTCGGCTCTGTTCTAGCTCCTAGTCATACCTGTTAGGATCTTTATTTATGTAGTAATTTTATATTGATGCAACGCAGCTTTACATTGCACCTCTCTGCATTGGAGGTTTCTTGTCCCCACTCGCTTCTTTCTTTACTGTTTTTTTTAAATTAGCATTTATCAAATAAAATTGATTTTACTGATCTAGAGTCTCTGTCATCCAGTAGTATAGATCATGCTGCATAGGATTAAGTGGATACCATGATCTATTAAATAGGCATAATTAGAGCCAGAAATACTAGTCAATATGAACTAGTACACTCCGCCAAGAAGTGACCAGTAGAGTCAAAGGTAAGATTTACCACTCAGGACCATTCACATTGGAGCTTGATGAAAAATTGTATTAAGAATATTTTGGCCAATTGTCCTCCAGATTCTTTTCTACAGAAGTTTTTATCTTCTTAACCGACTTTCACAGCATGATGAACACGGAATTTAAGAGATCTATTTGTTAGAAGCCATTATAAGACAAAAAACAACCCTCTGGTCCTCAATAGGTCTGCATTCCCTGTGGAAGAGTTGTGGCCTGCTTGAGTATCGAGGACGCCACTGATTTGGCTGATTCCACTGGCAATAAAAGCGATCATGTTACTCAGACTATTACCTGCACCACCCAAGCAGTGATTTACTGTTCCACCTACACATGCCCCAAAATATCTGTGGGACTCACTACCCAGGAAATAAAAGTGAGAGTGAGGGAACACGTCAGGGATATCCTAGCAGCAAAGTTTGAAAAGGATCTGGATCATTTATGAATAAGGATAAGGGAATAGTTGAAGTTCTGATTCTGGTACCCGACCAAACTTTAGTCCAAAGTTTGATTCGAGTACCAGAACTTTATCCAAACTAGAACCTGATTGAAATCAATGTGGACCTGAACTTTGTAGCTGGAAAATTCTCTCTCTTGGACAAGACCGTGTTCATAGTTTAGCGCCGGACACTAAGTGTCCGGTACGAAACCTGAACTTTCCAGTTTCTGTTCTCTATTTATGAACCATTCTCAGACATGTTAACCCCTTTACCCCCGAGGGTGGTTTGCACGTTTATGACCAGGACAATTTTTACAATTCTGACCACTGTCACTTTATGAGGTAATACCTCTGGAACGCTTCAGTGGATCCCCCTGATTCTGAGACTGTTTTTTCATGACATATTGTACTTCATGATAGTGCTAACATTTCTTCAATATGACTTGCGTTTATTTGTGAAAAAAAAATGAAAATTTTGAATATTTTTGCAATTTTCAAAATTTTCATTTTTATGCCCTTAAATCAGAGAGATGTGTCACACAAAATAGTTAATAAATAACATTTCCCACGTGTCTACTTTACATCAGCACAGTTTTGGAACCAATTTTTTTTTGTAAGGAATTTATAAGGGTTAAAAGTTGAGCAGCGATTTCTAATTTTTCCAACAAAAAATTGGTTGGACTACAGGTCAGTCTAATAGATCTGACAACCTCTACCTGCCCCTGAAGGATCGCCTTCAGTAGCACTGTACCTTCAAGGACTCCTATATCCATTATATATACGGTACTATTTACTATATATCTCCTGCATTTTATTGCACCTAAAGATACCCCCAGCAAGCTCTGGCAGATTCTCACACCCACTGTGGCATTTTTTCCTTGTCCCTTACACTTCTTTCCCCTAGCCCCCACTGGGCCAATCTTCAAAAAAATTCCCAGACCGATACACCAGGAGTGAATACATCCACCTGGCAGTCCACCTGATACTCCAGGTAACGGCTGCTTGTACACCCCCCATAAACCAAGTGTACCTTAAATCATTCTAGGATAATACTATTGTGCCAACGAACTAACTTCCAGAGACCCCAAGCAAGTCCCCAACCAGGATCCACACAAACCCCACCTAGGGTTAATAGAAGATAAACAATACCCGCACCCTTCCACAGGTACGTCCCTGTCCTTCTAACTTCTTTTAAACTTACCCTAGCATGTAATTCATATTAACTTCATTCTTCCTCTCTTCTCTTAATAGGATCCACCTTAATCTACATCCAGGTCTGAACAATACCCCAGGACCCTTTGTGCCTTATTTTTAGCATTTTATCTACTATACGCATGTAGATATTTTTAATTGTATCTTTTATCTAAAAATAAAACTTTATTATTTTACTCCTCCACTGTCTATGCTCTTCAATTAGATCAGCGCTAATTTTATTATTATTTTTTATTGTATTTTCTAATACCATATATATATATATATATATATATATATATATATATATATATATATATATATATATATACAGTATATATAGATTTTTTTTTCAATTCACCTTGAATTTATTATCTTCTAATTAAAATTTAGGGACCACATCACATTTGAAGTGACTTTGAGGGGCCTTTATAACAGAAAATACCCAAAAGTGACACCATTCTAAAAACTGCACCCCTCAAGGTGCTCAAAACCACATTCAAAAAGTTAATTAACCCTTCAGGTGCTTCACAGGAATTTTTGGAATGTGGAAGAAAAAAATGAACATTTAACTTTTTTCACAAAAATGTTACTTTAGACCCCAATTTTTTTTTATTTTTGCCAGGGTATCAGGAAAAAATGGACCACAAAATTTGTTGTGCAATTCCTCCTGAACACGCTGATACTCCATATGTGGGGAAAAAACACTGTTTGGGTGCACGGCAGGGCTCGGAAGAGAAGGAGTGCCATTTGACTTTTTGAACGTAAAATTTGCTTGAATAATTAGCGGACACCATGTTGCGTTTGGGGAGCCCCTAGGATGTGCCTAAACAGTGGAAACCCCCCACAAGTGACACCATTTTGGAAACTAGACCCAGCAGGGAACTTATCTAGGTGTGTGGTGAGCACTTTGAACCCCCAGGTGCTTCACAGAAGTTTAGAACATTGAGAAGTAAAAATAAAATTTTCACATTTTTCCAACAAAAATGTTTTTCAGCCTTCAATTTAGCATTTTCATAAGGATAACAGGAGAAATTGCCCCATGCAATTTGTTGTACAATTTCTTCTGAGCACGCAGATGCCCCATATGTGGGGGAAAACCACTGTTTGGGTGCACTGCAGGGTTCGGAAGAGAAGGAGCGCCATTTGACTTTTTGAATGTAAAATTTGGTTGAATAATTAGCGGACGCCATGTTGCTTTTGGAGAGCCCCTGATGTGTCTAAACAGTGGAAATCCCCCACAAGTGACACCATTTTGGAAACTAGATCCCTCAAGGGTTTTATCAAGGGGTATAGTGAACATTTTGAACCCAGAGGCACGACACAGAATTTGATAACATTAGGTCATCATATTGAATAAGTTGTCATTAGTCTTGAGCGCAAGTGCTCGCTACTTGAGTTTGCATCGGGTACTCAGGTATGCACCATGTATCACGGGTGCTCGATTGACATGCTCGAGTCCCCGCCCGGCATGTTTCATGGTTATTAGACACCCAAAAAAAAACATGTGGGGATCGCTCATGCATGGCAGGCAATCCCCGCAAGTTTTTTTTTGGCTGTATAGCAGCTGCACAACATATGGGGTGGAGACTCGAGCATGTCACTCGAGCACCCACGATACTTGGTGCATACCCGAGCACCCGATGCAAACTTAAGTAGTGAGCACTTGCGCTCAACACTAGTTGCCATATCGTTGTCATTCTTTTTCTTTACTTTTGAAAAAATCCCAACCCCAATGCAACCCCAACCTTAATACAACTCCAATCCTAACCCTAGCACAAACCCAACTCTAACCTTAGCCCAACCCTAACCCTAGCCCAACCCTAACCCCACCCTAACCCTAGCCCAACCCTAACCCTAACCCTAGCCCAACCCTAACCCTACCCTAACCCAACCCTAACCCTAGCCCAACACTAACCCTAGCCCAACACTAACCCAACCCTAACCCTAGCCCAACCCTAACCCTAGCCCAACCCTAACCCTAACCCAACCCTAGCTTAACCCTAACCCTAGCCCAATCCTAGCCCAACCCTAACCATAGCCCATCCCTAACCCTAACCCAACCCTTACCCTAGCCCAACCTTAACCCTAACCCTAGCCCAACCCTAACCCTAGCACAAACCTAGAGTTTATTTTTTACGCCGTTCCTCGTGCAGTATAATTGATTAGACGACTTTATTATTTGGGTCGGTGTGATTACAGCGATACCAGATTCATATCGTTTTTTTATGATTGACAGCTGTCACACACTAAAAGACGCTTTTTTTGGTAAAGACTAGTTTTTGCATTGCCATATTTTGAGAGCTATAATTTTTCCATATTGTGGCCGACAGAGTCATGTAATGGCTTGTTTTTTGCGGGACAAGTTGACGTTTCTATTGGTGCCATTTTCAGGCATGTGACATTTTTTGATCGCTTTCTATTCCGATTTTTGGGTGGCAGAATAAACAAAAACCAACAATTCTGTAATTTTTTATTTTAATGCTGTTCTGCGTGTGGCAAAATTGATAAGGCAATGTTATTCTTTGGGTCAGTACGTTTACAGCGGTACCCCATTTATATCCCTTTTTTTATTGCTTTATTCTGAGAGCTATAACTTTTTTATTTTTCGGCTGATGGAGCTGTATGGCGGCTTGTTTTTTTCAGGACAAGATGACGTTTTCAGTGGTGCCAATTTTATTTGCATTCGTCTTTTTGATCGCGTTTTATTGCATTTTTTGTTTGGCGGTATGATGATAAAGCATCGTTTTTTGCTTCGGTTTTTTTTTGTTTGTTTTTTTACCGTGTTTTTTAAAGGGGTTAACCAGTGGGATATTTTTATAGGTTAGGTTTTTCCGGATGCAGCGATACCACATATGTGTACTTTTATTGTTTTTTTTTTTTTTTCACAATAATATTTATTTTTGGGTACAGTATATTTTTATCTTTTTGGATTATTTTTCCCATTTTTTTTATTTATTTTTTTTTTTTTCACTTTCTCACACTTTTCTAAGTTTTACACATTCTCCCACTATGGGACTTTCATTTTTTACATTCTGATCGCCTGTATAGCACAGGAACGCAGGAGCATCCCTGTGCTATACAGGCAGTCACTGCTGCAGAGGGACCGCTCCCTGCACATGGTACCGGGTGTCAGCTGTGACAATCAGCTGACACCCTGCGGCGATCGCACAGCACCGCTTATGTGCGGGCGCAATCACCATTTGAAGTAATAGTACGTCATCGGCCCAATAGGCCCAGGGCACCATGACGAGTATTACCACAAATGTTAGAAAGGGGTTAAACAGTACCATCAGTGTAATCCATCCATTCTACATGTGAGAGACATTCACTAGATTCGTCCAGGTATTAGAGGGGGCAACATTAATAGCCTCCGCACATAGTGAGCGAGCAAATGGTTCTGGCTCCCAAACTAGGCAACCTCATCAATGAGACCCTTAGTTTTGCTCCTTTCCTCTGATTATTCGTTCTCAATAGGTCGCACCTATGTTCCTTTACTTTCTGCTAATTTATTGTAGAATTTTTGTTTTGTCTACAGTTTTTATACTTCAGCAAAGAGATGGTTGTCCTGACCTGAGAATCCCCTCCAAGTTGATGGCTGATACAAAGCAACCTCTTATACAGCGATGGAGGCGGGGTAGGTAAGTGTATAGGACGGGAGATGGAGGGATTACATCACAGTCAAGGTGCAATATTCAATACCAGCTTTATTACCTAGGTCCTTCAAACTCAGGTTTAAGTCACATGTGATAGTTGGTATAATCTAGCTTCAATGCTTGAGCTCCACATCTAGGACTTCAGCCAGGGTTGCCAAAAACTGAAAAACGTATTGTGGTGTCTGTTTGACCAATGATATAATTCTTTAAGACTACAAATGGGAGTGAGAATGAGACTAAAGACAATTTCCAGAAATTTCAACGGAAAGTTGAATTTAAAGAAAACCTTTCAACAAATTTTTCATGTTAAGCTGGACACGGGATAATACATTTTTTTTTTGTTTTTTTTTAATATCTCATCATCGTCGCAGAAATTTACCAATCAATTATTTGGCACCTAATGAGTTCACTTTAGTTAAGTCCAAGTGGGTGTTATTAGATAGTCTTCACTGGGGCGTGTACTTCTGCCTTCTTTATGATACTGACCAATCATAAGAAGGCAGCAACATAGAAATGCACAAGAACCTGTGATGAGATCATCAGATTCACATGACCTTTGTCCACATGCAGGGCCGGCTCCAGGTTTTTGTGGGCCCCGGGCGAAAGAGTCTCTGTGGGCCCCTTTAACACATACCACGCTTCATGATGCACAGATACAGCAGAGAAATATATATATATATAGTACAATGCAAAGATTTCACTTCTTACATTACATGAGTGATATCTATTGTAAATTCCACAATAGCTCAGAAACCGGTGAATCGCTCCATACAGAATAATAGCCCTCATAAAATGCTCCATACAGGATACTGGCCCCCATATTACGATCTGTACAGGATACTGGCCCCCTTATAATGCTCCATACAGAATACTGGCCCCCAAATAATGCTCCATGCAGGATACTGACCTCCATATTACGCTCTGTACAGAACACTGGCCCCCTTATAATGCTCCACACAGAATACTGAGCCCCAAATAATTCTCCATGCAGAATACTGACCTCCATGTTACGCTCTGTACAGGATACTGGCTCCCTTATAATGCTCCATACAGAATACTGACCCCCAAATAATTCTCCATGCAGAATACTGGCCTCCATATTACGCTCTGTACAGGATACTGGCTCCCTTATAATGCTCCATACAGAATACTGTCCCAAAAATAATGCCCCATGTAGGATACTGGCCCCCATATTACTCTCTGTACAGGATACTGGCCCCCTTATAATTCTCCATACAGAATACTGGCCCCAAAATAATGCTCCATGCAGAATACTGGCCCCCATATTATGCTCTGTACAGGATACTGGCCCCCTTTTAATGCTCCATATAGAATACTGGCCCCCAAATAATGCTCAATGAAGGATACTGACCCCCATATTGCGCTCTGTACAAAATACTGGCCCCCTTATAATGCTCCATACAGAATACTGGCCCCCAAATAATTCTCCATGCAGGATACTGGCCCCCATATTAAGCTCTGCACAGGATACTGGCCCCCTTATAATGCCCCATACAGAATACTGGCCCCAAAATAATGCCCCATGCAGGCTGTTCCCCCCACATAATGCCCCATGCAGTCTGTTCCCCCACATAATGCCCCATGCAGGCTGTTCCCCCCACATAATGCCCCATGCAGGCTGTTCCCCCCCACATAATGCCCCATGCAGGATGTCACCTCTCCCTTCCCTTATAATGCCCCATGCAGGATGTCACCCCCTTATAATGCCCCATGCAAGATGTCACCCCCCTTATAATGCCCCATGCAGGATGTCACCCCCACATAATGCCCCATGCAGGATGTCACCACCTTATAATGCCCCATGCAGTATGTCACCCCCCTTATAATGCACCATGCAGGATGTCACCCCCACATAATGCCCCATGCAGGATGTCACCCCCTTATAATGCCCCATGCAGGATGTCACCCCCACATAATGCCCCATGCAGGATGTCACCCCCCTTATAATGCCCCATGCAGGATGTAACCCCCCCTTATAATGCCCCATGTAGGCTGTTCCCCCCCACATAATGTCCGAGCAGGATGTCACCCCCCTTATAATTCCCCATGCAGGATGTCACCCCCCCTTATAATGCCCCATGCAGGATGTTGCCCCTCATATAATGCCCCATGCAGGATGTCACCCCTCATATAATGCCCCATGCAGGATGTCACCCCCTCTTTTAATGCCCCATGCAGGATGTCACCTCCCCCCCCATATAATGCCCCATGCAGGATGTCACCTCTCCCCCCTCATATAATGCCTCATGCAGGATGTCACCTCTCCCCCCCATATAATGCCCCATGCAGGATGTCACCCCCTCTTATAATGCCCCATGCAGGATGTCACCCCCCCATATAATGCCCCATGCAGGATTTCACCTCTCCCCCCCATATAATGCTCCATGCAGGATGTCACCCCCTCTTATAATGCCCCATGCAGGATGTCACCCCCCCTTATAATGCCCCATGCAGGATGTCATCTCTCCCCCCTTTATAATGCCCCACACCTCCATATATTAAAAAACAAAAAATCAAATACTCACCTCACTTCTCACCTGCTGCCGCTGCTCCGGACTCCTCCCCGTCGCCGTCATCTTCCCGCTCTGCGCTGTGACGGCTCAGGAGAGGGCGCGGTGTAAAGATGTCACCGCACCCTCAGACCTGAGACGTCACAGTGCAGCAGCCGCGGAAGAGACCGGAGCTGCTGCGGAGGCACGAGGAGAGGTAAGTATTGTGCCGGCTGCTGGGGCCCTGAGCAAGCGGGGCGAGCGGGCGCTGGCACAGCACCGCTCATGGGTCCCATAGCGCGCAGGGGTTCCCAACAGTGAGTGGGCCTCTCCTCCTGCTCAGGGCCCCGGCACTTGCCCGGGTGCTGACGCCGGCCCTTTCCACATGCCCGGCCAATCAGATTGTGCAGCTTAAATAATCATTAACTCCAGTTAATATTTCCAGGACTTCAATGCTGTGTAATTTATCTTTAGTGCTTATTTAGGCTGCACACTCTAGCTGGCAGGGCATGTGCACAAAGGTCATGTGGCCCTGATGACATCATCACATTTACTTCTGAATCTCCATGCTGGTGTGGCGCCCCTTCGGGTTCAGTCGCCACAGAGGTACTGCATCTCACCCAGAGGTGTGGTACCCCACTCTCAGGTAAGGATAGAGTACTGCCCGGGACCCACCCACCTGCATCCAACACTGCACCATTCCAGACCAGCAGGCAGGGCAAGATGCACGTGCACAGTGCTGAGCCCTGTCCCTTGTTGGGGGGGAACCTAGAGAGGGGGAACCATGTAGTGGGTGTGGGTGGAGGAAGCAGTTAAGGGGAGCACCGTCAGTAGAGGTATAAGAAGGGGAACCATCTTGTAGGAGACAGTTCAGTCTGAGGAGAGAGGCAGAAGAGAGAGAGAGTGTTGGGAGCACGTCTGCTCAGGAGGAGAGGAGGAAGGAGCGGGCCTAGACTGAGAGGCCCAGGACAGACTGAGAGGAGAGGACGGGAGCAGAGGGAAGGCTCCAGAGAGACAGAGGGGATCCCAGGGGCACGGGAAGTGCAGGAAGCCACCCATGCGCCCGAATCTACATGGACGTGGAGGGATCAGGCCGCAGAGGGGACCGGCCCCTAACTAGTGGAGAACAACCAGGCTCAGCTAGAAACCAGAGGCTACTGTACTTTCAGGGTGCAGCTGCTCACTACCGCAATTATATCGCCGAAAAGGTGACCGCATAGGGTCCAGGGGATTGCACGTCGCCCGTCAAGATCCGAGGTTACCGGCTTGGGACACTGATTGTGAGGCGCAGGGCAGGTGGGTGAGAGCCAGCGCAGGAAGACGACCGAGGAAGGCACATAGAACGGGGTCCCATTAAGTGCTCCTGAAATACCTGAGAGATTGCTGAACACCTTCCTTGGTAAACACAGGACGGCGTGGGAGGTTACACTGGCGCTGGCAACCTGGAGTCTGAACAACTGTGAGTAAACCTTGAAGACAGCACCCCACTGTGTCCTAGAATTATTGCTGCGCCATCACCAGCCCTGCACTACACCGCACCAACAACATCCACCTCATAACAGCACCATATCACCATATCCTTCCCTGGAGCTAAGCTCTGCCTGTGGAGAGCTGACCCAACTCTGCTGCGTCACCATCAGCTCCAGAGGATCTACACTGCAGCGGCGGCTCCCATATAGCCGCATACCAGAGGTGGCGTCACGAACATTATCTATAAAAACTTTAATCCCCTTTTACTTTTCCCTTTTTATTGACTGCCCTGGATCACAGACCGGGTCACTGCCACGGTGACATCCCCCAGCATCGACCGGCCCGGCTACCGAGTACCCCACGGCCCAGGGGGCGCGTCATAAACACAGCATGGACAGAAAGTGGAGCACACGAAACGTATAGGTCTAGAGAATCCCAAGACACAGGTGTGTCTCAATCAGCCTTAAATAGGTTTAAGGAGATGTTGTCATTGATCCACACCAAGCAACCTGCAAACCTCGACGTGGCAAACAACAGAGGGCAGAAGAAGGGAGTGAAGCCCAGGATACCCGGGACAGGAGTGTAACATGCAGGCGCAAACGTTGCAAACGGCAGCCGATGAACTGAATGGTGGTGTGATTCTCTTCCAAAGATGGACACTATCTTGGTATTCAGGGCTAGACTCCCCCATTCCTTTACTCCATAATGCTTTCACTCCCTGGTGAGTTGTATAATCCAGCATTATACAAGGTCCTCATTCATTTAACATAGGAGTAGCATCACAGAGATCTGCATCTCTGTTTCATCCACTAGCATAATGGCAACCAATACTGCACCTCCTTCCTTGGATATGTGCTGGAAATTAGGTCCCATGGATTCAGGCTTCTTGTAACAGCATCTACATCTAATGACTGAACTTCTCTGCAGCATTCCTGAACTGTAGTCTATTTATTAACTAAACTATACCCACTTACTAGAACTTTTTAGTAAGGATGTGCATTTCCTCATGGAGAAGGCATTTCCAGCCGAGGTAAATACTAAATACAATATTTAGAATAGCTTGGATTAACCATTTAGGGCAAATAAGGACTCATTTAGGGACTGATTAATACCTATTTTAAAGTTAATCCTATATTATGGTAATTCTGGTGCCATTGGTGAGGCAAATCCTGGACTGACGTCATTTTGTGGTTCAGATTCGTCATAGGAACAGTCAAAATGAAAGCAGTGTTTGCTCAGAAATGAAGGACACAGGTGTGTAATGCTTTCTCTACTATGAAACTGCAGAAAAAAAATGCTAATATTCATTCTTGTTTCTTCTATAATGTAGAAGTATTTACAATATTGTTATCCCAGAGATCAATTCATGAACTGTCCATGAAATGAAAGGTTGTACGTAAAGGCTGTAAGATAAATGAAGGGTATTACACTCTGCAATGTGAAAATGCTGCTTTCAATGGGCCGCTAACTTTTACAAACCAGATTCATTACAAGATACAGGTTTGTTCGTAACTGATGAAATCTGAAGGCATTTGCCATCTTCTGTGGTCGTGAATTTCATTCTGCCTATTGTATATCTGAAAAGCTGTGTGGCTACAAATGTCACCACCATTACGGTCCTTGCACAATCTGACCCATTCTTTTCCCAGGCTACTGTACTCCTTATGTCATTTAGGACCTAAGAAGAAATGAAGTGATTACCGCAGTGAGATGTGTCTGCGCTCATAATAAATGAAGAAGAAAATGAAGCACTTTAACGGTGGCCGCTAAACAATGTACGGAGCTGTGGTTATCTGCCCGCCCCTGCTGATCTTAGATTGATAACCTCTCCTATGGATAGGTCATCATCATCAACAGGGGTGGATTAAGAGTAGCAAGGCCCCCCCACACACACACACACACCTGATGTATCACATGACTTCTCACATGATCCCCCTTTGATAGATCATGTGATAGTTCATGTGAAATTAATTCTGCACAATATTAATATATTAATGATAATTTTTTTTTTTATATTAATTGTATGACTTAATATTGAGCACAATTAAGTATGCTGACACCCCCCTATGTATGTAGGGTCTCATACTGTATAATATGTGTGTCACCCTACCTGGATGCCACAAGTGTAATTAAAGCTGTGTCTGAGAGCAAGGGGGAGGTTCTCTGGTCAGGGGAACATTAGCATGCAATGCCTCCTGTCTCAGGCCAGTAGGGGGAGCAGGCTGCCCCTATAAAAGCTGGAACTGGGGACAGGGTTAGGGAGAACTGGATTGCCTGTCTCAGCTTTGAGATGTGTCCCAGAGCAGAGCAGGGACAGAAAGTTGATTGCACCTAAGAGGAAGTGAGAGAGCCACCAGCCAGAGACAAGAGGCGAAGCAAGCCTGTCTTGGCAGAGAAAAGACTTAATTTTACCAGACTTTGGTGTCTGAGGCTGGAAGGATTCCACATCCCCCAGCAGAGAATCAGTTCGCAAGGGACTGTACTTTCCTTGGCCTAAGAAGCCTGAAGGCCCTGCCACAACCGAAGGGACCAGTAAAGCCGTACCAGGCTGGGAGCAGAAAGGAACCCACGTCGCAGGCCATACAGGCGAGAAAGCACGGAAAGCTCGGAAACGTGGGCTGTTACTCTATAAGGAGGAGATAGCCAGAAGGAGCGCAGAAAGCACGGTAGGCCTACACCCTCACCCTGACCAGGGCCAATTTCCCCGTTGCTCTCAGACATCCAGGTCCCCTCCTAGCTGGGACTGTTTGTGGGTCAGTTTTCCGTTTAGTAAAGACCCTGAACTGCAACCTGTTGTCTGTGTGCTCCTTGCTCCTCCAGCACTATCAGCACTGGGACTCTCACTACCATCACTCCCACCATCCACTATACTGCCCTGGGGCCGCACTCTTCCCGTGGGGAGTCACATCACCTCAGCTGCACCCATCATCAGCCCCAGCGGACTGCCTTGCAGCGGCGGTTCCTAATAACCGCAAATCCACGGGTGGCGTAGTCGGACATAATCAATATAACGGACTACCACTGGCCTGACCACCCTGAGCCACGGAACCGGGTTGCCACTACTACTCCCATCATTCCCTATTGCCCGGATCCGAGTGCCCCACGGCCCAGGGGGCGAGTCAGCTTTGGCGTAGTCGGCAGGATTTCGTGCCCGCAACCACCGGGTACTGCGTGCCTGAAAAAGACTGTTGTAAACTTACCAGTGGCGAAGTTTCCCGCCGTCCGGAGTCTTTTCCCGCCATCCGGAGCCGATTCCCGCCATTAGACGCCATCTTGGACCGTTTCCCGCCGTCTTCTGCCGTCTTCCCGCCATCGGACGCCATCTTCAGGACGCCGCGCGGGAAGAAGAGGGGCGTGGACGTCAAAACCGCGCGAGATCCGAAGCTCCGCCCCACGCACCGACGCTGCGCAAGGTCCTGGAAGGGAGAGAGAGCGACGCTGACGTCATCGGAGTGCGACGCCAGGTCCTCGTCCAGAGCAGCAGCGGAGCCGCAGCCTACAGAAGAGGATCGTCGGAAGGTAGGCCACGCTTCACTAGGGGGGGAGGAAGATGTCGGACACAGAGGCGCCCACTACCACCAACGCAGCTGCAGCAGCGGTGATGCCCTTTTCCTTGCCCTACATCCCTGGAGCGGCCTGGCTGCCCAAATACTCAGGGGAGCCCCATGCCCTAACTGACTTCAAGGAAAGACTGTATAGTTTGTTCCAAGTTTACCCCCTGACAGAGGAACAGAAGGTCAGCATATTGACAGGGCAGTTAACTGGCGCAGCCCAAAGGGAGGTAAAATCATGGCCCATTGAGGAGAAAGGGACTGTGAAGGGTATTCTAGCCCGGCTGCGGGGTACCTTTGATACACGTACCTCCGCTGAGATTAAAATGAGGTTCTACGGATGTAAGCAGCGGGCACAGGACAGCATCAGAGACTATGCCTTAAATTTACAGGAAGCCTTGAGGGCTATTCAACAAACTGACGCTGGCAGTGTGCAGGAAACCGATAAGCTGCTAACAGAACAATTCATAGAGGGTCTGCTGTCCAGCGCCCACAGGGCCCAGCTACGCCTCATGTTCTTCCAGAACCCCGACCTGACCTTTGCCCAATTTAAGGACAGGGCCATAAGGGTGCTCCGTGAATCTGCAACCAGTGGCGCTATAAACCCCCGGCGCCCTGCTATCACTTACCACCAGGAGGCGGCGCCCTCCTCTATGGACTCCGTGGAGGCTGATGCACAGGCCCTGAACCAAGCCCCGTCGAAAGGCCTGCACCACCAAGTCCTGGAGCTGACCAGGAGCGTCGCGGCGTTGACCAGGACCGTCCAGGCGTTGCAAGTGGACCCGTCAAGACCCATCAAGCTGGCTTCAAGTCCGGAGGATGTCCCGTGGCGTCGACAGAGGAGGATCCCGTCATTCCGAGGGAGGCCCACAGACCGCTACGCAGAGGATGGACAGCCCATTTGCCGTCGATGCAACCAGCCCGGACACATTTCCAGGTACTGTAATTTAAACGGGTCCAACCTGGGGCAGAGGGCCGACCCCCAGGCATAAGATCACCAGGCCCTTATAATTGGCGTGATAAGTACATTGGGGGGCGCCCGGTTTTACCCGTGGTGCTGGACGGTATCCCCATGAGCGCCTTGCTGGATACTGGGTCGCAAGTAACCACAATCCCTTATGTACTTTTTAAGCAGTATTGGACTGATGCTGATATCACACGGTATCCAGACAGTAACTTGAGCATCATCGCCAGTAATGGCTTACCCGTGCCGCAGATGGGGTTCAAGGAGATGACCATTAAAATTGGTAAAGTTGAACTGCCGGCACAGTGAGTGATTATTGTGGACATTGACCGTCATGAAAGTCACCCTAAAATAACTGTGGGTACTAACATCATTGAAAATTGTCTTTCAGAAGTAATTGTAATTCTACAACAGGTGGCGGTGAATGCTAGTTCCAGCCAAAAGAGAGTCCTCAACAAGGAGATAAAAGCCCTGATGAGACGGCAGCAGGTAGAACTGTCTGGTGGTGAGATCGGTAGCGTAAGACTCAGTGATCCATTCCCCATTTCCATGCCTCCCAAAAGTGAAATGATGATCTGGTGTCGGACTGCAATCGGGTTGAGAGGTAGAGACTACCAAGCCATGGTAGAACCCGTGTACTCAGACAGCAGGCCCACCATTTTGACAGCCCGGGGGGTGGTTGATGTCCGTCATGGGAGGGTGCCCGTCCGCATCCTCAACATTGGGGAGAGGGAAGTACACTTACCCAGGTACGCTACACTCGCCAAACTGTTTGTCGTCGAACACCAAGCTATCAGGGCCGTGGAACCCTTGCCTCCATCTCCACAGGCGGAGGGTAATGGCTCCCAGAAAAAAAAGGAGGACTGGTGCCAGAAACTCCACGTGGGTGCTGACTCCACTCCCCTGCACCAAAAACAAGGAGTCTACCGGGTGGTACAGGAGTACGAGAGAGTCTTTAGTAAGCACCCGCTAGACTTCGGCAGAGTAAAGGGGATAGAACACCACATCCCCACCGGGAGCCACCCACCAATAAAAGAGAGGCACAGACCTGTACCCCCTGCACATTATCAGAAAGCCAAGGGTATGCTAAGGGAGATGAAAGAAGCTGGGGTCATTAGAGACAGCTGTAGCCCCTGGACAGCCCCTTTGGTTCTGGTCAAAAAGAAAGACGGCACCATGAGAATGTGCGTGGACTATAGACAAATCAACCGTATCACCCACAAAGACGCATATCCGCTGCCTAGAATAGAGGAGTCTTTAGCCGCACTAAAATCTGCTAACTTCTTTTCTACTTTGGACCTTACTAGCGGGTACTGGCAGGTTCCTGTGGCAGAGGCTGACAAGGAGAAGACCGCCTTCACCACCCCGATGGGACTGAGTGAGTTCAACTGTATGCCTTTCGGGCTCTGCAACGCACCAGGGACCTTCCAGCGGCTGATGGAATGCTGTCTAGGGCACCGAAACTTCGAGACGGTCCTCCTTTACCTGGACGACGTGATCGTCTATTCGAAAACCTACGAGGACCACCTAAAGCACCTGGCCGAGGTGTTCGAAGCCCTGGCAGGCTATGGCCTGAAGGTAAAACCATCGAAGTGTCACCTGCTGAAACCAAAGGTCCAGTACCTAGGGCACGTGGTAAGCGCGGAAGGAGTGGCCCCCGACCCTGACAAGGTCACGGCAATCAAGAGCTGGCCAAGCCCCTCGAGCATCAAAGAGGTGAGACAGTTTCTCGGGTTGGTAGGCTACTACCGAAGGTTCATCCCCGGGTTCACTAAGATGGCAGCTCCTATGCAGGACCTCCTGATCGGACAGTCCAAGTCCAGAAGTCAAAAGCCACCCTTCAAGTGGGATAAACCGGAAGAGGAGTCCTTCCGCCAGCTAAAGTTGGCCCTCACTGGGGATGAGATCCTGGCCTACCCTGATTACGGCCAGCCTTTCATTCTCCACACAGATGCCAGTAATGTGGGACTGGGAGCCGTACTGTCCCAAAACCAACAGGGCAGAGAACGGGTGATCGCATACGCCAGCCGGAAGCTGAGGCCCACCGAGAGGAACCCGGAGAATTACAGCTCCTTCAAGCTAGAATTCTTGGCGGTGGTGTGGGCCGTGACGGAACGCTTCAAGCATTACCTGGCCTCCGCAAAGTTCACCGTGTACACGGACAACAACCCGTTGACACACCTGGACAATGCAAGACTGGGTGCCCTGGAACAGCGGTGGATGGCCCGTCTCTCCAACTATGACTTCGTGATCAAGTACCGGGCAGGCAAAACCAACGCCAACGCGGACGCCCTATCAAGGATGCCTCACTTACCTGAAGGTGACGAAGACCCAGAAGAGCTGGAAGAGGTAGAACTACCCGCGTTTCACCGGTATGGAGCCGCTCAACACTCTCACCGCGTGAAGGAGGAGGATCTAACAACTGTGATGATGAATCCCCTACCTCACCACAGCTGGGCCGAAACCCAAGATAGTGACCCTGCTGTCCGCCTGGTGAAAGATCTGCTGACCCGGGAAGACGTCCGCCTAGATCCAGATGCCCCAGAGGAAGCCAAGCAGCTATGGAAGGAGAAGAGTAAGCTGTTCCTCTACGAAGGCAAGTTGTGCAGAAGGATTGTCAACCACCGGACGCACGAGCTGACCTGGCAAGTCGTGGTCCCAAGGCGAGATGCAGCTATGGTCCTGGGAGCTTACCATGACAGAGCGGGACACTTCGGTTGGAAGAAACTGGAGTTCCTACTAAGAGGAAGGTTCTTTTGGGTCGGCATGAGAGGAGCTGTGGAAAAATGGTGCAGAGACTGTGGCCCTTGTCACCTAAGGAGGAAGGACCGTACCAGCCAGAAGACACCCTTGAGGCCCATCGTCACCACGCAGCCTCTTGAGCTGGTAGCTCTGGACCATGTCAAATTGGCTCCCAGCCGGTCAGGATACATCTATGCCCTGACAATCGTGGACCACTATTCCCGTTTTCTAGTGGTGGTCCCGGTAAAGGGCTTGACAGCCCAAACAGCGGCCAGAGCCTTCCAGCAATATTTCTGCCGTCCACACGGGTATCCGGAACAGGTCCTGACAGACCAGGGTCCAGCGTTCGAGGCTGAAATCTTCCAGGAGTTCTGTAACCTCTATGGCTGTAAGAAGATTCGGACAACGCCTTACCACCCCCAAACCAACGGGATGTGTGAGAAGATGAACAATATAGTCATTGATCTCCTGAAGACGTTGCCCCTGGAGGAACGCAGCCTGTGGCCAGAAAAACTGCCGGACCTGGTAGACATGTACAACAATATCCCGGTGAACGCTACAAACTGCACCCCGGCTTACCTGATGCGAGCTAGACCGGGTAAGCTGCCCGTAGACCTGGAGATGGGAGTCCTAATACCTGAGGACACCTCCCCGGATGCGGACTGGGATACGGAAAGGCAACTGCAGTACAAGAAGGTACAGGAGAGTGTGGAGAAGAGCCTGGCCCAGGTGAGAGAGAAGCAAGAAAGACTCTTCAATCAACACGCCCCTGCTAGTCCCCTAGAACCTGGTGAGCAAGTCCTAAAGCGGAAGAGAAGGCTACATAAGTTGGACGACCAGTGGGAAAGGGAACCCTACACCGTACTGCAGTCTGACCATGACAACCCAAAGGTGTGCGTAATCACCAAGGATGGAGGAGAAACCACTAGTGTCGTCTCCAGAGACCACCTCAAAAGGTGCCCCGAGCAACTCCGTAGTGCAGAAGAGGATCAGAGTGACCTTGAACCCGCAGAGGACAAGGAAGAAATGATCAGCACCATTCTCGGAGAGTTCCCTCAGTCCTGGACTCGCATAAATGATGCCATAGTGGTACCTGTCCTGCATTTCCTGCAACCGGCACAGCAACAACCAACATCAGAGCCGGAAGGTGAAGAGGAGCAAGCGGTTCCAGAGGCAGAAGAGCCTGTACCAGCAGCCCAGGAGAGTCAACCCTCTGCTGACAGTGAGCCTGCCATGCCTGCGGTAAGCCAAAGAACCCGCAGACAGCTGCCTGCCCTACCTGTACACCCAGCTGGTAGCTGTACCCCTAACGCTAGTGGGGAGAGCCAGGTTGGTCCACCACCAGACAGTGGGTTAAGGAGGTCAACCAGGAGCACAAAGGGACAGATACCCGCTCGCTGGAGAATATAGAGTGTACTAAATTGTAAATAACCTTGTTGCCAAATGTTAAAATGTTTGCCAAAGTTACCTGCATGTTTATTAATAGTGTGTTTCAGTTTCTTGCAGCTACCGTAAGGACTCACAGGTTATGGACTTTTTATAACCGGGACCTTGTATGGACTGCGTTCGGAGCTTAACCCAGGAATGAACTAAGACTGTAAAGGACTTGGGGTAGGACAGACCCCCACCTGGTTAAGGCTCCCCGTTGTGTTGGTGATATGGACACCCGGTCACAGGCCACACTGTGACCTTAAGAACTCAATTTGTGCGTCGTCTGTCTATTAATGTTTTATTGTTATGCATATTGTCTTTGTTTACTGTTTAGTCCCGGAGTACTAAATTTCACTAGGGGGGAATGTGTCACCCTACCTGGATGCCACAAGTGTAATTAAAGCTGTGTCTGAGAGCAAGGGGGAGGTTCTCTGGTCAGGGGAACATTAGCATGCAATGCCTCCTGTCTCAGGCCAGTAGGGGGAGCAGGCTACCCCTATAAAAGCTGGTACTGGGGACAGGGTTAGGGAGAACTGGATTGCCTGTCTCAGCTTTGAGACGTGTCCCAGAGTGGAGCAGGGACAGAAAGTTGATTGCACCTAAAAGTAAGTGTGGCAGTAGGAGAGAGCCACCAGCCAGAGACAAGAGGCGAAGAGAGCCTGTCTTGGCAGAGAAAAGACTTAATTTTACCAGACTTTGGTGTCTGAGGCTGGAAGGATTCCACATCCCCCAGCAGAGAACCAGTTCGCAAGGGACTGTACTTTCCTTGGCCTAAGAAGCCTGGAGGCCCTGCCACAACCGAAGGGACCAGTAAAGCCGTACCAGGCTGGGAGCAGAAAGGAACCCACGTCGCAGGCCATACAGGCGAGAAAGCACGAAAAGCTCGGAAACGTGGGCTGTTACTCTATAAGGAGGAGATAGCCAGAAGGAGCGCAGAAAGCACGGTAGGCCTACACCCTCACCCTGACCAGGGCCAATTTCCCCGTTGCTCTCAGACATCCAGGTCCCCTCCTAGCTGGGACTGTTTGTGGGTCAGTTTTCCGTTTAGTAAAGACCCTGAACTGCAACCTGTTGTCTGTGTGCTCCTTGCTCCTCCAGCACTATCAGCACTGGGACTCTCACTGCCATCACTCCCGCCATCCACTATACTGCCCTGGGGCCGCACTCTTCCCGTGGGGAGTCACATCACCTCAGCTGCACCCATCATCAGCCCCAGCGGACTGGCTTGCAGCGGCGGTTCCTAATAACCGCAAATCCACGGGTGGCGTAGTCGGACATAATCAATATAACGGACTACCACTGGCCTGACCACCCTGAGCCACGGAACCGGGTTGCCACTACTACTCCCATCGTTCCCTATTGCCCGGATCCGAGTGCCCCACGGCCCAGGGGGCGAGTCATATGAGCTTTCACATAATCCTCCTATACACAGCAGGAGGCCGCACGGCACCCCCCCCAGTTACAGCCGGGGGCTGCACGGCGCCCCCCCAGATACAGCCGGAGGCCGCACGGCGCCCCCCCAGATACAGCCGGGGGCCGCACGGCGCCCCCCCCCAGATACAGCAGAGCAGATTCCATCTTCCGACTCCCGGGCCCTCCTGTCACACATTATAATGAGGTCAAACCGGCCACAGGCCCCTGGGAGCCCTGGGCTCCATGGCAGCCCTGGGCCCCGGGCGGTAGCCCGGATTGACCTCATTATAATCCGCCTATGAGGCAGAGAGAGAGAGCACAGGGTAGGCAGGGAGAGAGAGCACAGGGTAGGCAGGGAGAGAGAGCACAGGGGAGGCAGGGAGAGAGAGCACAGGGGAGGCAGGGAGAGAGAGCACAGGGTAGGCAGGGAGAGAGAGCACAGGGTAGGCAGGGAGAGAGAGCACAGGGGAGGCAGCGAGAGAGGGCACAGGGGAGGCAGGGGGAGAGAGCACAGGGGAGGCAGAGAGAGCACAGGGGAGGCAGGGAGAGAGAGCACAGGGTAGGCAGGGAGAAAGAGCACAGGGGAGGCAGGGAGAAGGGGCCATGCTGGGAGCAGCCGCTCTGCTGGAGCTACAGGCCGGAGCTGGTGGGCAGAGCCTCATCTCCTGCACCTACAGACACTGAGGCATCATCCCGCCGCTTCCAGCATCTGCCGGTGAACCGATCAGCTGACTGTCAGCTGACCGGCTCGTACATAAACTCATGGGTCGGTATACCGATCAACTGACTAGACCGATCAGCTGATTTACAAGCCGGTCAGCTGACAGTCAGCTGATCGGTTTACCGGCAGATGCTGGAAGTGGCGGGACCGAACCGGACGCCTCTCCCATCCATCGGATAGGTGAGTATCCATAGTTTCTCCTGCACCTCTGTAAAAAAGCGCTGGAATTACGCAGTGTGTGAACACCGCTGCGCAATTCCATCGCTTATAATGGGCACAATATGTGAGAAAGCGCAGGCCGCGGTGCGTAAAGAATTGACATGTCAATTCTTTACGCAGCTGCGCTTTCGCGCTGTGTAAAATCACACAGTGTCTGAACGGCAAAGTGAATTTCCCATTCACTTTTCTGGCAGACACAAGGCACATTGCGTATTTTGAAAAAGCGCACGCAAAAAAGCGCGCAAAAATACGCAATGTGTCAACGCAGCCTAAGTGTGTTGTCCAGAATTAGAGAAACATGCCCGCATTCTTCCCCCAACGCCGGACCACTAATTAATTGTTGTATTGCAGCTTAGTTTCTTCCACATAAATAATATTTATCCTACGGTTCGAGACTTCATAGTTAGTGCAGCTCTGGATCAGTACAGGGAAAATAATGTAATGTATGTACAATGTACACAGTGATTGCACCAGCAGAATAGTGAGTGCAGCTCTGGAGTATAATACACGATGTAACTCAGGATCAGTACAGGATCAGTAATGTAATGTATGTATGTACACAGTGACTGCACCAGCAGAATAGTGAGTGCCGCTCTGGAGTATAATACAGGATGTAACTCAGGATCAGTACAGGGTCAGTAATGTAATGTATGCAGACAGTGACTGCACCAGCAGAATAGTGAGTGCAGCTCTGGAGTACAATACAAGAAGTAACTCAGGATCCGTAGAGGATCAGTAATGTAATGTATGTACACAGAGACTGCACAAGCAGAATAGTGAGTGCAGCTCTGGAGTATAATACAGGAGGTAACTCAGGATCAGTACAGGATAAGTAATGTAATGTATGTACACAGTGACTGCACCAGCAGAATAGTGAGTGCAGCTCTGGAGTATAGTACAGGAGGTAAATCAGGATCAGTAATGTAATGTATGTACACAGTGACTGCACCAGCAGAATAGAGAGTGCAGCACTGAAGTATAATACTGGATGTAACTCAGAATCAGTACAGGATCAGTAATGTAATGTATGTACACAGTGACTGTGTGGCGCCCCTGAGGGTTCAGTCGCCACAGAGGTACTGCACCTCACCCAGAGGTGTGGTGTCTCCTTCTCTCAGGTAAGGAGGGAGTGCTGCCCGGAACCCCAACACCTGCATCCACCACTACACTGCTCCAGGCCGGCTGGAAGGGCAAGATGAAATGTGTTTTCCTGCTGAGCCCTGTCTCTGGCTGGAGTGGGGGGAACCCAGAGGTAGGGGGAACCAGTAGTGGGTGAGGGTGGAGGAAGGAGTTTAGGGGAGCACTATAGAGTGAGATATAAAAAGGGAAGCCATCTTAGGGTGGCAGAACAGAAGAGAGTGTCAGTCAGACAGGGAGCAGAGTCTCTTTAGGAGCTCTGCTCCACAAGTAGTGCCCAGTCCTAGAGGCCCAGGTGGGGAGGAGCAGAGGAGTAGGCTCCATTCTAAGAAGGGATCCTAGGGGGTACGGCGAGTGCTGGACGGCGAGGAAGGACTCGTGGTGAAGTTTGACCTGAAGGCTGGGTGGGGCTTTATCAGAGATCCTAACTTTTCAAGGGACATTTTCGTAAACCGGCGGGATGTGGAGCCCGAGCTGGAACAGGGCCATCCCGACCGGAATCTATACCCTGGTCACCGAGTCACCTATACACGTCACCACGGGGAGCGCGGTTGGTACGCCCTGCAAGTGTACCCCGTCATCGA
The DNA here is from genome assembly GCF_046119375.1 of Phyllobates terribilis. Classification (NCBI taxonomy): domain Eukaryota; kingdom Metazoa; phylum Chordata; class Amphibia; order Anura; family Dendrobatidae; genus Phyllobates; species Phyllobates terribilis. The sequence goes on from NW_027362764.1 coordinate 49,939,569, forward strand.
GGACGCACCCCCGCAGGACATACCGTATGACCCGGCTGGGTCAGGTAAAAATCAGCAGTACCCCAGGCGGGGACCCCATTACTAAGCGCAGTAGTTGGGACTAACTGTAAATAGTCACCCGTAAGGGTACCACCAGTTGTTTTATGTGTGCCTAATTACCCGTAAGGGTATACAGACTCCAGGCTGGGGACTGTGAACAGCCAAAGACTGACCTTGTAAATAGTTCTGCACTTCTTAAAGTGCACCCTATTGGTTTTATATTGGCAACCATGACCTCAGAAGAAAAACCCGTTTGGCGTGGCGGAAGACGTGGTCCAACTCCAGGATCGCCTATGCCCTGCCGCCACGCCCAGGGCCTACGTTGAGGGTTTGCGGACGGGTCCCTCATGCTGCTACTGTTATACCCTGTTACAGAAATGTTATTAAAAAGTGCTCTTATAATGTTTGATAAGTATACCCTGTAACGTTAAAGTGAAGTGCCTCCCATAAAGGGAAGAAATGTTTTATTATCTTATATGTGATGCATCTAAAAATTTGCATGTCTGTAATGTACCTTGTTTTACTCTGTTCCAGCCGGCGGACGTGCTTTGTTTTACCAGGGGCGAGTGTGGCGCCCCTGAGGGTTCAGTCGCCACAGAAGTACTGCACCTCACCCAGAGGTGTGGTGTCCCCTTCTCTCAGGTAAGGAGGGAGTGCTGCCCGGAACCCCAACACCTGCATCCAACACTACACTGCTCCAGGCCGGCTGGAAGGGCAAGATGCAATGTGTTTTCCTGCTGAGCCCTGTCCCTGGCTGGAGTGGGGGGATCCCAGAGGTAGGGGGAAACAGTAGTGGGTGAGGGTGGAGGAAGCAGTTTAGGGGAGCACTATAGAGTGAGATATAAAAAGGGAAGCCATCTTAGGGTGGCAGAACAGAAGAGAGTGTCAGTCAGACAGGGAGCAGAGTCTCTTTAGGAGCTCTGCTCCACAAGTAGGGCCCAGTCCTAGAGGCCCAGGAGGGGAGCAGAGGAGTAGGCTCCGATCTACAGAAGGGATCCTAGGGGGTACGGCGAGTGCAGGACGGCACCCGTACACCCCGCATCTGTCGGAAGACAGAGGGATCGTAGGCCGCAAGAAGGGGACCTGCCCCTGGTCCAGCCGTGCTACTCTACGTCTCGGCTGGGAAAACCGGAGGCTTCTGGCTTCTATAGTCAGTTGCTGAAGCCCCATTCTGATCCCCGTAAGGGTCAAGCAGGTCCGGGAACTCCGACGAGACAGGAGGGACTTGAGAGCACCCGAGCGGGATTGAGAGTGGGAAGCTCAGGGCAGGAGGGAGAAAGACCCAGCGAGAAGATGGTCTAGTTAGGAACACAAGAAAGTGGGGTTCTGTCAGGTACTCCTGATCTGCCTGAGGAAGTGCTGAACCCTTGCCTGGTGAACGCAGTGCGACGTGGGAGGCCGACAACTGTACAGTGCACCAGTGGAACTGTCATAAGAACTGTGAGTGAAAACTCGGATGACTGCACCGCACTGCCTCCGTCCCTTCTTTCATCTGCACCATCTCTCCCTCACGGCACTACAACGCCCAGCGCAACCTTCAACCTGGGTCATGGACCGGGCCAGCCATCGTGATATCCCCCATACCAGCATCCAGAGGCCCAGCTGCCGAGTACCCCACGGCCCAGGGGGTGCGTCAACTGCACCAGCAGAATAGTGAGTGCAGCTCCGGGGTATAATACAGGATGTAACTCAGGATCAGTACAGGATCAGTAATGTAATGTATGTACACAGTGACTGCACCAGCAGAATAGTGAGTGCAGCTCTGGAGTATAATACATGATGTAACACAGGATAAGTAATGTAATATATGTACACAGTGACTGCACCAGCAGAATAGTGAGTGCAGCTCTGGAGTATAATACAGGATGTAGCTCTGGATCAGTACAGGATCAGTAATGTAATGTATGTATACAATGACTGCACCAGCAGAATAGTGAGTGCAGCTCTGGAGTATAATACAGGATGTAACTCAGGATCAGTACAGGATAAGTAATGTAATCTATGTACACAATGACTGCACCAGCAGAATAGTGAGTGCAGCTCTGGGGTATAATACAGGATGTAACTCAGGATCAGTACAGGATAAGTAATGTAATGTATGTACACAGTGACTGCACCAGCAGAATAGTGAGTGCAGCTCTGGAGTATAATACAGGATGTAACTCAGGATCAGTAATGTAATGTATGTACACAGTGACTTCACCAGCAGAATAGTGAGTGCAGCTCTGGAGAAAATACAGGATGTAACTCAAGATAAGTAATGAGGGGATTTGCTGTGATATAATTGTTTAGAATATAATGCTGCTGGGTGCATTATCTATTCTTGCAGTCCTTACTTTTGGGAACTGAAGACGAGTAATTTGATCTGACCCATTGATGAATCTCTCTGATATATGTATAAGGAAATAAATCATATTATAGATATTGAGTTTAGTATTAGATATATTATTAGATTATTATTGTATTTAAATAAAAACAAAAGTGGCCACATCCCATCACGTTTGGAAAGTTGCTATAAACACTTCATTACCAATATTCTCAGTGTGGTAATTTTAAAGGGCACAAAGTTTCCAAACAGTTTTAGGAATGCCTCTCATCTTGCCGATGTCATTGACCCTCCGGACTGTCCTCGAGATGTTTTTGAGCCTCATTATAATTCACTGTTTGGTAACAAAGTAATAAAAAATAGTTACAACAGCATCAACCGCGGCACGCAGCGTTCACGGGGCTGCACTAAAAATTATATTTCCTAACAGGTGTTATACTCATTTTCAATTCAGGTTCACGGGACCCCCAGTCATTTTTTTCTGTCCCTCAGCAGGATTTCATTACCTGCCTGTGATCAAACCACGGAGACAGCGCTGCTCTCTATAAAATCAATTTATCCTTTATGTGCGTCTTCCAGCCAGACAGAAGCTTAATACCGAAGTCCTGAAAATTACAGCCTTCCACCCGTCTGCCTGGTAAAAAAAGACCCAGATTTCTTCTCTTTATGAAACGGCAGGCGAGGAGCACTCTGAAATCACAATTTGATAAAATTACAGGATTGTCGGCTGCAGACAAGGTTGTGATTATCCTCTATGACTTGGGTGGCAGATCTGCTTTTTTATACACTGTAATGTTACAATTTTCTATTTTCTGGCTGCAGATAAAAAAATATTGAATATTGGGACGATGGGTCCACCACTTATGTTCTTCATATACCTTGCTGCTCTGGGATGGTAATTTTTTGGCATTTCACTATGGTTTAATAAGCACCACTCCCCTTTAAACATTTGTATATCCTTGTGTTATATGTAAGTTCAGAGCAACTTCAGTTACAATAATATAGGAATTATTATGCCTAATACAGTGTAACACCCAAAGGCACTTAACGTTGATTTATTAAAATTACTATAATGTCACCCCCTATTAATAAAAATGTATAATTCTACCCCCTTTGGATGGGAGTACAGGTACTACAATGCTACTTCCTATGTAATGGACTGTAACTACTATATTACTGCCCCTATGTACAAGAATAAAACTACTATAATACTGCCTCCTATGTACAAGAATATAACTATTATAATACTGTCCGTGTTCAAGAATATAACTACTATAATACTGCCCCTATGAACAAGAATATAACTACTATAATACTGCCCCCTATGTACAAGAATATAACTACTATAATACGGCTCCTATGTACCAGAATATAACTACTATAATACTGCCCCTATGTACAAGAATATAACTACTATAATACTGCCCCTATATACAAGAATATAACTACTATAATACTGCCCCCTATGTACAAGAATATAACTACTATAATACTGCCTCCTATGTACAAGAATATAACTACTATAATACTGCCCCTATGTACAAGAATTTAACTACTATAATACTGCCCCTATGTACAAGAATATAACTACTATAATACTGTCCGTGTTCAAGAATATAACTACTATAATACTGCCCCTATGTACAAGAATATAACTACTATAATACTGCTTCTATGTACAAGAATATAACTGCTATAATACTGCTCCTATGTACAAGAATATAACTACTATAATACTGCCCCTATGTACAAGAATTTAACTACTATAATACTGCTTCTATGTACGAGAATATAACTACTATAATACTGCCCCCTATGTACAAGAATATAACTACTATAATACTGCCCCTATGTACAAGAATATAACTACTATAATACTGCCTTTATGTACAAGAATACAACTACTATAATACTGCTCCTATGTACAGGAATATAACTACTATAATACTGCCCCCTATGTACAAGAATATAACTACTATAATACTGCTCCTATGTACAAGAATATAACTGCTATAATACTACTCCTATGTACAAGAATATAACTGCTGTAATACTGTTCTTTTGTACAAGAATATAACTGCTATAATACTGCTCTTTTGTACAAGAATATAACTGCTATAATACTGCTACTATGTACAAAAATATAACTACTATAATACTGCCCCCTATGTACAGGAATATAACTACTATAATACTGCTCCTATGTACAAGAATATAACTACTATAATTCTGCCCCCTATGTGCAAGAGTATAATTACTATAATACTGCTCCCGATGTACAAGAATATAACTACTATAATACTGCTCCTATGTATAAGAATATAACTACTATAACACTGCCCCTTATGTACAACAATATAACTACTATAATACTGCCTCTATGTACAAGAATATAACTACTATAATACTGCTCCCATGTACAAGAATATAACTACTATAATACTGTCCCTATGTACAAGAATATAACTACTATAATACTGCTCCTGTGAAGAAGAATATAACTACTATAAAACTGCCCCTATGTACAAGAATATAACTACTATAATACTGCTCCCATGTACAAGAATATAATTACTATAATACTGCCCCTATGTACAAGAATATAACTACTATAATACTGCTCCTATGTACAAGAATATAACTATTATAATACTGCCCCTATGTACAAGAATATAGCTACTATAATACTGTCCATGTGTTCAAGAATATAACTACTATAATACTGCCCCTATGTACAAGAATATAAATACAATAATACTGCTCCTATGTAGAAGAATATAACTACTATAATACTGCTCTTATGTAGAAGAATATAACTACTATAATACTGTCCCTATGTACAAGAATATAACTACTATAATACTGCTCCTCTGTACAAGAATATAACTACTATAATACTGCTCCTCTGTACAAGAATATAACTACTATAATACTGCCCCTATGTACAAGAATATAACTACTATAATACTGCCACTATGTACAAGAATATAACTACTATAATACTGCCACTATGTACAAGAACATAACTACTATAATACTGCTCCCTATGTACAAGAATGTAACTACTATAATACTGCCCCTATGTACAAGAATATAACTACTATAATACTGCCCCTATGTACAAGAATATAACTACTATAATACTGCCACTATGTACAAGAATATAACTACTATAATACTACTCCCTATGTACAAGAATATAACTACTATAATACTGCCTCTATGTACAAGAATATAACTACTATAATACTGCTCCTATGTACAAGAATATAACTACTATAATACTGCTCCTATGTACAAGAATATAACTAGTATAATACTGCTCCTATGTACAAGAATATAACTACTATAATACTGCTCCTATGTAGAAGAATATAACTATTATAATACTTCTCCTATGTAGAAGAATATAACTACTATAATACTGCCCCCTATTTACAGGAATATAACTACTATATTACTGCTCCTATGTACAAGAATATAACTACTATAATACTGCCCCTATGTATAAGAATATAACTACTATAGTACTGCTCCTATGTAGAAGAATATAACTACTATAATACTGCCCCTATGTATAAGAATATAACTACTATAATACTGCTCCTATGTACAAGAATATAGCTACTATAATACTGCCCCTATGTATAAGAATATAACTACTATAATACTGCTCCTGTGTACAAGAATATAACTACTATAATACTGCCCCTATGTATAAGAATATAACTACTATAATACTGCTCCTATATGCAAGAATATAACTATCATAATACTGCCCCTATGTATAAGAATATAACTACTATAATACTGCTCCTATGTACAAGAATATAACTACTATAATACTGCCCCTATGTATAAGAATATAACTACTATAATACTGTCCCTATGTACAAGAATATAACTACTATAATACTGCTCCTATGTACAAGAATATAACTACTATAATACTGCCCCCTATTTACAGGAATATAGCTACTATATTACTGCTCCTATGTACAAGAATATAACTACTATAATACTGCCCCTATGTACAAGAATATAACTACTATAGTACTGCTCCTATGTAGAAGAATATAACTACTATAATACTGCCCCCTATTTACAGGAATATAACTACTATATTACTGCTCCTATGTACAAGAATATAACTACTATAATACTGCCCCTATGTATAAGAATATAACTACTATAGTACTGCTCCTATGTACAAGAATATAACTACTATAATACTGCTCCTCTGTACAAGAATATAACTGCTATAATACTGCTCCTCTGTACAAGAATATAACTACTATAATACTGCCCCCTATGTACAAGAATATAGCTACTGTAATGCACACGCCCGGACTGACTGGCGTGTGCGTGTTTATGTAGTGATTCCACTGTGCCATGAACCGGAGAGTTCCTGGAGGGGCGTAACTAAGTATCTGCCCGATCCGACCAAGGTCGCACGACGGCATACGACGCCAGTGCACCAGGGAGGAACCGAGCAGAGGAACCAGGGTCTACTCCAGGTCAGACTCCGGACACGGCTGTTGACCCACACCGGGGAATACTGGAACAGGCAGACTAGAGCGCAGGCTGGGTAGGGTCCAGTACAGACTGGGAGACAAATTCGAAACCGCAGACGCGGCGGACAGAGCTGAGCAAAGCGAAAACCGCAGACGCGGCGGACAGAGCTGAGCAAAGCGAAAACCGCAGACGCGGCGGACAGAGCTGAGCAAAGCGAAAACCGCAGACGCGGCGGACAGAGCTGAGCAAAGCGAAAACCGCAGACGCGGCGGACAGAGCTGAGCAAAGCGAAAACCGCAGACGCGGCGGACAGAGCTGAGCAAAGCGAAAACCGCAGACGCGGCGGACAGAGCTGAGCAAAGCGAAAACCGCAGACGCGGCGGACAGAGCTGAGCAAAGCGAAAACCGCAGACGCGGCGGACAGAGCTGAGCAAAGCGAAAACCGCAGACGCGGCGGACAGAGCTGAGCAAAGCGAAAACCGCAGACGCGGCGGACAGAGCTGAGCAAAGCGAAAACCGCAGACGCGGCGGACAGAGCTGAGCAAAGCGAAAACCGCAGACACGGCGGACAGAGCTGAGCAAAGCGAAAACCGCAGACGCGGCGGACAGAGCTGAGGAAAGCGAGAACCGCAGACGCGGCGGACAGAGCTGAGCAAAGCGAAAACCGCAGACGCGGCGGACAGAGCTGAGCAAAGCGAAAACCGCAGACGCGGTGGGAACAGGGCTCTGTTCGCACGGAACAGACTAGAAGGGAAAGGCAGAACCAGATACCCACAGGGTACTTGCAGAGAAGTAGCGAGTGGACCACAAACTCACAAACGGAAGTACAGTGACAACGAGCAGTAGTTAGGTACGAGTTCAGACTCTGCAGAAAAAGGAAAGGAACGGACATAGAGAAAAAACAGGTAAAAGATAGGAGAGAGTTCAGACTGGAACTGAGTGTACGGAGGAGACCGACACTGCAGCGGGATACAGGAGCGGGTCTGGGAATACGGCCCCCAGAGAGGCGGGACGAACAGGCAAGGAGCGTGTTCAGACTGGCCTGGAAATACAGCCTCCAGGATAGGCAGACAAGAGAACACAGACAGGACTCAGTTCAGACACGGGAACTGATACCGCAAGGCAGGAGACATAGACAGGACTCAGTTCAGATACGGGAACTGATACCGCAAGGCAGGAGACAAAGACAGGACTCAGTACAGACACGGGAACTGATACCGCAAGGCAGGAGACATAGACAGGACTCAGCTCAGACAGGGGAACTGATACCGCAAGGCAGGAGACATAGACAGGACTCAGTTCAGACACGGGAACTGATACCGCAAGGCAGGAGACAAAGAACGGGACCTGGCACCTTCAGAGTGCAAGCACACACTGAATGAAACACTATGCTCAGGCATGGGTTAATTGGGGCAGCTGGTTTAAATACCAGGTGACAGACAGCAATAGGCTGAGGACGCACAAGGGGTGTGCCTGCAGCAGGTACAAAAAGCAGGAAGTGATCGGGCGCCGCCCTTAAGCAGCAGACACAGAAGCAAACAGACAGCATGGAGGGAAGCCAGAGAGACACCCTGGACTGGAGATCAAGTGCGCGCTCTTGCACAGTGGGAAATGGACCACTATGCAAGGACGCCGCCAGGTATGTTACAGTACCCCCCCCCCCCTTACGCCCCCTCTTCTTCAAGCCTGCCAGAATGTTCCGCAGGGAATTCGAGGGCCAATCCTTTACTTCAAGGAGATCACTTCCACTGTCCACTGGAGAAACTGGTCTCATCTGGGTAGCTAGGATGCTACCTCCTATCCAGCCATCCTCAGCAACAGACGAAACAGGTGGAGTACCAGGAACAGCACACAGGGAAGTCTCTCTCCACTTATTATCAGGTAGCACCCCAGAGGGTTCAGGAGACAACTGGAAGTCCTCCGCCGGGTTGGAGGAGTGCAGAGACTCGGGGGTAACCTCTGCTTCGGGGTACATCTTGTCAAACTCACAGGATGAAATGGGCGAGGTATCAGGTACAAGGTGTAGAAAAGTCCCTGTTACCTTGTTATCTGGTGGTACCCAGGAGGATTCAGAAAACAACTGGGGGTCCTCCGCCGGGTCGGAATAGTGCAGAGACTCGGGGGTAACCTCTGCTTCGGAGTACACTAGGTCGGACTCGCTGGATGAAGCGGGCGAGGTATCAGGTACCGAATATAGAAGAGTACCTGTCCATTCGTTATCAGGTAGCACCCCGAAGGGTTCAGGAGACAACTGGAGGTCTTCCGCCTGGTCGGAGGGGTGTAGAGACTCGGGGATAACCTCTGCTTCGAGGTACATCTTGTCAAATTCACAGGAAGAAATAGACGGGTTATCAGGTACAGGGTGAGAAAAAGTCACTGTCTCTTTGTTATCTGGTGGTACCCCGGAGGAGTCAGGAAACAACTGGAGGTCCTCTGCCGGGTCAGAAGACTGCAGAGGCTCGGGGAAAACATCTGCTTCAGAGTACACTAGGTCGGACTCACTGGACGAAGCAGGCAAGGTATCGGGTACCGAGTATTGGAAAGTCTCTGTCCATTCACCACCAGGTGGCACCCCGAAGGGTTCTGGAGACAACTGGAGGTCCTCCGCCTGGTCAGAGGGGTGTAGAGACTCATGGGTAACCTCTGCTTCAGAGTACACTAGGTCGGACTCACTGGACGAAGCAAGCAAGGTATCAGATCCAGGATATAGGAAAGTCTCTGTCCATTCACCACCAGGTGGCACCCCGAAGGGTTCTAGAGACAACTGGAGGTCCTCCGCCTGGTCGGAGGGGTGTAGAGACTCGGGAGTAACCTCTGCTTCGGAGTACACTAGGTGGGAGTCACTGGACGAAGCGAGCAAGGTATCAGGTACAGAGTATAGGAGAGTCTCTGTCCTTTCGCTACCAGGTAGCACCCCGAAGGGCTCAGGAGACAACTGGAAGTCCTCCGCCAGGTCAGAGGGGTGAAGAGACTCATGGGTAACCTCTGCTTCAGAGTACACTAGGTTGGACTCACTGGATGAAGCAGCCGAGATATCAGGTACTGAGTATAGGAAAGCCTCTGTCCATTCGCTACCAGGTAGCACCCCGAAGGGTTCAGGAGACAACTGCAGATCCTCCGCCTGATCGGAGGGGTGTAGAGACTCAGGGGTAACCTCTGCTTCGGAGAACACTAGGTTGGACTCACTGGACGAAGCGGGCGAGGTATCAGGTGCAGGGTATAGGGAAGTCTCTCTCCAATTGTCCTCAAGTGGTATCCCGGGGGATTCAAGAGGCTACAGGGGGTCCTCCAGTGTGAATTCTGGGTGGGCAGCAGTCTCTTCGGGCAGGAGAACTGGTGCACTACCCACGCACATTACCCGTTGGGGCTTCTCCGGGATACAGGGAGATGAAGCTTCAGTAGGGACTTCAAGGTTGGGGTCAGGAGGTCTCAGGGAGGACAGACCCTGGCGTGACGGCTTGCCTCTACGTCTAGCACATCTGGACTGCCTCTTGAGGTTGGGAGAAGCATTCCGGAGAGTGTAGTCACCCTGTGAGGATTCTGGGTGGGCAGTAGTCTCATTGGGCTGGAGGACTATTGCGCTACCCACACACATTACCCATCGGGGCTGCTCCGGGATACTGGGAAGTGAAGCTTCAGCAGGAGCCTCCGGGTTAGGATCATCGAAGACCATTAGAAAGACCACCAGGAAGGCCATTATGTCCAGGACAATAGGATCCTGTGTTTCCCATAGGGGGTTGATCCATTCCAAGGCATCACCCGCTAGGTTAGACATAATGAATCCCACCTTAACTCGATCGGTGGGAAAACAAAGAGGGTAGAACTTGAAGTGTAGCATGCATTGCTCCACAAATGCACGACTCTGTCTTGGATCCCCATAGTAACGTGGCGGATCCGCACGAACGAGAGCTGATAGATCCATCTGGACGGGTGCATAATTCGCCTGGAACTCAGCCAGAGGAAAAAAAAAAAAAAAATTTATTTATTTTTAATGCACGTAGTCGCTGGAAAAAGTCTCAGAGAGCGAAGGCCGTGGGGCTCAACGGGAACCATGGCCTGAGCATGCTGTAATGCACACGCCTGGACTGACTGGCGTGTGCGTGTTTATGTAGTGATTCCACTGTGCCATGAACCGGAGAGTGCCTGGAGGGGCGTAACTAAGTATCTGCCCGATCCGACCAAGGTCGCACGACGGCATACGACGCCAGTGCACCAGGGAGGAACCGAGCAGAGGAACCAGGGTCTACTCCAGGTCAGACTCCGGACACGGCTGTTGACCCACACCGGGGAATACTGGAACAGGCAGACTAGAGCGCAGGCTGGGTAGGGTCCAGTACAGACTGGGAGACAAATTCGAAACCGCAGACGCGGTGGACAGGGCCGAGCAAAGCGAAAACCGCAGACGCGGCGGACAGAGCTGAGCAAAGCGAAAACCGCAGACGTGGCGGACAGAGCTGAGCAAAGCGAAAACCGCAGACGCGGCGGACAGAGCTGAGCAAAGCGAAAACCGCAGACGCGGCGGACAGAGCTGAGCAAAGCGAAAACCGCAGACGCGGCGGACAGAGCTGAGCAAAGCGAAAACCGCAGACGCGGCGGACAGAGCTGAGCAAAGCGAAAACCGCAGACGCGGCGGACAGAGCTGAGCAAAGCGAAAACCGCAGACGCGGCGGACAGAGCTGAGCAAAGCGAAAACCGCAGACGCGGCGGACAGAGCTGAGCAAAGCGAAAACCGCAGACGCGGCGGACAGAGCTGAGCAAAGCGAAAACCGCAGACGCGGCGGACAGAGCTGAGCAAAGCGAAAACCGCAGACGCGGCGGACAGAGCTGAGCAAAGCGAAAACCGCAGACGCGGCGGACAGAGCTGAGCAAAGCGAAAACCGCAGACGCGGCGGACAGAGCTGAGCAAAGCGAGAACCGCAGACGCGGCGGACAGAGCTGAGCAAAGCGAAAACCGCAGACGCGGCGGACAGAGCTGAGCAAAGCGAAAACCACAGACGCGGTGGGAACAGGGCTCTGTTCACACGGAACAGACTAGAAGGGAAAGGCAGAACCAGATACCCACAGGGTACTTGCAAAGAAGTAGCGAGTGGACCACAAACTCACAAACGGAAGTACAGTGACAATGAGCAGGAGTTAGGTACGAGTTCAGACTCTGCAGAAAAAGGAAAGGAACGGACATAGAGAAAAAACAGGTAAAAGATAGGAGAGAGTTCAGACTGGAACTGAGTGTACGGAGGAGACCGATACTGCAGCGGGATACAGGAGCGGGTCTGGGAATACGGCCCCCAGAGAGGCGGGACGAACAGGCAAGGAGCGTGTTCAGACTGACCTGGAAATACAGCCTCCAGGATAGGCAGACAAGAGAACACAGACAGGACTCAGTTCAGACACGGGAACTGATACCGCAAGGCAGGAGACATAGACAGGACTCAGTTCAGACACGGGAACTGATACTGCAAGGCAGGAGACAAAGACAGGACTCAGTTCAGACACGGGAACTGATACCGCAAGGCAGGAGACATAGACAGGACTCAGCTCAGACACGGGAACTGATGCCGTAAGGCAGGAGACATAGACAGGACTCAGTTCAGACACGGGAACTGATACCGCAAGGCAGGAGACAAAGAACGGGACCTGGCACCTTCAGAGTGCAAGCACACACTGAATGAAACACTATGCTCAGGCATGGGTTAATTGGGGCAGCTGGTTTAAATACCAGGTGACAGACAGCAATAGGCTGAGGACGCACAAGGGGTGTGCCTGCAGCAGGTACAAAAAGCAGGAAGTGATCGGGCGCCGCCCTTAAGCAGCAGACACAGAAGCAAACAGACAGCATGGAGGGAAGCCAGAGAGACACCCTGGACTGGAGATCAAGTGCGTGCTCTTGCACAGTGGGAGATGGACCACTATGCAAGGACGCCGCCAGGTATGTTACAGCTACTATAATACTGCCCCTATGTACAAGAACATAACTACTATAATACTGCTCCCTATGTACAAGAATGTAACTACTATAATACTGCTCCTATGTACAAGAATATAACTACTATAATACTGCTCCTCTGTACAAGAATATAACTACTATAATACTGCCCCCTATGTACAAGAATATAACTACTATAATACTGCCCCTATGTACAAGAACATAACTACTATAATACTGCTCCCTATGTACAAGAATATTACTACTATAATACTGCCCTCTATGTACAAGAATATAACTACTATAATACTGCCCCCTATGTACAAGAATATAACTACTATAATACTGCCCCTATGTACAAGAATATAACTACTATAACACTGCCCCCTATATACAAGAATATAACTACTATAATACTGCCCCTATGTACAAGAATATAACTACTATAATACTGCTCCTATGTACAAGAATATAACTACTATAACACTGCCCCCTATATACAAGAATATAACTACTATAATACTGCTCCTATGTACAAGAATATAACTACTATAATACTGCTCCTATGTACAAGAATATAACTACTATAATACTGCTCCTATGTACAAGAATATAACTACTATAATACTGCCCTCTATGTACAAGAATATAACTACTATAATACTGCCCCCTATGTACAAGAATATAACTACTATAATACTGCCCCTATGTACAAGAATATAACTACTATAACACTGCCCCCTATATACAAGAATATAACTACTATAATACTGCCCCTATGTACAAGAATATAACTACTATAATACTGCCCCCTATGTACAAGAATATAACTACTATAATACTGCCCCTATGTACAAGAATATAACTACTATAACACTGCCCCCTATATACAAGAATATAACTACTATAATACTGCCCCTATGTACAAGAATATAACTACTATAACACTGCCCCCTATATACAAGACTATAACTACTATAATACTGCCCCTATGTACAAGAATATAACTACTATAATACTGCCCCTATGTATAAGAATATAACTACTATAGTACTGCTCCTATGTACAAGAATATAACTACTATAATACTGCCCCTATGTATAAGAATATAACTACTATAATACTGCTCCTATGTACAAGAATATAACTACTATAATACTGCCCCTATGTATAAGAATATAACTACTATAATACTGCTCCTGTGTACAAGAATATAACTACTATAATACTGCCCCTATGTATAAGAATATAACTACTATAATACTGCTCCTACGTACAAGAATATAACTATTATAATACTGCCCCTATGTATAAGAATATAACTACTATAATACTGCTCCTATGTACAAGAATATAACTACTATAATACTGCCCCTATGTATAAGAATATAACTACTATAATACTGTCCCTATGTACAAGAATATAACTACTATAATACTGCTCCTATGTAGAAGAATATAACTACTATAATACTGCCCCCTATTTACAGGAATATAGCTACTATATTACTGCTCCTATGTACAAGAATATAACTACTATAATACTGCCAATATGTACAAGAATATAACTACTATAGTACTGCTCCTATGTAGAAGAATATAACTACTATAATACTGCTCCTATGTAGAAGAATATAACCACTATAATACTGCCCCCTATTTACAGGAATATAACTACTATATTACTGCTCCTATGTACAAGAATATAACTACTATAATACTACTCCCTATGTACAAGAATATAACTACTATAATACTGTCTCTATGTACAAGAATATAACTACTATAATACTGCTCCTATGTACAAGAATATAACTACTATAATACTGCCCCCTATGTACAAGAATATAACCACTATAATACTGCCCCCTATTTACAGGAATATAACTACTATATTACTGCTCCTATGTACAAGAATATAACTACTATAATACTGCCCCTATGTATAAGAATATAACTACTATAGTACTGCTCCTATGTACAAGAATATAACTACTATAATACTGCTCCTCTGTACAAGAATATAACTACTATAATACTGCTCCTCTGTACAAGAATATAACTACTATAATACTGCCCCCTGTGTACAAGAATATAACTACTATAATACTGCCCCCTGTGTACAAGAATATAGCTACTATAATACTGCCCCTATGTACAAGAACATAACTGCTATAATACTGCTCCCTATGTACATGAATGTAACTACTATAATACTGCTCCTATGTACAAGAATATAACTACTATAATACTGCTCCTCTGTACAAGAATATAACTACTATAATACTGCCCCCTATGTACAAGAATATAACTACTATAATACTGCCCCTATGTACAAGAATATAACTACTATAATACTGCCCCTATGTACAAGAACATAACTACTATAATACTGCTCCCTATGTACAAGAATGTAACATCTATAATACTGTCCCTATGTACAAGAATATAACTACTATAATACTGCCCCTATGTACAAGAATATAACTACTATAATACTGCCACTATGTACAAGAATATAACTACTATAATACTACACCCTATGTACAAGAATATAACTACTATAATACTGTCTCTATGTACAAGAATATAACTACTATAATACTGCTCCTATGTACAAGAATATAACTACTATAATACTGCCCCCTATGTACAAGAATATAACTACTATAATACTGCCCCTATGTACAAGAATATAACTACTATAACACTGCCCCCTATATACAAGAATATAACTACTATAATACTGCCCCTATGTACAAGAATATAACTACTATAATACTGCCCCTATGTATAAGAATATAACTACTATAGTACTGCTCCTATGTACAAGAATATAACTACTATAATACTGCCTCTATGTATAAGAATATAACTACTATAATACTGCTCCTATGTACAAGAATATATCTACTATAATACTGCCCCTATGTATAAGAATATAACTACTATAATACTGCCCCTATGTATAAGAATATAACTACTATAATACTGTCCCTATGTACAAGAATATAACTACTATAATTCTGCTCCTATGTAGAAGAATATAACTACTATAATACTGCCCCCTATTTACAGGAATATAGCTACTATATTACTGCTCCTATGTACAAGAAAATAACTACTATAATACTGCCCCTATGTACAAGAATATAACTACTATAGTACTGCTCCTATGTAGAAGAATATAACTACTATAATACTGCTCCTATGTAGAAGAATATAACTACTATAATACTGCCCCCTATTTACAGGAATATAACTACTATATTACTGCTCCTATGTACAAGAATATAACTACTATAATACTGCCCCTATGTATAAGAATATAACTACTATAGTACTGCTCCTATGTACAAGAATATAACTACTATAATACTGCTCCTCTGTACAAGAATATAACTACTATAATACTGCTCCTCTGTACAAGAATATAACTACTATAATACTGCCCCCTATGTACAAGAATATAGCTACTATAATACTGCCCCTATGTACAAGAACATAACTACTATAATACTGCTCCCTATGTACAAGAATATAACTACTATAATACTGCTCCTCTGTACAAGAATATAACTACTATAATACTGCCCCCTATGTACAAGAATATAACTACTATAATACTGCCCCTATGTACAAGAATATAACTACTATAATACTGCTCCTCTGTACAAGAATATAACTACTATAATACTGCCCCCTATGTACAAGAATATAACTACTATAATACTGCCCCTATGTACAAGAATATAACTACTATAATACTGCCCCTATGTACAAGAACATAACTACTATAATACTGCTCCCTATGTACAAGAATATAACTACTATAATACTGCTCCTCTGTACAAGAATATAACTACTATAATACTGCCCCCTATGTACAAGAATATAAATACTATAATACTGCCCCTATGTACAAGAATATAACTACTATAATACTGCCCCTATGTACAAGAACATAACTACTATAATACTGCTCCCTATGTACAAGTATGTAACTTCTATAATACTGCCCCTATGTACAAGAATATAACTACTATAATACTGCTCCTATGTACAAGAATATAACTACTATAATACTGCTCCCATGTAGAAGAATATAACTACTATATTACTGCTCCTATGTACAAGAATATAACTACTATAATACTGCCCTCTATGTACAAGAATATAACTACTATAATACTGCCCCCTATGTACAAGAATATAACTACTATAACACTGCCCCTATGTACAAGAATATAACTACTATAACACTGCCCCCTATATACAAGAATATAACTACTATAATACTGCCCCTATGTACAAGAATATAACTACTATAATACTGCCCCCTATGTACAAGAATATAACTACTATAATACTGCTCCTATGTAGAAGAATATAACTACTATAATACTGCCCCCTATTTACAGGAATATAGCTACTATATTACTGCTCCTATGTACAAGAATATAACTACTATAATACTGCCCCTATGTACAAAAATATAACTACTATAGTACTGCTCCTATGTAGAAGAATATAACTACTATAATACTGCTCCTATGTAGAAGAATATAACTACTATAATACTGCCCCTTATTTACAGGAATATAACTACTATATTACTGCTCCTATGTACAAGAATATAACTACTATAATACTGCCCTCTATGTACAAGAATATAACTACTATATTACTGCCCCTATGTATAAGAATATAACTACTATAGTACTGCTCCTATGTACAAGAATATAACTACTATAATACTGCTCCTCTGTACAAGAATATAACTACTATAATACTGCTCCTCTGTACAAGAATATAACTACTATAATACTGCCCCCTATGTACAAGAATATAGCTACTATAATACTGCCCCTATGTAGAAGAACATAACTACTATAATACTGCTTCCTATGTACAAGAATGTAACTACTATAATACTGCTCCTATGTACAAGAATATAACTACTATAATACTGCTCCTCTGTACAAGAATATAACTACTATAATACTGCCCCCTATGTACAAGAATATAACTACTATAATACTGCCCCTATGTACAAGAATATAACTACTATAATACTGCCCCTATGTACAAGAACATAACTACTATAATACTGCTCCCTATGTACAAGAATGTAACTTCTATAATACTGCCCCTATGTACAAGAATATAACTACTATAATACTGCCCCTATGTACAAGAATATAACTACTATAATACTGCCACTATGTACAAGAATATAACTACTATAATACTACTCCCTATGTACAAGAATATAACTACTATAATACTGCTCCTATGTACAAGAATATAACTACTATAATACTGCTCCTATGTAGAAGAATATAACTACTATAATACTGCCCCTTATTTACAAGAATATAACTACTATATTACTGCTCCTATGTACAAGAATATAACTACTATAATACTGCCCTCTATGTACAAGAATATAACTACTATAATACTGCCCCTATGTATAAGAATATAACTACTATAGTACTGCTCCTATGTACAAGAATATAACTACTATAATACTGCTCCTCTGTACAAGAATATAACTACTATAATACTGCTCCTCTGTACAAGAATATAACTACTATAATACTGCCCCCTATGTACAAGAATATAGCTACTATAATACTGCCCCTATGTAGAAGAACATAACTACTATAATACTGCTCCCTATGTACAAGAATGTAACTACTATAATACTGCTCCTATGTACAAGAATATAACTACTATAATACTGCTCCTCTGTACAAGAATATAACTACTATAATACTGCCCCCTATGTACAAGAATATAACTACTATAATACTGCCCCTATGTACAAGAATATAACTACTATAATACTGCCCCTATGTACAAGAACATAACTACTATAATACTGCTCCCTATGTACAAGAATGTAACTTCTATAATACTGCCCCTATGTACAAGATTATAACTACTATAATACTGCCCCTATGTACAAGAATATAACTACTATAATACTGCCACTATGTACAAGAATATAACTACTATAATACTACTCCCTATGTACAAGAATATAACTACTATAATACTGCTCCTATGTACAAGAATATAACTACTATAATACTGCCTTGTATGTACAAGAATATATCTACTCTAATACTGCTCCTATGTGCAAGAATATAACTACTATAATACTGTCTCTATGTACCAGAATATAACTACTATAATACTGCTCCTATGTACAAGAATATAACTACTATAATACTGCCCTCTATGTACAAGAATATAACTACTATAATACTGCTCCTATGTACAAGAACATAACTACTATAATACTGCCCCTATGTACAAGAATATAACTACTATAATACTGCCCCTATGTACAAGAATATAACTACTATAATACTGCCCCTATGTACAAGAATATAACTACTATAATACTGCTCCTATGTACAAGAATATAACTACTATAATACTGCCTCTATGTACAAGAACATAACTACTATAATACTGCCCCTATGTACAAGAACATAACTACTATAATACTGCCCCCTATGTACAAGAATATAACTACTATAATACTGCCCCTATGTACAAGAATATAACTACTATAACACTGCCCCCTATATACAAGAATATAACTACTATAACACTGCCCCCTATATACAAGAATATAACTACCATAATACTGCCCCTATGTACAAGAATATAACTACTATAATACTGCCCCTATGTACAGGAACATAACTACTATAATACTGCTCCCTATGTACAAGTATGTAACTTCTATAATACTGCCCCTATGTACAAGAATATAACTACTATAATACTGCTCCTATGTACAAGAATATAACTACTATAATACTGCTCCCATGTAGAAGAATATAACTACTATATTACTGCTCCTATGTACAAGAATATAACTACTATAATACTGCCCTCTATGTACAAGAATATAACTACTATAATACTGCCCCCTATGTACAAGAATATAACTACTATAATACTGCCCCTATGTACAAGAATATAACTACTATAACACTGCCCCCTATATACAAGAATATAATTACTATAATACTGCCCCTATGTACAAGAATATAACTACTATAATACTGCCCCCTATGTACAAGAATATAACTACTATAATACTGCTCCTATGTAGAAGAATATAACTACTATAATACTGCCCCCTATTTACAGGAATATAGCTACTATATTACTGCTCCTATGTACAAGAATATAACTACTATAATACTGCCCCTATGTACAAGAATATAACTACTATAGTACTGCTCCTATGTAGAAGAATATAACTACTATAATACTGCTCCTATGTAGAAGAATATAACTACTATAATACTGCCCCTTATTTACAGGAATATAACTACTATATTACTGCTCCTATGTACAAGAAAATAACTACTATAATACTGCCCTCTATGTACAAGAATATAACTACTATAATACTGCCCCTATGTATAAGAATATAACTACTATAGTACTGCTCCTATGTACAAGAATATAACTACTATAATACTGCTCCTCTGTACAAGAATATAACTACTATAATACTGCTCCTCTGTACAAGAATATAACTACTATAATACTGCCCCCTATGTACAAGAATATAGCTACTATAATACTGCCCCTATGTAGAAGAACATAACTACTATAATACTGCTCCCTATGTACAAGAATGTAACTACTATAATACTGCTCCTATGTACAAGAATATAACTACTATAATACTGCTCCTCTGTACAAGAATATAACTACTATAATACTGCCCCCTATGTACAAGAATATAACTACTATAATACTGCCCCTATGTACAAGAATATAACTACTATAATACTGCCCCTATGTACAAGAACATAACTACTATAATACCGCTCCCTATGTACAAGAATGTAACTTCTATAATACTGCCCCTATGTACAAGAATATAACTACTATAATACTGCCCCTATGTACAAGAATATAACTACTATAATACTGCCACTATGTACAAGAATATAACTACTATAATACTACTCCCTATGTACAAGAATATAACTACTATAATACTGCTCCTATGTACAAGAATATAACTACTATAATACTGCTCCTATGTAGAAGAATATAACTACTATAATACTGCCCCTTGTTTACAAGAATATAACTACTATATTACTGCTCCTATGTACAAGAATATAACTACTATAATACTGCCCTCTATGTACAAGAATATAACTACTATAATACTGCCCCTATGTATAAGAATATAACTACTATAGTACTGCTCCTATGTACAAGAATATAACTACTATAATACTGCTCCTCTGTACAAGAATATAACTACTATAATACTGCTCCTCTGTAGAAGAATATAACTACTATAATACTGCCCCCTATGTACAAGAATATAGCTACTATAATACTGCCCCTATGTAGAAGAACATAACTACTATAATACTGCTCCCTATGTACAAGAATGTAACTACTATAATACTGCTCCTATGTACAAGAATATAACTACTATAATACTGCTCCTCTGTACAAGAATATAACTACTATAATACTGCCCCCTATGTACAAGAATATAACTACTATAATACTGCCCCTATGTACAAGAATATAACTACTATAATACTGTCCCTATGTACAAGAACATAACTACTATAATACTGCTCCCTATGTACAAGAATGTAACTTCTATAATACTGCCCCTATGTACAAGAATATAACTACTATAATACTGCCCCTATGTACAAGAATATAACTACTATAATACTGCCACTATGTACAAGAATATAACTACTATAATACTACTCCCTATGTACAAGAATATAACTACTATAATACTGCTCCTATGTACAAGAATATAACTACTATAATACTGCCTTGTATGTACAAGAATATATCTACTCTAATACTGCTCCTATGTGCAAGAATATAACTACTATAATACTGTCTCTATGTACCAGAATATAACTACTATAATACTGCTCCTATGTACAAGAATATAACTACTATAATACTGCCCTCTATGTACAAGAATATAACTACTATAATACTGCTCCTATGTACAAGAACATAACTACTATAATACTGCCCCTATGTACAAGAATATAACTACTATAATACTGCCCCTATGTACAAGAATATAACTACTATAATACTGCCCCTATGTACAAGAATATAACTACTATAATACTGCTCCTATGTACAAGAATATAACTACTATAATACTGCCTCTATGTACAAGAACATAACTACTATAATACTGCCCCTATGTACAAGAACATAACTACTATAATACTGCCCCCTATGTACAAGAATATAACTACTATAATACTGCTCCCTATGTACAAGAATATAACTACTATAATACTACTCCCTATGTACAAGAATATAACTACTATAATACTGCTCCTATGTACAAGAATATAACTACTATAATACTGCCTTGTATGTACTAGAATATATCTACTCTAATACTGCTCCTATGTGCAAGAATATAACTACTATAATACTGTCTCTATGTACCAGAATATAACTACTATAATACTGCTCCTATGTACAAGAATATAACTACTATAACACTGCCCCCTATATACAAGAATATAACTACTATAACACTGCCCCCTATATACAAGAATATAACTACTATAATACTGCCCCTATGTACAAGAATATAACTACTATAATACTGCCCCTATGTACAGGAACATAACTACTATAATACTGCTCCCTATGTACAAGTATGTAACTTCTATAATACTGCCCCTATGTACAAGAATATAACTACTATAATACTGCTCCTATGTACAAGAATATAACTACTATAATACTGCTCCCATGTAGAAGAATATAACTACTATATTACTGCTCCTATGTACAAGAATATAACTACTATAATACTGCCCTCTATGTACAAGAATATAACTACTATAATACTGCCCCCTATGTACAAGAATATAACTACTATAATACTGCCCCTATGTACAAGAATATAACTACTATAACACTGCCCCCTATATACAAGAATATAACTACTATAATACTGCCCCTATGTACAAGAATATAACTACTATAATACTGCCCCCTATGTACAAGAATATAACTACTATAATACTGCTCCTATGTAGAAGAATATAACTACTATAATACTGCCCCCTATTTACAGGAATATAGCTACTATATTACTGCTCCTATGTACAAGAATATAACTACTATAATACTGCCCCTATGAACAAGAATATAACTACTATAGTACTGCTCCTATGTAGAAGAATATAACTACTATAATACTGCTCCTATGTAGAAGAATATAACTACTATAATACTGCCCCTTATTTACAGGAATATAACTACTATATTACTGCTCCTATGTACAAGAATATAACTACTATAATACTGCCCTCTATGTACAAGAATATAACTACTATAATACTGCCCCTATGTATAAGAATATAACTACTATAGTACTGCTCCTATGTACAAGAATATAACTACTATAATACTGCTCCTCTGTACAAGAATATAACTACTATAATACTGCTCCTCTGTACAAGAATATATCTACTATAATACTGCCCCCTATGTACAAGAATATAGCTACTATAATACTGCCCCTATGTAGAAGAACATAACTACTATAATACTGCTCCCTATGTACAAGAATGTAACTACTATAATACTGCTCCTATGTACAAGAATATAACTACTATAATACTGCTCCTCTGTACAAGAATATAACTACTATAATACTGCCCCCTATGTACAAGAATATAACTACTATAATACTGCCCCTATGTACAAGAATATAACTACTATAATACTGCCCCTATGTACAAGAACATAACTACTATAATACTGCTCCCTATGTACAAGAATGTAACTTCTATAATACTGCCCCTATGTACAAGAATATAACTACTATAATACTGCCCCTATGTACAAGAATATAACTACTATAATACTGCCACTATGTACAAGAATATAACTACTATAATACTACTCCCTATGTACAAGAATATAACTACTATAATACTGCTCCTATGTACAAGAATATAACTACTATAATACTGCTCCTATGTAGAAGAATATAACTACTATAATACTGCCCCTTATTTACAAGAATATAACTACTATATTACTGCTCCTATGTACAAGAATATAACTACTATAATACTGCCCTCTATGTACAAGAATATAACTACTATAATACTGCCCCTATGTATAAGAATATAACTACTATAGTACTGCTCCTATGTACAAGAATATAACTACTATAATACTGCTCCTCTGTACAAGAATATAACTACTATAATACTGCTCCTCTGTAGAAGAATATAACTACTATAATACTGCCCCCTATGTACAAGAATATAGCTACTATAATACTGCCCCTATGTAGAAGAACATAACTACTATAATACTGCTCCCTATGTACAAGAATGTAACTACTATAATACTGCTCCTATGTACAAGAATATAACTACTATAATACTGCTCCTCTGTACAAGAATATAACTACTATAATACTGCCCCCTATGTACAAGAATATAACTACTATAATACTGCCCCTATGTACAAGAATATAACTACTATAATACTGCCCCTATGTACAAGAACATAACTACTATAATACTGCTCCCTATGTACAAGAATGTAACTTCTATAATACTGCCCCTATGTACAAGAATATAACTACTATAATACTGCCCCTATGTACAAGAATATAACTACTATAATACTGCCACTATGTACAAGAATATAACTACTATAATACTACTCCCTATGTACAAGAATATAACTACTATAATACTGCTCCTATGTACAAGAATATAACTACTATAATACTGCTCCCTATGTACAAGAATATAACTACTATAATACTGCCTTGTATGTACAAGAATATATCTACTCTAATACTGCTCCTATGTGCAAGAATATAACTACTATAATACTGCTCCTATGTACAAGAATATAACTACTATAATACTGCCCTCTATGTACAAGAATATAACTACTATAATACTGCTCCTATGTACAAGAATATAACTACTATAATACTGTCCCTATGTACAAGAATATAACTACTATAATACTGCTCCTATGTACAAGAACATAACTACTATAATACTGCCCCTATGTACAAGAATATAACTACTATAATACTGCCCCTATGTACAAGAATATAACTACTATAATACTGCCCCTATGTACAAGAATATAACTACTATAATACTGCTCCTATGTACAAGAATATAACTACTATAATACTGCCTCTATGTACAAGAACATAACTACTATAATACTGCCCCTATGTACAAGAACATAACTACTATAATACTGCCCCCTATGTACAAGAATATAACTACTATAATACTGCTCCCTATGTACAAGAATATAACTACTATAATACTGCCCCTATGTACAAGAACATAACTACTATAATACTGCCCCCTATGTACAAGAATATAACTACTATAATACTGCTCCCTATGTACAAGAATATAACTACTATAATACTGCCCCTATATACAAGAATATAACTACTATAACACCGCCCCCTATATACAAAAATATAACTACTATGTGTGGCCAGAGTGAAGAATATATATGTAACATACAAATTTGTTTTACAAGGTCATTTTTTGGTGATGTAATCCCTTTATCTGTGCTTTCATCTTCCCTCATTGTTGTTTCACACTTGTTGCCAAAATTACAGCTTTCGCTTTAATATCGATATATTCCTACACCGGCGTTTCTATTATATGTTCGGTGTGACTGTTGAGTGTTACGTTCTTCCCATGAGTGAAACAAACATTTCTGCTTTATGCAGTTAAGAGCGGACCTTCACTCCAGTTTTCAGGGGTTAGGAGAAAAAATACAATATAGCAGCAAGGATCGGGTCCCTAATGTCCTTGAGATATAATAAACTGAGCTATATTGTATTCAACCTGGGTGAGGAGGGGTTAAATGTTCCAGGTTTTCAATATTTTACTATAGTGGTAATGCTGCGGGGGGGCTATAATTTACTTGGCCCCCTGTAAAGTGGTGTGAACCTTGCATTGGAAGGTCTAGGTAAGCCTGAATGTGTATATCACCAGTAATGGCTGTCAGGGGAGTTGTGCTGCCGATACATAGAAAAGCGGTAATTGTGTTCTGCGCAGTGAATGTATTAAGGTGTCACATTAGTTGGGGGATGGGGGATTTTGCCTTAGGTGATTTATATATTAAAAATATGTATTGGTATAATGAGAAGATCGTTCTTTCTGCAATAAATATGGTCTAGCTGCATTTATACAGATTTATAAATCCCCGTTTCAACCTTATCCAGTTTTTTCCCTCTGACGCACATATTGTATGAAGAAAAGTATTGGGACACACACCTTAATCGCTGAATTCCAATTTTTCATTCAGTCCCATTGCCCCCAGTGTATAACATCCAGCCCCATGTCCCTGGGTATATAACATCCGGCTCCATTGCCTCCGGTGTATAACATCCAGCTCCATTGCCCCTGGTGTATAACATCTGGCCCCTTTGCCCCTGGTGTATAACATCCGGCCCCATTGCATCCGATGTATAACATCTGGCCACACTGCCCCTGGTGTATAACATACGGCCCCATTGACCCCTGGTGTATAACATCCGGCCCCATTGCCCCTGGTGTATAACATCTGGCCCCTTTGCCCCTGGTGTATAACATCCGGCCCCATTGACCCCGGTGTATAACATCCGGCCCCATTGCCCCTGGTGTATAACATCCAGCCCCATTACCCCCGGTGTATAACATCCAGCCCCATTACCCCCGGTGTATAACATCCGGCCCCATTGCCCCCGGTGTATAACATCCGGCCCCATTGCCCCTGGTGTATAACATCCAGCCCCATTACCCACGGTGTATAACATCCGGCCCCATTGCCCCCGGTGTATAACATCCGGCCCCATTGCCCCTGGTGTATAACATCCAGCCCCATTACCCCCGGTGTATAACATCCGGCCCCATTGACCCCGGTGTATAACATCCAGCCCCATTGCCCCTGGTGTATAACATCCAGCCCCATTACCCCCGGTGTATAACATCCGGCCCCATTACCCCCGGTGTATAACATCCGGCCCCATTGCCCCTGGTGTATAACATCCGGCCCCATTGACCCCCCGTGTAACATATGGCCCCATTGACCCCCGGTGTATAACATACGGCCCCATTGACCCCGGTGTATAACATACAGCCCCATTGCCCCTCGGTATATAACATCTGGCCCCATTGCCCCTCGGTATATAACTTCCGGCCCCCTTGCCCCCAGTGTATAACATACGGCCCAATGGCCCCCGGTGTATAGAATCCAGCCCCATTTCCCCCCCTGTACAACATCCAGCCCCTCACCCCCATTGTATAACATCCGGCCCCCCATCCATTCAGTTGGCCTTTACTAACATGTGACAGAACGACTGGTGGTGCAGAGGTCACTGTTACCCGTGCGATCCTGGAATAAGAGCCACCGATGTAACAAGTCTTTTGCAAAGGTCTGAGTTGTCTCAATTGAAGAAATAAGTATGAGTTCTTAGGGGCTGAGGAATTCTCATCTCTCCGCACCGAAGCGCAGCCGTGTGATGAGGTCACATTGCTTATGTCAATGCTGCACCACAGAGGAGACAAAGATGGTGGGAATGGAAGCACTCTGTGGAGCCGAAGATACAGGGGAAATCAATAGTGGCATGTGCACGGTATTAATTTGAGAGTGAATTATTGGGGACAGTATGTACAAGGAGAAAAGTGGGAGAGAAGTGCACAGTATGAAGAGAGTGCTAGGTGTGGGGGCAGTGTGAGGGCACAGTATGGAAAGGGGGCAGTGTGAGGAGAGGGCATAATACGGAGAGGGGGCAGTGTGAGGAGGGGTCACAGTATGGAGTATAGCATTATGAAGGTCAGTGTTAGGGCACAGTATGAAGAGGGAGCAACATGGGGAGGTGCAGTGTGACAACACAGTTTAAAGAGAAGGAACGGTGGGGAGAGAAAGTAGAGATAGGGACAACATACAGTACAGACCAAAAGTTTGGACACAACTTCTCATTTAAAGATTTTTCTGTATTTTCATGACTTTGAAAATTGTACATTCACACTGAAGGCATCAAAACTATGAATTACCACATGTGGAATTATATACTTAACAAAAAAGTGTGAAACAACTGAAAATATGTCTTATATTCTAGGTTCTTCAAAGTAGCCACCTTTTGCTTTGATGACTGCTTTGCACACTCTTGGCATTCTCTTGATGAGGCTCGTGGAGGTGGAAGCTGTCCACAATCTTATGGTGGCAGCGACCGGGTATCCATACTTGATTCCCAGCCACCACTATTTTTCCCGGTATCGTCTCCGCCTTCCACAAGCACGGGTCCCACAACATTACCCGTGCCCTCCGCAGTGCACTTACTGGGAAGGACCGCCTACCCACAAACACATGGACAGGTGAATGTGGCCAGGGATGGTACGGAGCCAGTCCACAACTTTTTTTGCAGAGTTGTATTTAGATTGGTGAAAGGACTGGCATAGAGGGAAACCGTATCTACTTTGGGTGTAATTTCTCCCAGGAAGTCCTGTAATGCAGCTTGTTGCAGAAGCAATGACAGCCCGTCCAACATCAACTCGCAATTGTCAGTGGTGCTTTGACACACACATATCTTTCTTTGCGCATTTAATTTCATGACTACAGACTTGGGCAATGGCCTGATCTGCAATGCGGTTTGAGAAATAGCATGCATAAGCACGTCCGATCCCCATTAAAAAAGCAGCCATAGAGTGTCTGGGAACCTTCCCCCACACTTTTCTTAGCCAGGACTGCTTCTCGGCAAGGTTAGATGGTCCCACCAGAGAATCCTCTGGTGTGCCCTGGCTTCTACATCGAGAGAGTTCATGATAGCGCTAACTTTGCAGCTGCTAAGGGGCTCTTGAGCGGGGGAGAAAGGTGAGCCCTCAGAATCAAATCCTCTCGTGGGCACAATGTTTTTTAATCTGAAACAGCTTCTCAGGGGGAGTTGTATTTTATCACAGCCATATTCTTTAGCTCGGTGAAAGGACTGGCATAGAGGGAAACCGTATCTACCCCGGCTGTCATTTCTCCGTCACCAGGTTCCTCCCATTGTCACACACGACCATGCCTGGCTGTATGTTCAGCGGTGAGAGCCACAGATCAGGCTGCTGTGTTACAGCTTTCAACAACTCTGCAGCGCTGGGCGGTTTGTCAATTAAGCATTAAGCATGTTTTCTTCAGCACAGCCTTTTGCCGCTTGGCCAAGGCAGTGCTGCAGTGCTGTCAGCTTGTGACTGATGTGGTCATTTCGGAGATGGAGGAGGATGCGCATGAGCTGAACAATGTGATTACATTGAGGTTAAATTGGTGACGCTGCTTTTTATACTAAAGAAAGATCCTATTGTTTTGATTTTTTCAACGTTATTTTTTAAGACAAATGCACTCACCAGGAATGTCATTTTAACATTTTACAATCTTATCTGGCAATGTGGTGTGTGACACATCATCAGACACATCCTGTTTTATTTATGATAGACGGACTCTGAAATTCATAAAGCCTATTTTGTACAGGGCCGTCAGACGGCCCTTACTATTCTTAAAAGGCCAGCAGTCGGCCCTCGCTATTGTTAGAGAGCCATCAGCCGGCTATGCTTTGTTGTTCCCATTATTAACAAGTAGGTCTCCTATACTGTACAGTGACTTCAACGGCTGCCAAAAATTTGCACGCAACCCAATACTCCTTTGAAGAGACATAGAGGAGGGTCTCAGTAAAAAAAAATGTTCCCATTATAGTGGTAATGCCCATGCTGTGACTGCATGGGCTGCCAAAATTTGGGAGAAACCCCACTAAGAATTTAAAGACACATAGAGCAGGGCCACAGTAACGACAAATTCCCATTAGAAAGGAGAGAGTCTGCTATACAGTTATAGGGTATGCAGTGAGTCCAACGGCTGACCAATTTTAGGAAAAACCCCACTAAGAATTTAAAGACACATAGAGCAGGGCCACAGTAACAAGTACGACATGTTCCCATTAGAAAGGAGAGGGTCTGCTATACAGTTATTGTTATGATCTACAACAAGTACTAAGGAAAGAAGGGGAAAGCTTTCCCTTCAGTAAGACTAAGCTGAATCCCTACGATGTAGCGGGCTGCCTGTTCCTAGCGAACGGACCCGCCTTAGTCCTCGGCTAGTCTGAACGAAGACCTATAGAATAAAGGGAAGGGGTCCCTAAAAGAACTAAGGACTGGAACAAAAATGGGACACCTCCTAAACAGAGAAAGTTGTTGCCGAACACAAAAAGATAAACTGACAAAAAGGTACTAGAGGTCCCAGAAGGACCAAGTCAACTGACAGAGATAGGTACAGAAGCACCTGGCTAGAAAAACAGTCAAACAACACTGAAGTCCAGCAAAAAGGCGGAGCTGGAATGTAAAGGCAGATGGTCACGTGACCGCAAAACACAAGATAGAAAAAACAAACAGGAGGGTTCTAACAGTTATAGGGTATGCAGTGAGTACAACGGCTGACCAATTTTAGGAAAAATCTCACTAAGAATTTAAAGACACATAGAGCAGGGCCACAGTAACAAGTACGACATGTTCCCAATAGAAAGGAGAGAGTCTGCTATACAGTTATAGGGCATGCAGTGAGTCCAACGGCTGACCAAATTTAGGAAAAATCTCACTAAGAATTTAAAGACACATTGAGCAAGGCCACAGTAACAAGTACGACAAGTTCCCATTAGAAAGGAGATGGTCTGCTATACAGTTATAGGGTATGCAGTGAGTCCAACGGCTGACGAATTTTAGGAAAAGCCCCACTAAGAATTTAAAGACACATAGAGCAGGGCCACAGTAACAAGGTACGACATGTTCCCATTAGAAAGGAGAGGGTCTGCTATACAGTTATAGGATATGCAGTTAGTCGAACATCTGACCAATTTTAGGAAAAACCCCACTAAAAATTTAAAGACATATAGAGCAGGGCCACAGTAATGACAAATTCTCATTAGAAAGGAGAGGGTCTCCTATAGTGTTGGCCTATGCAGTGAATGCAAGGGCTGCCAAAAATTGGGGGGCACTTCAATGCCCCTTGGAAGAGACTTAGAGGGCCTCATAAAAAAATGTTCCCATTAGAAAGGAGCGGGTCTCCTATACTTGGAATTCCCATGCACTAAATGTATGGGCTGACAAACATTTACCCCTGGGGGGTATACATGAACATATTGTATAATTTTTATTTTTTACTGGCACCATAAACACTCTTTAAAAAAATTGTGTGGGTGTTGCATCACGGACCACGGTCACCCTGGTGATATGGTGGTGGAGGATGAGGAGAAGGTGGAGGACAAGAGCAAATAGCCAAAATCAGGAGGCGTATACCCATGTGTGGATGTGATGAGGTGCATGGGAATACACCTCCCAAAAAAAGACACTGGATTTGAGTTTATGTTACGCTGCTATCATTCGGTGGTGTTGAGAGGTCTGGCCCAATGTAGCCCTTGTTCATTATTATAAGAGTCAGCCTGTCAGCATTTTCAGTTGACAGACGGATGCGCTTATCAGTTATAATTCCACCAGCGGCACTAAAATCCCGCTCTGATAAAACGCTAGCGGCAGGACAGCCCAGGACCTCCAAGTTGTAGAGAGCCAGTTCATTCCATGTATCCAGCTTGGATACCCAATAATTAAAAGGCACAGAGTAATCACGGAGGACGTTGGTTTGGTCGGCAAGGTCCTCTCTCAGCATCTTCCCAAACTTTGCACTCCTTGTGAGAGTACCCCGCACTTCAGGGCCTGTGCGATAGGAGGGTCTGAGAAAACTGTCCCAGAACTTTGAGTGTTCCCCTGCCTCTGCTGAATTGCATTTGTGTCTCTCTCACCTGTACTCCTTGGTTGTCCAACGAACTGTAACCCCTGCCGCCAGCGATTTCAGATAGGAATGTTTTAATAGTTCCGTAACAAGGGCCTTCTGGTACTGCCCCAATTTTGTACACCTGTCCGCCTCAGGAATAAGAGATATAAAGTTCTCCTTGTAGCGTGGGTCTAGAAGTGTCACCAACCAGTAATGACTGTCACTCAAAATTTTGAGGACGCGAGGGTCATGGGAAAGGCAGCATAACATAAACTCTGCCATGCGTGCCAGACTGCTAACAGGCAAGACTTCCATGTCCTCACCAAGAGGATGACTGACCATGCTCTCCTCCTCCTCCTCCTCTCTGTCCTCTGGCAATCCACGCTGAACAGACGGTATGACAGTTGTGCAGGTAGTACCATCTATAGCACATGAAACTAGCTCCTGTTCTTCCTCCTCCTCCTCTTCCTCATTGTCCCCCAATCCACGTTGGGATGAGATGAGGCTGGGCTGTGTGTAATCACCCTGTATGGTTCCTTGCTCCATCTCATCGTGCTCCGCCTGCAATGCATCCTCTTTGATTGTGAGCAGAGAGCATTTCAGAAGACAGAGAAGCAGTATGGTGACGCTAGTTATGGCGTCATCGCCGCTCACCATCTTGGTGGAGTCCTCAAAGTTTTGGAGGATGGTACATATGTCTGACATCCATGTCCACTCCTGAGGTCTTATGTGTGGAGTCTGAACTGAATACCGACGGCCTTGTTGATGCTGGTACTCAACAACTGCCCTCTTCTGCTCACAAATCCTTCCCAACATCTGCAGTGTAGAGTTCCAACGCGTGGGGACATCACATACCAGTCTATGAGCCGGAAGCTGCAAATGCTGCTGAAACACGGCAAGAGCGGTGGAAGCTGTAGCTGACTTTCTAAAATGGGCACACAGGCAGCGTACTTTAACAAGCAGATCCAGCAGCTCTGGGTAGGATTTGAGAAACCGCTGAACCACGAGGTTAAGCACATGGGCCAGGCATGGTATGTGTGTGAGCTCGCCTCGCCTCAGAGCCGCCACCAGGTTCCGGCCATTGTCACACACGACCATGCCTGGCTGTAGGTTCAGCGGTGTGAGCCACAGATCTGCCTGCTCTTTCAGAGCTGTCCACAACTCTTCAGCATTATGCGGTTTGTCACCTAAGCATATTAGCTTTAGCACAGCCTGCTGCCCCTTGGCCGAGGCAGTGCTTCCAGCTTGTGACTGATGTGGTCATTTCGGAGATGGAGGCTGGAGAGGAGGCTGAGGAGGATGAGGTGCAGGAGCTGTAGACCGTGGGGACAACCCTGATTGACCTAGGGCCCGCAATCCTCACAGTCGGGAGGACGTGTTCAGTCCCAAGGTCTGACTGGGTCCTGGTTCCACTATGTTAACCCAGTGTGCCGTCAGCGAGAAGTACCGACCCTGCCCACAAGCACTTGTCCACGTTTCCGTGGTTAGGTGGACTTTCCTGGTAACTGCATTGTTGAGGGCACGGCTAATGTTTTGTGACATGTGCTTGTGTAATGCAGGGACGGCACACCGGGAGAGATGGTGGCGGCTGGGGACCGAGTACCGAGGGATAGCCGCCGTCATCAGGTTGCGGAATGCTTCCGTCTCCACGAGCCTAAAAGGCAACATTTCGAGCGCAAGGGAATTTAGTAGTGTGGCCTGTGGGGCGTTGGCTTCGTATTTGTGCTTGCGTTCCAAGGACTGGGGTGTGGACAACTGAACGCTGCGCTGGGACAAGGACATGGACGTGCTTCCTGATGCTGCTACTTGAGAGTGTTCAACGACAGGTGCAGGGCAGGAGGCATCTTCGCATGTACCATGGACAGGGGATTGGCTTGCATGCACAACAGCGGAAGAAGCAATGGTGCCACCCGCAGACACTGTTCCTGGACCCTGGGGTTCGGCCCACAAAGTTGGGTGCTTTGCTGCCATGTGCCTGATCATGCTGGTGGTGGTCAGGCTGGTCGTTTTGCCACCCCTGCTGATGCTGGTCTGGCAGGTGGTGCAAATGGCCTTTTTGGGTTATTGGCAGAGTCTTTAAAAAACAACCAGACTCGGGAAGACCTAATAGTTTTACTGGCAACTTCCTTCGTGTTGGTGTTACGGGGAACGGTTGCCTGCCTTCTTTCTGCGGCCACCTCACTGCTTCTTCCTGCCTGTTGGGGTGCTCTGCCTTCCTCCCCCTGTGTGCTGCTGTCCTCGCTCTGCATGTCCTCCTGGCAGGTTGGGTTAGTTACTATATCATCCACCACCTCGTCTTCCACTTCTGCACTCTGATCCTCCTCCTGACTTTCTGGCAATTGTATCTCATCATCGTCCACCTCTTGGGACACTTTCCCACCGTTGCTTTCGTGTGACCGTGGCTACATGCGATATCCTCTTGCCCCGCTTCAAGTGGACCGGGCGAGAGGCCCGAATCTATAAATGGGAAAGTAAACAGCTCTTCGGAGTGTCCAAGTGTGGGATCAGTTGTCTCTGGGTACTCGGCATGGTGGGAGGAAGGAGGTTTAGGGTGAGGAATATGCGGTCCAGACTCACAGCTACTGAGACTTGACTGTGTGGAAGACAAGGTGGTGGTGGTGGCTAAGTGACTGGAAGCATTATCTGCTATCCAACCAATAACCTTTTGACACTGCTCTGTGTTCAATAGTGGTGTTCTGTGGTCCCCTAGGAATTGGGACAGGAAGGTCAGGCGAGAAGATGTGGGTGTTTGTTGTGGCACAATTTCAGCTTGCCCACGGCCTAGGCCTCTGCATGCTCCATCATCACCATCATGTGATCCGTGTGATGGACAAACCACAGTTTTAAATACCTGACTTGTAGGTAACTATTTTGAACAGCAAACTGGTGTCAATTGCTTCACTGACACACTGAAACTAATTTTTAATGGAGGCCAGAAATGGCAGTATTTTCTGACAACGTATATGTGATCCGTGTGACGGAGAAAACACAGTTTTAAATAGCTGGATTTCTAGCGCTGTAATATGGAAAGGACCTGGCTGTATTCTGCAGTGCCAACAAGCAAATGGCACAGAAAAACTGTGTTCTCTGGATTGCTTTTTAAGCCAATAATGAGGATTAAGATCCAAAAAAAAGTATTCCTGGCCCCTGAGACCTGGGCCTTTGTCTAGAAATATCTAACAGCAGCAGAAGGCAAAACTGGAATAGAGCCTCTTGTGCTATATGCACTGCAGTCTGCTATATACCCTGCCTGCCTATATACACTGCCTGCCTGATATCTCTGCAGATGGATTAGTCCTCAGAAGGACTGTTTGTTGAGATGGATATGTGTCTCTAATATAGTCTGTACACATACACTAACTAGAAACAAGCGAATCCCTCCCTAGCTCAGCAGCAGCTCTCCCTACACTGTCTGATTCCGGAGTGACTGTGACGAGCATGGCGGCGCCAGGTCTGATATAGACCTGATGACGCTGTGCGGCCAGCCAATCACTGTAATGCCACAACCAACATGGCTATGGCATTACAGTGAGTAGCAGGCAATCCCTGCATGTTCATTGGCTCTCTTAAGAGTGCCAAACATTCAGGGAGGAGACCTGAGCTCCTGCCGAGCAACCCCGGAAATAATCGGCGAGCGCCGAGCATCTCGAGCAGTTAGACGCACGGGTGAGCACCGAGCAGTAGCGAACATGCTCGCTCATCACTATTCATAATTGGGAGACAGTGTGAAAGTTGTAGTTCATAACCTGAGGGGATGGGGTGATGGTTTTAATTTATAAAAGTTGAAAGAGTGAAGGCAATATCATAGCAGAGGACAGTATGGATTCAAAGTACCATTAGAACGACATAGAGGGCGGGGGGTTAGATTTTGTGCAGAGAGCATAGAGAGAAGCAATTATTTATTCAGAATCACAGTAAGGGGAGATATTTCTATTCAGGTGCAGTAAAATGACACTGTTATTTTTATGGGCAACATGTCGTGATGTGAATCAGAAGACAAGAGAAGATGGAAGTCTGTGGAGATAATCTGTGGTTGTAAAAAGTCAGCATGGTGTCTGGACCAGATAGAGACAAAATGATGAGAACAACTACAATCAAAGAAGATGTTACCTATATGGTACCTGGGTGTAAACGTTTATTTGTGATATTGACTGTGTCTAATTAGTAATGTGATACCTACATGGTCTTCAGTCTAATGATGACTGGTAACAACTACTCCTAGTATCTCCTTACTATTGTTAAGGACATTACAGGAGTTATAGTCTCATGCTACACAACTGTATATGGTAGGGATTAACATGACATTGCAATTTATCACTGAACTAAGCTTGGTGATGCACACATGTACTGATGACTCTTCTGTTGCTGTATTCATGTACTAATGATGGTCTTGATGATGTATTCATAAACTGATGATGGTTCTGGTGCTGTACTTCTGTACAGGGGGTGGTTCTATTGCTGTATTGATGTACTGATGGGGTTTATGGTGCTGTATTTTTGTACTGATGACAATTCTGGTGCTGTATGCATGTACTGATGATGATTCTCTTGCTATATTCATGTAATAATCACATTTCCAGTGCTGTATTCTCATGAACTGATGATGTTTTTGGTGCTGTATTCTTGTACTGAAGATTATTCTGATAATGTTTTCATGTACTGATAATGGTTTTGGTGATGTATTCAAGTACTTATGATGGTTTTCTTAAAATATTCATATACTGACATTGATTTTAGTGCTATATTCATGTACTGATATTGTTTTTAGTGCTGTATTCATGTACTGATATTGGTTCTAGTGCTTTATTCATGTACTAATTTTGTTTCTGGTGCTGTATTCATGTTTTGATAATGTATTCATATACTGATGTTGTTTCTGCTGCTGTATTCATGTTTTGGTGCTGTATTCATCTATTCATGGTAACACTGGTGTTGTATTCCTGTACTTATGGTGGTTCTGGTAATATATGCATGTGCTGATGGTATCTTTGTGCTGTGTTCATGTATTGATGGGATTTCTGTTGCTCTCTTCATGGACTGATGGTGGTTCTAGTGTTCTAGTGATGCATTCATGTTTTGATGATAGTTTTGGTGTTGTAGTCATGTACTGTAAATAGTTCTGTTCGTGTACACATGTAGCAATACATAGCTTGTCAGATGACGTACTACATACAGTGGTGGCCAAAAGTATTGCCACCCCTGCAATTATGTCAGATAATACTCAGTTTCTTCCTGAAAATGATTGCAATCACAAATTCTTTGGTATTATTATCTTCATTTAATTTGTCTTCAATGAAAAAACACAAAAAGAATTGTCCTAAAGCCAAATTGGATATAATTCCACACCAAACCTAAAAAAGGGGGTGGACAAAAGTATTGGCACTGTTTGAAAAATCATGTGATGCTTCTCTAATTCGTGTAATTAACAGCACCTGTAACTTACCTGTGGCACCTAACAGGTGTTGGCAATAACTAAATCACACTTGCAGCCAGTTAACATGGATCAAAGTTGACCCAACCTCTGTCCTGTGTCCTTGTGTGTACCACATTGAGCATGGAGAAA
This sequence comes from Phyllobates terribilis, assembly GCF_046119375.1. NCBI lineage: Eukaryota > Metazoa > Chordata > Amphibia > Anura > Dendrobatidae > Phyllobates > Phyllobates terribilis. The sequence continues at coordinate 49,976,793 of NW_027362764.1, forward strand.
AGAAAGAAGACCAAAGAACTGTCTGAGGACTTGAGAAACCAAATTGTGAGGAAGCATGAGCAATCTCAAGGCTACAAGTCCATCTCCAAAGACCTGAATGTTCCTGTGTCTTCCGTGCGCAGTGTCATCAAGAAGTTTAAAGCCCATGGCACTGTGGCTAACCTCCCTAGATGTGGACAGAAAAGAAAAATTGATGAGAGATTTCAACGCAAGATTGTGCGGATGGTGGATAAAGAACCTCGACTAACATCCAAACAAGTTCAAGCTGCCCTGCAGTCTGAGGGTACAACAGTGTCAACCCGTACTATCCGTCGACGTCTGAATGAAAAGGGACTGTATGGTAGGATACCCAGGAAGACCCCACTTCTTACCCCGAGACATAAAAAAGCCAGGCTGGAGTTTGCCAAAACTTACCTGAGAAAGCCTAAAGCGTTTAGGAAGAATGTTCTCTGGTCAGATGAGACAAAAGTAGAGCTTTTTGGGAAAAACCATCAACATAGAGTGTACAGGAAAAAAAAAGAGGCATTAAAAGAAAAGAACACGGTCCCTACAGTCAAACATGGCGGAGGTTCCCTGATGTTTTGGGGTTGCTTTGCTGCCTCTGGCACTGGAGTGCTTGACCATGTGCATGGCATTATGAAGTCTGAAGACTACCAACAAATTTTGCAGCAAAATGTAGGGCCCAGTGTGAGAAAGCTGGGTCTCCCTCAGAGGTCATGGGTCTTCCAGCAGGACAATGACCCAAAACACACTTCCAAAAGCACTATAAAATGGTTTGAGAGAAAGCACTGGAGACTTCTAAGGTGGCCAGCAATGAGTCCAGACCTGAATCCCATAGAACACCTGTGGAGAGATCTCAAAATGGCAGTTTGGAGAAGGCACCCTTCAAATATCAGGGACCTGGAGCAGTTTGCCAAAGAAGAATAGTCTACAATTCCAGCAGAGCATTGTAAGAAACTCATTGATGGTTACCGGAAGCGGTTGTTCGCAGTTATTTTGGCTAAAGGTTGTGCAACCAAGTATTAGGCTGAGGGTGCCAATACTTTTGTCTGGCCCATTTTTGGAGTTTTGTGTGAAATGATCAATGATTTGATTTTTGCTTCATTCTCTTTTGTGTTTTTTCCTTGCAAGCAAATTAAATGAAGATAATAATACCAAAGAATTTGTGATTGCAATCATTTTCAGAAAGAAACTGAGTATTATCTGACAGAATTGCAGGGGTGCCAATACTTTTGGCCAGCACTGTATATACACAATATATATACACACATTTACATATACATACAGCTCTGGCAAAAATTAAGAGACCACTGAACAGTTTTCTATTGGAAAGCATGGAAATACTGGTGGAAAGCATGGCAAGACGCATGAAAGCTGTGATTAAAAATCATGGTTATTCCACCAAATGTTGATTTCTGAACTCTTCCTGAGTTAAAACATGAGTAATTTGAGGGCTGAAAGCGCTGTTTCTTTTTTAGTATTTTGACGCTTTATCATTTGCTGCAAATAAATATTAAATTTTTAGCTTTGAATTTCAGAGATATGTTGTCAGTAGTTTATAGACTAAAACAACAATGTACATTTTACTCAAAAATATACCTATAAAGAGAAAAATCAGAGAAACTGAAAATTTTGCAGTGGTCTCTTAATTTTTGCCAGAGCGGTATATGTAATGTATATATGTATATATGGAGCATTACACCATTGTAATTTAAGGCCCCTATCACTATCAATCTAGCTCTCTTGTGCCACAGGCTGAGCTACATAGGAGACATGGTGTGGTATTGAAATATATAGGCAATCGCAGGTTCAAGTCCCCTAAGGGGAATAAAAAATATAGTAAAAAAAAATTAGGAACAAAAAAAATTAAATTTACTTCCGTATTCTTCCTCGTTAAAATTAATGACATTAACAAAATAACCAGTATTTGATATCACAGCAACCGTAAAAAAAAGGTCTACCAAAGTATACAATTAATTAAACCGTATGGTGACCTAAGTCTTTAGGGTATTAATTTATTTTATGCAGTAGATAGTTCTGTTATAAGTTTTATAAGTTTTTATAACTTTATCTTGTATTTAGAGTCAAAAGCCGCTTGAAGCCCTGCGGCTCGCACAACATGGCGAGCAAATCAATCAGGTTCATCAATTCACCCAAAGCAAACTTACAAAAAAAATCAATTTTGCAAATGTTTCTCACAGACAGGTGAGAACTGAATAACGTGAATCTGGCCGATCAATTCTACTTCTACAAAATATCCACTAGTTACTTCTATGGGGCCCAGTAGGTTTGGAGGTCAAAATCTATTGTGAGAGGAACCGCAGGTTAGGAGAGATAGATAACAGTGGAGTAAACTTGTTATGGCTGTAGATAGATTGTCAGATCGGTAGACAGATAGATGTGAGACAGGTAGATAAATACAGACATACATAAATAGATAGATACATTAAACGATAGATAAAAAGATAGTAGATAGATATATAAAGAACAAAGTTAAAGCAGCATTGGTAAAAAAGTATTATAGGTATTAGCCCATAACAATTGTCCAATTATCCCTGGACTAGGTATGACGCGCCCAAGGGATGGGGACTCGGCGCCCGGGCCTTGATGTTTTGGTTTATGGGGATGTCGCGGTGGTCGGCTCTCGGGCCCGTACCCTGGGGTCACTCTTAAAAAGCAAGGAAATGGTGGAGGAAAGGTGTATGGGATAGGAAAAGTTTGTGACGCTACCTGTGGTGTCTGGTGAGGTTCACCAGCGCTACTACAGTCCTCTGAGGCCGGTGGTCAGGCAGCTTAGTTGGTGCGGCTCCCCACAGGTGGAGCGGGGCCTCAGGGCAGCGTAGGAGAGGGGATGCAGGACAGAGGGGACCCAGCCGGGTCAGAAGAAGAATAGGCACACACACGACAGTTCACTTCAGTACCTTTACTGGTGGTGTTTCAGGCACGATCAAGGGTACTGTAGGGTGAAAGGTGCATTTCAGGACTCTCCCCAGTGAGTGGGTGTGGGGCCTCCTGTTTCTTGCCTTTTCCTGATACGTTTATGACCTGCCTGGAGCTAGACCTAACTTGGTCTCTGTCTTGCACTGGCTGACCTGGTGGTAGGGCCTTCTGTTGGAGATCACACTCTATGGTCTCTTGGGCCTCAGTGACTCCTGACCCTGGTATATCAGTCAGCTTTTGGTGTTCCTGGGACATGTAGTTCGCCAGGGGTTCCGGTAGTTTCTGCTGGTCCTAGAGATCCCTGCAGACGCGGACCCGGTGTCCGGTAAATTGTTGTGGGGTGAGATGGTTAAGCTCCTCTGCCCCCTATGTAGCTGCTTACTCCACTTGCCTTCGGCTACGCTGGGCCCTCACTAGGCTTCACACTAGATAAAATACAAAGAGAGAGAGAGCGCAAACCCCAATAGGGTTACACCTGTAGACATAGAGAATAATAGTAAAATGGTGGTTCTCACCTGGTTGGGTTGTGTGAGGACACAAGTATCATAACAAATAAAATGCAGCTGCAGCGGATCTCCAATAGGTGTCCCACAGGACCAGAATAAATCCAAAGGCGGTGAAGGTAGAGATATAAGTCTGCGCCGCTGAATAATCCTCAAATCAGGAACATTTGATATATCTGTTGGTGCCCTGATGAAGGGGTGTGGAACACCTAGAAACGCGTAGGCATTTACCAATAAACAAGGATTTTATTATATGTTCCTGATTTGAGGATTTTTCAGCGGCGCGGACGTATATCTTTACCTTCTCCGCCTTTGGATTTAGGCTTCACACTGGCAGTAGGCCTCGCTACTCTTCACCCCTCTTATGGCGTCGGCACGCCGTTGGCTCACTAGTCTGAGCTTTATGAGTCTGAACTCTCTCTAGAGGGACTGGAACTACCTCTGTCCCCGGAGGAAACTGTTCTCTAGACTGACTGCCTAGCTCCACCTTCCCTTTTTATATCCCTAACGGGCTCCCTCTGGTGGTCTGAGGTGGAAGGTGGAGGTGTGTGTATGCTGTGAGGGCCTCTTGTGGAGGAATCCGTCCATGCACCCCTCTAGGATCTGTGGCACCAATGCGCAGCAGGGCGCCACAGGTATCTACATAGATAGACCTGCCAACCTTGTAGGTTTTTCCTCATGTAGTGGTATCGACAATATACAGAAAAAATAATTATCAAAAGTGGGGTCTGTGGATGTAAAAAAAATTATTGGCGCATGTGAAAAAATCATTCTGATGAAAGGATCAGAGGAGGATGTGAATAATCATTCTGATGAAAGTGGTCAGAGAAGGATGAGAAGAATCGTTCAGATAAAAGGTATTAGGGGAGGATTTAAAAAAATCATTCTGATGAAAGGATCAAAGGAGGATATGAAGAACTGTACTGAAGAAAAGATCAGAGGAGTATGTAAAGAATTATTCTTATGAAAGAATCAGAGGAGTGTATGGAGAATTGTTCTGATGAAAGGAGTCAGAAAAAAGATTTAAAGAAGCATTCTGATGTAAGTGGTCAGAAGAAGATGAGAAGAATACCTCTGCTAAAAGGTGTCAGAGGAGGATTTCAAAATCTTGTTGTTCTTTAATATCGGTGTTGGATAACAGCAGACCACCAGTTCCAAAACCATAACTATCTAAGGGGAATAGAAAGAAAAGACTCTAGTGCGCAACAGGGCCAGAGATTATATCACTGAGCTGGGGAATAGCATCATTATCCCATCAGATGAATACAGATTTCAATGGCAAAAATGCTGAAGATCAGAATTTGTAGCAAGCAGCAAGAATCTGTAAGGAGATGGACAAGTGAGAAGACTCACAGTTAATGCCTACCAGATTGTCTGCAAGCGAACACCACCATCTACTGGTCAAAGATGATAGGAAAAGTGAAAACAGGGAGAATTGCATTAGCAGGAAATGAAGAGTGAATTGCATGTTCCCTCTAGGAACAGATTGGAGGAGACACCAGGTCAGGAGATAGCTGTGGCAAAGTTAGTAATTGTAAAAGGGCCAGGAGGGCAGTGAAGGGAAGGAGTCGGCGCCTGAACCTGTAGCAGGACGGACGCGCAATGCAGCAAGGTTGGCTTATAGCTGCCAATACAAGTGACTAGACCTGAGTGAAGAATCGAGTGACCAGACCCGAGTGAAGAATCGAGTGACCAGACCCGAATGAAGAAACAAGGTGCCAGACTCGAGGGCGAAACTGAGTGACCAGACCAGAATCCAGACCGAGTGAAGAATAAAGTGACCAGATCTGAGAGAAGAACCGAGTGACCAGTCCTGAGTGAAGAATCGAGTGACCAAACCCGAGTGAAGAATCGAGTTACTAGACCTGAGTGAATAATCGAGTGACCAGACCTGAGTGAAGAATCGAATGACCAGACCCGAATGAAGAAACGAGGTGCCAGACTCGAGGGCGGAACTGAGTGACCAGACCAGAATCCAGATCGAGTGAAGAGTGACCAGATCCAAGAGAAGAACCGAGTGACCAGACCTGAGTGAAGGATCGAGTGACCAGACCTGAGTGAAGAATCGAGTGACTAGACCCGAGAGAAGAACCGAGTAACCAGACCTGAGTGAAGGATTGAGTGGCCAGACCCGAGTGAAGAATCGAGTGACTAGACCCGAGTGAAGAAACAAGTGACCAGACCTGAGTGAAGGATTGAGCGACCAGATCCGAGAGAAGCACTGAGTGACCAGACCCAAGAGAAGAATCGAGGGAACGAGATCGGAGCTAAAAGAACAGAGCCAGAACCGAACGAGTGGGACCAGAGTCACGAGAAGTGAGCGGACGGTGTTAGAGGGACATTCGTGAGATCCACGATGTGAGGTGCAGAGGTATGGTACAAAGGGGACCGGGGCTGTGCTTCAGGGAACGGAAGCAGCCAGTGCAACTTGTGCAAGAAGCGACTTACCAAGAATGGACTTGTAGCCTAAAGGTGTAGTAGTATAGACTCCAGTTAGGGCCTGGATGGCATGCGTCATTACTAGCAGAGTGACAGGGTAACGGCGGTGACGGGTACATGACTGACGTGACGCACTATAGGACAGAATAGAGGCGATTGTATCTATTATAAATGCTTAGTGCCTTGTATGATACTGTTTAACTGTTATATCCATTAATGCTGCTTCAATCTCAAGAAGTGACTTACGTTTAAATTGTTAAATATTTCATTACACTCTAATAATCTTAATCTACTAACCTTGTTTAATTTTGTATCTGAATCATCCAAATTGTTGTTTTAGAGTAATAAATAATCCTAGGTTAAGTTGCTTCTGTATCTTCATCTTCTTCGCTGTTGCATCCTCTTTACAAATCGATGAACACTTCCTGCCAGGTGTGAACAGTTTAGGCTTTTGGAGGTGAAGTAATAGTGCGGGGAAGGTTTTCTCTGTATATTCTAAGTTTTCCGATACCTGTAGATCAGGGAAGTCAAACTAAAATACACAGAAGGCCAAAATTAAAAACTTGGACAAAGTCGCAGGCCAACCCTGTTATTTATTTAAAAAAAATGTTACAATTGAGGACGTTTTTCCTTATCATTCTTTACAGAATAATGGGCCCCATATAGTTCTCCATATAGAATAATGGGCCCCACATAGCCCTCCATACAGAATAATGGGCCTCACATAGTCCTCCATACAGTATAATGGGCCCCACATAGTCCTCCATACAGAATAATAGGCCCCACATTGCCCTCCATACAGAATAATGGGCCCAACATAGTCCTCCATACAGTATAATAGCCTCAAATTGTCCTCCATAAAGAATTATTGCCCCACATAGTCTTGCATATAGAATGAGGGCCCCACATAGTCCTCCATACAGTATAATGGGCTCCACATAGTCCTCCATACAGTATAATGGCTCCACATAATCATCCATAAAGAATAATGGGCCTCACAAAGGCCTCCATAAAGAATAATATGCCCCACAAAGTGCCCCATACAGTATAATGGGCCCCGCATAGTCCTCCAAACAGAATAATGGGCCCCACATAGTTCTCCATACAGTATAATGGGCCCCACATAGCCCTCCATAAAAAATAATAGTTCTCCATACAGAATAATAGAATAATGGGCCCCACATAGTCCACCATACAGTATAATGGCCCAATATTGTCCTCCATACAGAATAATGGACCCACATAGTTCTCCATACAGAATAATGGTGTCATGCAAGGTGTGGGAAAGACTAAGTGCAACACAAAGGGAAGAGGGGAAGGGAGCCCAGACTCTAGGGAAGGGGGGAGTGGAGACCTCCTAGGCTGATCTGATAACACCTTGTCTCCTCTACCATCCCTATATTGGTTCTTCACCAATTGCCGCACAGGAACCTATCCCTGTATTTCCCTAGCGCTTGGCCCTGGATAAGGAAGGAGGGGTGAGCACTAGTCGATCCCCACTAACAACAAGGTAGACAGATACGGGTGAAAGATAACTTAGCTTGAGCCAACTTCAGAGAGATAACACACATGTTCTCTTAGCACCAGAGAGGAAGTAAACAGACTGCACTCGCTCCAAGTTTTCACAAGGAAACATGTGAATATCACCGGCACCGCCCTGTTGCAAAGTGAAACTATTTAAACACCCAGGCAAGGGTGTCTATTAGAGCAGGAGGGAGGTAGCTGCTGGGTCCTAGAGTGAAACAGCTAAGAAGGTGTCTGTAATGCCAAATGAAGAGATCTTCTGCAACCAACTGCAGGGCGACTGTATGTCATATCTGACACACCCAAGACAAATGGCCCCACATAGTCCTCCATACAGAATGAGGGCCCCACATCGTCCTCCATACAGTATAATGGGCCCCACATTGGCATTTATACAGAATAATGGGTCCCACATAGTTCTTCACACAGTATAATGGGCCCTACATAGTTCTCCATACAGAATAATGGCCCCACATAGTCCTCCATACAGAATATGGGCCCCACATATTCCTCCATACGGAATAATGGGCCCCACATAGTGCTCCATACAGTATAATGGGCCGGACATAGTCCTCCATGCAGAATAATGGCCCCACATAGTGCTCCATACAGTATAATGGGACCCACATAGTCCTCTATACAGAATAATAGCCCCACATAGTCCTCCATGCAGAATAATGGCCCCCCATAGTCCTTCATACAGTATAATGGGCCCCACACAGTCCTCCATATAGAATTATGTCCCCACATAGTGCTTCATACAGTATAATGGGCCCCACATAGACCTTCATACAGAATAATGGCCCCACATAGTCCTCCATGCAGAATAATGTCCCCACATAGTGCTCCATACAGTATAATGGGCCCCACATAGACCTTCATACAGTATAATGGGCCCCACATAGTCGTTCATACAGTATAATGGGCCCCACATAGTCCTCCATGCAGTATAATGGGCCCCACATAGTCCTCCAAACAGTATAATGGGCCCCACATAGTCCTCCACACAGTATAATGGCTCCACATAGTCATCCATTCAGAATAATGGGCCCCACATAGCCCTCCATAAAAAATAATGGCGCCATATAGTCCTCCATACAAAATAATGGGCCCCACATAGTGCTCCATACAGTATAATGGGCCCCACATAGTGCTCAATACAGAATAATGGCCCCACATAGTCCTCCATACAGTAAAATGGGCCCCACATAGTCATCCATACTGTATAATAGCCCCACATTGTCCTCCATAAAGAATAATGGGCCCCACATAGCCCTCAATACAGAATAATGGGCCCCACACAGTCCTCCATACAGAATAATGGGCCCAACACAGCTCTCCATACAGTATAATAGCCCCACATAGCCCCCCATACAGTATAATGGGCCCACATAGTACCCCATAAGAATAATGGCCCCACATAGTCCTCCATACAGAATAATGGGCCCACGTAGCCATCCATAAAGAATACTGGGCCCCACATAGTTCTCCATACAGAATAATGGCCCACATAGTCCTCCATACAGAATAATGGGCCCCACATAGTCCTCCATACAGTATAATGGCCCCACATAGTCCTTCATAAAGAATAATGGGCCCCACATAGTCCTCCATACAGTATAATGGGCCCCACAAAGTCCTCCATACAGAATAATGGCCCCACATTGTCCTCCATACAGAATAATGGACCCCACATAGTCCTTCATAGAGAATAATGGGCTCCACATAGTTCTCCATACAGAATAATGGGCCCCACATAGTCCTCCATACAGAATAATGGGCCCACGTAGCCATCCATAAAGAATACTGGGCCCCACATAGTTCTCCATAAGAATAATGGCCCCACATAGTCCTCCATACAGAATAATGGGCCCCACATAGTCCTCCATACATAATAATGGGCCCCACATAGTCCTCCATACAGTATAATGGCCCCACATAGTCCTCCATAAAGAATAATGGGCCCCACATAGTCCTCCATACAGTATAATGGGCCCCACAAAGTCCTCCATACAGAATAATGGCCCCACATTGTCCTCCATACAGAATAATGGGCCCCACATAGTCCTTCATACAGAATAATGGGCCCCACATAGTCCTCCATACAGAATAATGGGCCCCACATAGTCCTCCATACATAATAATGGGCCCCACATAGTCCTCCATACAGTATAATGGCCCCACATAGTCCTCCATAAAGAATAATGGGCCCCACATAGTCCTCCATACAGTATAATGGGCCCCACAAAGTCCTCCATACAGAATAATGGCCCCACATTGTCCTCCATACAGAATAATGGGCCCCACATAGTCCTTCATACAGAATAATGGGCCCCACATAGTCCTCCATACAGAATAATGGGCTCCACATAGTCCTCCATACAGTATAATGGGCCCACATTAAAAAAAATCTCATCTGGTCTCTGTAGCTCTTCACTGCTCGATACAGTGAGCGCGAAAGCCAGGATGTGTTGTGTGGTGTAAGTGCCAGCGTCGCCGGCCATATATAATCAACCTGCCCACGGGCCATGTGTGCTGTAGATCGGTGTTCTCCAGCTCCAGTCCAACAGGTCATGTTTTCAGGATCTCCTTAGTATTGCTCAGGTGATGGAATTATTGCCTGTGCAATACTAAGGAAATCCTGAAAACATGACCTGTTGGTGGCCTTGAGGACTGGAGTTGGGGAACCCTGCTGTAGATGGACATTTGGCTGACCTAAGCATTGAGGGGCCAACTAAATTGAAAACGTAACTATTTATTTATTTTACTTACTTATACTGCGCCATTACTTCCACAGCGCTTTACAGACATCATCACTGTCCCCATTGGGGCTCACAATCTACATTCCCTATCAGTATGTCTTCGGAGTGTGGGAGGAAACCCACACAAACACGGGGAGAACATACAAACTCCTTGCAGATGTTGTCCTTGGTGGGATTTGAACCCAGGACTCAAGTGCTGCAAACAAATAGTGCTAACCACTGAGCCACCGTGCTGTACAGCACTTCTGGGATGAGATAAAACAGGCTGTTCAGACCTTGTCATCTAATGATCCCGTCTGCATCGGCCACCGCTGAACTAGTGGGATCTGTACCCCAAAGAATAGCTGCGATCCTGAAGGACAAATATGACCAAAGTATTTCTTAATGGACCAATAGAAGAGAATATTTGAATAATATTAAAAAATAACCACCATGTATAACTATCTCCATAAGTATGAGTATTTAGCTGCTGCCCGTTACTCTATATGATGCCGGTGGTACAGACTTTGTTCCCGGAAACCCATTATCTGACCTGTCATATTCAATTCCAGATATCATTACATAAGACAATCGATGTCACCAGGGAAATTAAGAAGGAAGAAAGGAAACATGGGATGTAGAGAAGTAGAACACATGGTTAATTTATCCGTATGCAGAGCAATACTGACTACATCCACTGCAATGCACAGAGGCAGAATCTCTGGGTTTTTGCTCCTCACGTTGATTTTTCTATAACATTTATTAAAGGCTACATATTCCTCTGCATGAAATATATTTGTCTGTTCCAATTCTTCTAAAAATAATTATAAAGCAACTTTACTTATAGTCTTGATTTTTTTAAAAAAAGTTAGCGTATACAGTTAGGCACTGTGCACACGGTGCATTTTTGATGCAGTTTTTTTTTTTTCCATTTGGAGCCTACTGAAACAGACAAAGGGAGCTTTTTAAACTCTTAGGAAGCATTTGCAGGTGTTTTATGTTAATAATTTTAATTTACTGAGATAATGACTTTTGTGTTTTCATTGGCAGTAAGACATAATCATCAACATTAAAGGGGTTATCCACTACTTTTACATATATTATCCCTATATAGGGCATCAATATATGATCGGCCAGGGTCCTGCATGGGGCACTCCCGCCGATCAGCTTTTATCGGTGCCGGCGGCTCCACCGTCAACTGGTAGTGGCCGCCGCGGTGTACTGTACATCCGCCTCCTATTCAACAGGGCAATGTAAAAGTAGTGGACAACTTCTTTAACAGAAATAAACACGTGAAATAGATCACTCTGTGTGTAATGACTCTATATAATATAGGAGGTTCACTTTTTGGATTGAAGAACTGAAATAAATTATCTTTTTGATTATATTCTAATTTAGTGAGATGCAGCTGTAAGTGGAGGTCCTAGCGGTCAAACCTCCAGCGATCAGTAACTTATTCGCTATCCTTTGTAAGATCTTGTGTAGTGGATTTTTATCATTATAGGGGTTGTCTTGAATTCTTTGTTCAGGGGTGAATTGCCGTACTCTGCCTCCCGACTTCCTGCTTGCTGTGTGGAGGGGTGTACTCTTGAATGATTGACAGTTCGGTCCAGTAACATGCTTGCACCTCTAACTCAAATTGCCTGCTCTCCCATGCCTCAAGTACAGGCAACTTTTCCTCTGTTGCATAGGAGGTGCACAAAGAGTGGCCGGACAGCATTTGGCTACTTTCAGAGCAACGCTTGCAAAAGCGACTTCTCGGCTAGAAAACCGCCCACCTCTAATAGACTGCAACAAAGCAACGAGTAGTAAACTAAAACATTAAAAATGCCTCTATTCTTCAGAATGTAAGGATTTGTAATGAGAGGTAATTTTCAGAATTACTTGTTTTTTTACAAGCATTTTGCAATTTTACCCATTTAACAAGATGAGACAACCCCTTTAAGGAGCATTCGAGGAATTGCAGTGTCTTCTCAGCGCAGGCTCAGGACAGGCTTCCTCATAGCCTCCAGATGTCTAATGTTCTCTCTCCCATAATGTGGAAATCCTCTGATAAACCGCAGTCATTTCATCTTACGCCGATCTATTTCTTGACAGCATTTTGTTTTAAAGAAACTCCAGCGTCTTCACAGACAATATCCTGCTGAAATGAGACTGACATGAACACTTGTGGCGCCCCGGGCAGGGTCTGCGATAGTCGATACATGTGCGCTGTACATACTGAAAGATGTCATCTATTACTGTTCTACATGATGTTTCATATAATGAATCGACTCCGGAGATACCTAGAGGACAATCGCTCTCCGTGTAGGGTTTATGTTCCATGCAGTCAGACCAAGCTCAGAAACATTCTCCACAAGGAAATTAGGAGTAATGTCACTACAGCACCCAAATAATGGTGAAAGCAAATAATACTCCAATACAATACACACATAATACTCCCATACACTGTGCAAATAACAGCACCCTATTGGAAGATGATCTAATGACCATATAAGAATGCTAAACAGCAAGTATGGTGACACTAATGTAGCGCCTCGAGGGTTTGGTCGCTACAGAGGTATTGCATCTCATCCAGATGTGCGATATCTCACTTCCAGGTAAGGATGGAGTGTGGATCAGGACCCTGACACCTGCATGCATTACTCAACATTTCCGGGGGGCAGGGCGACCGATATGCTCCAAGTAGAGCACGACAGTCCCTGTCCCTGGCTGGAGTGGGGGGAGGGAACACCGAGGAAGGGGGGACCCTGTAGTGCATAGGAGGGAGAGGGTAGTTCCTGGGTGCACTTAGAGGAAGGTATAAAAGGTGGGCACCATCTTAGAGACAGAAGAAGGTCAGTTCAGTCAGAGGAGAAGACAGGGAGCAGAGGCTCAGGCCGAGCTCTGCTCCGCAGGCAGGCCTGAGAGAGCGGCCGGGGCCTGGAGGAAGGAGAAGGAAGGAAGAGGAGCGAAGGAGGCTCCAGGAACAGGGAACGAAGGGACACCAGGGGTGTGGACCGGCGAGTCGCCACCGCACTCCTGAATCTACCTGTGTAGGGGGATCAGGCCAAAGGGGGAGACCGGTCCCCAAAACTAGTGGAGGCGGGGAACTACCCTCAGCTAGAAACCGGAGGCTGTGACATTTTATGTGGCGCAGCCCCTTGCTACATCCGCTAGGAAGGCACCACATAGGGTCAGGGAAACGGCACCAACGTTTGCCCGAGAAGGCCCGAGGCAGCTGGACAGAAACGAGGTCACTGGCGGGGTATGACAGGCCAGAGAAAGTACACACAAAGGGGGCCCTGTGAAACGCTCCAAAGTTATCTGGGAGTAGGCCGAGCCCCTCACCTGGTGAACACAGTGCGACGTGGGACGTTATGACCAGCTGTAGTAACGTGGATAAAGAACTGTGAGTAAATACCCTGGACTGCATTACAGGACTCTGTGTCGTTACTGCTGCTCCCGCGCACCATCACCCCCAACATCCACACTTGCTGCCCTGAGGCTATACTCATCCCGTGGGGAGTTATACTACTCTCTGCTGCACCCACAACACCAGCCTCAGCGGTCTGCCCTGCAGCGGCGGTTTACTCTGACCGCAATCCACGGGTGGCGTAGTCGGACATTCAGCATATAGACTGCCATTTGGTTTGACCGCCCTGGGCACGGACCGGATCGCCGCCACGAGGACTACAACCCCCAGCATCCACAAAAGATCCGGTTCCGGGTATCCCCACACACACACGGCCCAGGGGGCGCGTCACTAACACAACAAATAACTGGATCATTCATAATAAAATGCACAGGAGAGCGACAGATCCTCTACAGTGGCATGTAAAAGTTTGGGCGCCCCTGGTCAAAATTACTGTTATTGTGAACAGTTAAGCAAATTGAACACTAAATGATCTCTAAAAGGTCTAAAGTTAAAGATGACACATTTCCTTTGTATTTTAGGCAAAAAAAATAATTATTTTCATCTTTCACATTTTAAAATTTACAAAAAGGAAAATGGGCTTATGCAAAAGTTTGGGCACCCTTCATGGTTATTACCTAGTAGCGCCCCCTTTTGCAAGTACCACAGCTTGTAAACGCTTTTTGTAGCCAGACAAGAGTCTTTCAATTCTTGTTTGAGGGATTTTCATCCATTCTTCCAGTTCTGTGAGATTCCTGGGGCGTCTTACATGCTCTGCTATTTTGAGGTCTAGCCACAGGTTTTCAATGATGTTCAGATCAGGGGACTGTGAAGGTCATTGTAAAACCTTCAGTTGCGCCTTTTGAGGTCGTCTATTTTGGATTTTGACTTGTGTTTAGGATCATTATCCATTTGTAGAAGCCATCCTCTTTTCAAATTCAGCTTTTTTACAGAAGGTGTTATGTTTGCATCAAGAATTTGTTGAAATTTCTTTGAATCTATTCTTCCCTCTACCCGTAAAATGCTCCCCATGCCATTGGCTGCAACACATCCCCAAAGCATGATTGGTTCACCCCCATGCTTAACCCCTTTCTGACGTGAGGCGTAATAATACATACCTGTGACCTGGGCCTTATTGAGCAGGTACGTATTATTACGCCTCACCGATCCTGCTGTGTGTGTGGGATCTCAATCGTTGCGATGGTGACTCGATGTTATGTTATGAAAAAAAACAAAAAACAATAAAAGTACACATATTTGGTATTGCCGTGTTCGGAACGACCTGACCTATAAAACTGTCCCGCTATTTAACCCCTTTAGTGAACACGGTAAAAAAAACAAAAACAAAGCAAAAAATGATGCTTTATCATCATACATCAAAACAAAAAATGGAATGCGATCAAAAAGACAAATGTAAATAAAAATGGTACCGCTGAAAACGTCATCTTGTCCCGCAAAAAAACAAGCCACCAGAAAGCTCCATCAGCCGAAAAATGTAAAAGTTATAGCTCTCAGGATAAAACGATGCAAAAAATATTAGTTTTTCTATAAAATAGTTTTTATTGCATAAAAGCGCTAAAACATAAAAAAAATATAAATGTGGTACCGTTGTAAACGTACTGACCCGAAGAATAATGCTGCCTTATCAATTTTACCACACGCGGAACAACATAGAAAAACAAAAAAAAAAACAATTCCTGAATTGTTCGTTATTTGTTTATTCTGCCTTCCATATATTTTTTGGCTATTATACAGCCAAAAAAGACACACAGGGATTGCCTGCCATGCACGGGCAATCCCCGCATGTTTTTTTTTGGGAGTCTAACAACTGTGAAACATGTGGGCGGGGACTCGAGCATGTCACTAGAGAACCCGCAATACTTGGTGCATACCTGAGTACCCGATGCAAACTCAAGTAGCGAGCACTTGCGCTCAAGACTAATGACAACTTATTCAATATGATGACCTAATGTTATCAAATTCTGTCATACCTCTGGGTTCAAAATGTTCACTATACCCCTTGATAAAATCCTTGAGGGGTGTAGTTTCCAAAATGGGGTCACTTGTGGGAGATTTGCACTGTTTAGGCACATCAGGGGCTCTCCAAACGCGACATGGCGTCTGCTCTCAATTCCAGACAATTTTGCTTCCCAAAGTCACACAGTGCTGCTTCCCTTCAGAACCCTGCCGTACGCCCAAACAGTGTTTTTTTGCCACATATGGGGCGTACTCAGGAGAAATTTCACAACAGGTTTTGGGGTCCGTTTTCTTCTCTTACCCTTGTAAAAATAAAAAATTTGGGGCTAAAAGATCATTTTTGTGGAAAAAGTTCGATCTGTTATTTTCATGGCTCTATGTTATAAACTTCTGTGAAGCACCTGGGGGTTCAGGGTGCTCACCACACATCTAGATAAGTTCCTTGAGGGGTCTAGTTTCCAAAATGGGGTCACTTGTGGACGGTTTCCACTGTTTATGCACATGAGGGGCTCCACAAACGCGACATGGCGTCCGCTAATTATTCAAGCAAATTTTACATTTAAAAAGTCAAATGGTGCTCCTTCCATTCAGAACCCTACCGCTGTGTTTTTTCCCCACATATGGGGTATCGACGTGCTCAGGAGAAATTGTACAACAAATTTTGGGGTCCATTTTTTTCTGTTACCTTTGAAAAAAAAAAAAAAATGGGTCTAAAATATTCATTCTTTTCTTCCACATTCCAAAAATTCACGTGAAGCACCGGAAGGGTTAATAAACTTCTTGAATGTGGTTTTGAGCACCTTCAGGGGTGCAGTTTTTAGAATGGTGTCACTTTTGGGTATTTTCTGTCATAAAGGCCCCTCAAAGTCACTTCAAATGTGATTTGGTCCCTAAAAAAAGGTTTTGAAAATTTTGTTGGAAAAATGAGAAATTGCTGGTCAATTTTTAACCCTTATAACTTTTTAACAAAAAAATGTTGGTTCCAAAATTGTGCTGATGTGGGAAATGTTATTTATTAACTGTTTTGTGTGACATATATCTCTGATTTAAGGGCAAGAAAATTCAAAGTTTGAAAATTTCGCCATTTTCAAAATTTTCACCAAATTTCCAATTTTTTCACAAAGAAACGCAAGTTATATCGAAAAATTTTTACCACTATCATGAAGTACAATATGTCACGAAAAAACAATCTCAGAATCAGTGGGATCCGTTGAAGCGTTCCAGAGTTATTACCTCATAAAGTGACAGTGGTCAGAATTGTAAAAATTGGCCTGGTCATTAACGTGCAAATCACCTTTGAGGGTAAAGGGGTTAATGGTTGGCGAGATGTTCTTTTCCTGAAATTCTGTGCCCTTTTTTCTCCACACATACCTTTGATCATTGTGGCCAAAGAGGTCTATTTTAACCTCATTGGTCGATAGGACTTGTTTCCAAAACACATCAGGCTTGTTTAGATATTCTTTTGCATGCTTCTGATGCAGAATTTGATGGTGAGGATGCAAGAGAAGTTTTTTTCTGATGACTCTTCCATGAAGGCATGAAGGCCATATTTGTGCAGCTATCTCTGAACAGTAGAACAATGTGTAATGACGCGCCCCCTGGGCCATGGGGTACTTGGCAGCCGGGCCTCTGTGGATGCCGGTGGGGGATATCACGGTGGCTGGCCCAATCCGTGACCCAGGGCGGTCAGTAAAAAAAAGGGGGATATTTACAGGGGATTTGGAAAGTTCGTGACGCCACCTGTGGAATGCGGCTAAGGGGTGCCGCCGCTGCGGAGCAGTCCTCTGAAGCTGGTGTTACGGCAGCAGGGATTGTGTGGCTCTCCACAGGTAGAGCTAGCTCCAGGGCAGCGTGGGGTGTAATGGATGGTGGTGCAGGGGAGAGACGGCAGGACGGTCCCGGAGGAAAGACGGACACTCACACGGGGGTAAGCTTCAGTACCTTTACTGGTGATGTCGCAGGCACGGTCCAGGGTACTCCGGCCGAAGGGCGCACTTTTGGACTCTCCCCAGGGAGCGGCTATAGGGCCTCCTGATCCGTTGCTTTACTCGCTAAGCTTCTGGCCTGCCTGGAACTAGGTCTAGCTTGGTTACTGTCTCTCTCTTGCACCTGCTGACCTGGTGGTAGGGCCTTCTCTTGGAGATCACTCTCCCTGGATGCTGGGGCCTCCGTGACTCCTAGCCCTGGCACTGTAGTCAGCGTTTGGTAAACCTGGGACCTGTAGTCCTCCAGGGGTTCCGGTGGTCCCTACTGGGTATAAAGGGTCCCTGTACGCGCGGACCCGGTGTCCGGTATATATCTCGGGGTGAGCCTGGTATGCTCCTTTGCTCCCTTACTACTTCTTCCTTCTCCTCTCGCCTTCGGCCCACTCAGGGCCCTCACTAGGCCTTCACATGTTCTGTAGGCCTTGGCTCGCCTAAGCACAGTAGCCAGCTTGCTGCCTCTTTCCTGCTTTCTGAGCGTCAGCATGCTCTCAGCTCAACTCTGAGCTCTGTCCCTCTCTGTGTCTGAGAGACTAACTGAAAACTAACTGAGCTGCCTGGCTCCACCCTCCCGTTATATATCCCTAACGGGTTCCCTCTGCTGGTCTGAGGTGGTAGGGTGGAGGTGTGTGAATGTGTGAGGGCCTCTTGTGGAGAAGTCCATCCATGCACCCTTCTGGGTTCTGTGGCACCAATGCACAGCAGGGCACCACATTCCCCCATAGTAAAACTCAGTACTCCTGGACTGAAGCATTTTTCTCAAAACAGGTTAAACAATAGCATTTCTTCCCTTTATCGGAGGCACTTTTCTTGAACATTACAGGTAACATTATAATACAATAATAACAATTATAAATAACATTAATTCAGTTACAGTAAGTCTCGTAACCTGGTGTGCATTTCACCGATGAAAGAACATGAGGAACCCCCCTGAAAACCCTCAACGTAGACCCTGGGCGTGGCTACAGGGCATAGGTGATCCAGGTGCTGGACCACGTCTTCGGCCACGCCAAACGGGTTTTTGTTCCGTGGTCACTTAAGGGGCACTCCAGGGAGTTCAACTATGTACATGATAGTTTTTGGGCTGCTCACAGTCCTCAGCCACCGAGTCCTTTATATATACCCTTATGGGTAACTAAATGCAATGAGAAGTGTCACATAAATTGTCCATTAGCAAGGCAAAATAAATTTATAGATATATACATGAAATTATTACAAGAACATACCCTACGGGGTAACTATTTATATTGTCAGTGTTTCTCTATTTACTCCCTATACCTGACAGGGGTCTGGCCTTTTGTGCTACGCGATGACCTACGTAGTACTGGAATGCGTGTAGTGTGGATGCTTGCACTATTTTCCGTTCTATGTGTTGGTGGACTGCAATACTGTCTTAACCTCTCTACGGGACTGGCAAGTACACTGGTTACTGGGCCTACTGGCTCTGCTTCTACCGGTGATCCTTCTTCCGGGGATTCTTCCTGAGCAGGCTCTTCTGGGGCACTTACAGGTCTTACTTGCAGTGGAGAGTCTTCTGGCTGTTGGTAGAAGTGTAGCACAGGTATTGTTACCGCTCCATCCAGTTGAGGCCAATCTGCCGGGAAATCTCCTAAGACAGTATGGAGTATTTCTTCTTTAGTCTCCTCCGGTACGGTGAGAGGCACTTCCTCCTGGGGCTTCAGCGGACTTGGGCACAACTTCAGATGGTTTCTCGATACCGTTGCAGTTGTTCTTCCTCCGTCTTTACTAATTAGACAGGTTTTCCTATTGTCGAATCTGGAGTTCAACACAGTGTAAGGTTCCCTTTCCCACTGGTCGTCAAGCTTGTGGCTTCTTCTCTTTCGTTTCAGCACAACTTCTCCAGATGTCAAGGGTTCGGCTGGTGCACTCTTGTTGTACTGTGCTTCCTGCTTATCTCTCACCCTACTTAGACTGTCTTCGACACAGGCCTGTACTCTCTTGTACTGCTCCTGTCGAGTCGCATCCCAGTCTTCAGTGGACATATCTGCTTCTGGCTCTACCACTCCAAGCTCCAGGTCCATGGGAAACTTTCCGGGTCTTGCTCTCATGAGATACGCTGGAGTACAATTGGTGGAACTCACAGGTATGTGATTGTACAGATCTACCAGGTCAGGTAGTTTGCCTGGCCACTGGTTTCTTTCTTCTAAAGGTAAAGTCTTCAACAGGTTGATGACTATGTTATTCATCTTTTCACATAACACATTGGTTTGGGGGTGGTACGGTGTAGTCCGGATCTTCTTACACCCGTACAGATGGCAAAACTCTTTGAACAGCTCGGCTTCAAAGGCAGGGCCTTGATCCGTCAACACCTTATCCGGGTATCCATGGGGCCTGCAGAAGTAGGCTTGAAACGTCCTTGCTGCAGTTTCTGCCATCAGACCCTTGACCGGGGCTACCACCAGGAACCGGGAGTAGTGATCCACCATGGTCAGGGCATAGGAGTAGCCTGACCTGCTGGGTGACAGCTTGATGTGATCCAAAGCGACGATCTCCAGGGGCTGGGTTGTCTTGATGGACTGCAGGGGTGCCTTCTGGCTGCTGAAGTCCTTTCTTCTGAGGCTACAGGGTCCACAATCCCTGCACCACCTCTCTATGGAGCTCCGCATTCCAACCCAATAAAACCGACTCTTCAGGAGAGTTTCCAGCTTTTTCCAGCCAAAGTGCCCTGCTTGATCGTGGTAGGCCTCCAAAACCATCTGGATGTCTGTCTTGGGCACTACGATCTGCCATACCATCTCATGGGTCCTAGGGTTGACATACTTCGGCACAGCTTCTCTCTATAGATGAACAGCCGGCTTCTCTCATTCCACAGTTGCTTGGCTTGTGGAGACGCCTCCTTCTCCAGGGAGGAACCTTCCTGGGTTATCAGTTCTTTGATACGGCTGACAACCGGGTCGCTGTCCTGGGTCTCCTTCCAACTATGGTGAGGCAAAGGGTTTAGTGTCTTACCACGATACCTCCTGAAGGTGCGCTGCTCGTGGACCATCCCATTTCTGTGGAAGGCAGGTAGCTCAATCTCCTCCAGGTCATCCACTACTTCTGGTGCGGCATTCTGGATAGGGCATCGGCGTTGGCATTCTTGTGGCCTGCCCGGTGCTTGATGGTGAACTGATAGTTTGACAGCCGGGCCATCCAACGCTGTTCCATGGCTCCCAACTTGGCTGTCTCTAGATGTGTCAAGGGGTTGTTGTCAGTGTAAGCCGTGAACTTACTGGAGGCCAAGTAGTGCTTGAATCATTCAGTGATGGCCCAGACCAAGGCCAGGAGCTCCAACTTGAAGGAGCTATAGTTTTCTGGATTCCTCTCGGTGGGACGGAGCTTCATGCTGGCATAGGCAATCACTTTCTCTTTGCCATACTGCTTCTGGCTTAACACAGCTCCTAGTCCCTCGTTGCTGGCATCAGTGTACAGCAGGAATGGTTGGCTGTAGTCAGGGTAGGCCAGGATTTCTTCGCCACTCAGGATCTCTTTCATCACTGCAAAGGACTCAGCCTGCTCTTTACCCCACTGGAAGGGGGGGTTCTTGCCTCTGTTGGACTGTCCTACCAGGAGATCTTGCAAAGGTGCTGCCTTCTTGGTGTAGTCCTTTACAAACCTCCGGTAATACCCGACCAGTCCCAGGAACTGACGTACCTCCTTGAGATTCTTCAATTCCGGCCATTTCTGGATGGCAGTGACCTTCTCTGGGTCTGGTGCTACTCCTTCTGACTGACGATGTGCCCCAGGTACTGAACCTTCCGTTTGAGCAGGTGGCACTTGGAAGGCTTCAATTTCATCCCATACCGGGACAATGACTCAAATACCTCCTCCAGGTGCTTCAAATGGTCCTCATACGTCTTGGAGTACACTATCAAGTCATCCAGGTATAGCAGCACGTTCTCGAAGTTACGGTGTCCCAAACAGCACTCCATCAATCTCTGGAACGTTCCAGGGGCGTTGCAGAGTCCGAACGGCATACTGTTGAACTCGCAGAGTCCCATCGGGGTAGTGAAGGCCGTTTTCTCCCGGTCCTCCTCAGCAACTGCTACTTTCCAGTACCCACTAGTGAGGTCAAGGGTAGAGAAGTAATTTGCAGACTTTAATGCAGCCAGGGATTCCTCTATACGGGGCAAAGGGTATGCATCTTTATGTGTAATGCGATTTACCTGTCTGTAATCTACACACATCCTCATGCTTCCATCCTTTTTCCTGACCAGGACCAGGTGAGCTGCCCAGGGGCTACAGCTATCTCTTATTACCCCTGCCTTCTTCATGTCATGCAACATTTCCTTCGCTTTCTGGTAGTGTGCTGGTGGGATTGGCCTGTAACGTTCTTTGATGGGTGTATGGTCACCTGTGGGTATATAGTGTTGTACCCCTTTAATCCTCTCAAAATCAAGTGGGTGTTTGCTGAATACCTGTTCTTATTCCTGGACCACCCTGTATACACCCTGTTTCTGATGGACAGGAGTGGCGTCAGTCCCAACATGGAGCTGTTGACACCAATCCTCCAGCTGAGCTTCGGAGTCATTGTCCTCCACTGTATCTGGTGGGGTCAAAGATTCCACTCTGTGTATGGCGTTGTTATCCACAGTATACAACCTGGCAACAGTGGCATATCTTGGTAATTTAACTTCATCCTCCCCATAATTTAGGAGTCATACGGGTATCCTCCCATTGCGTACATCCACTACCCCTCTGGCAGTTAAGAGTGTAGGTCTGTGCTCTGAACTAATGGGCTCCACTACCGCCTGATAGTTCTGTCCTTTGAGACCTATTGCTGCTCTACACCAAATCAGCATTTCACTCATCGGGGGAATCACAATGGGTATCGGGTCTGTCACCCGTACATTACCAATTTCACTGCCTGTTAGCTTTACCTGTTGCTGGTACATAAGGGCTCGGATCTCTTTCTGGAGCACCTTCCTCTGCCCTGGTTTGGCGGTGTCAGCAATCTGTTGGAGCAAAAACAACACTTCTCCCAAACAGTTACCGACAATATTTGTACCAAGTATCATATACAAGTCTGTATCACCAGGGTTAGATTCTATGACAATTACTCCTTGGTCCTTTAGTTCCGCTCTCCCCACCTTCACTGTCACATCCGTAACCCCTACTAGGTTAAGAGGAAGGCCGTTAGAGGCATACACAGAGAGGTTCGGGGCTGGTGGCTGGAGTTCGTCTATGGACCAGAACCTTTTGTAGAGGACATCAGGCATGATGGTTACCTGAGATCCAGTGTCCAGCAGGGCAGGTGTCGCGATGCCATCCAGCACAATGGACAGGAAAGGTCTTCCTCCCACGAACCGATGGTACCACCTTGATGGGCCTGCTTGATTTACTCCTGGTTGTCGGCCCTCGGCCCCAGGGTTTGCTCGTTTAAAGGACAGTTCCGCGCTGTGTGGCCTGCCTTCTGGCAGCGATAGCAGATGAACTCTTCTGGAGGTCGTGGGTCCTCCCACGGGGTGGCGTTGTCCTCCTTCTTCTTCTCATCCAGGGGACATCCTCAGGGCTGTCGGCGAGTAGTATCCTTCCTTTCGGCTCGGGCTCCTCCTGTAGCTGCAGGGTGCTCAGGACAGTGGCCAGGGTTTTACTTAACAGGCGCACTTCAGAGCGTAGGCTGTTCAGTTCGCTAGGAGGCACTGTTTGCATCTTTGTTTCAGCCGTTAGTGAAGGAACAGTGGGTGCTGGGGGCACTGGGGTGGTCCCACCCTGGTAACGCTGGATAGCAGTATCTGATGTTTCCAGGGGTTGCAGACCCTTTATAGCCATGTCCTTAAGGGTGTCCCAGGTGGCATCTGGATGATCTAAGGCCCACCACCGTACAGTTCTGCGCTCCTCCTGGCACCTCAACGCCCGGATGAACTGTTCCGTCAGCATTTTATTTTCATCTTGTATGCTGGCTGGACTAACCTGTTTCAGGGCCCGCAGGGCTTCCTGTACGCGCCAGGCATAGTCCCGGACACTGTCCTCAGGTTTCTGGACACAGTGGTAGAACCTCATCCGAAGATCTGTCTCAGTGCGGTTTTCAAACACAGTTTGCAGTCTCTTAAAGATCCTGGTCTGCGGCTGGCCAGGTTTCAACTTCCCACTCTGCGGCACCAGTCAATTGTCCCAGCACAACAGCGGCTCTCTGTTTACCGGTCATAGAATACATGTCCAGCACACCGCATATTTCTCTCTTGAATCCGGACAGGGTGTCTGGTTTGCCATTATACTGGGGAAGCCATTTAGCTCCAGGGATATACGGCAGGGCCATGGGTATCAACGGGGTCACGACCCCTGCTGGTGGAGCGGCCACCCTGGCCTGTGCAGCGCCGGGCGCAGGTTGGGCATCAGGAGCGTTAACCGGTGCTCCGGCGGCTTGCTGGTCGTCGGCCATGGTTGCGCCCGCCTAGTGAACCGGAGCCTACCTTCTTCACTTTCTTTTTCAGGTAGGCCGCAGCTCCGCGGGCGACGGTCTTCTTCCAGGACCTTGCGTCGCTCGCGTCCAACGTCAGAGCGTCCTCTGGGCTCCTTCCAGGACCTGACGCTTCCTGGTTCGACGTCAGGGGTGGGGCTTGTCCTCGGCTTCGCGCGCTTCCAGCGGTTACGCCTCTCCGATTCCCGCTGTTATGCCCCTCTTCTTCCCACGCGGCGACAGGAAGATGGCGGACAATGGCGGGAAATCTCGGGAATGGCGGGAAACCTTCATCACAGTGAGTATTACAGTCCTTTAAGGCGCACAGTACCCGGTGGCAACAGGCACGGAATCCTGTTTGTGACGCCAAGGCTGACGCGCCCCCTGGGCCGTGGGGTACTCGACAGCCGGGCCTCTTATGGATGCCGGTATGGGGAATATCACGGTGGCTGGCCCGGTCCGTGACCCAGGGCGGTCAGTAAAAGGGGGGGATATTTACAGGGGATTTGGAAAGTTCGTGACGACATCTGTGGAATGTGGCTAAGGGGTGCCGCTGCTGCAGAGCAGTCCTCTGGAGCTGGTGTTACGGCAGCAGGGATGGTGTGGCTCTCCACAGGTAGAGCTAGCTCCAGGGCAGCGTGGGGTGTAATGGATGGTGGTGCAGGGGAGAGACGGCAGGACGGTCCCGGAGGAAAGACGGACACTCACATGGGGGTAAGCTTCAGTACCTTTACTGGTGATGTCGCAGGCACGGTCCAGGGTACTCCGGGAGAAGGGCGCACTTTTGGACTCTCCCCAGGGAGCGGGTATAGGGCCTCCTGATCCGTTGCTTTACTCGCTAAGCTTCTGGCCTGCCTGGAACAAGGCCTAGCTTGGTTACTGTCTCTCTCTTGCACCTGCTGACCTGGTGGTAGGGCTTTCTCTTGGAGATCACTCTCCCTGGATGCTGGGGCCTCCGTGACTCCAAGCCCTGGCACTGTAGTCAGCGTTTGGTAAACCTGGGACCTGTAGTCTTCCAGGGGTTCCGGTGGTCCCTAGTGGGTATAAAGGGTCCGTGTAGGCGCGGACCTGGTGTCCGGTATATATCTCGGGGTGAGCCTGGTATGCTCCTCTGCCCCCTTACTACTTCTTCCTTCTCCTCTCGCCTTCGGCCCACTCAGGGCCCTCACTAGGCCTTCACACGTGCTGTAGGCCTTGGCTCGCCTAAGCACAGCAGCCAGCTTGCTGCCTCTTCGCTGCTCTCTGAGCGTCAGCACGCTCTCAGCTCAACTCTGAGCTCTGTCCCTCTCTGTGTCTGAGAGACTAACTGAGCTGCCTGGCTCCACCATCCCTTTATATATCCCTAACGGGTTCCCTCTGCTGGTCTGAGGTGGTAGGGTGGAGGTGTGTGAATGTGTGAGGGCCTCTTGTGGAGAAGTTCATCCATGCACCCTTCTGGGTTCTGTGGCATCAAATCGCAGCAGGGCGCCACATGTAACATCCCTGGTGGCATGCTGGCATGGCTTACCACCTTCCACCATGCAAGACCGCAATCTTACCTATCAATCCAGGCTGCACACTTTGCTCCAGTACCTGCTGTGTCTCTTGGCTGATTGCTTAGGGCGGCGGCGTGGTTACTGCCTGATTCTTATAGTTACTGTGTGCGCACTCCTAATGCCTCCCCAGCCTATTGCTATGAGTCATTGGATACTATAACACCCTCCACCCAGTAGGGGGTGCCTGAGCTACACTTTCATTCAGTTTGTTCTGTGCAACTGAGTTGCCAGGTCCTGTCCTGTATCTTGTCTGTTTCCGCCCGTGGGGGCTGTATACCCAGGCCTGTTACCTATATCTGTGACTTCTAGTCTGTCTCCGCCACCCTGGGGGCTGAGTTCCCAGGCTCGTTCCTGTATCTTATTCCTGGTTCAGTTCTTGTCTGAACTGTGTCCTAGCCCGTTACCTGTTTCTCTCTATGTCCGAACCTTCCCTTTTCCTGCAGTGTGTGAACCTGCACCTAACTCCAACTCGTTGTCTCTGAACTTCTGTTTGTGAGTTTTGTGTACACTTGCTGCTTCATTGTAAGTACCTTGTGTGTATCTGGTTCTGCTTGTTCACCACACCGGCGGTTTCGCTCTGCTTAGCTTGTTCACCGTACCTGGGGTTTCGCTCTGCTCAGCTTGTTCACCGCACCTGCTGGTTTTGCTCTGCTCAGCTTGTTCACCGCACCTGCTGGTTTTGCTCTGCTCTGCTTGTCTACCGCACCTGCGGGTTTTGCTTTGCTCTGCTTGTCTACCGCACCTGCGGGTTTTGGTCTGCTCTGCTTGTCTACCGCACCTGCGGGTTTTGCTCTGCTCCGCTTGTCTACCGCACCTGCGGGTTTTGCTCTGCTCTGCTTGTCTACCGCACCTGTGGGTTTTGCTCTGCTCCGCTTGTCTACCGCACCTGCGGGTTTTGCTCTGCTCTGCTTGTCTACCGCACCTGCTGGTTTTGCTCTGCTCTGCTTGTCTACCGCACCTGTGGGTTTTGCTCTGCTCCGCTTGTCTACCGCACCTGTGGGTTTTGCTCTGCTCTGCTTGTCTACCGCACCTGCGGGTTTTGCTCTGCTCTGCTTGTCTACCGCACCTGCGGGTTTTGCTTTGCTCTGCTTGTCTACCGCACCTGCGGGTTTTGGTCTGCTCTGCTTGTCTACCGCACCTGCGGGTTTTGCTCTGCTCTGCTTGTCTACCGCACCTGCGGGTTTTGCTCTGCTCTGCTTGTTTACCGCACCTGCTGGTTTTGCTCTGCTCTGCTTGTCTACTGCACCTGTGGGTTTTGCTCTGCTCCGCTTGTCTACCACACCTGTGGGTTTTGTTCTGCTCTGCTTGTCTACCGCACCTGCGGGTTTTGCTCTGCTCTGCTTGTCTACCGCACCTGCGGGTTTTGCTTTGCTCGGCTTGTCTACCGCACCTGCGGGTTTTGGTCTGCTCCGCTTGTCTACCGCACCTGCAGGTTTTGCTCTGCTCCACTTGTCTACCGCACCTGCGGGTTTTGGTCTGCTCTGCTTGTCTACCGCACCTGCGGGTTTTGCTCTGCTCTGCTTGTCAACCGCACCTGCGGGTTTTGCTTTGCTCTGCTTGTCTACCGCACCTGCGGGTTTTGCTCTGCTCTGCTTGTCTACCGCACCTGCGGGTTTTGCTCTGCTCTGCTTGTCTACCGCATCTGCGGGTTTTGCTCTGCTCTGCTTGTCTACCGCACCTGCGAGTTTTGCTCTGCT
This sequence comes from Phyllobates terribilis, assembly GCF_046119375.1. Taxonomy (NCBI): domain Eukaryota; kingdom Metazoa; phylum Chordata; class Amphibia; order Anura; family Dendrobatidae; genus Phyllobates; species Phyllobates terribilis. The sequence goes on from NW_027362764.1 coordinate 50,003,925, forward strand.
CTGCTTGTCTACCGCATCTGCGGGTTTTGCTCTGTTCTGCTTGTCTACCGCACCTGCGGCTTGTCTGTACTGGTCCCTATCCTGCCTGAGTTCCTACCTGCCAGTACCCGTCTGTCTGCATGCCAGCCGTGCCTGCCAGTGCCCACCTTTCTGCATGCCAGCCGTGCCTGCCAGTGTCCACCTGTCTGCATACCAGCCGTGCCTGCCAATACCCACCTGTCTGCATACCAGCCGTGCCTGCCAGTACCCACCAGCCTGTATGCCAGCCTAACCTGACTGTTCCTGGATTCCCCAATGTGGGTCAACAGCTGTGACCGGGGTCTGACCTGGAGTAGCACCTGGTCCCTCTGCTCGGTTCCTCCCTGGTTCGCGGAGTCAACTGAGCCGCCGTGTGACCTTGGTCGGACCGAGTTGATACTTAGTTACGCCCCTCTAGGCACTCCTCGATTCATGGTCCAGTGGGATCACTAATCATGCTCACGCCAGTCAGTCCGGGCGTGTGCGTAACAAAATGTACCACAGCTCCAACACTGCTAAATCTTTCTGAAGGTCTTTTGCAGTCAATCGTGGTTCTGATTTGCCTCTCTAGAAATCCTATGAGCAGTTCTTAATGAAATTTTGCTTGGTCTTCCAGACCTTATCTTGACCTCCACTGTTCCTGTTAACTGCCATTTCTAAATTACATTTCAAACTAGGAAAGGGCAACTTGAAAATGCTTTGCTGTCTTCTTATAGTCTTCTCCTGCTTTGTGTGCCTCCACCATTTTCAGAGTGCTAGGCAGAAGCTTAGTAGAACTCATGGCTGCTGTTTTTTGGCACAAGGTTAGAGGAGGCTGGGTTTTTCTAAAGCTGGGAAATTTGCATCACCTGTCCTTTCCTAATGATGATAGTGAACAAGCCATCACCCTAACAGGCTAAATTAGGTCTGAAATCTTAAGCAAAGTTATCTGAGCACACAAATTTCCAAGGGTGCCCAAACTTTTACATCAGCCCATTTTCCTTTTTGTAATTTTTAAAATGTAAAAAATGGCATTATATATATATATATATATATATATATATATACACACATATACTGTATATATATATATATATATATATATATATATATATATACATATATATATATATATATATATATATATACACACATACAGTACAGACGAAAAGTTTGGACACACCTTCTCATTTAAAGATTTTTCTGTATTTTCATGACTTTGAAAATTGTACATTCACACTGAAGGCATCAAAACTATGAATTAACACATGTGGAATTATATACTTAACAAAAAAGTGTGAAACAACTGAAAATATGTCTTATATTCTAGGTTCTTCAAAGTAGCCACCTTTTGCTTTGATGACTGCTTTGCACACTCTTGGCATTCTCTTGATGAGCTTCAAGAGGTAGTCACCGGAAATGGTTTTCACTTCACAGGTGTGCCCTGTCAGGTTTAATAAGTGGGATTTCTTGCCTTATAAATGGGGTTGGGACCATCAGTTGTGTTGTGCAGAAGTCGGGTGGATACACAGCTGATAGTCCTACTGAATTGACCCCAAACACACCTCCAGGCTGTGTAAGCGCTATTTGACCAAGAAGGAGAGTGATGGGGTGCTACGCCAGATGACCTGGCCTCCACAGTCACCATACCTGAACCCAATCAAGATGGTTTGGGGTGAGATGGACCGCAGAGTGAAGGCAAAAGGGCCAACAAGTGCTAAGCATCTCTGGGAACTCCTTCAAGATTGTTGGAAGACCATTTCCGGTGACTACCTCTTGAAGCTCATCAAGAGAATGCCAAGAGTGTGCAAAGCAGTCATCAAAGCAAAAGGTGGCTACTTTGAAGAACCTAGAATATAAGACATATTTTCAGTTGTTTCACACTTTTTTGTTAAGTATATAATTTCACATGTGTTAATTCATAGTTTTGATGCCTTCAGTGTGAATGTACAATTTTCAAAGTCAAGAAAATACAGAAAAATCTTTAAATGAGAAGGTGTGTCCAAACTTTTGGTCTGTACTGTATATATATATATATATGTATTGCCGAAAATACAAAGGAAATGTGTCATCTTTAACTTTAGGTCTTTTAGAGATCATTTCATCTTCAACTTGCTTAACTGTTCACAATAACAGTAATTTTGACCAGGGGCACCCACACTTTTACATGCCATTGTACTACACCACACTGGACACATCCTCTATATACTACACCACACTGGACACATCCTCTATATACTACACCACACGGGACACATCCTCTATATACTACACCACACAGGACACATCCTCTATATACTACACCACACGGGACACATCCTCTATATACTACACCACACAGGACACATCCTCTATATACTACACCACACGGGACACATCCTCTATATACTACACCACACAGGACACATCCTCTATATACTACACCACACAGGACACATCCTCTATATACTACACCACATGGGACACATCCTCTATATACTATACCACACGGGACACATCCTCTATATACTACACCACACGGGACACATCCTCTATATACTACACCATACAGGACACATCCTCTATATACTACACCACACGGGACACATCCTCTATATACTACACCACACAGAACACATCCTCTATATACTACACTACACGGAACACATCCTCTATATACTACACCACACGGGACACATCCTCTATATACTACACCACACAGGACACATCCTCTATATACTACACCACACGGGACACATGCTCTATATACTACACCACACGGGACACATCCTCTATATACTACACCACATGGGACACATCCTCTATATACTACACCACATTGGACACATCCTCTATATACTACACCGCAAGGGATACATCCTCTATATACTACACTACACGGGATACATCCTCTATATACTATACCACACGGGACACATCCTCTATATACTACACCACACGGGGCACATCCTCTATATACTACACCACACAGGACACATCCTCTATATACTACACCACACAGGACACATCCTCTATATACTACACCACACGGGACACATCCTCTATATACTACACCACACGGGACACATCCTCTATATACTACACCACAGGGGACACATCCTCTTTATACTACACCACACGGGACACATCCTCTATATACTACACCACACGGGACACATCCTCTATATACTACACCACACGGGACACATCCTCTATATACTACATCACACGGGACACATCCTCTATATACTACACCTCACAGGACACATCCTCTATATACTACACCACACGGGACACATCCTCTATATAATGCCTCCATAATATATGATGCCAACAAAAGTGCCGCTCAAACACAGTATGACACCCCCACAGTGAATTCCTCCACAGTACTGTCCACACGCACAGTGTGATAACCCTACTGGCCCCCCTCCAGCAAAGTATGGTGACCCCAACACATTATGATGCCCCAATTGTGACCCCCAATCCTCCACACAGTATAATTGCCCCAACACAACTCTCCACACATTTTGATGGACCCGATACAACTCTTCACACTGTATGATGGTCTTTACTATCCCTGCAAACAGCATAATGGCCCCCACAGAGCCCTACAAACAGCATAATGGCCCCCACAGAGCCCTACAAACAGCATAATGGCCCCCACATAGCCCTCCAAACAACATAATGGCCCCCACACAGTCCTCCAAACATACTATTGGCCCCCACACAGCCATCCATACAAGCTTTCACACTGTATAATTGCGTGCATAGAGTATAATGGCCCCATCATAGCCCTCAAAACAGTATAATGGCCCCCATATAGCCCTGCAAACAATATAATGCCCCCCACATAACTGTGCAAATAAACACGATAATGGCCCCCACGTAGCCCTACAAACATGTATAATCGCTACCCACATAGTCCTGCAAACCTTATAATGGCCACCCAAATAGCCCTGCAAACTATATAATAGCACCACACATAGCCCTCCATAAAGTATTAAGGCTACCACATAGACCTCCATATAGTACAATGGCCCCCATATAGCCCTTCAAATAGTCAAATAGTAAATTGGCTCCACACATAGCCTTCCAAATAGTACAATGACCCCAACATAGCCCTCCAAATATTATAATGAACCTCACATAGTATAATGGACTCCACATAGCCCTACAAATAGCATAATGACCCCCACACATAGCCTTCGATATAGTATGATGGGCCCCACATAGCCCTCCATATAGTATAGTGGCCCCAACATAGCCCTCCAATTAGTATAATATGCCCCACATTGTCCTCCATTTAGAACAATGTCCCCCACATAGTCCTCCATGCAGTATTATGGGCCCCACATAATCTTCGATGTAGTATTATGGGCACATTGTCCCCCATGCAGTATAATGAGCCAAACATTGTACTCCATGTAATATAATGAACCTCACATTGTCCTCCATCTAGAATAATGTGCCCCACATTGTCCTCCATGTAATATAATGGGCCTCACATAGTCCTCCATGTAGTACAATGAGCCCCACATAGTCCTCCATGTAGTATAATGGGCCCCACATTGTCCTTCATGTAGTATAATTCACCCCACATTGTCCTCCATGTAGTATAATGGGCCTCACATAGTTCTCCATGAAGCACAATGGGCCCCATATAGTCCTCCGTGTAGTATAATGTGCCTCACATTGTCCTTCGCGTGGTATAATGGGCCACATTGTCCTTCATTTAGTAAAATCGACCCCACATTGTCCTCCATGTAATACAATGCACCCTACATTGACCTCCATGCAGTATAATTGGCACCATATCATCCTCCATGCAGTATAATGCACTCCAAATTATCCTCCATGCAGTATTATGTTTCCCACATTATCCTCCATGCAGTATAATGGGCCCCACACTGTCCTTCATGAAGCATAATGGGCCCCACATTGTCATCCATGTAGCATAGTGCACCGCATATAGTCCTTCATGTAGTATAATGGGCCTCATATACTCATCCATGTAGTAAAATGGGCCCCACATTTTCCTCCATGTAGTATTATGCACCTCACATTGTTATCCATGTAATATAGTGCACCAGACATAGTCCTCCATGTAGTACAATGGGCCCCACATAGTCCTCCATCTAGTATTATATGCCCCACAAAGTCCTCCATGTAATGCAATCGGACCCACATAGTTCTCAATGTAGTATAATGGGCCCCATGTTTTCCTCCATGCAGTATAATGGGCGCCACATTACCCTCCATGTAGTTTTTTTCACCTCACATTGTTATCCATTCAGTATAGTGTACAAGACATAGTCCTCCATGTTGTTTAATGGGCCCCACATAATCCTCCATCTGGTATAATGCATTCACATGGTCTACCATATAGTATAATGGGCCCCCCATAGTCCTCCATGTAGTATTATCGGCACCACCTAGTCCTCCATCTAGTATAATGTGCCCCACATTGTCCTCCATGTAGCATAATGGGCCCCACAAAGTTTTACACCTAGTATAATGTGCCCCACATTGTCCTACATGGGTCACACACAGTCCTCCTCCATGTAGTATAATGGGCTTCACATAGTCGTCCATGCAGTACAATGGGTCCCACATAGTCCTCCATGTAGTATGATGGGCTCTACATAGTACTCCATGTTGTATCATGGGCTCCTCATTGTCCTCCATGTATTATAAAACACCCCACATTGTCCTTCATGTAGTATAATGCACCCCACATTGTCTTCCATGTAGTATAATGCACCCTACATTGTCTTCCATGTAGTACAATACACCCCAAATTGTCCTCCATGTAGTATAATGGGCTCCACATTGTTCTTCATGTAGTATTATGTACCCAACATTGTCCTCCATGTAGTATAATGCACCCCACATTTTCCTCCATGTAGTATAATGCACCCCACATTGTCCTCCATGTAGTATAATGCACTCCACATTGTCCTCCATGTAGTATATTACACCACACATTGTCCTCCATGTAATATGATGCACCCCACATTGTTCTCCATTTAGTATAATGGGCTTCACATAGTCCTCCATGTAGTGTTATGTGCCGCACATAGTCCTCCATGTAGTATAATGGTCCCAACATAGTCCACCATACAGTATATTGGGCTACACATTGTTCTCCATTTAGTATAATGGGCCCCACATAGTCCTCCATCTAGTATTATGTGCCCAACATAGTCCTCCATGTAGTATAATACACCCCACATTGTCCTCCATGTAGTATAGTGCACCACACATTTTTCTCCATGTAGCATAATGCACCCCACATTGTCCTCCATGTAGTATAATGCACTCCACATTGTCCTCCATGTAGTATATTACACCCCACATTGTTCTCCATTTTGTATAATGGTCCCCACATAGTCCTTCATCTAGTATTATGTGCCCCACATAGTCCTCCATGTAGTATAATGGTCCCAACATAGTCCTCCATCCAGTATAATACGCCCCACATTGCTCTTCATGTAGAATTATTTAGCCCTCCAGCTAGTACAATGTGCCCCACATTGTCCTCCATGTAGTATAATGGACCCCACATAGTCCTACATCTAGTATAATGCACCCCACATTGTCCTCCATGTAGAATAATGCACTCCACATTGTCCTCCATGTAGTATATTACACCCCACATTGTTCTCCATGTAGTATGATACGCCCCACATAGTCTTCCATGTAGTATAATACACCCCATATTGTCCTCCATGTAGTATAATGGGCGCCACATTGTTCTTCATGTAGTATTGTGTAGCCCACATTGTCCTCGATGTAGTATAGTGCACCCCACATTTTTCTCCATGTAGCATAATGCACCCCACATTGTCCTCCATGTAGTATAATGCACTCCACATATTCCTCCATGTGGTATATTACACCCCACATTGTTCTCCATTTTGTATAATGGGCCCCACATAGTCCTCCATCTAGTATTATGTGCCCCACATAGTCTTCCATGTAGTATAATGATCCCAACATAGTCCTCCATACAGTATAATAGGCCCCACATTGTTCTTCATGCAGTATTATGTAGCCCTCCAGCTAGTATAATGTGCTCCACATTGTCCTCCATGTAGTATAATGGACCCCACATAGTCCTACATCTAGTATAATGTGCCCCACATTGTCCTCTATGTAGTATAATAGGCCCAACATAGTCCTCCATGTAGTATAATGGGCACCACATAGTCTGCCATGTAGTATAATGTGCCGCACATTGTACTCCATGTAATATAATGGGCCCCACATAGTCCTACATCTAGCATAATGTGACCCACATTGTCCTCCATGCAGTATAATGGGCCCCACATAGTCCTACATCTAGTAAAATGTGCCCCACATTGTCCTCCATGTAGTATAATAGGCCCCACATAGTCCTACATCTAGTATAATGTGTCCCACATAGTCCTCCATGTAGTGTACTGGGCCCCACATAGTCCTACATCTAGTATAATGTGCCCCACATTGTCCTCCATGTAGTATAATAGGCCCCACATAGTCCTCCATGTAGTGTAATGGGCCCCACATAGTCCTACATCTAGTATAATGTTCCCCACATTGTCCTCCACGTACTATAATGGGCCCCACATAGTCCTCCATGTAGTGTAATGGGCCCCACATAGTCCTACATCTAGTATAATGTGCCCTACATTGTTCTTCGTGTAGTATAATGCACCCATCATTGTCCTCCATGTAGTATAATGCACCCCACATTGTCCTCCATGTAGTATAATACACCCAACGTTGTCCTCCATGTAGTATAATGTTCCCCACATTGTCCTCCACGTACTATAATGGGCCCCACATAGTCCTCCATGTAGTGTAATGGTCCCAACATAGTCCTCCATACAGTATAATGGGCCCCACATAGTCCTCCATGTAGTATAATGGGCCCCACATAATCCGCCATGTAGTATAATGGGTCCCACACAGTCCTCCTCCATGTAGTATAATGGGCCTCACACAGTCCTCCATGCAGTATAATGGGTCCCACATTGTCCTCCATGTAGTATTATGTACCTCACATTGTTATCCATGTAGTATAGTGCACCAGGAATAGTCCTCCATGTAGTATAATGGGCCACACATAGTTCTCCATGTAATACAATGGGCCCCACATAGTCCTCCATGCAGTATAATGGGCTCCACATTGTCCTCCATGTAGCATAATGGGCATCACATTGTTCTTCATGTAGTATTAGGTACCCCACATTGTCCTCCATGTAGTATAATGCACCCCACATTGTCCTCCATGTAGCATAATATACCCCACATTGTCCTCTATGTAGTATAAAGGGCTCCACATTGTTCTTCATGTAGCATAATACACCCCACATTGTCCTCCATGTAGTATAATTGTTACGGATCCGGGTGGTGGAACCTCTGTGCTACGGTGCAAGGAGGGGCCAGAGGGGAGTAACTAGGTATCAACTCGGACTGACCAAGGTCGCACGGCAGCTCAATTGACTCCGTGAACCAGGGAAGGACCAAGCAGAGGGACCAGGTGCTACTCTGGACCTGTCCTTGTATGAGAGCAGGTGACTCCCCTGGGAACTGGCAGGAGCCTCCGGGTAGGCACGACAGGTGGCTGGTAGGAGCCTCCAGGTAGGCTGACGGATAGGTACGGCAGGTAACTGGTAGGAGCCTCCAGGTATGCTGACTGATAGGCACGGCAGGTAACTGGCAGGAGCCTCCAGGTAGGCTGGCTGGTAGGCACGGCAGGTAACAAGAATGTTCTCCGGGTAGGCAGGCAAGCCTGGCCCATAGACAGACTGGCGGGTTTGGATCGTAGGCAGACCGTCAGGCTGGAGAGTAAACTTGGCTGGCGGAGACAGGTAGTCAGGTTGGCGGACTGGATTGGTAGTCAGGCTGGCGGACGGGACTGGTAGTCAAGCTGACGGACTGGACTGGTAGTCAGGTTGGTGGACTGGACTGGTAGTCAGGCTGGCGGTCTGGACTGGTAGTCAGACTAGCAGTGGGACCTGAGGGCTGAAGCAGAGTTTAGGACACAAAGCTACAGCCTTGCACAGGCACCTCCATTTTGGAGGAGGTGCCTTTTATATGAGAGGTCCTCTGGCCATTGGGCGGGGACTTCTTAGGACGGCGCGCGCGGCCCCTTTAAGAGGCACAGTGCCCGGGAAGCTGCGCGCGCCGGCAGCAGCAGCAGGAGAGCCGGAAGACGCCGGGTTGGGAGCATGGTGGTAAGGGGGATGGCGTCTCTGCCTGTCAGGGGGCAGAGACGCCGATACTACAATAATACACCCCAAATTGTCCTCCATGCAGCATAATGCACTCCACATTGTCCTCCATGTAGTATAATGCACCTCACATTGTCCTCCATGTAGCATAATGCACCCTACATTGTCCTCTATGTAGTATAATGCACTCCACATTGCCCTCCATGTAGTATAATGCACCCCACATTGTCCGCCATGTAGTATAATACACCCCATATTGTCCTACGTGTAGTATAATGGGCCCCACATAGTCCTCCATCTAGTATTATGTGCCCCACATTTTCCTCCATGCAGTATAATGGGCCCCACATTATCTTCCATGTAGTATAGTGCAGTAATATTCCTCCATGCAGTATAGTGCACCGGACATAGTCCTTGATGTACTTTAATGGGCCCCACATAATCCTCCATCTGGTATAATGCATTCACATTGTCTTCCATGTAGTATAATGGGCCCCACATAGTTACTACATTTAGTATATTGTGCCCCACATTGTCCTCCATGTAGTATAATGGGCCCACAAGGTTCTCCATGTAGTATAATGGGCCCCAAATAGTCCTCAATGTAGTATAATGGACCCCGCATAGTCCTCCTTGTAGTATAATGGGTACCACATACTCCTTCATGTAGTTTAATGTGCCACACATTGTCCTCCATGTAGTATAATGGGCCCCACATAGTCCTCCATGTAGTATAATGGGCCCCACATAGTCCTCTATGTAGTATAACGGGCCCCACATAGTCCTAAATCTAGTATAATGTGCCCCACATAGTCCTACATATAGTATAATGTGCCCCACATTGTCCTCCGTGTAGTATAATGGGCCCCACATAGTCCTCCATGTAGTATAATGGGCCCCACATAGTCCTCCATCTAGTATAATGTGCCGCACATCGTACTCCATGTAGTATAAGGGGCCCCACATAGTCCTCCATGTAGTATAATTGGCCCCACATAGTTCTCCATGTAGTATAATGGGCACCACATAGTCCTCCATCTAGTATAATGTGCCGCACTTTGTACTCCATGTAGTATAATGGGCCCCACATAGTCCTCCATCTAGTATAATGTGCCGCACATCGTACTCCATGTAGTATAAGGGGCCCCACATAGTCCTCCATGTAGTATAATTGGCCCCACATAGTTCTCGATGTAGTATAATGGGCACCACATAGTCCTCCATCTAGTATAATGTGCCGCACTTTGTACTCCATGTAGTATAATGGGCCCCACATAGTCCTCCATCTAGTATAATGTGCCGCACTTCGTACTCCATGTAGTATAATGGGCCCCACATAGTCCTACATCTATGAATTTTTGACGTATTTGCTCTGATGAGGTAGACTTCAAAGTGTGTGCAACGGACATGCGGGAGAGATTTGTCTCTAGAGGATATAGCAATCGTAGTATTAAAAGGGGTTAGCAGAAGGCGAGGGCGGCTTCCAGACAGGAACTGCTCTTATCCAAGCCGTTACCGAGAACAACAAGTCAGCCTGTGATGAGATTCATATCCACCTTTAATAATCAGTGGCACGCCATCAGGGGCATTCTTGACAAATGCTGGCAGGTGTTAAAAACTGATCCGAGTCTTCGGGATTTTTTACCTGATCGTCCTCTTATGACTGCGAGGAGGCGCAGAAGCCTCAGGGATACTCTGGTGCACAGTCACTATGTGCGCCAGAATACTTTGCTTTTCAATATTCGTAACTCCAAATGGGGTTGCTATCTCTGTGGCTCCTGCCTCTCATGCAGAAACATAGTTAGGGCTAAAACGTTTCGTAATGCGGATGGTACGAGAGGATTTGATGTCAGGTGATACATCTCCTGTAGTAGTGTTGGGGTTATTTATCATGCGACGTGTGGCTGTGGGCTCATTTACGTGGGGCTCAGGTCCAGGCAACTGAGAAGACGTGTGAGGGAGCATGTGTTGGACATTTTGGGAACTTGTGAGGTGGAAGTCTTATCATCACTTCGGACCTTAACAAGATATTTTAAGCAATACCATCATTGTGATCCCAAAAGTCTGCAGGTCCGCGGCATTGACCAGGTTCACTTGGGCCTGAGAGGAGGTGATGTAAAGAAGCCACTTGCTAAATTGGAGTGTCGTTGGATCTACAGACTGGGAACTATGTCACCGGCTGGCCTTAATGCGCGATTGAGTTTTTCCCCCTTCCTGTAATTATATAGTGTCCGGTCGCTCCCTCTGCGTCTTTTCCTCTCTGGACGCGAGACCCCCATGGTTTGACCCACCCTTTAGTTTTGGATTATTTTACTTTAGCTTTTATTAGATCTCCCCTCCTTTCCGCCAGATATGAGTATACAAAAATATATGGATTAGGTTGTGCCGCTGATCAATTTCTCTTATGATGCCTTAATCTGGACTATTGTAAAGCGAATTTCTCCCTGGATGCCTTGGCCTCCGGGTGGCTCTCCTTGTATACCTTGCTAATTGTGAATAACCTTAGTGTTCTTCACTGGTATATCTCTGCTCTTCTGCCCTATACCTCTTTTTTGCAGTCTGTCTTTTAATTGTGTGTGTTTGTTATTTTTTATTCCCTTTTTTAGCTCACCTATCTCCCCTGGCCTCTTTTATATGTGGAACCTTTTTATGAACTGCAGTCGGAAAGGAATATTGCTATTCAACGAAAGATACTATATATGAATTTAAATGTAATCAAGTCTCCCCTGGAAAGAACGAATGACACTATGGATGTGGATACCAATCCACATTATGGACTTTTTGCAGTCTGATCTGTTCTCTACCATGTATGGTTCTTTGTTAATTTGCATACTGTGTTCGGGGTGGCATTGGGTTATATGTGTGGACAGATGTGGTATCTGCTTTCCCATGTGGGAGCGACCTCCTGTCCCCTCACATGTTCTTTCCCTGCTTTTTGGTGTGCGCTACTTCATATTTCCCTCCGGTCTGCGGTTGTGTGGGCTGACTTTGTGCGCATGCGCCGGGTGCCGCGGTCATGTGACAGTGACACGGCCTCTGATGGGCGGTGCCTCAGAACACGTGATGTCAATAGGGGAGTTCCCCTCTTCTGGGACACCGCCTGAGACCGCGCCGCTGTCACCAATATCCGGGAACGCACGGCGCTATGCGTCATTACTTTTAGGTGTCAACTCCTCCTTTTCTGGTCCGCATATATAAGAAGTCCTGTATCCACACACACCCAACCACTGCCCCCTGAGGAAGTACGGAAACACGTGTCGGGGCCTCTCCTGACACCGTTGGTTGCCTACATCCTTTTCACTAAGTATGTTATATTAGGCTTAATCCATGGGATATTTACACATTTGTGATGTTGTGTATTACTTATGGCTGATTGTTTAATTGGCCTTATATATATGCTTTACTATATGACTATTTGTATTGTGACTCTACCAACACACATTTTGTTGTTAATAATGAATTGTTTTGGATATGCCATATGACCTTATGTGTTAAAGGTCTGGATTAAAATCTGACACCAACTGTGTCTTTAGCTACCCTCTTTTGCCTCGTCTGTCCATGTTATGTCTTACATTATACGGAATTTATTCAATGTGTTTTTCTAAATATATTTAATAAACTTATGAAATCTTGCTAGTCATCACATTGTGTCTAACCATGCATTATTTGGGGTGTTTGAAACACTTATGGTTCTCTATTTTCTGTTCTAGTATAATGTTATTATTATTATTATTATTTATTATTATAGCGCCATTTATTCCATGGCACTTTACATGTGAAAAAGGGTTATACATAGCAAAAACAATTACAATAATCTTGAACACAATGTGACAGCGACTGGTACAGGAGGAGCGAGGGCGCTGCCCGCGAGGGCTCACAGTCTACAAGGGATGGGTGAGGATACAGTAGGTGAGGGTAGAGCTGGTCGTGCAGCGGTATGGTGGAGCGGTGGTTACTGCAGGTTGTAGGCTTGTCGGAAGAGGTGGGTCTTCAGACTCCTTTTGAAGGTTTCCACGGTAGGCGAGAGTCTGATGTATTGGGGTAGAGAGTTCCAGAGTAGGGCGAAAGCACGGGAGAAATCTTGTATACGGTTGTGGGAGGAGGAGATAAGAGGGGAGTAGAGAAGGAGATCTTGTGAGGATCGGAGGTTGCGTGCAGGTAAGTACCGGGAGACTAGGTCACAGATGTATGGGGGAGACAGGTTGTGGATGGCTTTGTATGTCATGGTTAGGGTTTTGAACTGGAGTCTCTGAGCAATGGGGAGCCAGTGAAGAGATTGACAGAGAGGAGAGGCCAGGGAATAGCGGGGGGACAGGTTAATTAGTCGAGCAGCAGAGTTTAGGATAGATTGGAGGGGTGCGAGAGTGTTAGAGGGGAGGCCACAGAGCAGGAGGTTGCAGTAGTCGAGGCGGGAGATGATGAGGGCGTGCACTAGTGTTTTTGCAGATTCATGGTTTAGGAATGTGCGGATCCGGGAGATATTTTTGAGTTGGAGTCGGCAGGAAGTGGAAAGGGCTTGGATATGTGGTTTTAAGGAGAGTTCCGAGTCCAGGGTTACCCCAAGGCAGCGAGCTTGAGGGACTGGGGAGAGTGGGCAGCCATTGACGTTGATAGATAGGTCAGTTGGGAGGGTTGAATGAGATGGCGGAAAGATAATGTGCCCCACATTGTCCTCCATGTAGTGTAATGGGCCCCACACAGTCCTACATTTAGTATAATGTGCCCCACATAGTCCTCCATGTAGTATAATGGGCCCCACATAGTCCTCCATGTAGTATAATGTGCCCCACGTAGTCCTCCATGTAGTATGATGGGTTCCACATAGTCCTAAATCTAGTATAATTTTCCCCACATTGTCCTTCATGTAGTATAATTGGCCGCACATAGTCCTACATCTATTATAATGTGCCCCACATAGTCCTCCATGTAGTATAATGGGCACCACATAGTCCTCCATCTAGTATAATGTGCCGCACATTGTACTCCATGTAGTATAATGGACTCCACATAGTACTCCATGTTGTAAAATGGGCTCCACATTGTCCTTCATGTATTATAATGTACCCCACATTGTCCTCCATGTAGTATAATGCACCCCAAATTGTCCTCCATGTATTATAATGCACTCCACATTGTCTTCCATGTAGTATAATGCACCACACAGTGTCTTCCATGTAGTATAATACACCCCACATTGTCCTCCATGTAGTATAATGGGCTCCACATTGTTCTTCATGTAGTATAATGTACCCAACATTCTCCTCCATGTAATATAATGCACCCCACATTGTCCTACATGTAGTATAATGCACCCCACATTGTCCTCCATCTAGTATAATGTGCCCCACAATGTCCTCCATGTAGTATAATGGGCCCCAGATAGTATTCCATGTAGTATAATGGGCCCCACATAGTCCTCCATGTAGTATAATGGGCACCACATAGTCCTCTATCTAGTATAATGGGCCCCACATTGTTCTCCATGTAGTATAATGGGCCCAACATAGTCCTCCATGTGGTATAATGGGCCCCACATAGTCCTCCATGTAGTATAATGTGCCCCACATAGTCCTCCATGTAGTATAATGAGCCCCACATAGTCCTTCATCTAGTGTAATGTGCCCCACTTTGTCTTCCATGTAGTATAATGGGCCCCACACTGTCCTCCATGTAGTATAATGGGCCCCACATAGTCCTCCATGTAGTATAATGCACCCGACATTGTCCTCCATGTGGTATAATACACCCCACATTGTCCTCCATGTAGCATAATGGGCCCCACATAGTCCTCCATCTAGTATTGTGCGTCCCACATAGTCCTCCATGTAGTATAATGTGCCCCACATTGTCCTTCATGTAGTATAATGGACCACACATAATCCTCCATGTAGTATAATGGTTACCACATAGTCCTCCATCTAGTATAATGTGCCGCTCCCTGTACTCCATGTAGTATAATGTGCCTCACATAGTCCTACATCTATTATAATGTGCCCCACATTGTCCTCCATGTGGTTTAATGGGCCCCACATAATCCTTCATCTGGTATAATGCGTCCACATTGTCTTCCATGTAGTATAATGGGCCCCCCATAGTCCTCCATGTAGTATAATGGGCACCACATAGTCCTCCATCTAGTATAATGAGCCGCACACTGTACTCCATGTAGTATAATGGGCCCCACATTGTCCTCCTTGTAGTATAATGGGCCCACATAGTCCTCCATGTAGTATAATGGGCCCCACATAGTTCTCCATGTAGTATAATGGACCCACATAGTCCTCCATGTAGTATAATGGGCCCCACATAGTCCTATATCTAGTATAATGTGCCCCCATTGTACTCCATGTAGTATAATGTGCCCCACATAGTCCTCCATGTAGTATAATGGTCACCACATATTCCTCCATCTAGTAGAATGTGCCGGACATTGTACTCCATGTAGTATAATGGGCCCCGCATAGTCCTCCATCTAAATATATAATTGTCTTATCCCGTCTGTCTGTCTGTCTGTCTATCTGTCTTTCTGTCTGTCTTTCTGTCTGTCTGTCCAGGAAATCCCACGTCGCTCATTGGTCCGGCAGTGGCCAATCAGCGCCGCGGGACTTCTGAAAAAAGATGGCGGCCGTTAGCGGCTCATCTGCCGGACGGAGGTCAGCGGCGATGCAGCGGGGAGATGAGCGGCGCTAGCAGCACAACTACCCCGACCGGTGCCGCTGACCTCCATGCGGCTAACGTCGGAAGATCAGCAGCTTGGCCCGCTGATCTCCCGAAAGCAAGTGTGAACGGAGGACCGGGGAGCGGCGCCGCCGGTCGGGATGCTTCTGCTGCGAGTAGCCGCTCATCTCCCGGCTTCTCGCAGCAGCAGGAGCCGCACAGGCAGCGCCGCTCCCCGGTCCTCGCTAATACGGAGCTGCACAAGCAGCGCCGCTCCCGAGCCCACACTAATACGACACTGATTGGTCGCGGTGGCCGACCGCGACCAATCAGCGAGATGGGCGTCAAATTTAAACGCCGCTCTGCTGATTGGTCGCGGTGGCCGGCCGACCGCGACCAATCAGCGAGATGGGCGGCAAATTTAAACGCCGCTCTGCTGATTCGTCACGGTGGCCACCACGACCAATCAGCGAGATGGCCGGGAAATTTAAACGCCGCTCTGCTGATTAATCGCGGTCGGCCACCGCGACCAATCATCGAGATGGGCGGCAAATTTAAACGCCGCTCTGCTGATTGGTCGTGGTGGCCGGCCGACCGCGACCAATCATCGAGATGGGTGGCAAATTTAAACGCCGCTCTGCTGATTGGTCGCGGTGGCCAGCCGTGACCAATCAGCGAGATGGGCGGCAAATTTAAACGCCGCTCTGCTGATTGGTCGCGGTGGCCGGCCGTGACCAATCAGCGAGATGGGCGGCAAATTTAAACGCCACAGTGCTGATTGGTCGCGGTGGCCGGCCGTGACCAATCAGCGAGATGGGCGGCAAATTTAAACGCCGCTCTGCTGATTGGTCGCGGTGGCCGGCCGCGACCAATCAGCGAGATGGGCGGCAAATTTAAACGCCGCTCTGCTGATTGGTCGCGGCCGGCCACCGCGACCAATCAGCGAGATGTCTTGCAAATTTAAACGCCGCTCTGCTGATTAATCGCGGCCGGCCACTGCGACCAATCAGCGAGATGGGCGGCAAATTTAAACGCCGCTCTGCTGATTGGTCGCGGCCGGCCAAAGCGACCAATCAGCTATATCGGCGGAAAATTTAAACACCGCTCTGCTGATTGGTCGCGACCGCCGGCCGCGACCAATCAGCGATTTTGGTGCCAAATTTAAACAACGCTCTGCTGATTGGTCGCGGTGGCCGGCCGCGACCAATCAGCAATTTTGGTGACAAATTTAAACAACGCTCTGCTGATTGCTCGCGGTCGCCGGCCGCGACCAATCAGCAGTATTGGCACCAAGTTTAAACACCGCTCTGCTGATTGGTCGCGGTCGCCGGCCGCGACCAATCTGCAGTATTGGCGCCAAATTTAAACACCGCTTCGCTCATTGGTCGTGGTGGCCGGCCGCGACCAATCAGCGATATTGGCGCCATATTTAAACACCGCTCTGCTCATTGGTCGCGGTTACCGGTCACGAATAACCAGCATTATTGGCGACAAATTTAAACACCGCTCTGCTGATTAGTCGCGGCCGTGACCAATCACCATTATTGGCGCCAAATTTAAATAACGCTCTGCTGATTGGTCGCGACCGCCGGCCGCAAACAATCAGCATTATTGCCGCCAAATTTAAACCCCGCTCTGCTGATTGGTCGCGTTCGCTGGCCGCGACCAATCAGCATTATTGGCGCCAAATTTAAACCCCGCTCTGCTGATTAGTCGCGACCGCCGGCCGTGACCAATCTGCGATATAGGTGCCAAAGTTTAACACCGCTTTGCTAATTGGTCGCGGTTGCCGGCCTTGACCAATCAGCGATTTTGGCGCCAAATTTAAATACCGCTCTGCTGATTGCGCCCGGTCGGCCGCATACCTATTCTAGAATACCCGATGTGTTAGAATCGGGCCACCATCTAGTGTTTTATAATGGGCAAAATCAATGTGAGCAGATCTGCTCTCTCTAGTATTTTTTATCCAATTCTCATTATACAATGTTGATATACTGTGAAGTTTAAAATGCAACTAACTTGTTTAAGTAATAGATGGCTCCCTGATGCATAACCAACACACGGCTAATTGATACTTTACTTTAATGGTTTATGCCTTAAAGTTCTTGATTATCAAATAAATAGCCAGTCAGCCTTTTACTGATTTGTTAGCTTCATATCCTAAGATATATATACACATATGTAACATGTATTTATATCTAATGGATTGTCGCGTCATACAGTCAAGACAAAAGCCAAATGTTTGTTTTTATTTAATAGAATAAATACCGCCTCGCATCTTTTATATTTTTCCTGGAATAAGATGCAATTTCACATTGACAGAAAAACATAAGGAGTAACAAATGAAGTATATTTACTGATTTAGCTATTATACAGTGCCATGTGCACAAGTACTATAATACTGCTACAAGAATATAACTACTATAATACTGCTCCTATGTAAAAGAATAAAACTACTATAATACTGCTCCTATGTACAAGAATATAACTACTATAATACTGCCCCTATGTACAAGAATATAACTACTATAATACTGCTCCTATGTAAAAGAATATAACTACTATAATACTGCTCCTATGTACAAGAATATAACTACTATAATACTGCCCCTATGTACAAGAATATAACTACTATAATACTGCTCCTATGTAAAAGAATATAACTACTATAATACTGCTCCTATGTACAAGAATATAACTACTATAATACTGCTCCTATGTACAAGAATATAACTACTATAATACTGCCCCTATGTACAAGAATATAACTACTATAATACTGCTCCTATGTAAAAGAATATAACTACTATAATACTGCTCCTATGTACAAGAATATAACTACTATAATACTGCCCCTATGTGCAAGAATATAACTACTATAATACTGCCCCCTATTTACAATAATATAAGTACTATATTACTGCTCCTATGTACAATAATATAACTGTAACATCATTGCCGACATCCCTCCTCCTCCATGCATGCAGGGACACCAACTTACCACCCAGGGCCATTCAGTAAGTTACTTGTCCTCTGCTTGCTGTGTGCGTTGAGCTCCGTGTCCTCTGCTTGCTTTGTATGCTTCCTGGCTACGTGCTTAGGGCGTCCGCGCCGGCACTTCCTGATTCTTAAAGACACAGTGCACGCATTCCTAATGTGTCCCCAACCTATTGCCTGTGCAACACTCTCTTTTAATATGTTTGTGCAACTACTTTGACTTATATAAGTACTATATTACTACCCCTCTGTACAATAATATAACTGTGACATCACTGCCGGCATCCCTGCATGGCTTCCCATCCCTCCTCCATCATGCAGGGACACCAACTTACCACCCAGGGCCGTTCAGTGAGTTACTTGTCCTCTGCTTGCTGTGTGCAGGGAGCTCCGTGTCCTCTGCTTGCTGTGTAGGCTTCCTGGCTACGTGCTTAGGGCGTCCGCGTCTGCACTTCCTGATTTTTAAAGACACAGTGCGCGCATTCCTAATGTGTCCCCTGCCTATTGCCTGAGCAACACTCTTTTTCAATATGTTTGTGCAGCTACTTTAACTTACGCTACTGGTGACACGCACACTTTGCCTGTCAGACACTGAGTTTGATTTTCCATGACTTGCCCTTCATGTTTAATATTGCACCTTTTAGTTAGACTTTCATGATGTGGCTATCACTGACTAATGGTGATGAATGTTATCCTGGTATCCCTCTGAATGTATGAACACTTCTTGCTGGATACATCTTGAGATATCGCAGATGAGTTTGCAACAATTTTCCACAATTACCGGTAGTAATTCTAGAAGAATTTTGTCACATTATCGTTACATGTCACGTAATTTATCATAAGGCATCACAATCTCAGCCCATTAGAGCCGATCTGAGCAATATTATTACTCCATGATAGAAAAATGTATGGAGATTCAATGGATAAATCCTAAATTCCCATAAATCTGAACCCAAATATACATCTTTGTTTCAAATTAGCCTCATAATGTCTCAGTGCTATCTGTGACATGGAGGAAGTCCAGAATATCTAAGAAAATAAAAGAAGAATGAGGTTTGGGGGTTCTGTGACAGATTTTACAACTTTATTACCAAATTGTCATCCCCAGCGCACAGCAAGTGGAACTGTGACTGTGAGTGGAGAGCGGTGCTACATGCAAGAACGAGGAGAGGGGAGTATATGTATCTGCTCGGAGGTCTGGTCTAGGTTCTTTATTTACTTGAAGGGTCTGTGTACCATTAAGGATTTACTCTGGGGTCTTTGATTTAGGAACCAGTCTGGGGTTTGTATATCTTTATGTGTCTGGTCTGTAGTCTTAGTTTTTTTTAAAGGGGTGTGCTCATCTTATTTAGTTTATAGTTTAGTTTTTATTTTTTATAGCGCCAACATATTCCGCAGCACTTTACAAATTTTAGGGGGGATATATATGTGTCACCCTGGCCTGGATGCCACAAAATGTAATAAAGCTGTGTCTGAGAGCAGGGGGGAGGTTCTCTAGTCAGGGGAACATTAGCATGCCGTACCTCCTGTCTCAGGCCAGTAGGGGGAGCAGGCTGCCCCTATAAAAGCTGGAACTGGGGGCAGGGTTAGGGAGAACTGGATGACCTGTCTCAGTACTGAGACTTGTCCCGGAGCAGAGCAGGGGCAGAAAGTTGTATTGCACCTAAGAGGAAGTGTGGCAGGAGGAGAGCCACAAGCCAGAGACAAGAGGCGAAGTGAGCCTGTCTTGGCAGATAAAGGACTTAATTTACCAGACTTTGGTGTCTGAGGCTGGGAGGATTCCACATCCTACAGCAGATAACCAGTCCGCAGGGGACTGTATATTCCTTGGCCTAAGAAGCCTAGAGGCTCTGCCACAACAGAAGGAACCAGCACAGCCGTACCAGGCCGGGAGCAGAAAGGAACCTACGTTGCAGGCCATACATGCGAGAATACACGGAGAGTTCGGACCGTGGGCTGTTATCCTATAAGGAGGAGATAGCCAGAAGGAGCGCAGAAAGCACGGAAGGCCTACACCCTCACCTTGACCAGGGCCAATTTCCCCATTGCTCTCAGACATCCAGGTCCCCTCCTATCCGGGACTGTTTGTGGGTCAGTTTACCTGTTCTAGTAAAGACCCTGGACTGCAACCTGTTGTCTGTGTGCTCCTTGCTCCTCCAGCACTAACGGCACTGGGACTCTCACCACCATCACTCCCACCATCCATTATACTGCCCTGGGGCCGCACTCTTCCCGTGGGGAGTCACACCATCCCAGCTGCATACATCATCAGCCCCAGTGGTCTGTCTTGCAGCGGCGGTTCCTAATGACCGCAAATCCACGGGTGGCGTAGTCGGACATAATCATCAGCACATAACGGACTACCACTGGCCTGACCACCCTGAGCCACGGAACCGGGTTGCCACTACTACTCCCACCGTTTCCCTATTGCCCGGATCCGAGTGCCCCACGGCCCAGGGGGCGAGTCATATACAGACAATATAGAATAAGCATATCTCATATTGAAAGGAGTGAGGGCCCTGCTCGCAAGCTTACAGTCTATGAGGAAGTGGGGGAGACACAAAAGGTAAAAAGTACATATATTGTATAATGCAGCCTTGATATACTGAATAGGATAAATAATAATACATGGACTGGTCGCCAGCCAGTATGTGTGCAGTCCTGACCGAGGCTATTGAGTGCATGGTTGGTATGAACCTGAAGTTGAAGAAGATTTTAATATGGGGGAAAACTGGGATGGATAGAGTGTGTTTAGGCGATACGCCAGTCTAAAGAAATGTGTTTTTAGGGTTCGCTTGAAACTGTGGGTATTGGGAATTAATCGAACTGTCCTGGGTAATGCATTCCAAAGAATTGGCGCAGCACGCGAGAAATCTTGGAGGCGGGAGTGGGAAGTTCGGATTATGGAGGATTTTAGTTTTAAGTCATTTGCAGAACGGAGGGCACGTGTAGGGTGGTAGACTGAGACAAGAGAGGAGATGTAGGGGGGTACTGAAGCATGGAGCGCTTTGTGGGTAAGCGTGATAAGTTTAAATTGAACTCTATATTGGATGGGTAACCAATGCAATGACTGGCACAGGGAAGAGGCATCGGTGAAGCGGTTGGCGAGGAATATGATCCTGGCTGCTGCGTTAAGGACGGATTGGAGAGGGGAGAGTTTAGTAAGAGGGAGACCGATTAGTAGAGCGTTGCAATAGTCAAGACGAGAATGAATAAGACCTACAGTAAGAGTTTTTGCCGAGTCAAATGTGAGAAAAGTCGTGATTCTTGAGATGTTTTTGAGGTGTAGATGACATGAACAAGCGAGTGATTTGATGTGAGGAGTGAAGGAAAGATCTGAGTCAAAAATGACCCCAAGACAGCGGGCTTGTTGCTGGGGAGTAATGGTGGGGCCACAAACGGAAATGGCAATATCGGGCACAGGTAGGTTAGTGGAGGGAGGAAAGACGAGTAATTCAGTTTTTGACAGATTCAGTTTTAGACAGAGGGAGGACATAATGTTAGACACAGCAGAAAGACAATCACTGGTCTTTTGTAGTAATGCAGGAGTGGTGTCCGGAGCAGAGGTGTATAATTGGGTGTCATCAGCATAGAGATGGTACTGAAAATCGAATCTACTGATTGTTTGTCCAATAGGAGCGGTGTATAAGGAGAAAAGAAGGGGGCCTAGGACTGATCCTTGAGGAACCCCAACAGTAAGGGGAAGTAGGGAGGAGGAGGAGCCGGCAAAAGACACAGAGAAGGAGCGCTCAGAGAGATAGGAGGAGAACCAGGAGAGAACAGTGTCCTTGAGGCCAATAGTGCAGAGCATAGTGAGGAGGAGCTGGTGATCCATAGTGTTGAATGCTGCAGAGAGATCCAGGAGAATCAGCAGGGAATAGTGACCATTAGATTTAGCTGTTAGTAGATCATTAGAGACTTTAGTGAGGGCAGTTTCAGTAGAATGTAAAGAGCGGAAATCAGATTGTAAAGGGTCAAGAAGAGAGTTATCTGAGAGATAGCGGATGAGACGGGAGTGGACCAGGCGTTCCAGGAGTTTAGAGATAAAGGGAAGATTGCAAACAGGTCTGTTGATGGCCGTGCAGTTCTGGTCAAGGGATGGTTTTTTAAGTAATGGATGTATGCTGGCGTGTTTAAAAGAAGAGGGAAAGATACCAGATGAGAGGGAAAGGTTGAAAATTTTCGTTAGGTGAGTGGTGACAGCTGGAGCAAGGGACTGAAGGAGATGTGAGGGAATAGGGTCACTGATGCAGGTGGTAGGGGGAGAAGATGCAAGGAGCCTGATCACTTCATCTTCCGTGACTGGTTCGAAGTCAGAAAGTGAGCAAGATACAATGTGGCGGGGGAGAGCATGCATAACATTTGGGGATTGGGAGAAAATTTCCTGTCGGATATGGTCAATTTTTTCTTTGAAATAATTGGCCAGATCGTCAGCGCTGAGGTCGGTGGTCGGGGCCTGTGTTGTTTGATTGAGGAGAGAATGAAATGTGTCAAAGAGTCGTTTAGGATTTTTGGAAAGTGAGATGATGAGGTTGTTAAAGTAGGTTTGTTTGGAGAGGTGAAGGGCAGACATATGTTTTCAGCATAAATTTATAATGGAGGAAATCTTCGGGCCGATTTGATTTTCTCCACAGCCATTCAGCGCACCTGGAGTACCTCTGGAGAAGACGTGTTTGAGGTGTGTGCCAGGGTTGTCGCCGTCTATGCTGAATTGTTCTTTGTGTAGGAGGTGCGGCTTCATTCAGGGCGCATAGCAATATTTTGCTATAATGCTTCAATGCAGAGTCAGGACATGAGAGGGAGGAGATTGGGGCCAATGATGATTGCAACCTTTTTATAAATTTATGGGTGTTAATGGCGCGTATATTTCAATAAGTGTGGAAAGTGGGGGTGTCTTGAGTAGAGTCACAGTTCTTGACAGAGAATGAAAGAAGATTATGGTCAGAGAGTGGAAGGAGAGAGTTAGTAAAGTCATGTACTGAGCAAAGACGGGAGAAGATCAGGTCCAATGTGTTCCCGTCTTCATGTGTAGGAGAATTAGCAAGCTGTGAAAGGCCGAAGGAGGAGGTTAGTGATAAAAGATGCGTGGCAGATGGGGAAAGAGAATCGCCAATTGGGATGTTAAAATCTCCCATGATTATCGTGGGGATGTCGCAGGATAGAAAATTTGGAAGTCAGGCAGCAAAGTGATCCAGGAATTGACGGGAAGATAAGGGAGGGTACAGGGGGGATAACCTGAAAAGTACATTTTGTTGAAAGAAGCAGACCAACACCTCCCCCTGATCTATTGTCAAGTCGCGGGGTATGAGAGAAATGTAGGCCACCATAGGAGAGAGCTGCAGCGGCGGTGGTGTCCGACTGCTGGATCCAGGTTTCAGTGAGAGCCAGAAGGTTGAGGGAATTAGAGAGGAAAAAGTCATGGATGTAAGAGAGTTTATTACAAGCTGAGTGCGCATTCCAAAGGGCACAGTTGAATGAGACAGAATATATGCAGGGAATATTAATGAGATTAGCAGGGTTTCTGAATGTAACAGGGAAAGAGTTAGTGTTATTACTGAAGGGTTCTGGATTAGGAGAAATATCACCTGCGACTAAGAGAAGGAAGATACAGAGAGTGAGCAGATGGTTGAGTGATTTGTGAGAGCGTTTCCTGTGTTGTATGGTGGGAATGAATGGATCTGTGTGGCATAACATTGTGAAGAGAGCATGACAGCTGTACATAGGAGAAGAGAGGAGTGAGGGGTTAATATGGATGAAGTATGCCGAATTTGTGGGAGAATGGTGAATGTGGATGATTGTAGCAGCCAGAATATAAATGGCACAGATACAAATGGTGAATACTGCTTGCCAAAAAGATGACCTGGAAGCAAGTTTGTTCAATTGTCTTGCATGTCTTACCTGTCTCCTGCCCTGTCCAACTGCCATTTTCTAACTGCCGTGGCACTTTGATAAATTATGGCACTTCGATAAAGTATGCATAAATGCTATATGCATAAATGCCCCCGCATAAATGCTGCCCCTTGACTATGTCTCAATATATAGGGACGTATCTGCTTAGATCTACACAGATTTAACTCGTTAGCTAATGTGGCACCCCAGGGGTCTGGTTTCCACAGTAATGTAATGTTATGTCTGAGAGCAGGTGGGAGGTCCTTTGGTCAGGGATCCTGTGCATGCCACACCTCCTGCCCAGTCTTGGGAGGGGAAGAACTTCCCCTATATAAACCCGGGGCTGAGGCAGGGTTAGGAGTCAAGGAGAGTAGAGACGAGAAACAGTCATAGGAAGAAACAGCAGAAGCTCAGTGGGAGCAATACTACTACGAGTCAGGGGCTGGCAGCTGCAGAGCTCGCCCTGACTGAGAAGCTTTCTTACCGGACCCGGCGTCCGAGGCTGTGGGGACTAACTCTTACCCAGCAGCAGAAGCCGACCGGCAGGGGATTTCAGGTCCTCAGGCCCAGAAACCCGAAGGCAAGGTCACACGCGTGGGACCAGCACCGCCATCGTGGAGCGGAAGCCATTAGAAGGCCCCGAGTCACCGGCCATACGGGTGAGCACCACACGGCACACTCAGGGACGTGGGCTACTTATATCCGCTTCTAGCAAGGTAGCCAGAAGAGTACAGTCAGTTTGGGAGGCCTACAACTCCGCCTGGCCAGGGGAGATCCCATCTGCTCAAGGACTGACCAGGCCCCGTTCGCTAGCAAGTACTCCGGGAGGGTCTATCGATGTTACCAGTAAAGACCCTGAATTACACCGCACCGTCTCTGAGTGGTTCCTGCTACCCCCATCTTCCACGTCGGCTGCCCTGAGGCCATGCCCCTCCCGTTGGGGGTTATACTATCACGCTGCACAATTCTACACCGGCCTCAGCGGTCTGCCCTGCAGCGGCAGCTCCATAGCTGCAAATCAACGGGTGGCGTAGTCGACACTCAAATAACACCTATCAAGACTGCCACACACTGAGTTTGACTCCCTGGGCACGGACCGGGTCCCCGCCACTCGGAGACTACAACCCTCATCTGATCCGGTTCCGGGTAAGCCCCCGTGCGCGAGACGCTGCGCGACACAGCAGGCCCAGGGGCGCGTCACTAACAATCAACTAGCTTAAGACAACAGGAGACCATAAAACTGCAGAAAAAAAAACAGACTGGCAACTCTACATGGATCATAAAATGTTAAAGTAAGTGTGATGACCTTAAAGTATCATGGATTAAACAACGTAGAGGAGTGAGAAATATATACCAGTGAGAGGCTGCAGAGCATTGCATGGAGTCACAAGGCAGTTTTCAGGATAGATCACACATAGGAGTGAGAAATATATACCACTGAGAGGCTGCAGAGCATTGCATGGAGGTACAAGGCAGTTTTCAGGATAGATCACACATAGGAGTGAGAAATATATACCTGTGAGAAGAGAAGAAAGATGAATATTAGCAATGCCATTTTCTAACTGCTGCGGCACTTTGATACATTTATTTCTTCTGGAGTGTACTGCTCCTATGTTTCCGGGGCTTCCTGCTTGTCGATGGGCAGTGCACTCCTGATGATTGACAGTTCAGACTAGCGGCATAGTGACACCGCTGGTCTGAACTGTGCACCCAGCCATGCTGCTGTATAAGGCAGCTTTGTTTGTGGATGGGCACTGAGGCTGGCGATCTAGCCAGCTCCATAGCATCACTTGCAACAGCTTTAACTGCTTGAGCCCCTTGCCTTGGAAACCAGCATGTCTGACAGGGGCGGACATATCATTGGTGCCACCTGTGTGTCACTCAAGGTGAGGGAAAGGACTAAGTGCACAATGACAGGAAGAGGGGGAGGAAGCCCAAACACTAGGGAAAGGGGGAGTGGAGACCCCTAGGCAGATCTGACAACACCCTGTCTCCCCTAACATTCCTAAATTGGTTTCGCACCTATCGCCGAGCAGGAAGTCTAATCCCTAACTGCCCCTAGCGATAGGCCCTGGATAGGGAGGGGACGGGGTGAACACTAGTCAGCCCCCACTGCAAATAAAGACAAATAGGTAAACAGGTAAGGGAATACAGCTTAGCTTGAGAAAACACCAGAGAGATCACGCCAACTATCCTCCAAGGGAACTCCAAGAAGACACTAGCCGACTACTAGTACTTCAAGCCTGGACAAAGGAAAATAGAGCTATCACCGGCGACTCTCTGGAGAGACTGAAGGTATTTAAACATCCAGGAAGGGTGTGTCAATTAGCAGCAGAAGGTGGAGGTCACTGCTAGGTCCTAGAGGGAGATGGATATCACTACACTACAGAGATGAAAAGATCAAGAAGGTGCCTGCAGAGCCAAGTGCAATGACCTTCTACAGCTGGATCCAGAAAGACTGTCTGTCAAACCTGACACACCCATGACACTGGGCAGTCGCACTGGGGCCCAGGAAGAAAGGAAACCCTTTACCACCTCCAAAGTAGAGGGAATTGTACATTATGATGAGCTATTGGCCTGCAACGGGCCCATATATTGTTTTTGCACAGGAGCCCTTTTCTGTCTGTGTCCGCCAGTGTTTTCGGAGGTGGCCGGTAACCTAGGCAATGAGTTGTAAACCATAGAGCTAAAATACCCTCAGTTTTTGAAAACAGAGAGGATTTTTAATAAGAAGTAAATTGCAAAGTTGCTTATTTTTACAAGCACTTTGCAATTATAACCATTAAAGGAAACCTTTCACCTGATTCATGGTACCCAAACCATGGGTAGTATTAATCAGAATCTGGCGGTACAATTTCAGTCAGGTAAGTTTTTCTCTGAAACGCTGCCTGTCGTTAACATTTCAAAGATCACGAGACAACCCCTTTAAGGGTCTGGTCTGGGGTCTGTATTTACAGGTTTGCTTTAGGTCATGTGTTTGGGGGTCTGATTTTGTTTATGTATCTGTTCTGGGGTTTTTATCTATTTAGGAGTCTTGCATTTGGTCTGTATTTGTTTAAGGGTCTGGTCTGGGGGTCTGTAGTTATTTAGGAGTCTGTATTTAAGGGTCTAGTTTGAGATCTGTAATTGTTTATGCTTCTAGTTTGGGGGCAGATTTTATTTAGCGGGTATGGTATAGGGTCTGTATTTTTTAGGGATCTCGTTTTCGGTCTGTTTTTGCTTAAGATCTGGTCTGTATTTAGCTGTTTGGCTTGGGGTCTGACTTCCTGTAGACAGTCTGGATGTGCTCTTTATGTGCTCTTGGGTCTGTAGCTGTTTAGATGGTATGGTCTGGGCAGCTTACGTACGGTATATCTTTGTTTTATTATTTTGTACAGTAAAAGCGCTGTGTGTTTTTCTTGATCACATTGCATTATTACCTGGTGCATTGTGAAGATGCTAATGGCGCGTAGAACAGCACAGCTGGATTAGTAAATTGACACCTGTAATGGCATGGAACAGCAGAGCTGGAGACGCTGAAAGACACATGGAATAGCATGGAACAGTGGAGCTGGATATGCTAAATGGCACCTGGAACAAGGGAGCTGGATATAAAGGGTGGCACATAAAGCAGCATGTCACAATGGAGCTGGATATGCAGTCAGATACATTAATACAACTGAACCAAGCATGCAGACAGGCACCTTGGAAAAGCTGAGCTGGGTATGCAAACAGGCAGCTTGGAAAAGCTGAACTGGGTATGCAAATAGGCACCTTGGAAAAGCTGAGCCGGGTATGCAGACAGGCACCCTGGAACAGCTGATCTGGTAATGCATGCAGGCACCTTGGAAAAGCTGAGATGGGTATGCAGACAGGCACCTTGGAAAAGCTGAGCCGGGTATGCAGACAGGCACCTTGGAAAAGCTGAACTGGGTATGCAAACATGCACCTTGGAACAGCTGATCCGGGTATGCATGCAGGCACCTTGGAAAAGCTGAGCTGGGTATGCAGACAGGCACCTTGGAAAAGCTGAGCCGGGTATGCAGACAGGTACCCTGGAACAGCTGATCCGGGTATGCATGCAGGCACCTTGGAAAAGCTGAGATGGGTATGCAGACAGGCACCTTGGAAAAGCTGAGCTGGGTATGCAAACAGGCACCTTGGAAAAGCTGAACTGGGTATGCAAACAGGCACCTTGGAACAGCTGATCCGGGTATGCATGCAGGCACCTTGGAAAGCTGAGCTGGGTATGCAGAAAAGCACCTTGGAAAAGCTGAACCGGGTATGCAGGCAGGCACCTTGGAAAAGCTGAGTTGAGTATGTGACGCGCCCCCTGGGCCGCGTGTGCGCATGTGCGTGGGTTACCCGGAACCGGGTCTCTCGGGTTTGTAGTCTCTGTGACGGCGACCCGGTCCCGTGGCTCAGGGGGGGGGGTCAAACCAGTGGCAGTCTATTTATGGGATTTTTATGGTTAATTGTCCGACTACGCCACCAGTGGATTGCGGTCAGTGCAGACCGCCGCTGCAAGGCAGACCGCTGGGGCTGATGGTGTATGCAGCTGAGGTAGTGTGACTCCCCACGGGAAGAGTGCAGCCCCAGGGCAGTGTAGTAGATGGTGGGGGTGATGGTGCGGGCGTCCCAGCACTAGTAGTGCTGGTGCGGCGATGAAGCACAGAGACGTGGGATCCGGTACCCTGTTCTGCCAACCCGTCACCCGCAATCTCCTGGGCCTTTGGGGTTCCTTCTGCCTTCGTGTCTCTGGGCCTCTCTTAGTGTTCTGTTCCTTTCTTCCTTTCCTTTCTGTTCCTTGCTGTTTCTGTTCCTCTCCTCTGGCTCTAGCCTCCTCTCCAGGCCTGCCTCGTGGAGCTGGGCCCAGACTGAGCCACAGCTCCCTGTCAGCCCTCTCTGTCCCCCGGAAATGGGGTGTGTGTGATGCATGCAGCCTGCCGAGCCCTGGTCCACACTCCATCCTTACCCGGGAGTGGAATATCACACCTCTGGCAGTGGTGCAATACCCATGTAGCGGCCGAACCCTCGGGGCGCTACATTCCCCCCTGGTAAACCACAGCACGTCCTCGGGCTGCAAAAGAGCAAAGACAATTCAAAAACATGCAATACTTTTTCAAAACTTTTCACATTAGAAACCGGCATTATTCAACTTCCCTTTATGGGAAACACTTTCTCTTTACTAGACATTATACTGCACTTTTAATATTACTGGAACTCTTTTGTCATATAACATTTTCTAGCAGCACTTAAAACTATTCAGTATATCAAACTTTTTCAGGTAAAACATTTTAGTAAATTCTCTTCTCCACTGGCCACTGTGCAACTTGCGACTAGGTGTCCATTTTTCTATTAGGGGAATGGCTGCTCTCAGTCCTCAGCCAGGTTAAGGAAAAGGGGTGGCTGTTCTCAGTCCTCAGCCAGGTAACAGTTCAATCGGGATCAACTTTGTATCAGACAAACAGTTCCTTTTACCCTGACGGGCAACTATGTACACAGGTACTATGTCACTCACTAGTAGCGGTATCCTCCTGATGCTCCTTCCTCATATTGATCTTCAGACCCGTCTGGGTCCTCTAAAGTGTGACTCTCTGCGCCCACCCAGTGGATGTTGAGGGCATACCAGCCCCTTGCGCCGCAGTGCAGTGGGCCTTGCGGCGGGGTGTGGAGAAGGTCGCTGTTGATGACGCCCGGGGTCAGAGGGTGCGACTTTGGGCCTCGGCGCGGGCTGGTGGTGGCAGTGCCCAGGGCTGGAGGGCTCGGCTGCAGGGCTGGTTGCGGGGTCTGGAGCAGGTCGGTGTCTGCAGCGCCCGGGATCGGCGGCTCCACCAGGGGGCCCGGGAGCAGGCTGACGCTGGCAGCGTCCAGGACAGGGAGACTCCTCTTACCTGCTCCCGCGACCGCTCCTGTGTCACGCGTCTTCTCCTGGCGCTGGTCAAGGCCTGCGACGACTGGGGCACTGCCGATGCTGGGCAGCTTAGTCTGCTGCCGGTCCGCCATCTTGCTCTCCGTTCCTGATGCCTTCCTCCCCCCCGGTTAACCGTGGCCTACCTTCTGTTGCTTCTTCTCCGTAGGCCGTGGCTCCGCAGGCGATCGTCGGGGTTGAGGACCTTGCGTCGCGCTCTGGTGACGTCAGCGTCGCTCTCTCTCCCTTCCAGGACCTTGCGCAGCGTCGGTGCGTAGGGCGGGGCTTCAGGTCTCGCGTGCTTTCGGCGTCCACGCCCCTCTTCTTCCCGCGCGGCGTCAAATGGCGGGAAAACGACTGCGGATGGCGGGAAAACAGCTGCGGATGGCGGGAAACTGCTGAAGATGGCGGGAGACGGCCGAAAATGGCGGGAAACGGCTCCGGATGGCGGGAGACCTCTCTCAGGTAAATGGAAAGTCTCTTTCAGGCACGCAATACCCGTTTGTGGCGGGTTGGTAACGATCCTGCTGACTACGCCAAAGTTGACGCGCCCCCTGGGCCACGTGTGCGCATGTGCGTGGGTTACCCGTAACCGGGTCTCTGGGGTTTGTAGTCTCTGTGGCGGCGACCCGGTCCCGTGGCTCAGGGGGGGGTCAAACCAGTGGCAGTCTATTTATGGGATTTTTATGGTTAATTGTCCGACTACACCACCAGTGGATTGCGGTCAGTGCAGACCGCAGCTGCAAGGCAGACCGCTGGGGCTGATGGTGTATGCAGCTGAGGTAGTGTGACTCCCCACGGGAAGAGTGCAGCCCCAGGGCAGTGTAGTAGATGGTGGGGGTGATGGTGCGGGCGTCCCAGCACTAGTAGTGCTGGTACGGCGATGAAGCACAGAGACGTGGAGTTGCAGTTCAAGTTCTTTACTGACAGTTCTTTATATTCCAAGTCACTCCGCCGACAATGACTGCCCAAGCCGTGCTGCGTCCACAAGGCAGGGGGCTCGGTCAACCCCCAGGTAATTCCAGAGTGTGGCACAGGACTCCCTTCTATTCCTTTCTCTGGCCGTGCCCCACCAGTGACACTACGTCTGTCCAGCTCCCGTGGGCCTTCTCTTGGGAGGGCTTCGTGCTTACCTCCCTGACTCTATGTGGTGTGCCTTTCTAGTAGGTGTAGTGAGGGGTCGCACCAAGATGTGATCACGACCGTCGGTCCTTGGCTGAGGATTAGTCGCCTCCACCAACTTGGGATCCGGTACCCTGTTCTGCCAACCCGTCACCCGCAATCTCCTGGGCCTTTGGGGTGCCTTCGGCCTTCGTGTCTCTGGGCCTCTCTTAGTGTTCTGTTCCTTTCTTCCTTTCCTTTCTGTTCCTTGCTGTTTCTGTTCCTCTCCTCTGGCTCTAGCCTCCTCTCCAGGCCTGGCTCGTGGACCTGGGCCCAGACTGAGCCACAGCTCCCTGTCAGCCCTCTCTGGCTGAACTCCTCTTCTCTTCCAGTGCTGGCTGGGCCTCACAGGCTAGGCCCGCCTCCGGAGCAGAGCTCCACAGAGGCCCTGCTCTGTCACTTCCTCTCTCAGACTGAACACTGATCTAAGATGGTGCCCACCTTATATACCTCCCTTTCTGTGTATGAGCCCAGGTGACTAGCAACCAATGGGCTCCTACCTATGCCCAGAGACCCAACCCCTATCTGCTCCTACATCACTGGGTGTACTTTCCCCTCCCCACTCCAGCCAGGGACATGGTCTGTCGTGCCTGCACTTCTGTCTAATGGGAGCACCGTTGAGCTGTCCCCCGGAAATGGGGTGTGTGCATGCAGCCTGCCGAGTCCTGGTCCACACTCCATCCTTACCCGGGAGTGGAATATCACACCTCTGGCAGAGGTGCAATACCCATGTAGCGGCCGAATCCTCGGGGCGCTACATATGCAGGCAGGCACCTTGGAAAAGCTGAGCTGGGTATGCAAACAGGCACCTTGGAAAAGCTGAGCCGGGAATGCAGGCAGGAACCTTGAGACAGCACAGCTGAGTATGGGGACAGCACCTTGAATAGTACAGACAGGCACCTGTACACAGTAAAGCTGAGTGTGTGGACAACACCTTAAAACTGAAAAGCAGAGTGTGTAGGCAGAAACCTTGATACAGTAGAGCTGAGTGTGCAGACAGCACATTGGAACAGCAGAGCCAATTGTGCAGGCTGTCAGAGATGTATATGTCTGGAGGCACACTTTGTAGAGTGCGCAGTGGTAGCAGAGCTGGGTTTGTCAAGAGGCTCAGCAAAGATTACAGTGCATGGTAGCAAAGTAGGTTTAGTACCTGAAAACTCAGTCAGCGTGCAGTTGCCTGAGCCTGCCTTAAAAGACATAGGAGGGAGGTCATGGTATCCTGATGCATACAATAGCAGGGGGAGTAGGCAGTCGAGAAAGGAAGACACGGAGACTGGAGCTGGAGCCAGGACAGGTAACACCTGATATGATGTCTGCTGTAACAGGAAAGTGTTAGATATGTTATGAAACTGTTAATATTAGCTATAGTTAGTGGATTGTGGAGATATGAAAAGCACACTATTGTATGATGTCTAATTTATGATGATTTGTAACATATTAAAGGGGAACTCTCTCTTTTTAGTTTAGGAAATGCACCACATTAAGCGCCATTGTCTGTGAATTGCACCTTTGGTGTATCTGTATGTGAATAAAGCCCCCCGCTAACAGCCCCACATCCTCCCCTCGCTCACTCTGCTGTGAATTCATTTGCAGCTTTCCACAAAGCGTTTCCCCTTTAATCCGTCTCATCAGTTATTAATGAAAGTTCAATTAGAAGCTTTTCTCCATTCAGCTGTGAAATTAAATGGAGCTTTTAAATGTCCGTCTGCTCCCGAAGTAACGTTATTATGTTGCCTCCGCGTCTTGGAAACATTCATTATTCCAAAGTGTTTGACTTTCTAATCAAACATTTACTGGGATGATAAATAATGATATTTTCTGTATTTGTATCGTAATTTGTTGCCGCTGCTATGTGAGATATCCGAGCAGGATTTCATTATATTCCTGTAAATGAGGCCCAGGGAAACGGTATTTGTATGGAGTCAGAGCTACAGCGCATAATGTCAGATACATAACATAATGCTCCGAGCTTTAATCCTTACCAAGTACTAATTGCTATAGACAACAGCGGCTATTTTATATAGGAATAGATTTTATATCCAAGGTCTAGAGGTCATTCACATTTAGTAAGACCACAGTCGCCAACGTTTGCAGGCAAGGATCCTGGAGGGGGATTCAGCTGTAACCATGTCCCTTTTGTGAAGCCATGCCCTTTATGGATCCAACACCAGGCTCTGCACCCACTGGCTCTTCCCTGACTCCATTTACTCATCTGCACGACGGGCCTCCATGGTATCCTGCCGTGCTCCTGGCTAGCTCAGGTGGTAGGATGTATTCGAATAGTTGGCATCCATGCCATTGCCATTGACTGCTTCCCACCTTTTGACCTCTTGCAAACCAAGCTGGGTAATTTTGCTACACTGGTGGTTGATTCTGCCTGGACTTTGTGACAAACTCAGTTCTGCTACATACTGAAGCTGGATAACTCTGCTACACCACTGGACAGTTCTTCCTGGACTCTTTGTCAAACGTGGCTCTGCTATATCAAAAGGAAATGTAGATATTTCTGCAGCTTTTGACCTCTTGCAAACCAAGCTCTGCGATAATACTGAGTAAATCTGCTACACTGGTGGCCCGTTCTATCTGGACTTTGTGACAAACCCAGTTTTCTTACTTATCTGGATAACTCTGCAACACTACTGGACAGTTCTTCCTGGACTCTTTGACAAACTCAGCTCTGCTACATCAAAGTCAAATGTACTTATTCCTGCAGCTTTTGACCCCTTGCAAACGAAGCTCTGCTATAACACTGAGTAATTCTGATACACCGGTGGCCAGTTCTGTCTGGACTTTGTGACAAACACAGTTCTGTTACTTAGCTGGATAACTCTGCAACACTACTGGACAGTTCTTCTTGGACTCTTTGACAAACTCAGCTCTGCTATATCAGAGGAAAATCTAGGTATTTCTTCACCATGGGCAAAAAAATTCAGTTTGGCGCCTCCCTGCTATACACAGATTAACCAGTTTGAGTAGTTGTCATGTGACTGCTCATATACAACTTGCACATTTACATTTGTAAAGGAGTGGAGAAGCTGCCCACACTCCACTTGAAGACGTTATGGTTATATAATGCATTATTCTGTTATAAATGTTGTTTTATCTGGTTTGCGTTCTGCAACAGTGGTTAGTTGCAGACAGGGTTAACTATTGGGGCCAGCCCAGGGAAGGAGGGGTTACGTGGGCACAAGGAAATGCAGTTTCCTGTTGTTAGGCAGATAGGGAAAAGTATTGAAAAGTGAAAAGACCTATGGTTCTGTTGCTCGCAGACCTGCATTGAAATGGGTGTTTGTGTGCAAAGGAAGGGAGACCATATCGGATAGCAGGTTGTGAAGGATTAAGTGGTAGATGGATTCCAGATCTCAGGCATGGCGACCAAAAGCAAGGACTTAGCTGAAGGAAGGATTTCTTTTTCTCTCAGTCAAGCCGAACATAAGCAAACCATTATCTGTACTAGCTAAGAAGCCTGAGGGTCATACAGGACAAGATGGCCAAGCTGGGGCATGAGTTCTCCAACAGAGAGCTGAAGAGGCAGTGACACAGCAAGGAGTGCGTGGCCCTCATCGAATATATAACTGTAGATAGTAGCATATACAACAGTATAACACCTCTATATTCAGTAGATGACACAGGATCCACCATTCACAATAGGTGATGCCACAGCTCACCTCCTCCTCCTGTACAATGACTGATAACACCTCTATATACAGTAGATAACACAGGATTCACCATTCACAATAGGTGATGTCACAGCTCACCTCTTCCTCCTGTACAATGACTGATAACACCTCTATATACAGTAGATAACACAGGATCCACCATTCACAATAGGTGATGCCACAGCTCACCTCCTCCTCCTCCTGTACAGTGACTGATAACACCTCTATATACAGTAGATAAAACAGGATCCACCATTCACAATAGGTGATGCCACAGCTCACCTCCTCCTCCTGTACAATGACTGATAACACCTTTATATACAGTAGATAGCCCAGGATCCACCATTCACAATAGGTGATGTCACAGCTCACCTCCTCCTCCTGTACAATGACTGATAACACCTCTATATACAGTAGATAACACAGGATCCACCATTCACAATAGGCGATGCCACAGCTCACCTCCTCCTCCTGTACAATGACTGATAACACCTCTATATACAGTAGATAGCCCAGGATCCACCATTCACAATAGGTGATGTCACAGCTCACCTCCTCCTCCTGTACAGTGACTGATAACACCTCTATATACAGTAGATAACACAGGATCCACCATTCATAATAGGTGATGTCACAGCTCACCTCCTCCTGTACAATGACTGATAACACCTCTTTATACAGTGGATAACACAGGAACCACAATTCACAATACTTGATGTTACAGCTCACCTCCTCCTCCTGTACAGTGACTGATAACACCTCTATATACAGTAGATAAAACAGGATCCACCATTCACAATAGGTGATGTCACAGCTCACCTCCTCCTGTACAATGACTGATAACACCTCTATATACAGTAGATAACACAGGATCCACAATTCACAATACTTGATGTTACAGCTCACCTCCTCCTCCTGTACAATGACTGATAACACCTCTATATACAGTAGATAACACAGGATCCACCATTCACAATAGGAGATGTCACAGCTCACCTCCTCCTCCTGTACAGTGACTGATAACACCTCTATATACAGTAGATAAAACAGGATCCACCATTCACAATAGGTGATGCCACAGCTCACCTCCTCCTCCTGTACAATGACTGATAACACCTCTATATACAGTAGATAACACAGGATTCACCATTCACAATAGGTGATGTCACAGCTCACCTCCTCCTCCTTCTGTACAGTGACTGATAACACCTCTATATACAGTAGATAAAACAGGATCCACCATTCACAATAGGTGATACCACAGCTCACCTCCTCCTCCTGTACAATGACTGATAACACCTCTATATACACTAGATAACACAGGATCCACCATTCACAATAGGTGATGCCACAGCTCACCTCCTCCTCCTGTACAGTGACTGATAACACCTCTATTTACAGTAGATAAAACAGGATCCACCATTCACAATAGGTGATGCCACAGCTCACCTCCTCCTCCTGTACAATGACTGATAACACCTCTATATACAGTAGATAGCCCAGGATCCACCATTCACAATAGGTGATGTCACAGCTCACCTCCTCCTCCTGTACAATGACTGATAACACCTCTATATACAGTAGATAACACAGGATCCACCATTCACAATAGGTGATGCCACAGCTCACCTCCTCCTCCTGTACAATGACTGATAACACCTCTATATACAGTAGATACCCAGGATCCACCATTCACAATAGGTGATGTCACAGCTCACCTCCTCCTCCTGTACAGTGACTGATAACACCTCTATATACAGTAGATAACACAGGATCCACCATTCATAATAGGTGATGTCACAGCTCACCTCCTCCTGTACAATGACTGATAACACCTCTATATACAGTAGATAACACAGGAACCACAATTCACAATACTTGATGTTACAGCTCACCTCCTCCTCCTGTACAGTGACTGATAACACCTCTATATACAGTAGATACAACAGGATCCACCATTCACAATAGGTGATGTCACAGCTCACCTCCTCCTGTACAATGACTGATAACACCTCTATATACAGTAGATAACACAGGATACACAATTCACAATACTTGATGTTACAGCTCACCTCCTCCTCCTGTACAATGACTGATAACACCTCTATATACAGTAGATAACACAGGATCCACCATTCACAATAGGTGATGTCACAGCTCACCTCCTCCTCCTGTACAGTGACTGATAACACCTCTATATACAGTAGATAAAACAGGATCCACCATTCACAATAGGTGATGCAACAGCTCACCTCCTCCTCCTGCACAATGACTGATAACACCTCTATATACAGTAGATAAAACAGGATCCACCATTCACAATAGGTGATGTCACAGCTCACCTCCTCCTCCTGTACAGTGACTGATAACACCTCTATATACAGTAGATAAAACAGGATCCACCATTCACAATAGGTGATGTCACAGCTCACCTACTCCTCCTCCTGTACAATGCTTGATAACACCTCTATATACAGTAGATAACACAGGATCCACCATTCATAATAGGTGATGTCACAGCTCACCTCCTCCTGTACAATGACTGATAACACCTCTATATACAGTAGATAACACAGGAACCACAATTCACAATACTTGATGTTACAGCTCACCTCCTCCTCCTGTACAGTGACTGATAACACCTCTATATACAGTAGATAACACAGGATCCACCATTCATAATAGGTGATGTCACAGCTCACCTCCTCCTGTACAATGACTGATAACACCTCTATATACAGTGGATAACACAGGAACCACAATTCACAATACTTGATGTTACAGCTCACCTCCTCCTCCTGTACAGTGACTGATAACACCTCTATATACAGTAGATAAAACAGGATCCACCATTCACAATAGGTGATGTCACAGCTCACCTCCTCCTGTACAATGACTGATAACACCTCTATATACAGTAGATAACACAGGATCCACAATTCACAATACTTGATGTTACAGCTCACCTCCTCCTCCTGTACAATGACTGATAACACCTCTATATACAGTAGATAACACAGGATCCACCATTCACAATAGGTGATGTCACAGCTCACCTCCTCCTCCTGTACAGTGACTGATAACACCTCTATATACAGTAGATAAAACAGGATCCACCATTCACAATAGGTGATGCCACAGCTCACCTCCTCCTCCTGTACAATGACTGATAACACCTCTATATACAGTAGATAACACAGGATCCACCATTCACAATAGGTGATGTCACAGCTCACCTCCTCCTCCTGTACAGTGACTGATAACACCTCTATATACAGTAGATAAAACAGGATCCACCATTCACAATAGGTGATGCCACAGCTCACCTCCTCCTCCTCCTGTACAGTGACTGATAACACCTCTATATACAGTAGATAAAACAGGATCCACCATTCACAATAGGTGATGCCACAGCTCACCTCCTCCTCCTGTACAATGACTGATAACACCTCTATATACAGTAGATAGCCCAGGATCCACCATTCACAATAGGTGATGTCACAGCTCACCTCCTCCTCCTGTACAATGACTGATAACACCTCTATATACAGTAGATAACACAGGATCCACCATTCACAATAGGTGATGCCACAGCTCACCTCCTCCTCCTGTACAATGACTGATAACACCTCTATATACAGTAGATAGCCCAGGATCCACCATTCACAATAGGTGATGTCACAGCTCACCTCCTCCTCCTGTACAGTGACTGATAACACCTCTGTATACAGTAGATAACACAGGATCCACCATTCATAATAGGTGATGTCACAGCTCACCTCCTCCTGTACAATGACTGATAACACCTCTATATACAGTGGATAACACAGGAACCACAATTCACAATACTTGATGTTACAGCTCACCTCCTCCTGCTGTACAGTGACTGATAACACCTCTATATACAGTAGATAAAACAGGATCCACCATTCACAATAGGTGATGTCACAGCTCACCTCCTCCTGTACAATGACTGATAACACCTCTATATACAGTAGATAACACAGGATCCACCATTCATAATAGGTGATGTCACAGCTCACCTCCTCCTGTACAATGACTGATAACACCTCTATATACAGTAGATAACACAGGAACCACAATTCACAATACTTGATGTTACAGCTCACCTCCTCCTCCTGTACAGTGACTGATAACACCTCTATATACAGTAGATAAAAAAGGATCCACCATTCACAATAGGTGATGTCACAGCTCACCTCCTCCTGTACAATGACTGATAACACCTCTATATACAGTAGATAACACAGGATACACAATTCACAATACTTGATGTTACAGCTCACCTCCTCCTCCTGTACAATGACTGATAACACCTCTATATACAGTAGATAACACAGGATCCACCATTCACAATAGGTGATGTCACAGCTCACCTCCTCCTCCTGTACAGTGACTGATAACACCTCTATATACAGTAGATAAAACAGGATCCACCATTCACAATAGGTGATGCCACAGCTCACCTCCTCCTCCTGTACAATGACTGATAACACCTCTATATACAGTAGATAAAACAGGATCCACCATTCACAATAGGTGATGTCACAGCTCACCTCCTCCTCCTGTACAGTGACTGATAACACCTCTATATACAGTAGATAAAACAGGATCCACCATTCACAATAGGTGATGTCACAGCTCACCTACTCCTCCTCCTGTACAATGCTTGATAACACCTCTATATACAGTAGATAACACAGGATCCACCATTCATAATAGGTGATGTCACAGCTCACCTCCTCCTGTACAATGACTGATAACACCTCTATATACAGTAGATAACACAGGAACCACAATTCACAATACTTGATGTTACAGCTCACCTCCTCCTCCTGTACAGTGACTGATAACACCTCTATATACAGTAGATAACACAGGATCCACCATTCATAATAGGTGATGTCACAGCTCACCTCCTCCTGTACAATGACTGATAACACCTCTATATACAGTGGATAACACAGGAACCACAATTCACAATACTTGATGTTACAGCTCACCTCCTCCTCCTGTACAGTGACTGATAACACCTCTATATACAGTAGATAAAACAGGATCCACCATTCACAATAGGTGATGTCACAGCTCACCTCCTCCTGTACAATGACTGATAACACCTCTATATACAGTAGATAACACAGGATCCACAATTCACAATACTTGATGTTACAGCTCACCTCCTCCTCCTGTACAATGACTGATAACACCTCTATATACAGTAGATAACACAGGATCCACCATTCACAATAGGTGATGTCACAGCTCACCTCCTCCTCCTGTACAGTGACTGATAACACCTCTATATACAGTAGATAAAACAGGATCCACCATTCACAATAGGTGATGCCACAGCTCACCTCCTCCTCCTGTACAATGACTGATAACACCTCTATATACAGTAGATAACACAGGATCCACCATTCACAATAGGTGATGTCACAGCTCACCTCCTCCTCCTGTACAGTGACTGATAACACCTCTATATACAGTAGATAAAACAGGATCCACCATTCACAATAGGTGATGCCACAGCTCACCTCCTCCTCCTGTACAATGACTGATAACACCTCTATATACAGTAGATAAAACAGGATCCACCATTCACAATAGGTGATGCCACAGCTCACCTCCTCCTCCTGTACAATGACTGATAACACCTCTATATACAGTAGATAACACAGGATCCACCATTCACAATAGGTGATGCCACAGCTCACCTCCTCCTCCTCCTGTACAGTGACTGATAACACCTCTATATACAGTAGATAAAACAGGATCCACCATTCACAATAGGTGATGCCACAGCTCACCTCCTCCTCCTGTACAATGACTGATAACACCTCTATATACAGTAGATAGCCCAGGATCCACCATTCACAATAGGTGATGTCACAGCTCACCTCCTCCTCCTGTACAATGACTGATAACACTTCTATATACAGTAGATAACACAGGATCCACCATTCACAATAGGTGATGCCACAGCTCACCTCCTCCTCCTGTACAATGACTGATAACACCTCTATATACAGTAGATAGCCCAGGATCCACCATTCACAATAGGTGATGTCACAGCTCACCTCCTCCTCCTGTACAGTGACTGATAACACCTCTATATACAGTAGATAACACAGGATCCACCATTCATAATAGGTGATGTCACAGCTCACCTCCTCCTGTACAATGACTGATAACACCTCTATATACAGTGGATAACACAGGAACCACAATTCACAATACTTGATGTTACAGCTCACCTCCTCCTCCTGTACAGTGACTGATAACACCTCTATATACAGTAGATAAAACAGGATCCACCATTCACAATAGGTGATGTCACAGCTCACCTCCTCCTGTACAATGACTGATAACACCTCTATATACAGAAGATAACACAGGATCCACCATTCATAATAGGTGATGTCACAGCTCACCTCCTCCTGTACAATGACTGATAACACCTCTATATACAGTAGATAACACAGGAACCACAATTCACAATAGTTGATGTTACAGCTCACCACCTCGTCCTGTACAGTGACTGATAACACCTCTATATACAGTAGATAACACATGATCCACCATTCATAATAGGTGATGTCACAGCTCACCTCCTCCTGTACAATGACTGATAACACCTCTATATACAGTGGATAACACAGGAACCACAATTCACAATACTTGATGTTACAGCTCACCTCCTCCTCCTGTACAGTGACTGATAACACCTCTATATACAGTAGATAAAACAGGATCCACCATTCACAATAGGTGATGTCACAGCTCACCTCCTCCTGTACAATGACTGATAACACCTCTATATACAGTAGATAACACAGGATCCACAATTCACAATACTTGATGTTACAGCTCACCTCCTCCTCCTGTACAATGACTGATAACACCTCTATATACAGTAGATAACACAGGATCCACCATTCACAATAGGTGATGTCACAGCTCACCTCCTCCTCCTGCACAGTGACTGATAACACCTCTATTTACAGTAGATAACACAGGAACCACAATTCACAATAGTTGATGTTA
The DNA here is from genome assembly GCF_046119375.1 of Phyllobates terribilis. Lineage (NCBI taxonomy): Eukaryota > Metazoa > Chordata > Amphibia > Anura > Dendrobatidae > Phyllobates > Phyllobates terribilis. The sequence continues at coordinate 50,046,443 of NW_027362764.1, forward strand.
CAGCTCACCTCCTCCTCCTGTACAGTGACTGATAACACCTCTATATACAGTAGAAAACACAGGATCCACCATTCATAATAGGTGATGTCACAGCTCACCTCCTCCTGTACAATGACTGATAACACCTCTATATACAGTGGATAACACAGGAACCACAATTCACAATACTTGATGTTACAGCTCACCTCCTCCTCCTGTACAGTGACTGATAACACCTCTATATACAGTAGATAAAACAGGATCCACCATTCACAATAGGTGATGTCACAGCTCACCTCCTCCTGTACAATGACTGATAACACCTCTATATACAGTAGATAACACAGGATCCACAATTCACAATACTTGATGTTACAGCTCACCTCCTCCTCCTGTACAATGACTGATAACACCTCTATATACAGTAGATAACACAGGATCCACCATTCACAATAGGTGATGTCACAGCTCACCTCCTCCTCCTGTACAGTGACTGATAACACCTCTATATACAGTAGATAAAACAGGATCCACCATTCACAATAGGTGATGCCACAGCTCACCTCCTCCTCCTGTACAATGACTGATAACACCTCTATATACAGTAGATAACACAGGATCCACCATTCACAATAGGTGATGTCACAGCTCACCTCCTCCTCCTGTACAGTGACTGATAACTCCTCTATATACAGTAGATGAAACAGGATCCACCATTCACAATAGGTGATGCCACAGCTCACCTCCTCCTCCTGTACAATGACTGATAACACCTCTATATACAGTAGATAAAACAGGATCCACCATTCACAATAGGTGATGCCACAGCTCACCTCCTCCTCCTGTACAATGACTGATAACACCTCTATATACAGTAGATAAAACAGGATCCACCATTCACAATAGGTGATGTCACAGCTCACCTCCTCCTGTACAATGACTGATAACACCTCTATATACAGTAGATAACACAGGATCCACAATTCACAATACTTGATGTTACAGCTCACCTCCTCCTCCTGTACAATGACTGATAACACCTCTATATACAGTAGATAACACAGGATCCACCATTCACAATAGGAGATGTCACAGCTCACCTCCTCCTCCTGTACAGTGACTGATAACACCTCTATATACAGTAGATAAAACAGGATCCACCATTCACAATAGGTGATGCCACAGCTCACCTCCTCCTCCTGTACAATGACTGATAACACCTCTATATACAGTAGACAACACAGGATTCACCATTCACAATAGGTGATGTCACAGCTCACCTCCTCCTCCTTCTGTACAGTGACTGATAACACCTCTATATACAGTAGATAAAACAGGATCCACCATTCACAATAGGTGATACCACAGCTCACCTCCTCCTCCTGTACAATGACTGATAACACCACTATATACAGTAGATAACACAGGATCCACCATTCACAATAGGTGATGCCACAGCTCACCTCCTCCTCCTGTACAGTGACTGATAACACCTCTATTTACAGTAGATAAAACAGGATCCACCATTCACAATAGGTGATGCCACAGCTCACCTCCTCCTCCTGTACAATGACTGATAACACCTCTATATACAGTAGATAGCCCAGGATCCACCATTCACAATAGGTGATGTCACAGCTCACCTCCTCCTCCTGTACAATGACTGATAACACCTCTATATACAGTAGATAACACAGAATCCACCATTCAAAATAGGTGATGCCACAGCTCACCTCCTCCTCCTGTACAATGACTGATAACACCTCTATATACAGTAGATACCCAGGATCCACCATTCACAATAGGTGATGTCACAGCTCACCTCCTCCTCCTGTACAGTGACTGATAACACCTCTATATACAGTAGATAACACAGGATCCACCATTCATAATAGGTGATGTCACAGCTCACCTCCTCCTGTACAATGACTGATAACACCTCTATATACAGTAGATAACACAGGAACCACAATTCACAATACTTGATGTTACAGCTCACCTCCTCCTCCTGTACAGTGACTGATAACACCTCTATATACAGTAGATTCAACAGGATCCACCATTCACAATAGGTGATGTCACAGCTCACCTCCTCCTGTACAATGACTGATAACACCTCTATATACAGTAGATAACACAGGATACACAATTCACAATACTTGATGTTACAGCTCACCTCCTCCTCCTGTACAATGACTGATAACACCTCTATATACAGTAGATAACACAGGATCCACCATTCACAATAGGTGATGTCACAGCTCACCTCCTCCTCCTGTACAGTGGCTGATAACACCTCTATATACAGTAGATAAAACAGGATCCACCATTCACAATAGGTGATGCAACAGCTCACCTCCTCCTCCTGCACAATGACTGATAACACCTCTATATACAGTAGATAAAACAGGATCCACCATTCACAATAGGTGATGTCACAGCTCACCTCCTCCTCCTGTACAGTGACTGATAACACCTCTATATACAGTAGATAAAACAGGATCCACCATTCACAATAGGTGATGTCACAGCTCACCTACTCCTCCTCCTGTACAATGCTTGATAACACCTCTATATACAGTAGATAACACAGGATCCACCATTCATAATAGGTGATGTCACAGCTCACCTCCTGCTGTACAATGACTGATAACACCTCTATATACAGTAGATAACACAGGAACCACAATTCACAATACTTGATGTTACAGCTCACCTCCTCCTCCTGTACAGTGACTGATAACACCTCTATATACAGTAGATAACACAGGATCCACCATTCATAATAGGTGATGTCACAGCTCACCTCCTCCTGTACAATGACTGATAACACCTCTATATACAGTGGATAACACAGGAACCACAATTCACAATACTTGATGTTACAGCTCACCTCCTCCTCCTGTACAGTGACTGATAACACCTCTATATACAGTAGATAAAACAGGATCCACCATTCACAATAGGTGATGTCACAGCTCACCTCCTCCTGTACAATGACTGATAACACCTCTATATACAGTAGATAACACAGGATCCACAATTCACAATACTTGATGTTACAGCTCACCTCCTCCTCCTGTACAATGACTGATAACACCTCTATATACAGTAGATAACACAGGATCCACCATTCACAATAAGTGATGTCACAGCTCACCTCCTCCTCCTGTACAGTGACTGATAACACCTCTATATACAGTAGATAAAACAGGATCCACCATTCACAATAGGTGATGCCACAGCTCACCTCCTCCTCCTGTACAATGACTGATAACACCTCTATATACAGTAGATAACACAGGATCCACCATTCACAATAGGTGATGTCACAGCTCACCTCCTCCTCCTGTACAGTGACTGATAACACCTCTATATACAGTAGATAAAACAGGATCCACCATTCACAATAGGTGATGCCACAGCTCACCTCCTCCTCCTCCTGTACAGTGACTGATAACACCTCTATATACAGTAGATAAAACAGGATCCACCATTCACAATAGGTGATGCCACAGCTCACCTCCTCCTCCTGTACAATGACTGATAACACCTCTATATACAGTAGATAGCCCAGGATCCACCATTCACAATAGGTGATGTCACAGCTCACCTCCTCCTCCTGTACAATGACTGATAACACCTCTATATACAGTAGATAACACAGGATCCACCATTCACAATAGGTGATGCCACAGCTCACCTCCTCCTCCTGTACAATGACTGATAACACCTCTATATACAGTAGATAGCCCAGGATCCACCATTCACAATAGGTGATGTCACAGCTCACCTCCTCCTCCTGTACAGTGACTGATAACACCTCTGTATACAGTAGATAACACAGGATCCACCATTCATAATAGGTGATGTCACAGCTCACCTCCTCCTGTACAATGACTGATAACACCTCTATATACAGTGGATAACACAGGAACCACAATTCACAATACTTGATGTTACAGCTCACCTCCTCCTGCTGTACAGTGACTGATAACACCTCTATATACAGTAGATAAAACAGGATCCACCATTCACAATAGGTGATGTCACAGCTCACCTCCTCCTGTACAATGACTGATAACACCTCTATATACAGTAGATAACACAGGATCCACCATTCATAATAGGTGATGTCACAGCTCACCTCCTCCTGTACAATGACTGATAACACCTCTATATACAGTAGATAACACAGGAACCACAATTCACAATACTTGATGTTACAGCTCACCTCCTCCTCCTGTACAGTGACTGATAACACCTCTATATACAGTAGATAAAACAGGATCCACCATTCACAATAGGTGATGTCACAGCTCACCTCCTCCTGTACAATGACTGATAACACCTCTATATACAGTAGATAACACAGGATACACAATTCACAATACTTGATGTTACAGCTCACCTCCTCCTCCTGTACAATGACTGATAACACCTCTATATACAGTAGATAACACAGGATCCACCATTCACAATAGGTGATGTCACAGCTCACCTCCTCCTCCTGTACAGTGACTGATAACACCTCTATATACAGTAGATAAAACAGGATCCACCATTCACAATAGGTGATGCCACAGCTCACCTCCTCCTCCTGTACAATGACTGATAACACCTCTATATACAGTAGATAAAACAGGATCCACCATTCACAATAGGTGATGTCACAGCTCACCTCCTCCTCCTGTACAGTGACTGATAACACCTCTATATACAGTAGATAAAACAGGATCCACCATTCACAATAGGTGATGTCACAGCTCACCTACTCCTCCTCCTGTACAATGCTTGATAACACCTCTATATACAGTAGATAACACAGGATCCACCATTCATAATAGGTGATGTCACAGCTCACCTCCTCCTGTACAATGACTGATAACACCTCTATATACAGTAGATAACACAGGAACCACAATTCACAATACTTGATGTTACAGCTCACCTCCTCCTCCTGTACAGTGACTGATAACACCTCTATATACAGTAGATAACACAGGATCCACCATTCATAATAGGTGATGTCACAGCTCACCTCCTCCTGTACAATGACTGATAACACCTCTATATACAGTGGATAACACAGGAACCACAATTCACAATACTTGATGTTACAGCTCACCTCCTCCTCCTGTACAGTGACTGATAACACCTCTATATACAGTAGATAAAACAGGATCCACCATTCACAATAGGTGATGTCACAGCTCACCTCCTCCTGTACAATGACTGATAACACCTCTATATACAGTAGATAACACAGGATCCACAATTCACAATACTTGATGTTACAGCTCACCTCCTCCTCCTGTACAATGACTGATAACACCTCTATATACAGTAGATAACACAGGATCCACCATTCACAATAGGTGATGTCACAGCTCACCTCCTCCTCCTGTACAGTGACTGATAACACCTCTATATACAGTAGATAAAACAGGATCCACCATTCACAATAGGTGATGCCACAGCTCACCTCCTCCTCCTGTACAATGACTGATAACACCTCTATATACAGTAGATAACACAGGATCCACCATTCACAATAGGTGATGTCACAGCTCACCTCCTCCTCCTGTACAGTGACTGATAACACCTCTATATACAGTAGATAAAACAGGATCCACCATTCACAATAGGTGATGCCACAGCTCACCTCCTCCTCCTGTACAATGACTGATAACACCTCTATATACAGTAGATAAAACAGGATCCACCATTCACAATAGGTGATGCCACAGCTCACCTCCTCCTCCTGTACAATGACAGATAACACCTCTATATACAGTAGATAACACAGGATCCACCATTCACAATAGGTGATGCCACAGCTCACCTCCTCCTCCTCCTGTACAGTGACTGATAACACCTCTATATACAGTAGATAAAACAGGATCCACCATTCACAATAGGTGATGCCACAGCTCACCTCCTCCTCCTGTACAATGACTGATAACACCTCTATATACAGTAGATAGCCCAGGATCCACCATTCACAATAGGTGATGTCACAGCTCACCTCCTCCTCCTGTACAATGACTGATAACACCTCTATATACAGTAGATAACACAGGATCCACCATTCACAAAAGGTGATGCCACAGCTCACCTCCTCCTCCTGTACAATGACTGATAACACCTCTATATACAGTAGATAGCCCAGGATCCACCATTCACAATAGGTGATGTCACAGCTCACCTCCTCCTCCTGTACAGTGACTGATAACACCTCTATATACAGTAGATAACACAGGATCCACCATTCATAATAGGTGATGTCACAGCTCACCTCCTCCTGTACAATGACTGATAACACCTCTATATACAGTGGATAACACAGGAACCACAATTCACAATACTTGATGTTACAGCTCACCTCCTCCTCCTGTACAGTGACTGATAACACCTCTATATACAGTAGATAAAACAGGATCCACCATTCACAATAGGTGATGTCACAGCTCACCTCCTCCTGTACAATGACTGATAACACCTCTATATACAGTAGATAACACAGGATCCACCATTCATAATAGGTGATGTCACAGCTCACCTCCTCCTGTACAATGACTGATAACACCTCTATATACAGAAGATAACACAGGAACCACAATTCACAATAGTTGATGTTACAGCTCACCTCCTCCTCCTGTACAGTGACTGATAACACCTCTATATACAGTAGATAACACATGATCCACCATTCATAATAGGTGATGTCACAGCTCACCTCCTCCTGTACAATGACTGATAACACCTCTATATACAGTGGATAACACAGGAACCACAATTCACAATACTTGATGTTACAGCTCACCTCCTCCTCCTGTACAGTGACTGATAACACCTCTATATACAGTAGATAAAACAGGATCCACCATTCACAATAGGTGATGTCACAGCTCACCTCCTCCTGTACAATGACTGATAACACCTCTATATACAGTAGATAACACAGGATCCACAATTCACAATACTTGATGTTACAGCTCACCTCCTCCTCCTGTACAATGACTGATAACACCTCTATATACAGTAGATAACACAGGATCCACCATTCACAATAGGTGATGTCACAGCTCACCTCCTCCTCCTGTACAGTGACTGATAACACCTCTATTTACAGTAGATAACACAGGAACCACAATTCACAATAGTTGATGTTACAGCTCACCTCCTCCTCCTGTACAGTGACTGATAACACCTCTATATACAGTAGAAAACACAGGATCCACCATTCATAATAGGTGATGTCACAGCTCACCTCCTCCTGTACAATGACTGATAACACCTCTATATACAGTGGATAACACAGGAACCACAATTCACAATACTTGATGTTACAGCTCACCTCCTCCTCCTGTACAGTGACTGATAACACCTCTATATACAGTAGATAAAACAGGATCCACCATTCACAATAGGTGATGTCACAGCTCACCTCCTCCTGTACAATGACTGATAACACCTCTATATACAGTAGATAACACAGGATCCACAATTCACAATACTTGATGTTACAGCTCACCTCCTCCTCCTGTACAATGACTGATAACACCTCTATATACAGTAGATAACACAGGATCCACCATTCACAATAGGTGATGTCACAGCTCACCTCCTCCTCCTGTACAGTGACTGATAACACCTCTATATACAGTAGATAAAACAGGATCCACCATTCACAATAGGTGATGCCACAGCTCACCTCCTCCTCCTGTACAATGACTGATAACACCTCTATATACAGTAGATAACACAGGATCCACCATTCACAATAGGTGATGTCACAGCTCACCTCCTCCTCCTGTACAGTGACTGATAACTCCTCTATATACAGTAGATGAAACAGGATCCACCATTCACAATAGGTGATGCCACAGCTCACCTCCTCCTCCTGTACAATGACTGATAACACCTCTATATACAGTAGATAAAACAGGATCCACCATTCACAATAGGTGATGCCACAGCTCACCTCCTCCTCCTGTACAATGACTGATAACACCTCTATATACAGTAGATAACACAGGATTCACCATTCATAATAGGTGATGTCACAGCTCACCTCCTCCTGTACAATGACTGATAACACCTCTATATACAGTAGATAACACAGGAACCACAATTCACAATACTTGATGTTACAGCTCACCTCCTCCTCCTGTACAGTGACTGATAACACCTCTATATACAGTAGATAACACAGGATCCACCATTCATAATAGGTGATGTCACAGCTCACCTCCTCCTGTACAATGACTGATAACACCTCTATATACAGTGGATAACACAGGAAGCACAATTCACAATACTTGATGTTACAGCTCACCTCCTCCTCCTGTACAGTGACTGATAACACCTCTATATACAGTAGATAAAACAGGATCCACCATTCACAATAGGTGATGTCACAGCTCACCTCCTCCTCCTGTACAGTGACTGATAACACCTCTATATACAGTAGATAACACAGGATCCACCATTCATAATAGGTGATGTCACAGCTCACCTCCTCCTGTACAATGACTGATAACACCTCTATATACAGTGGATAACACAGGAACCACAATTCACAATACTTGATGTTACAGCTCACCTCCTCCTCCTGTACAGTGACTGATAACACCTCTATATACAGTAGATAAAACAGGATCCACCATTCACAATAGGTGATGTCACAGCTCACCTCCTCCTGTACAATGACTGATAACACCTCTATATACAGTAGATAACACAGGATCCACCATTCATAATAGGTGATGTCACAGCTCACCTCCTCCTGTACAATGACTGATAACACCTCTATATACAGTAGATAACACAGGAACCACAATTCACAATAGTTGATGTTACAGCTCACCTCCTCCTCCTGTACAGTGACTGATAACACCTCTATATACAGTAGATAACACATGATCCACCATTCATAATAGGTGATGTCACAGCTCACCTCCTCCTGTACAATGACTGATAACACCTCTATATACAGTGGATAACACAGGAACCACAATTCACAATACTTGATGTTACAGCTCACCTCCTCCTCCTGTACAGTGACTGATAACACCTCTATATACAGTAGATAAAACAGGATCCACCATTCACAATAGGTGATGTCACAGCTCACCTCCTCCTGTACAATGACTGATAACACCTCTATATACAGTAGATAACACAGGATCCACAATTCACAATACTTGATGTTACAGCTCACCTCCTCCTCCTGTACAATGACTGATAACACCTCTATATACAGTAGATAACACAGGATCCACCATTCACAATAGGTGATGTCACAGCTCACCTCCTCCTCCTGTACAGTGACTGATAACACCTCTATTTACAGTAGATAACACAGGAACCACAATTCACAATAGTTGATGTTACAGCTCACCTCCTCCTCCTGTACAGTGACTGATAACACCTCTATATACAGTAGAAAACACAGGATCCACCATTCATAATAGGTGATGTCACAGCTCACCTCCTCCTGTACAATGACTGATAACACCTCTATACAGTGGATAACACAGGAACCACAATTCACAATACTTGATGTTACAGCTCACCTCCTCCTCCTGTACAGTGACTGATAACACCTCTATATACAGTAGATAAAACAGGATCCACCATTCACAATAGGTGATGTCACAGCTCACCTCCTCCTGTACAATGACTGATAACACCTCTATATACAGTAGATAACACAGGATCCACAATTCACAATACTTGATGTTACAGCTCACCTCCTCCTCCTGTACAATGACTGATAACACCTCTATATACAGTAGATAACACAGGATCCACCATTCACAATAGGTGATGTCACAGCTCACCTCCTCCTCCTGTACAGTGACTGATAACACCTCTATATACAGTAGATAAAACAGGATCCACCATTCACAATAGGTGATGCCACAGCTCACCTCCTCCTCCTGTACAATGACTGATAACACCTCTATATACAGTAGATAACACAGGATCCACCATTCACAATAGGTGATGTCACAGCTCACCTCCTCCTCCTGTACAGTGACTGATAACTCCTCTATATACAGTAGATGAAACAGGATCCACCATTCACAATAGGTGATGCCACAGCTCACCTCCTCCTCCTGTACAATGACTGATAACACCTCTATATACAGTAGATAAAACAGGATCCACCATTCACAATAGGTGATGCCACAGCTCACCTCCTCCTCCTGTACAATGACTGATAACACCTCTATATACAGTAGATAACACAGGATTCACCATTCATAATAGGTGATGTCACAGCTCACCTCCTCCTGTACAATGACTGATAACACCTCTATATACAGTAGATAACACAGGAACCACCATTCACAATACTTGATGTTACAGCTCACCTCCTCCTCCTGTACAGTGACTGATAACACCTCTATATACAGTAGATAACACAGGATCCACCATTCATAATAGGTGATGTCACAGCTCACCTCCTCCTGTACAATGACTGATAACACCTCTATATACAGTGGATAACACAGGAAGCACAATTCACAATACTTGATGTTACAGCTCACCTCCTCCTCCTGTACAGTGACTGATAACACCTCTATATACAGTAGATAAAACAGGATCCACCATTCACAATAGGTGATGTCACAGCTCACCTCCTCCTGTACAATGACTGATAACACCTCTATATACAGTAGATAACACAGGATCCACAATTCACAATACTTGATGTTACAGCTCACCTCCTCCTCCTGTACAATGACTGATAACACCTCTATATACAGTAGATAACACAGGATCCACCATTCACAATAGGTGATGTCACAGCTTACCTCCTCCTCCTGTACAGTGACTGATAACACCTCTATATACAGTAGATGAAACAGGATCCACCATTCACAATAGGTGATGCCACAGCTCACCTCCTCCTCCTGTACAATGACTGATAACACCTCTATATACAGTAGATAGCCCAGGATCCACCATTCACAATAGGTGATGCCACAGCTCACCTCCTCCTCCTGTACAATGACTGATAACACCTCTATATACAGTAGATAACACAGGATCCACCATTCACAATAGGTGATGCCACAGCTCACCTCCTCCTCCTCCTGTACAGTGACTGATAACACCTCTATATACAGTAGATAAAACAGTATCCACCATTCACAATAGGTGATGCCACAGCTCACCTCCTCCTCCTGTACAATGACTGATAACACCTCTATATACCGTAGATAGCCCAGGAACCACCATTCACAATAGGTGATGTCACAGCTCACCTCCTCCTCCTGTACAATGACTGATAACACCTCTATATACAGTAGATAACACAGGATCCACCATTCACAATAGGTGATGCCACAGCTCACCTCCTCCTCCTGTACAATGACTGATAACACCTCTATATACAGTAGATAGCCCAGGATCCACCATTCATAATAGGTGATGTCACAGCTCACCTCTTCCTGTACAATGACTGATAACACCTCTATATACAGTGGATAACACAGGAACCACAATTCACAATACTTGATGTTACAGCTCACCTCCTCCTCCTGTACAGTGACTGATAACACCTCTATATACAGTAGATAAAACAGGATCCACCATTCACAATAGGTAATGTCACAGCTCACCTCCTCCTGTACAATGACTGATAACACCTCTATATACAGTAGATAACACAGGATCCACAATTCACAATACTTGATGTTACAGCTCACCTCCTCCTCCTGTACAATGACTGATAACACCTCTATATACAGTAGATAACACAGGATCCACCATTCACAATAGGTGATGTCACAGCTCACCTCCTCCTCCTGTACAGTGACTGATAACACCTCTATATACAGTAGATAAAACAGGATCCACCATTCACAATAGGTGATGTCACAGCTCACCTACTCCTCCTCCTGTACAATGCTTGATAACACCTCTATATACAGTAGATAACACAGGATCCACCATTCATAATAGGTGATGTCACAGCTCACCTCCTCCTGTACAATGACTGATAACACCTCTATATACAGTAGATAACACAGGAACCACAATTCACAATACTTGATATTACAGCTCACCTCCTCCTCCTGTACAGTGACTGATAACACCTCTATATACGGTAGATAAAACAGGATCCACCATTCACAATAGGTAATGTCACAGCTCACCTCCTCCTGTACAATGACTGATAACACCTCAATATACAGTAGATAACACAGGATCCACAATTCACAATACTTGATGTTACAGCTCTCCTCCTCCTCCTGTACAATGACTGATAACACCTCTATATATAGTAGATAACACAGGATCCACCATTCACAATAGGTGATGTCACAGCTCACCTCCTCCTCCTGTACAGTGACTGATAACACCTCTATATACAGTAGATAAAACAGGATCCACCATTCACAATAGGTGATGTCACAGCTCACCTACTCCTCCTCCTGTACAATGCTTGATAACACCTCTATATACAGTAGATAACACAGGATCCACCGTTCATAATAGGTGATGTCATAGGCAGCTCACCTCCTCCTGTACAATGACTGATAACACCTCTATATACAGTAAATAACACAGGAACCACAATTCACAATACTTGATGTTACAGCTCACCTCCTCCTCCTGTACAGTGACTGATAACACCTCTATATACAGTAGATAAAACAGGATCCACCATTCACAATAGGTAATGTCACAGCTCACCTCCTCCTGTACAATGACTGATAACACCTCTATATACAGTAGATAACACAGGATCCACAATTCACAATACTTGATGTTACAGCTCACCTCCTCCTCCTGTACAATGACTGATAACACCTCTATATACAGTAGATAACACAGGATCCACCATTCACAATACTTGATGTCACAGCTCACCTCCTCCTCCTGTACAGTGACTGATAACACCTCTATATACAGTAGATAAAACAGGATCCACCATTCACAATAGGTGATGTCACAGCTCACCTACTTCTCCTCCTGTACAATGCTTGATAACACCTCTATATACAGTAGATAACACAGGATCCACCATTCATAATAGGTGATGTCACAGCTCACCTCCTCCTGTACAATGACTGATAACACCTCTATATACAGTAGATAACACAGGAACCACAATTCACAATACTTGATATTACAGCTCACCTCCTCCTCCTGTACAGTGACTGATAACACCTCTATATACGGTAGATAAAACAGGATCCACCATTCACAATAGGTAATGTCACAGCTCACCTCCTCCTCCTGTACAGTGACTGATAACACCTCTATATACAGTAGATAAAACAGGATCCACCATTCACAATAGGTGATGTCACAGCTCACCTCCTCCTCCTCCTGTACAATGCTTGATAACACCTCTATATACAGTAGATAGCACAGGATCCACCATTCACAATAGATGATATCACAGCTCACCTCCTCCTCCTGTACAATGACTGATAACACCTCTATATACAGTAGATAACACAGGATCCACCATTCATAATAGGTGATGTCACAGCTCACCTCCTCCTGTACAATGACTGATAACAGCTCTATATACAGTAGATAACACAGGATCCACAATTCACAATACTTGATGTTACAGCTCACCTCCTCCTCCTGTATAATGACTGAGAACACCTCTATATACAGTAGATAAAACCGGATCCGCCATTCGCAATAGGTGATGTCACAGCTCACCTCCTCTTCATCCTGTACAATGCTTGATAACACCTCTATATACAGTAGATAACACAGGATCCACCAGTCACAATAGGTGATGTCACAGCTCACCTCCTCCTGTACAATGACTGATAACACCTCTATATACAGCTGATAACACAGGATCCTCAATTCACAATAGGTGATGTCACAGCTCACCTCCTCATGTACAATGACTGATAACACCTCTATATACAGTAGATAACACAGGATCCACAATTCACAATACTTGATGTTACAGCTCACCTCCTCCTCCTGTACAATGACTGATAACACCTCTATATACAGTAGATAACACAGGATCCACCATTCACAATAGGTGATGTCACAACTCACCTCCTCCTCCTGTACAGTGACTGATAACACCTCTATATAAAGTAGATAAAACAGGATCCACCATTCACAATAGGTGATGCCACAGCTCACCTCCTCCTCCTGTACAATGACTGATAACACCTCTATATACAGTAGATAGCCCAGGATCCACCATTCACAATAGGTGATGTCACAGCTCACCTCCTCCTCCTGTACAGTGACTGATAACACCTCTATATACAGTAGATAAAACAGGATCCACCATTCACAATAGGTGATGTCACAGCTCACCTACTCCTCCTCCTGTACAATGCTTGATAACACCTCTATATACAGTAGATAACACAGGATTCACCATTCATAATAGATGATGTCACAGCTCACCTCCTCCTGTACAATGACTGATAACACCTCTATATACAGTAGATAACACAGGAACCACAATTCAAAATACTTGATGTTACAGCTCACCTCCTCCTCCTGTACAGTGACTGATAACACCTCTATATACAGTAGATAACACAGGATCCACCATTCATAATAGGTGATGTCACAGCTCACCTCCTCCTGTACAATGACTGATAACACCTCTATATACAGTGTATAACACAGGAACCACAATTCACAATACTTGATGTTACAGCTCACCTCCTCCTCCTGTACAGTGACTGATAACACCTCTATATACAGTAGATAAAACAGGATCCACCATTCACAATAGGTGATGTCACAGCTCACCTCCTCCTGTACAATGACTGATAACACCTCTATATACAGTAGATAACACAGGATCCACAATTCACAATACTTGATGTTACAGCTCACCTCCTCCTCCTGTACAATGACTGATAACACCTCTATATACAGTAGATAACACAGGATCCACCATTCACAATAGGTGATGTCACAGCTCACCTCCTCCTCCTGTACAGTGACTGATAACACCTCTATATACAGTAGATAAAACAGGATCCACCATTCACAATAGGTGATGCCACAGCTCACCTCCTCCTCCTGTACAATGACTGATAACACCTCTATATACAGTAGATAACACAGGATTCACCATTCACAATAGGTGATGTCACAGCTCACCTCCTCCTCCTCCTGTACAGTGACTGATAAGACCTCTATATACAGTAGATAAAACAGGATCCACCATTCACAGTAGGTGATGCCACAGCTCACCTCCTCCTCCTGTACAATGACTGATAACACCTCTATATACAGTAGATAACACAGGATCCACCATTCACAATAGGTGATGCCACAGCTCACCTCCTCCTCCTCCTGTACAGTGACTGATAACACCTCTATATACAGTAGATAAAACAGGATCCACCATTCACAATAGGTGATGCCATAGCTCACCTCCTCCTCCTGTACAATGACTGATAACACCTCTATATACAGTAGATAGCCCAGGATCCACCATTCACAATAGGTGATGTCACAGCTCACCTCCTCCTCCTGTACAATGACTGATAACACCTCTATATACAGTAGATAGCCCAGGATCCACCATTCACAATAGGTGATGTCACAGCTCACCTCCTCCTCCTGTACAGTGACTGATAACACCTCTATATACAGTAGATAACACAGGATCCACCATTCATAATAGGTGATGTCACAGCTCACCTCCTCCTGTACAATGACTGATAACACCTCTATATACAGTAGATAACACAGGAACCACAATTCACAATACTTGATGTTACAGCTCACCTCCTCCTTCTGTACAGTGACTGATAACACCTCTATATACAGTAGATAAAACAGGATCCACCATTCACAATAGGTGATGTCACAGCTCACCTCCTCCTGCACAATGACTGATAACACCTCTATATACAGTAGATAACACAGGATCCACAATTCACAATACTTGATGTTACAGCTCACCTCCTCCTCCTGTGCAATGACTGATAACGCCTCTATATACAGTAGATAACACAGGATCCACCATTCACAATAGGTGATGTCACAGCTCACCTCCTCCTCCTGTACAGTGACTGATAACACCTCTATATACAGTAGATAAAACAGGATCCACCATTCACAATAGGTGATGCCACAGCTCACCTCCTCCTCCTGTACAATGACTGATAACACCTCTATATACAGTAGATAGCCCAGGATCCACCATTCACAATAGGTGATGTCACAGCTCACCTCCTCCTCCTGTACAGTGACTGATAACACCTCTATATACAGTAGATAAAACAGGATCCACCATTCACAATAGGTGATGTCACAGCTCACCTACTCCTCCTCCTGTACAATGCTTGATAACACCTCTATATACAGTAGATAACACAGGATCCACCATTCATAATAGGTGATGTCATAGCTCACCTCCTCCTGTACAATGACTGATAACACCTCTATATACAGTAGATAACACAGGAACCACAATTCACAATACTTGATGTTACAGCTCACCTCCTCCTCCTTTACAGTGACTGATAACACCTCTATATACAGTAGATAAAACAGGATCCACCATTCACAATAGGTAATGTCACAGCTCACCTCCTCATGTACAATGACTGATAACACCTCTATATACAGTAGATAACACAGGATCCACAATTCACAATACTTGATGTTACAGCTCACCTCCTCCTCCTGTACAATGACTGATAACACCTCTATATACAGTAGATAACACAGGATCCACCATTCACAATAGGTGATGTTACAGCTCACCTCCTCCTCCTGTACAGTGACTGATAACACCTCTATATACAGTAGATAAAACAGGATCCACCATTCACAATAGGTGATGTCACAGCTCACCTACTCCTCCTCCTGTACAATGCTTGATAACACCTCTATATACAGTAGATAACACAGGATCCACCATTCATAATAGGTGATGTCACAGCTCACCTCCTCCTGTACAATGACTGATAACACCTCTATATACAGTAGATAACACAGGAACCACAATTCACAATACTTGATATTACAGCTCACCTCCTCCTCCTGTACAGTGACTGATAACACCTCTATATACAGTAGATAAAGCAGGATCCACCATTCACAATAGGTAATGTCACAGCTCACCTCCTCCTGTACAATGACTGATAACACCTCTATATACAGTAGATAACACAGGATCCACAATTCACAATACTTGATGTTACAGCTCACCTCCCCTCCTGTACAATGACTGATAACACCTCTATATACAGTAGATAACACAGGATCCACCATTCACAATAGGTGATGTCACAGCTCACCTCCTCCTCCTGTACAGTGACTGATAACACCTCTATATACAGTAGATAAAACAGGATCCACCATTCACAATAGGTGATGTCACAGCTCATCTCCTCCTCCTCCTGTACAATGCTTGATAACACCTCTATATACAGTAGATAACACAGGATCCACCATTCACAATAGATGATATCACAGCTCACCTCCTCCTCCTGTACAATGACTGATAACACCTCTATATACAGTAGATAACACAGGATCCACCATTCATAATAGGTGATGTCACAGCTCACCTCCTCCTGTACAATGACTGATAACAGCTCTATATACAGTAGATAACACAGGATCCACAATTCACAATACTTGATGTTACAGCTCACCTCCTCCTCCTGTACAATGACTGAGAACACCTCTATATACAGTAGATAAAACCGGATCCGCCATTCGCAATAGGTGATGTCACAGCTCACCTCCTCTTCATCCTGTACAATGCTTGATAACACCTCTATATACAGTAGATAACACAGGATCCACCAGTCACAATAGGTGATGTCACAGCTCACCTCCTCCTGTACAATGACTGATAACACCTCTATATACAGCTGATAACACAGGATCCTCAATTTACAATAGGTGATGTCGCAGCTCACCTCCTCCTCCTGTACAATGACTGATAACACCTTTATATACAGCAGATAACACAGGATCCACCTTTCACAATAGGTGATGTCACAGCTCACCTCCTCCTCCTGTACAATGACTGATATCACCTCTATATACAGTAGATAACACAGGATCCACCATTCACAATAGGTGATGTCACAGCTCATCTCCCCCTCCTGTACAAATGACTGATAACACCTCTATATACAGTAGATAACACAGGATCCACAATTCACAATACTTGATGTTACAGCTCACCTCCTCCTCCTGTACAATGACTGATAACACCTCTATATACAGTAGATAACACAGGATCCACCATTCACAATAGGTGATGTCACAGCTCACCTCCTCCTCCTGTACAGTGACTGATAACACCTCTATATACAGTAGATAAAACAGGATCCACCATTCACAATAGGTGATGTCACAGCTCACCTCCTCCTCCTCCTGTACAATGCTTGATAACACCTCTATATACAGTAGATAACACAGGATCCACCATTCACCATAGATGATATCACAGCTCACCTCCTCCTCCTGTACAATGACTGATAACACCTCTATATACAGTAGATAACACAGGATCCACCATTCATAATAGGTGATGTCACAGCTCACCTCCTCCTGTACAATGACTGATAACAGCTCTATATACAGTAGATAACACAGGATCCACAATTCACAATACTTGATGTTACAGCTCACCTCCTCCTCCTGTACAATGACTGAGAACACCTCTATATACAGTAGATAAAACCGGATCCGCCATTCGCAATAGGTGATGTCACAGCTCACCTCCTCTTCATCCTGTACAATGCTTGATAACACCTCTATATACAGTAGATAACACAGGATCCACCAGTCACAATAGGTGATGTCACAGCTCACCTCCTCCTGTACAATGACTGATAACACCTCTATATACAGCTGATAACACAGGATCCTCAATTTACAATAGGTGATGTCGCAGCTCACCTCCTCCTCCTGTACAATGACTGATAACACCTTTATATACAGCAGATAACACAGGATCCACCTTTCACAATAGGTGATGTCACAGCTCACCTCCTCCTCCTGTACAATGACTGATATCACCTCTATATACAGTAGATAACACAGGATCCACCATTCACAATAGGTGATGTCACAGCTCATCTCCCCCTCCTGTACAAATGACTCATAAAACCTCTATATATAGCTGATAACACAGGATCCACAATTCACAATAGGTGATGTCACAGCTCACCTCCTCCTCCTGTACAATGACTGATACCTCTATATACAGCAGATAACACAGGATCCACCATTCACAATAGGTGATGTCACAGGTCACCTCCTCCTCATGTACAATGACTGATAACACCTCTATATACAGTAGATAACACAGGATCCACCATTTCACAATAAGTGATGTCACAGCTCACCTCCTCCTCATGTACAATGACTGATAACACCTCTATATACAGTAGATAACACAGGATCCACCATTTCACAATAAGTGATGTCACAGCTCACCTCCTCCCCCTCCTGTACAATAACTAATAACACCTCTATATACAGCTGATAACACAGGATCCACCATTCACTATAAGCGACTACAGCTTTTAAGAATGGTTTGTCCAAGTAGTGGACAATTCCTTTAACATAAAAAACCTGATTTAAGCAATAAGTCATTTTCCCTTTGAAGCATACTGTACCTGTTGTGCTTCAGTTGACTTTTTCTGGTTAATTTCATCTGTATCCTCTAGTTTTTTACCAGTTTTAACCTCTGCAGCCTATAACTCCTATAACTCTAATGGCTCTTTTATTTTGAGAGACAAGACCAGAATAGAAAATGATAAGATCAGGAGGCAGGAGAAGGGAAGAAGTGGCTCATAAGTGGAGAAAGAAGCAGAATTTTCTGATAAGACATATTACAAAGTTTCTTTTTTAGCCTGTACTATTGGTTTATTCAAAGTTTGTTGAAACTATATTTCACATTTAACATTCCTCTTTACCTCTCCGTCTGTTACAAGTATCAGTATTTGTGTTCTTCAATGTATTAAAGTTCCGTATGATTTGCCGAAGAGCAGGATGAAGGGATTCAGCATAAAACATCTGTTCTCTTTGCTTCAATAATAAAGGTAAAAATCAGAGTCAACAATTCGGGAAATTTGATCTCTGGAATATTACTCTGCCACCGAGGATGGTCCTCATTGTAGATATCTCTTCTTCCAATAAGCAGCTGGGTCACAATGACATTATATCCAGAGTGGAGGAAAATGTTATTTATTTGCGAACCGAACTTATACTTAAAGGAACAGTAGATTTTTATGGGATTGTCCATCACGGTCGGCAGATCCTCTCTGCCATCTGTTCTTAGGAAATGTTTCCCTTCCCCTCTCCCTTGTGTAAAAAGTCAAACAAATGAGCAAATCTCTAAAATATTATGTGAAAGGGACCAAGATTGTGCAAACAGATCTTTGCTGGGAGAAGTGAACCCCCAAAAAAGGACTGCGGCACGAAAGAATCTGATCCGAAACGCATTTCTCTTTTACTTATTGAATCAACAATTAAGCCTGAGGAAGGATCCAATAAAGAGAAAAGTTTAATTAAAAGGTAAAAACCTTTTAAGTTCAATACTAACCATATAAATTCATATCCAATAATCCCCTATATGGTTAAACTCTAGGGGTGTAGGGCAGCAAAGAGAAAAAAAATGGCCCTGGTGGTGTAGGGCAGTGGAATGGCTAATGATAGCATCTCTTCTAATCTAAATGATATAAGGGGGTTTATCTCTGGAGGGGAAGGATTTTTGCTAACATCTTTGGCGGTCCGAGACACTATTTCTGGCTATTATATGACTAGAAATTTGCATTTTCTCAGTTTTCCACAGTATCCCTGGTGGTTTAAGGCAGTAAAAGGTTAACAACAACTGGTGGTCTAAGGCAATAAAGGGGTTAATTGTACCATCTGTTGTGATGTATAGAGATGGGCGAACACGAACAGTAAAGTTCGGGGTCCGTTCTGAACACCTACTGTTCGGGCACAGACTTCACCAGGAAGTCCGTGTTACTGTTCGGGTTCGGCACCCCGAACACTGAACACCTGGTGTTCCTCTTGCTATCATCTGCATGACAGCACGAGAAACCCTGGCAGCTCTGGTCGGTGGTAAAATGAATACTACCGGTCAGAGGGCTGCGGTTCCCCCATGTGGGGACCCCACGCTATTTTTTAAAATTATTTATTTAAATAATTAAAAAAATGGCATGGGGACCCCTCTATTCTTGATAACCAGCCTTGCTAAAGCTGACAGCTGAGGGTTGCAACCTGCAGCTGTCAGTTTTGCCTGGCTGGTTATCAAAAATACAGGAGAATCCACACTATTTTTTACATTTTTACATTTTTTACAGATGAATACTCCCATCAGCGGCGCCTGCTTTCGCTGTTATCTGCGATAGCAGGCGTAGGCTGATGGGTGTAGTAGTCCCATCTGTTGACGCCTGTGACTGGAAGTAAACTTTTAACCTCCGGTCACATCTGCGGGCTCACGCTGTCATCTAACAGAATGGGAACCGCAGTTCTCTGATCGGCTTTAATGATCTTACCCCCGATCAGAGGCAGTGTTTGCCGCGCTGTCATGCACATGTCAGTGTGGCAAACACCCGAAGTTCGGGCCCCCCATTCATGTGAATGGGGGTCCATGTTTGTGTTTGGGTACTGTTCTGGTACCCAAACCCGAACTTTTAATAAACTGTGAACCTGCCGCACCCTAACAGTCAAGGGTTCGCCCATCACTAGTGACGTACGGTACTAAAAAGGGCCTATGGTTACATCCCTAGCGGTCAAGGGGAGGGATTTTTTTGTCACGTCCCTGGTGGTCTAGGGCAAGTAATGCCTTATTAATAATAATTGTCATATAGCGGGAAGAGGATGCAAGAGGAGCAGTATGGCAGTTCCCAGAGTGCGCCCATTCCCCTTCTTGGGCTGCACAGACTATGCGCCTGCCCCGGCATTCGTTGGTGATTTGTCAGGTAGCCGCAGGTATTGTGCATTCATGCCATGTCAGTAGCACCTTCTACCTCCTGATGTGGAAGTGATAAGCGTTGGATTACCCTTCTACTATCAGAAAATTAACCCACACTTTGCATTTTCCACTAATTTCCAAATTTACAAGGCAGAAGTAAGGCACGATCCTTCCTCTTCAGCTTCTCTCTATTTCCTGCACATCTGACTCATTTTCCACAGTACTTCAATTGACAGAACTGTGCAGAGCGCAAGTAATTACAGTATAACGCTCTAAGTGACACTAATTGAGCATCGCACACCGAGGAAAATGAGAGTTTATCCTGGAAGAAGAAAAGCAGTAACTGGCCTAAGACTCCATTAACAATCTGGAATAACTTGAAAATCGCTATATACATGTACAAGTACAATTTTAGTAGGCGGAAAAAGAAAAGCTCAGATCTGAAAATCCCCAGCATAGATGGAAATTATACCACTCTGCCTGCAGCCACCACTAGAGGGAGCTCAGGAGATTATTGCATACTGTATATACATTGAACTCATTAATAACACAGTATGCAGCGAGCTCCCCCTAGTGGCGGCTACGTACAGGCAGAATATTATATTTTATATTTATCTCAATGCAGAAGATTTGGATCACTCTGTAGGCAAAAGTAAGATCTGACTGCCCAAGTGATGGCACCTGCATTGTATACGACCAGGATGTATAGAAACAAACGTAGCACAAGCCTATAATTTTCTACAGGCTTATCATGCACCGACACCCCTACCACCCAACAGAGTGAGCCATTTGTCTATTAATTGCACTCTCAGCGTATGTGTTTTCTTTTTGATTATCCTTTCTTGCTCATGTAGCTGACGTCTATATAATCTATCAGCTTGAGAGCTATCTGCCTAAAGTCTAAAAAACAAAGATATGTGCGCAGCTGTTATTGAAAGTAATATAATGTATGTACACAGTGACTGCATCAGCAGAATAGTGAGTGCAGCTCTGGAGTATAATACAGGATGTAATTCAGGATCAGTACAGGATCAGTAATGTAATGTATGTACACAGTGACTGCATCAGCAGAATAGTGAGTGCAGCTCTGGAGTATAATACAGGATGTAACTCAGGATCAGTACAGGATAAGTAATGTAATGTATGTACACAGTGACTGCACCAGCAGAATAGTGAGTGCAGCTCTGGAGTATAATACAGGATGTAACTCAGGATCAGTACAGGATAAGTAATGTAAAGTATGTACACAGTGAATAGTGAGTGCAGCTCTAGAGTGTGACCGAGTCACTGGTGTTATATACGAGGGGAGGTATGTGTCACTCTGGCTGCTAGCCTGTGTGAACTGAAATCTACAAACTTTCCTCCAGCATGTTATATGTTGGAGGTTAACTTACCTAAAGGGTGTCATTTTATGTGAATGGCAAAGAGGATGGTAAGTCATTCACCCTACCTCCCCTCAGGGTGTGGCTGAGCAAGCTTAAATGTTCAGTCACTATTTTTTTCCTATTGTTGTGTTTGGAGAGGCAAGGTCTCCGGTCTGGAAAGCCATAGCTTCAGGAAGGAGCTGAAGGCTGGGCTACAACCTGTGTGGGTGAATCCCACATTCCTATGGACTGTGCTATAGTTTATCTTTTGTTTTTGTCGTTTTACCAGTAAGGCCGTGTTTATTTAGCTTGAGATGCCGGGCTTTATGCCATACAATAAAGCCTGCGGAGAAAACCCGGTTCCTGAGTCTACTTCCGAAAGCAGCCGAGTGAGTCGTCTTACCACAGTTGGTGGAGAATGCGGGAAAGATTCCAGGAACACGTGTACCTGCTACAGAGACTGGTGGATGTCCTGGGTGAAGGCTGTCAGCCAACAGGAGACGTCCAGCAGCATGGAAGAGCTAATTAAGCACCTGGTGCAGAGCCAGCAGAGCATGCAGCAACAGCATCTGCAGAGGCAGCAGAGCATGCAGCAGCAGCAGCACCGAGAGCAGCTACAGCAGCAAAGAGAGCAGTTACGGCAGCAACGAGACCAGCAACAGGAGACTAATAAACTTCTGATACAGCAAATCTAGCAGCAGCAATGACAGATGGAGTTCCTAGCAGGAGAGATCCGTGGCAGGAGAACCACCCCCAAGTCCAGGTGATGAGTCGTACATCAGGAAGACGATAAGTAGAGCGTTACAAAAGATGACTCCGGGGATGACGTTGGGGCGTTCCTGACTGTTTTTGAGAGGGTGGCGGAACGGGAGAGATTGCCTCTGGAGCAGTCAGCGGAGGTTCTGGCGCCATATTTGGCCGGGGAGCCACAGAAGGCCTATTACGATCTAACTTTACAGGACGCAAGGGAATACACCAAATTAAAAACCAAGATATTGGCATGTTCAGGAGTGACTATGTCTGTCAGAGCACAAAGGGTCCACCACTGGGCGTATGCTGGCGACAAACCTCAACGCTCACAGATGTTTGACTTGCTACATCTAGTCCAGAAATGGCTGCAGCCAGAGTCTTCCTCTCCTGCCCAGATCGTTGAGCGTGTGGTGATGAACAGGTTCATTCATTCCCTACCCAGGCCGGTGCAGACCTGGGTTGCCCAGGACGACCCTCGGAACGTAAACGACCTCGTGGGTCTCGTAGAGAGCTACCAAGTGGTCGAAAAATCCCTAGGGAAACCCGACATAGTCACCTCCCCGTACTGGTGTGCCCAAAACGGGGTGGGTTCACCACGGAAGGGGTTCAGAGCCACAACTGGGGGGCATCCCACTTACACTGAAGGTGCCACAAGAACTGTTGTTAAGGATATGATTTGTTGGCGGTGTCACAATCCGGAACACGTAGTCGCCCAGTGTCATACATCTGCTGAGCCAATGGACTGCAGCCTAGCAGATAATGATCATATTATGCTTACCCAGCCGTATCCGTTAATGGAGTGATGGTGCTGGGGCTGTTGGACTCCGGGAGTCTGGTAACCTTAATCAGTGCCACCCTTCCCCACCAGCTGATCCCTATCAAATCTGTGGGCATCCGCTGCATACATGGGGACGCCAAGAACTACCCGGTGGCCAGTGTGACAGTCAGAACAGACTGTGGCGCCTAATTCCATGAGGTCGGGGTGGTCAAAGACCTGATACATCCCGTCATATTGGGGCGCGATTTTCCCTTGTTCTGGGACTTGTGGTGGAAGGTTTACAGACTGAGTCACAGAGACAAAAGCCAGGACCCTAGAGAAATACCCCAGTTGATATCGGAAGTGGATGAGTTCCCACTGTGTGTCCTTGTCAGCGATGAGGACGAGATTGTGACCGAGGCGGCCGACCTCCTTGAATTAGAGGTCCCCGGAGAGAACCTTGGGTCAGCTCAAGATCGGGACTTGACCTTGAAAGGGGCGTGGGACAATGTTACTGTTTGTAATGGTTTGCTCAAGAGCCGGGGGTGGACACCAGGTACCCACACTTTGCAGTTCAGGGGGGGCTATTATACCTGGTGGCCAAACTAAAAGATGAAGAGGTAGTGGAACAGCTGTTAGTTCCAGGGCCTTACCGTCGGAGGGTATTAGACATGACCCACTCACATATTCTAGGGGGACACCAAGGGGTTGAGAAAACTCAGGAGAGAATAGTGAGGAGGTTCTATTGGCAAGGATGTTACCAGGAGATCTCAAACTATTGTAGGTCCTGCCCCACCGACCAGATAACCGCGCCCACCTCCCACTTCCGTAGACCCTTAATTCCGCTATCTGTGATAGAGGTTTCCTTTGAGAGGATTGCCATGGACCTAGTGGGTCCCTTAGTTAAATTGGCTCAGGGCCACCAATACATCCTGGTGGTCATGGACTATGCGACCCGGTACCCCGAAGCTATACCCCTAAGGAACTCGTCCAGTAAAAGTATAGCCGAGAGCTGGTCCATATTTTTGCTCGGACAGGTCTGCCAAAAGAGATTTTGACAGACCAAAGAACCCCCTTCATGAGCAAGGTGATGAAGGAGCTATGCAGAGTCCTTCAGATTGCCCAGATTCGGACCTCAATTTACTATACGCAGATGGACGTCCTAGTGGAGCGCTTCAATAAGACCTTAAAGGCGATGCCCAGGAAGGTTGTTGAAAAGGATGGACAAGGCTGTGACTACATACTCCCATTTCTACCTTTCTCCGTCAGAGAAGTTCCTCAAGCCTCCACTGGCTTCTCTCCGTTTGAACTGTACGGACGGCATCCAAGAGGTCTCCTAGACATCGCCAAAGAAACCTGGGAGACCCCACCCGAGCATCATCGAACGTGTCGCCCAGTTACAGGAGAGAATGGCGAAGGTGATTCCCACCGTGAAGGAGCATCTCCTTCAGGCGCAGGAAGCCCAGGCGAGGGTGTATAACCGGTCGGTAAGACTGAGACAGTTCCAGCCTGGGGATCACGTTCTGGTTCTCATTCCCACCGTTGAAAGTAAGTTCCTGGCCAAGTGGCCAGGCCCATATGAAGTGGTGGAGAAACTCGGTGATGTGAACTACAGAGTCCACCAGCCTGGCCGAAGAAAGCCACACCAGGTGTACCATGTAAACCTGCTCAAGACATGGCAAGATTGGGAACTTGTGGGAACTCCTTGCCTGGGAGCTACTCCCGAAGGCTGGGTGAAAGATGTCACGATAGCGAAGACCCTTTCGTCAGCCCAGAAGCAACAGTGTCAAGAACTGCTCCAGCAGAATCAGGACCTGTTCTCAGAGTTGCCGGGGCATACCCAGGTGGTAGAACATGATGTACTAACAGAGCCGCATGTAAGGGTGAACCTGAAGCCGTACAGGATTCCTGAAGCACGCCGAGAGGTGATCTCAGCCGAAGTGAAGAGGATGTTAGACCTCGGTGTGATAGAGGAGTCAAAGAGTGGATGGTCAAGCCCCATCATCCTCGTTCCAAAACCCAACGGAGAGTGGATGTTTGGTAACGACTACGGCCTGCTGAATGGGATGTCCAAGTGTGACGCATACCCGATGCCCTGCGTTGACGAGCTCATCGAGAGGCTGGAACCGGCGAGGTATATTACCACTCTTGACCTGACGAAGGGCTATTGGCAGATCCCCATGTCCCAGACGGCCAAGGAGAAAACAGCTTTCTCAACACCTGATGGTTGCTTCCAATACACTCAGATACCATTCGGACTACAGGGGGCCCCAGCCACCTTCCAGAGGGCTATGGATCGGATCCTAGCCCCACATAAGAAGTATGCTACAGCCTACCTTGACGACATTGTAGTCTTTAGCCCAGACTGGGCTAGTCATCTACCTAAACTACAAGCCATCTGGATGCTCTGAGGAAGGTGAGATTTACGATAAATCTGAGAAAATGTGCCATTGGAAAGGAGGAGGCTAAGTACTTGGGCTATGTCGTCGGGAGAGGCGAAATAAAGCCACAAGTCAACAAAGTGGAGGCAATCCAGACCTGACCGCAACCGCTCTCCAAGAAGCAAGTGAGAGCGTTCCTGGGAATGGTGGGATATTACCGGCGGTTTATCCCAAATTTTGCCATGATGGCCGTGCCACTTACGGATCTTCTAAAAGGCACCAGATCAACCATGGTGAAGTGGACGGAGGAAACAGAGATAACGTTTCAGCAGTTGAAGCTAGCACTGTGTAAGCAGCCGGTCCTGGTCGCACCAGACTTTAGAAAGAATTCGTGGTCCAGACAGACACTTCAGAGGTTGGCCTGGGAGCTGTGCTCTCTCAAGAGATAAATGGGGAAGAATATCCCATTCTCTATCTGAGCCAGAAGCTCTCGTCCTGCAAGAAAAACTGCTCAATAGTAGAAAAAGAGTGTTTAGCCATAAAATGGGCCGTAGATACACTAAGATATTACCTACTAGGCCAGAAGTTTAAATTGGTGTCAGACCATGCCCCTTTGAGATGGTTGAGGGAAAAAAGGGGTAAAAATGCCAGGGTAACTATATGGTTCTAAGGTCTTCAGGACTTTAATTTTCATGCGGAGCATAGGCCCTGGAAGTTACACGGGAACGCTGATTCCCTCTCTAGAATTCCCCGTCTGGTGTCTGAAGGTGCCTAAACCCCCGGCTTTGGGCAGAGGGGGGGAATATGCAGTCA
Organism: Phyllobates terribilis; assembly: GCF_046119375.1. Classification (NCBI taxonomy): domain Eukaryota; kingdom Metazoa; phylum Chordata; class Amphibia; order Anura; family Dendrobatidae; genus Phyllobates; species Phyllobates terribilis. Next base: position 50,074,427 of record NW_027362764.1, read on the forward strand.
CAGGTGTTATATGCGAGGGGAGGTATGTGTCACTACGGCTCCTAGCCTGTATGAACTGAAACCTACAAACTTTTCTCCATCATGTTATATGTTGGAGGTTAACTCACCTAAAGTGTGTGGTTATATGTGAATGGCAAAGAGGGTGGGAAGTCATTCACCCTATCTCCCCTCAGGGTGTGACTGAGCAAGCTTAAATGCTCAGTCACTATTTTTTTTTCTGCTGTTGTGTTGGAGAGGCAAGGTCTCCAGTCTGGAAAGCCATAGCTTCAGGAAGAAGCTGAAGGCTAGGCTACAACCTGTGTGGTTGATCCCCACACTTCTTTGGACTGTGCTATCATTTCTCTTTTGTTTTTGTCAGTTTGCCAGTAAGTTGTTTATTTTGCTGGAGCTGCAGGGCTTTATGTCATACAATAAAGCCTGCCGAGAAAACCCAGTTCCTGAGTCATCTTACCACAGGAGTATAATAGAGGATGTAACTCAGGATCAATACAGGATCAGTAATGTAATGTATGTACACAATGACTCCACCAGCAGAATAGTGAGTTTAGCTCTGGAGTATAATACAGGATGTAATTTAAGATCATTAATGTAATGTATGTACACAGTGACTCAGCCAGCAGAATAGTGTTTGCAGCTCCGGATTATAATACAGGGTATAATACCAAATGTATAGCTTCCCATGGATGGGTGCCTCAGTCAGACCCTGTCCTGCTCTGCCGTTCACAGTGATGACGGTTTGACACAGGGTAAGGTTTTAATACAAGAGACAGATTAGGACCATCCCGATGGGTACACCTTGTCGTGGTGGATGGCCTGTATGCTTTTCTGATCAAAATAGCATTAAATAACTCTATGTTATTTACATGTATTATTACTATTTACTTGCTGTATAGTATATGCTCATTTTTTTGTTCTTGGGTTTTGTCTATGAAATGTCCACCGTGTGAACGTGCTCTCACACTTTGAATGTATACAAGCTTATAGTCCGGCTTATTTATCTGGTTTTGCTGTAATCTATTGAACTTTGTACAAACATGGGGCATCGACCACCTTGTAAGAGCTAAATATTTCATCTTTACTGCTTCCCATGGATGGGTGTCTTAGTTGGGACATTGTCCTGCTCTGCCCTTATTTACATTCATGCCGTTTGACACATGATAAGGTTTGAATACTAGAGACAAGTTAGGACTGTCCTGGTGGGTACACCTTGTCGTGGTACGATTACAATTATTATTTTTTTACAATTATGCTTTTTTGATCAAAATATTGTTACCCAAGTGTCAAGAATATCACAATATCTTGAGCGAACAGCTATCTGCTGCCCCCTATTTTTCGGGCAATTACATGATTGGCCGATTACTAACGGAGGAGGCTGCAAGCTGTTTGCACTAAGGCTATGTTCACACATTATTTTTTTTCTGTAACAAAACCTGATCTCTTGCCAGGAGGTTTGTTCATGATTTTTCTTGCTTTTTTGCTTGCTTTTTGGTGTGTTTTTGCTGCGTTTTTTTTACTATCCTTTTGTCTCTTTATGCATTACATAAAGTTCAGTGAAAAAAAGAATCATTCTGGTTTTGGTACAAAAAACACTGAAAAAATGCTGAAAAACCTAACACCTGCGTTTTTGGTGCATTTTTTCAGCATTTTTTTCACCACCCATTACTTACACTGGGTGAAAAAACGCTAAAGAAGTGACATGCTCTATTTTGCAAAAAAAACATGCAAAGCACTAAATCCTGAACAAAAAAAACCCCAAGATGTATGCATGAGATTTCTGGAATCTCATAGAGTTTGCTGGTATTGTAAAACGCATCTGAAAATTTACATTAAAAAATGCATCAAAAAACGCTGAAAAAACCAAGATGTGTGAACATAGCCTAACAGTCCGGTTATCGGAAAACTAACAGTGAGTGTTTGGTATATACACTTGCGGATTCCAACTCATGGAATATGTGTATACACCCCCGTACGATCACCACTAACTCCACGATTACCCTAGACTACTTGCTGCCACCACCAGTCAGTTTTTTAAGTACAGGCTGACTGGAGGCCTGGTTTCTGGTAGCGTATGGCTTTAAGGCGCGGTTACAGAACAAAAGCAACAGAACTATTACATTTTATATTTATTCCAAAAGGGGGCAGTGTTTATAAAAAATATACAATAGATTTTATAAAAGGGACAAAATAATACTGCATATACAGTTACAGAAAATAAAAAGGGATTAACAAAAGAACTTACTATGTGGCTCGCAGAGACGAGTCAACTAGTCAAAGGAGAGCACTTCGCTTGGGGCCGTTCAGTAAATGGGATTCCTGCATACACGATGTGTATCTCTCTACAGGAACCCAGATCATAATTTGGCTTGATCTTTTATGAGCACCTGAGTCCCACCCATACCCCCTTCCCCGTGATGACCTTACATGGGCTGGGTTGTGGTCTGTCCTCAGCCCTTCAGGATTTTATGAAAATCCCACATAGGAAATAACTACTCTACGGATGATAAAATTATTCGGAAGAAAAAGACTCAGGATATATAACCATGCACACCCAATGTTGGAAAAGTGAAAAAAATCTTTATTACATGATTACATTTAGACAACAAAAGAAAAATGTTTTAAAAGCATTTAAAACAGACAAAAACATGTGCAATCTTCATATGGGGGAATTCATGATAATATGCATAAAAATAGCAATAAACCCCACTATGTTATGTGCCACAGGTATATTTTACATCACTTATATAACATTCGATTAATGTAGACCTACTAAGCAACCCTGGTATAAATAGCAGGGCACAACCAGTCAAAATATGTGTTTATGACAAAGCAAACCCCCCTAAATAATATAAGTGAATCAAGGAATGAGTAGGAGAGATGGTCTATTGGCAATGGGGGCCCATATTTTAGAGGTATTGGCCAGATTGTGTCACCAAAGTCATATATGACGTGGCACAGTTGATCCACATCAGGGGCGGACACAGACTGTAGTGGGCCCCTGTGCAAGAAATTTTGGGGGGCCCCCCCTGCCCTTCATAAGGCAACAAAGTTATGTAAACATAACCCCCCATGTGCAGCTCTCATCCCACCCATGTGCAGCTCTCATCCCACCCATGTGCAGCTCTCATCCCACCCATGTGCAGCTCTCACCCCCCGTGCATCTCTCATCCCCCCCATGTGCATCTCTCACCCCCCCATGTGCATCTCTCATCCCCCCCATGTGCATCTCTCACCCCCCTATGTGCATCTCTCACCCCCCCATGTGCATCTCTCACCCCCCCATGTGCATCTCTCACCCCCCCATGTGCATCTCTCACCCCCCCCCATGTGCATCTCTGATTCCCCCCACTCCTAGTTAATTAATTGTATTTAAAAAAAATAAAACTTGTTATACTTACCCCCATGCAATCCCTGCAGAATCCTGGCGCTCGTCCACGTCGCTGCCACCAGGTTCTCCTGACGTTCGGCCATGTGACGGCGCCACATACATAGCCATCAGCTTTTGTTTTGGCCAAAAGATTTTTAAAGCCGCCACCACGATAAGGTAGACTCTTCTGGGCGGGCCCTACTCTAACCTATTAAAATTTTCTTAAAATATCCAATACTCTTTTTAGATATATTTTTATTTAGTTTTCTTTAAGGGAATGTGTCATATACATTTTTTTTTTAAATGACCAATAATACCACATACAGGGAATACCGCCACACCATGACCAGACCACATATTACCACAACATAGTGACCGAATAATACCACACAGAAGGGAGAAAAACTGCCACACCATGACCAGACCACATATTACCACTACATTACTAATATTACCACCACATTACTAATATTACCATAAGTGTCATTATACACGGGAGCTCTATACATGGTATGTATAACGTAAGTGTCCAGGTAATCTAGTGATCACCAGTGAAATTATACACAGGAGCTCTGTATATAGTGTCAGTGTACAGGTAATACAGTGACATTATACACAGGAGCTCTGTATATAGTGTACAGGTAATACAGTGATCATCAGTGACATTATACACAGGAGCTCTGTATATAGTGTCAGTGTACAGGTAATACAGGGATCACCAGTGACATTATACACAGGAGCTCTGTATATAGTGTCAGTGTACAGGTAATACAGTGATCACCAGTGAAATTATACACAGGAGCTCTGTATATAGTGTCAGTGTACAGGTAATACAGTGATCACCAGTGACATTATACACAGGAGCTCTGTATATAGTGTCAGTGTACAGGTAATACAGTGATCACCAGTGACATTATACACAGTGTACATGTAATAGACTGACTCACCGGTGACGTCTCTAGGTGAAGTCCTTCATCTTCGCTTTTCTCCTTCATCCAGCACAGACCGCCATCACGTCTTCCAGCCAGGACTCGTCTCTGCATAAAATAACACAGTTATCTAGAGCACATTCCCCAACTTCTACATTACGCAGCTGAATACAGACGTGCATCCACCATCAATATATGGTTAGTTATTAGGCAACCTACCATTCCAAATATAAATTGTAATCCACCACTGTGCCCCCATTAACTGTAAATAGGCACTTAATATATAATTTAATTAGAACCTCTACTCTTTCCGCCAATTTGTTACCAGTCACACTCCTGCATCCGCAACGCCCCCTACTCTATACTTCCTGCTCCCCGCATTCAATATTTACATGCACCCCCTGCCCCAATTCATTATATCATGTCCGTGCTCTCCCCACCCCATCATCATTTATCATTTACTCTCCCCCACCCCACATTCGTTATGTGCAGCTCATTATCCCCCTACTCCCAATTCCCCCATGTGCAGCTCTCAAACCCCCCCATGTGCAGCTCTCATCCCCCTCCATGTGCCCCTCTCTCACCCCCTCCCCCCCACATGTGCCCCTCTCTCACCCCCTCCCCCCCACATGTGCCCCTCTCTCATCCCCCTCCCCCACATGTGCCCCTCTCATCCCCCTCCCCCACATGTGCCCCTCTCTCATCCCCCTCCCCCACATGTGCCCCTCTCTCATCCCCCTCCACCACATGTGCACCTCTCTCATCTCCCCCCACATGTGCATCTCCCATCTCCCATCTCCCCCCCACACATGTGCATCTCCCATCTCCCCCCCACACATGTGCATCTCCCATCTCCCCCACACATGTGCATCTCCCATCTCCCCCCCCCACACACGTGCATCTCCCATCTCCCCCCCCCCACACACGTGTGCATCTCCCACCCCCCCCACATGTGCATCTCCCATCCCCCCCCACATGTGCATCTCCCACCCCCCCCACACACACATGTGCATCTCCCATCCCCCCCACACACACATGTGCATCTCCCATCTCCCCCCCTACACACATGTGCATCTCCCATCTCCCCCCCCCACACACATGTGCATCTCCCATCTCCCCCCCCCACACACATGTGCATCTCCCATCTCCCCCCCCACATACATGTGCATCTCCCATCTCCCCCCCCACACACATGTGCATCTCCCATCTCCCCCCCCACACACGTGCATCTCCCATCTCCCCCCCACACACACATGCATCTCCCATCTCCCCCCCCCACACACATGTGCATCTCCCATCTCCCCCCCCCACACACATGTGCATCTCCCATCTCCCCCCCCACACACACACATGTGCATCTCCCATCTCCCCCCCCCACACACATGTGCATCTCCCATCTCCCCCCCCACACACACACATGTGCATCTCCCATCTCCCCCCCCCCACACACATGTGCATCTCCCATCTCCCCCCCCACACACACACATGTGCATCTCCCATCTCTCCCCCCACACACACATACACACACACACACACATGTGCTTCTCCCATCTCTCCACTCCTAGTTAATTGTATTTTAAAAAAAATAAAACTTGTTATACTTACCCCCATGCGATCCCTGCAGAATCCTGGCGCTCGTCCAAATCGCTGACAGCAGGTTCTCCTGACTTCCGGCCATGTGACGGCACCGTCACATGACCGGAAGTCAGGGGAATCATGAAGGCGCTGCTACAACAGCGCAGCTCAGCGCTGAAATGTCCCGGACCCGGCGCATAGCATGGGGCCGGGGGCCCCATGAGGAGAGAGACGCACAAGAGGGGGGCCCCCGAGGGGGCCCCTACCGGCCGGGCCCCATACTGGAGTCAGGGCAGTCATGCCCTGATGGCGGCCCTGCTGGAGGCTGGAGGGGCCCCCTCTCCCTCGGGGCCCCCGTTCAATGAACCGGCTGCACGGGCGGTAGTTCCGCCCCTGATCCACTTATAAATAACAAGCCAGGCATTCCTGAGTGGTCAAGTCAAGAAAATAAGTAAATAAAAAATATATGGAAGAATAATGACCTGCTGGCACCAGAGACCCTACGCGTTACGCTGCTCAGACGCAGCTTCGCCAATAGACCATCTCTCCTACTCATTCCTTGATTCACTTATATTATTTAGGGGGGTTTGCTTTGTCATAAACACATATTTTGACTGGTTGTGCCCTGCTATTTATACCAGGGTTGCTTAGTAGGTCTACATTAATCGAATGTTATATAAGTGATGTAAAATATACCTGTGGCACATAACATAGTGGGGTTTATTGCTATTTTTATGCATATTATCATGAATTCCCCCATATGAAGATTGCACATGTTTTTGTCTGTTTTAAATGCTTTTAAAACATTTTTCTTTTGTTGTCTAAATGTAATCATGTAATAAAGATTTTTTTCACTTTTCCAACATTGGGTGTGCATGGTTATATATCCTGAGTCTTTTTCTTCCGAATAATTTTGTGTCTTTACATCAGGTTACTGTAGCACCCCTTTCTATTTGTGATTATTATTCCCCAGCAGTGCCCACTTTTTCTTTTTGTGTACTCTACAGATGATCTCAGAACTTTGAGATTGCTGCCATATTTTCCTTCGGAATTTTACCTTTACATAGATAATAAAGATGGCATAGCTGTTGTCAGTTATCTGTCCATTATGGATTTGTGGCTCATAGGTAGGGGTTACAGTTATGAATAATTATGCATTTTCTTCCCCTATTAGCCCCAGCGATGAAATTGTATGTCTCATCAATATCGGATTCATACAAACTCCAATATTCCATATTTGCTTTTGGAGACATATGTCTGGGTGAAGCTGTTCTGATGAAAGGAATGTATATACTGGGTGACAATAGCTATTTCTAACGAGTGTGAGGTATCTGCTTGAATCCACTCGAAACTTAAACGGCCTTTTCCTGTCTTAACTATTTGTCCAATCTGTACTCTTTGTCTATGCATAATATACATCCTTGTTCAGTCACCTGGGCACTTTGTCGCCAAAGTGAGCTTTCCATGCTAATTAGGATGGTTTAATTCTCTTTGTCTCCAATCTATACATCGCAGTCTTACTAATTTCCCATATGTTAAACTGTGTAATTCACATCTAAGAGAATTAAGCCTGTGAGCTCTTGTGTAGTTCTGCAACTCTGGGTGACAGGAAAAAGGAGGTAAGAGAGGTGAAAGGGGTCTCAAAGATTTTTATATTTCTATGACACTAAGTATCCAATTATATTTACATGTACTATTACTATATACTTGTTTGCTTGCTGTAGGGTATGTGCTCATTTTGCTTTTTTATTGTTGTTTTTTTTGTTTTTCTTGTGTTTTGTCTGTGAAATGACCCCAGTGTGAATGTGCTCTTGCACTTTGAACGTATACAATCTAATAGTACGGCACATTTGTTTGGTGTTAGGGTGTAATTTATGATCAATAGCTGATAACGAATGTAACATATTCACAAAGTTACTCATATTTTATATTTTTATATTAATGCAGAAAAAGCAGGAGTGTACTTAAGCTTTACCAAATACTTGCCCAATTTTCTTTTAACTGCAGTCAATCATAAGGTTTTAGGTTTGGAGTCGAGTTGAACTTAAATACTTTATTTAAAAATGTGAAATTAAATTTTTTTTTTAACTTTGTTTTTCTTTAACATTGAAATAGTTTTTCTAAAAGCTTTTCGTGAAACCTTTGTCAGGCTTTTAGTTCAATGTGTAACAAAGAGCTTCCTTCATGTATAGACAGGGAGATGACTCCTGAGATTCCTATCCCGAAAACAGCAGAGAGCGCGCATACACCAGATAATGGCGGCTGACTCTACAGTTGATATTTTATGCTCTTTTGTTCATTTAACGCTCAGGTTCTGCATATCATCAGTCAGGCATTTTCAATCGTGGGATTTTTTTCTATAGTAATAATGGAATATCTGAACCGCTTTGTTTGTAAAAGAAAATATTGTAAAAAAAATAAATAAAAAAAAGTAAAATGAACATAGAATATATGACAATAGCTTCTAATTATTCCCATGTCCAATTACAATGGCTGTTTCCTTGAATTTTTTGATAGGGTGTAAGTGTCTGAGAATAGGGGTGGTCAAGTCAGACTAGGTGGGAGAGACCAAAATCAAAGTAGAATCTAGTATATATTTTAGCAATATTATTTTGTATGATTCTTTCCAGCAATTATTATTATTTTGTTGTATTATGCCTTTTAGTTAGCTATGTCTGACAACACCATACTGATTTTTATTGATGCTATTGTACTGCGCATGTAATAGGGGTAGAGTTGCAACAAATGTGCAAAATAAACTGCTCAAAAAAATAAAGGGAACACTTAAACGACAGAATATAACTCCAAGTAAATCAAACTTCTGTGAAATCAAACTGTCCACTTAGGAAGCAACACTGATTGACAATCAATTTCACATGCTGTTGTGCAAATGGAATAGACAATAGATGGAAATTATTGGCAATTATCAAGACACCCTCAATAAAGGAGTGGTTCTGCAGGTGGGGACCACAGACCACATCTCAGTACCAATGCTTTCTGGCTGATGTTTTGGTCACTTTTGAATGTTGGTCGTGCTTTCACACTCGTGGTAGCATGAGACGGACTCTACAACCCACAGAAGTTGCTCAGGTAGTGCAGCTCATCCAGGATGGCACATAAGTGCGAGCTGTGGCAAGAAGGTTTGCAGTGTCTGTCAGCGTAGTGTCCAGAGGCTGGAGGCGCTACCAGGAGACAGGCCAGTACACAAGGAGACGTGGAGGGGGCCGTAGGAGGGCAACAACCCAGCAGCAGGACCGCTACCTCCACCTTTGTGCAAGGAGGAATAGGAGGAGCACTGCCCGAGCCCTGCAAAATGACCTCCAGCAGGCCACAAATGTGCATGTGTCTGCACAAACGGTTAGAAACCGACTCCATGAGGGTGGTATGAGGGCCCGACGTCCACAGATGGGGGTTGTGCTCACAGCCCAACACCGTGCAGGACGCTTGGCATTTGCCACAGAACACCAGGATTGGCAAAGTCGCCACTGGCGCCCTGTGCTCTTCACAGATGAAAGCAGGTTCACACTGAGCACATGTGACAGAAGTGACAGAGTCTGGAGACGCCGTGGAGAGTGATCTGCTGCCTGCAACATCCTTCAGCATGACCGGTTTGGCAGTGGGTCAATAATGGTGTGGGGTGGCATTTCTTTGGAGGGCCGCACAGCCCTCCATGTGCTCGCCAGAGGTAGCCTGACTGTCATTAGGTACCGAGGTGAGATCCTCAGACCCCTTGTGAGACCATATGCTGATGCGGTCGGCCCTGGGTTCCTCCTAATGCAGGACAATGCCAGACCTCATGTGACTGGAGTGTGTCAGCAGTTCCTGCAAGATGAAGGCATTGAAGCTATGGACTGGCCCGCCCGTTCCCCAGACCTGAATCCGATTGAGCACATCTGGGACATCATGTCTCACTCCATCCACCAACGTCACATTGCACCACAGACTGTCCAGGAGTTGGCGGATGCTTTAGTCCAGGTCTGGGAGGAGATCCCACAGGAGACCATCCGCAACTTCAACAGGAGCATGCCCAGGCGTAGGAGGGAGATCATACAGGCACGTGGAGGCCACACACAATACTCAGCCTCATCAGGAGCATGCCCAGGCGTTGTAGGGAGGTCATACAGGCACGTGGAGGCCACACACATTACTGAGCCTCATTTTGACTTGTTTTAAGGACATTACATCAAAGTTGGATCAGCCTGTAGTGGGTTTTTCCACTTTAATTTTGGGGGTGACTCCAAATCCAGGCTTCCATTGGTTAATAAATGTGATTTCCATTGATGATTTTTGTGTGATTTTGTTGTCAGCACATTCAACTTTGTACAGAACAAAGTATTCAATGAGAAGATTTCATTCATTCAGATCTAGGATGTGTTATTTCAGTGTTCCCTTTATTTTTTTGAGCAGTGTATATGTATGATATGCTACGAGTGGTGCAAGTGGTGCTAAAAACACCTTAGATCTAGAAACGGTTATTGCAGAGTATCGATGGATAGTAATTTAACAGTTTTAGTTATTGCTTATAGCTGCAAGGGGTTTTGAACTTTCCTATAATAAGTTAATGTGCAATGGCGACATAGTGTGGAGTCAGCATTAGTTGTGCGTCCATTTCCCTGTATAGACCCTAAGGCTGCGTGCCCACGTTGCGGATTACAAGCGTTTTTGATGCGGATTTTCCGCAGCGTAAACGCTTGTAAAACGCTTGTTAATCCGCACCCCATGGTCCCCAATGAGAATCCGCAAGTTCTATGCCCATGCTGCGGATTTTTCCGCAGCGTTTATGCTGCGTTCAAAAATCCGCAGCATGTTCATTAATTTTGCGTTTCCGCATGCGGAATTGCCTTATTCAATGCATGAAAAAACGCAAGGCAATTCCGCATGTCGAAAACGCGTGAAAAACGCGCAATAAACGCGTGCGGAATTCCGCATGCGTTTTTCCGGGAGAGGACATGCGGAAATGAAGCAGAAATTTTCTGCTTCATTTCCGCAACGTGGGCACATAGCCTAAGGCTTAAAAGCCAGGACTTTCCTGCATGTAGAGATCAGACACACAATGATGGTGGGTACATAAAAAGAAGTTGTAATGCAGGAAATGCCCTTGTCATAGCTAGCTAGCAAGTGGGTGTGAGTAGCAGTCACTGGAGACATAGCTGGCACAGAGTGCAGTGTGGAATTGGAATTAGCATCTGTCCCCTCAGCCTTGTATCGTCCAAACTGATTAAAATTCAGGAGATTCCCTCCATTAAAGGTGAGACATACACAGACAGTAGAGATAAACGAATTGCTTCAATGCAAATCGAATGTGAGTCGAATGGGTCCTGGCTAATTCAAACAATTTGTGATTAAAATTCATGTGAATTGCCAAAAAAATGCCCTCTGACTTTTTACATATTGCATCAGTCACAGAAGGCTCACATGACCTCAAGTGTGACTGCATGAGATTTACCATAATACCTTGCAGCTTTCATATCACATACCATAGCGCAGCCAATCAGAAGGGATTATCATGTAAGATAAAAGAAAAAGTGTCAATGGCAATGGATGGGGTAGTGTAAACGAAAATAAAAACATCACAGCTAAGAATATGGGAACAACTAGCAGCAGCAGAGGCATCACAGCCACTGGCGCCAGCCGTCAGGGCAGGGGAACCAAACCCAGGTCACAATTGACTTCCTTTGCCTCCGGCAAGTATATTGTTGGGGAGGAAGTGGGCGGCGTTATGGAATATATGACACATCACTCTTCTCAGTCATAGCAAGATAATGTTGCCTCTGACAGCAACACCATCAGTTTGAGTTAGTGTTCTGCACAGAACAGTGTTATATTATTAAACGGGCTGTTGGTTATTAGAGCTTTGCCATCAGTTTTTATGGTGAGGTCACCTTGACATTACTAAGGCTTTTTATGTTAAAAAGCTTAAAAGAGGTCTGAGGAGACCTCAGTGTTTGATGTACATCATTTGAAACAATCAAAGATTTTTCATTGATAGGATTTGCAGTGAATCATTTTTTGGGAGAAAAATTCATCAAACCTGGTGAATATGAACTTTAAAAAATTCTATCATCTCTAGTAGATAAAAGAGGAGGAGATGTGCAGCAGAGAAAAATGTCTACACCATAGCTAGTTAGAAAGAGGGAATGAGTAGCACTCTTTATTAAGTTATTCTATCCCAAAGCTTAGTGAAAAAAATGTTGGAAACTCCAGCCTAAGCTGCAGTTGGTGTAAGTTTTGCAAGGTGAACAAGGAGAAGATTAGTCCACGTGCATGAGAGTACCACTTTTAGAGATGAGTATTACTACAGATATGTTAGATATGAGCAGCCCATGAGGGCGAACGATAGCTTAATACTAGAGGAATCTGGAAGTTGATGCCTTAATTTAAAGTTTAATCCCATGCCAGAGACAGCTGAAGTTGTACCTTCGTGAGGGACTGTGAAATGGTAAGTAGAATTGGTAGACTGCAAGTGTATGCAAACTGCCAGACAGGCTACTGCAGAAAATTACTGCCAAAAAGTTATGAAAAGGATGCTATTTCTAACTAGTAATTTGTGCTGTCTACTGAGAAGTTGACACAGACACTGTTGCAGAGTGAAGGAGGTGCTGCTGAGGGGAGTGCCAGCAGATTGTTGCAAGTGTCAACACAAGGTGCAGATATACACCCAACATTGTTAATAGCCAATTGTCAACCTCTCTTCAAGTCAACCTATTGTCTCATATAAGACTGGGTTAACATTGTTGCCTCTTTGTGAATAAAATAGTTGAACTGAGATGTGCGTGTGACTACATTTTTAAAAAAATGTGTTGTGCTTATGTAGCGCCCCAAGGGTTCGGTCGCTACAGAGGTGTTGCATCTCACCCAGAGGTGTGATATCTCACTTCCAGGTAAGGATGGAGTGTGGCTCAGGACCCTAACACCCACATGCACTACACCACATTTCCGGTGGACAGGGCGACAATGCTCCCGTGTGTGAGCACAACTGTCCCTGTCAATGGATGGAGTGGGGGGAGGGAACACCTAGAAAGGGGGAACCCGGTAGTGTGTGTGTGGGGAGAGTAGATCCCGGGTGCACTATATAGAGGAGTATATATGGTGGACACCATCTTAGAGTCAGAGAGAAAGAGAAGAGTAGTAGAAGGAGAAAGAAGTAGAAAGTGGGGGGGAGCAGAGGCTCGGCATGGGCTCTGCTCCGCAGGCAGGCCAAGTCTCAAGGCCTGGTCCTGGAGGAGAGGAACGGAGAAAAGAGGAATGGAGGAAGCTCTAGGAGAAGACTGAAGGGACCCCAGGGGTGCGGACCGGCCTGCCGCCACCGCACGCCCACCGCTACCAGAGTAGGGGGGTCAGGCCAAGAAAAGGGAACCGGATTCCTCATCTAGTGGAGGAGAGCAACTACCCTCAGCTAGCAACTGGAGGCCGTGGCATTGTACATGCACGGCCCCTCACTACACCCGTTAGGCACCACATAGGACCCAGGGAAACGGAACATACGTTTGCCCGCCAAGGCCCGAGGCAGCTGGACAGAAACGTGGTCAATTGTGGGGTACGACAGACCAGAGAAAGGACACACGAAGGGGGTCCTGAAAAGCACTCCAAAGGTACCTGGTAGTTGGCCGAGCCCCTCACCTGGTGAGCACAGCATGACGTGGGTGCTATAATCTGCAGAAGTGGCTTGGAGTGTAAAACTGTGAGTAAAGACCCTGGACTGCATCACTGGACTCTGAGTCATTATTGCTGCTCCCGTGCACCATCACCCCCACCATCTGCATGAACTGCCCTGAGGCTATACTCCTCCCATGGGGAGTTATACTACCCTCTGCTGCGCACACAACATCAGCCTCAGCGGTCTGCCCCGCAGCGGCGGTTCTCAGTGACCGCAATCCACGGGTGGCGTAGTCGGACATTTAAGCATTACAAAACCAAAGAGACAGATCCGCCACTGGTTTGACCACCCTGAGCCATGGGACCGGGTCGCCGCCAAGGAGACTACAACCCCCAGTATTACACAGAGACCTGGCGCCCGGTATTCCCCTACACACACGGTCCAGGTGGCGCGTCAATTTTGGCGTAGTCGGCAGGATCGAAACCAACCCGTTATCATCGGGTATTGTGTGCCTAGAGACTGTTTCACTGTATTGAATGTGGTGCTCGCCCCAGAAGAACGGATGCCATTATGTGCGCACCAAAAGAAAACAAGAAGCCACCTCCCATCGTGGGCCAGGTCCCAGAATGGCGCCAAAGACGGAGCCCACCCCCAACAGCCATGAGTGCGGCTGCAGAGATGTCCATCAACGTGGGGGGGCTGCCCCTGAGAGTGATTGTCAGCAAATTGCCCCGGGACCACCCCCAACAGGGGCGGAAGGGAAAGAAAACCGAGGGGCAGGGTGTGGTTTGGATCAGTCTTGGCAGACCACACCCGGAGATGGCGAGCAGCCCCAGCCCCAGTACCCGCGCCAGTGGCCTACTGCAGGCCGAAGCGGCTCCGTGCATCCTCACGGAGCTGATAGCCCAGCTCCCCAGAGAAGACCTTGAATTCTTCCGGGCTGGATTGGAGGATTTGGACTGGAGGATGGTTCAGGCGCAGAGGGAGGCCATCGCGGGGTGGAGAGAAGAGATGGGCCGGCGGGTCGCAGCCCGGCAGCAAGAGGCGCTGCAACCACCCAGTGAGCCTGCCTCTGAGGACGGAGGAGGACCGCCGGAGGCTGAGAGCGGCACTGCAAAGGGAGCAGGTAAGGGGGACACCCCTGATACCAGCCAGGACGCCACTAACCTGCCCCTGGATCCCATCGCGGAACCGATCGCCCCGGAAGTTGCTGCACCTCCTCCACTCCCGCCGCCTGCACCTAGGCCCAAATCCCCAAGCGCAGCCGCCGGACCACGTCCCACGTCGTGCCCCCGGGTGTGGCCGGAAGCGGCCCGCTCCAGGCCCGGTCGCAAGGCCTGATGTCCCCAGGCACCTTCCAACAGCGAGCGCCCCCGGTCCCAACACTACCACCTCTAGGGACCGACTTATACAGTCAGCTCGCCGGGCCTGATGGAGAGCCGGTCCCCCTGCCACGCGGATGGGTTCACCCTTGCCACCGGAGGGACCTGTCCGCAGGGGCCGAAGCCCCGCTTGCTCCGCTCCTGCCCGCTCCACAGCCAATTGCCATCCCCCAGCTCCCGAAGGAAGAGGTCCAGATAGAGTGGGATCAGACCGGGGAGGACCTAATGGGTTCTCACAGGAGACGCGGACGGCCGCAGCTCGCAGGCGGGAATTCTGCCGCCGGGAAATAAAGCAGCTGGAGAAGGAGGAGCAGGCGCGGCGCCAGAGGCAGGAACAGCTGCAGGCTCGGAGCGCGGCAGAAAAGACTCGGACCCGCCGAGACCCCCAAGCTGCACGCGGTCCCACAGTAACTGGGATCGTGGTCAAATTCCACCAGGAGAAGGGGTGGGGGTTTATTCGGGACCCGACAACCGACACAGACCTTTTTGTTAACAGAAGGGATGTAGAGAGTCATCTGCCCGCAGGTCACCCGAAACGGGATCTGTTCCCGGGGGATCAGGTATCATACACCCGACACCGAGGTCTGCGAGGGTGGTACGCTCTTAACGTCCGGAGGGTGGAAGAGCACCACTATTCTGAACCCTGCTGTGCGGAGGACCCAGATGCGGATGAGCTTGAAGAGGATGAGGCGCCAGGATACCGCTACTGAAGAGCAACAGAAACTGTACATAGTTACCCGCCAGCGTGAAGGAGTTCCGTGACACGCTGATTGCAGATTACAGAAAGTTTACCCGGTTAAGGGGTTGTTATAAAGTTTATGTGTTTGTTAAAGTTACCCGAAAAGGGTCTGTGAATTATCCGGCTGAGGACTGGGAGCAGCCAACCCCTTTTCTATCCGGCTGAGGACTGGGAGCAGCCAACCCCTTTTCTATCCGGCTGAGGACTGGGAGCAGCCAAATTCTGTAAATAGTTGCACTTCTTAAAGTGCCATCTACTGGTTTTATACACACCTACCTCAAAGGATACCTAAAGGTGTTTGTCGCACTTAGAAGAATTGCACCTTGTTGGGTGACATGGACACCTGGTCGCGGCAAAGACTGTGACCTGCTAAAGAGACTTCGTCGCAAGAATGCTGCTGAGAATAGTTTGTGTTTTCTACTGGAAGAAATGTTTTATATGTACATATATGCAAAGAGTTATATATTTGAAAGAAAATTTTATACCTATTAGAAAGTAAAGTTTAATAATGCTGAAAGTAACAGGAAAAGTTATCTCCCATAAAGGGAAAAAGAAAATGTTGAATTGCTTTTATATGGTTGCATTTAAAAATGTTTTTGCATGTCTTTTGCTCTGTTCCAGCCCGCGGACGTGCTGTGATTAACCAGGGGGGAATGTAGCGCCCCGAGGGTTTGGTCGCTACAGAGGTGTTGCATCTCACCCAGAGGTGTGATATCTCACTTCCAAGTAAGGATGGAGTGTGGCTCAGGACCCTAACACCCACATGCACTACACCACATTTCCGGGAGACAGGGCGACAATGCTCCCGGGTGTGAGCACAACTGTCCCTGTCCCTGGATGAAGTGGGGGGAGGGAACACCAAGAAAGGGGGAACCCGGTAGTGTGTGGGTGGGGAGAGTAGATCCCGGGTGCACTATATAGAGGAGTATATATGGTGGGCACCATCTTAGAGTCAGAGAGAAAGAGAAGAGTAGTAGAAGGAGAAAGAAGTAGAAAGTGGGGGGGGAGCAGAGGCTCAGCATGGGCTCTGCTTCGCAGGCAGGCCAAGTCTCAAGGCCTGGTCCTGGAGGAGAGGAACGGAGAGGAGAGGAATGGAGGAAGCTCTAGGAGAAGACTGAAGGGACCCCAGGGGTGCGAACCGGCCAGCCGCCACCGCACGCCCGCCGCTACCAGAGTAGGGGGGTCAGGCTAAGAAAAGGGAACCGGATCCCTCATCTAGTGGAGGAGAGCAACTACCCTCAGCTAGCAACCGGAGGCCGTGGCATTGTACATGCACGGCCCCTCACTACACCCGTTAGGAAGGCACCACATAGGACCCAGGGAAACGGAACATACGTTTGCCCGCCAAGGCCCGAGGCAGCTGGACAGAAACCTGGTAGTTGGCCGAGCCCCTCACCTGGTGAGCACAGCACGACGTGAGCAGCCATAATCTGCAGAAGTGGCTTGGAGTGTAAAACTGTGAGTAAAGACCCTGGACTGCATCACTGGACTCTGAGTCATTACTGTTGCTCCCGTGCACCATCACCCCCACCATCTGCATGAACTGCCCTGAGGCTATACTCCTCCCGTGGGGAGTTATACTACCCTCTGCTGTGCACACAACATCAGCCTCAGTGGTCTGCCCCGCAGCGGCGGTTCTCAGTGACCGCAATCCACGGGTGGCGTAGTCGGACATTTAAGCATTACAAAACCAAAGAGACAGATCCGCCACTGGTTTGACCACCCTGAGCCACGGGACCGGGTCGCCGCCACGGAGTCTACAACCCCCAGTATTACACAGAGACCTGGCTCCGGGTACTCCCCCACACACGGCCCAGGGGGCGCGTCACTTACATCTGTGTTCCCAGTCAGCAGAATGACAGGCTGTTTTAAGGCTTGTGAGAGTTATTATTACCTTGATGAATGGTACAGACTAGGCTCAGATCCTCTGATGTAGAGGGTAGCATAAATAATCAGTTAATAAGAGTTACCTAATCATACTTACCAACATTCTGTTGGCTGAAACCTCTCAGGAATGTGCCAAAAAAAACATAAAAAAAGCATAGCCAGGGTTTTGGGTGCCATGGATTTTGGAAAAAAATGATGTGGGTGGCATTTTCCAAAAAGTGGTTTGATAAGTTGAAGGCAAAGCTGACTGCTGTCTTCCTCAGGCCATGTGCAGGGTATTGATATGCTGTCATTGAAATGTTAAAAAGGTGCGGTTGCATGTGCATGTGCGCTTTGTAAGGTTATGATGCTTTGGCTATATTGGTGTATCTTAATTTTATGTTGGGGACTGGTAATTAAAAAAGGACAACCATGCCGGTAAATATAGATCACTTAAAAATCACTCGTTCATTTTTTGGTATTGTGTCTTGAGCTCCAAGTATCACAATAGATCCCTAGAGGGATGGTGACTAGTGATGAGCGAGTATGTTTTGTTAACCCTTTTGCCGAGTATACTCGGACGAGCACCGAGTATTTACAGCGTGCTGGGGCTTTAAGTTTTCGTCGCTCCGTGAACATGATTTGCGACTGTTTGACAGATTTAATACATGTGAGGAATGCCTGTTTTTCCAGCATTCCTCACATGTATTAAAGCTGTCAAATCGTCGCAAATCATACACACGGGAGTGATTCAAACATATCACCGAGCAGCTGTAAATACTCGGTGCTCGCCCGAGTATACTCGGCAAAAGGGTTAACAAAACATACTCGCTCATCACTAGTGACCAATATAACATCCATTACACAGGTCAAATGGATTTTTCCTTAGCAGACGCACTCGATTGTCTCATTTACGCCGTATGGGATGAGGCTTTGGAATCTAATCTCTTTGCCTCATTATCCTTGATCTATTCAATGGATTGGAAAAATCCTTATTATGGAGGATTGTAAGACGTCTAGACTCTAGACACACTGCAGTAGATATCCCTTTTCACTATTCGATCCATGGTTGCTGATGCAGGCTCACAACGTGTGCTTGATACGACTGATGTAAGTCACAGCTATAATCCGAGCAATAGATCACTGTGATGAACAAGAGATACATTTTTCTATTTTGAGGGATTAACTTGTACATTACAGTCAGTTGTGTCGCATCCATATTTAATATGTTCACAATACTTACATTTAGAAGACAAACGTTTAAAAAAAATGTAAAACTTTTTTCTCTGCCACAATATTCTTATCCATCTTTCTTAGTCCTTTTAGGTGACCAGGGACAAGTAATGAGTTGAAGTCAGCAGCTCGTCTGTTAGTTTTGTTTCAGACGGGATTGTATTTCTCAGATAGGTATCAATCATAATTAATAACTGGTATTTCTTCGGGCTGATTTTTATCTCAGATATTTCTCCTCTTGAAATCGATGTTTAAGGCTATGTTCACATGTTGCATTTTTTTATGCAGGCAAAACCTGCTCTCTTGGCAGTAAAGAAGCTACTTACAAAAAGTAGGTTTTGCTGTGTTTTTGCTGCATTTTTCAGGATCCCAAAGTTCTGCTTTGTTTCCACCACAGAAGCATGAACACAGGTCACCAATGCAAGACATATGTGAAACCATGAAACCATTTTTGGAAAAAAAGGACAATTTTGATCAAATTATTTAGTGGAAAAAGGTTTTTATGTCTGAAAAAATAGTGACTATTCTGAACAAACTAGTTTGCATATGTTCATGAAAAAAATACACAATTACAAATGTAACAGCCAGGGGAGTTGAATTGGTCAGGAATAGTTTATCTAACACATTGGCAGAACATTGAGTTTGTAGGACACTCTTTACTTTCACACTTTGGTCAGCCCTTGAGTTGGTCAGGTATTGTTAAATTTCACACCTTGGTCAGCCAATGGTTAGTTTGCACATATGACTAATTTAATTAAACTGTACTAATCTTAACTGCCATTCTCAGGTGAGGCGTTCAAGACATTATGGTTTAAACTTGGGAAAATCACAAAACTAAATGGGTTTCACATACTGCTGTACCTGCTGGTTTTCACTAAAAACGCAGCATTTTTGCTGCATTTTTGCACTTATTCATTGCTTTCTATTGGTGAAAAAACGCTGCAAAAATGCTGAAAAAACTCCTATAGAAGTGACATGCTGCAGTTTTCAAAAACGCAGCAGTTTTCCAATTTAGTCAGGAACAAAAAACAATGTGTGCTTTTTTTCCTGAGTGAATTGGAAAACTGCTGGCTTTTAAAATTCTCCAAGGTCAAGAAATTCCTGCATAACCGCTGGAGCTGATTGAAGGGTGTATACCTTATCGATAGGTTATGCATGTACATCTTTTTAGGTAATGGGAGTCTTTTCAGTATTGCAATTCACAGTGAATCGATTTGGTTTGAATCAACTTTTTTTGGGAACAATTAATTGAATGGAACATTACTCCTTTACTTGCTGTGTGCATGTCTCTTGTCTGCTGGCTTAGGGCGGCGGCGCTGTTACTTCCAGATTCTTAAAGCTACAGTGTGCACAGTCCTAATGCATCCCCAGCCTATTGCTGTGAGTCACTGGATACTTAAGCCTTCTCCACCCAGTGGGAGGTGCCTGAGAAACACTTTCTTTCAGTGTGTTCTGTGCAACTCAGTTGCCTGGTCCTGTCCTGTATCTTGTCTGTTTCCACCACCCTGGGGGCTGAGTACCCAGGCACGTTACCTGTATCTGTGATTTCTAATCTATTCCTGCCACCCTGGGGGCTGAGTACCCAGACTCGTTTCATGTCCTGTCTGCCTGCACCTGCGGTTCCGCTCTGCTCCGCTTGTCCTCCGCACCTGCAGTTCCACTCTGCTCTGCTCTGCTTGTCCTCCGCGCCTGCGGTTCCGCTCTACTCCGCTTGTCCTCCGCACCTGCGGTTTCGCTCTGCTCTGCTTGTCCTCTGTGCCTGCTGTTCTGCTCTGCTCTGCTCCGCTTGTCCTCTGCGCCTGTGGTTCTGCTCTGCTCCGCTTGTCCTCCGCACCTGCAGTTCTGCTCTGCTCCGCTTGTCCTTCGCGCCTGCGGTTCTGCGCTGCTTGTCCTCTGCGCCTGCGGTTCTGCTCTGCTCTGCTTGTCCTCTGCGCCTGCGATTCTGCTCTGATCCGCTTGTCCTTCGCGCCTGCGGTTCTGCTCTGCTTGTCCTCCGTGCCTGTGGCTCTGCTCTGCTTGTCCACCGCACTTGCCGCTCTGTTCCTGTATCCCAGTCTGTACTGGTCCCTATCCAGCCTGTTTTCCTACCTGCTGGAAATATATGTGCAGCAGAGAGAAAATGTCTGCACCATAGCTAATTAGCAAGTAGGAATGAGTTGCACTCTTTATTAAAGAAGCACTCCGATCAACATTTTTATCCCCTTAAAATTTTGCAATCACCATTTTATATGGCACTGTGTTCTTACAATTGCTCATTTTGCCTTTCTACCCAGCTAATTCTTCTCTTTTCCATAAGGTCTATGATATCACATGATTATAAACTGATGAGCTGAATCCTTCTAAGCTCTATGTAGAAACAGGAAGTCAGTTTTCCCTGTATGAGTGATAAGTCACTGCAAAAGTCTCTGGCAGGGGGGAGGAGGCAGCAGCCAGGTCAGAAGTTGAAAAAGGGAATTATTTTTGCAGGAAAAAGAGACTTTCTGTTTCTACATAGAGCAGAGGAAAAAGAAGAATTAGCTGGGTAGAAAGGCAAATTGAGCAATTGTAAGTACACAGTGCTGTATAATATGATGACTGCAATTTATTAAGAGGATAAATACTTTGATGGGAGGAGGAGTGCTTCTTTAATTTATACTACCCCAAGGCCTGTATAAAGGGCAGGCCTGGTCTGAGGTCTGTATAAAGGGCAGGTCTGGAGTCTGTATAAAGGCCATGTCTGGTCTGAGGTCTGTATAAAGGGCAGGTCTGGAGTCTGTATAAAGGCCAGGTCTGGTCTGAGGTCTGTATAAAGGGCAGGTCAGGTCTTAGGTCTGTATAATGGGCAGGCCTGGTCTTAGGTCTGTATAATAGGCAGGGCTGGTCTTAGGTCTGTATAATGGGCAGGCCTGGTCTTAGGTCTGTATAATGGGCAGGTCTGGTCTCAGGTCTGTATAAAGGCAGGTCTGGTCTAAGATCTGTATAAAAGGCAGGCCTAGTCTGAGGTCTGTATAAAGGGCAGGCCTAGTCTGAGGTCTGTATAAAGGGCAGGCCTAGTCTGAGGTTTGTATAAAGGGCAGGTCTAGTCTGAGGTCTGTACAAATGGCAAGTCTGGTCTGAGATCTGTATAAAGGGCAGATCTGGTGTGAGGTCTGTATAAAGGGCAGGTCTGGTCTGAGTTCTTTATAAAGGGCAGGCCTGGTCTGAGGTCTGTATAAAGGGCAGGTCTGGTCTGAGGTCTGTATAAAGGGCAGTTCTAATCTTAGGTTTGTATAATGGGCAGGTCTGGTCTAAGGTCTGTATAATGGGCAGGTCTGGTCTGAGGTCTGTATAAAGGGCAGATCTAGTCTGAGGTCTGTATAAAGGGCAGGTCTGGTCTGAGATTTGTATAAAGGGCCGGTCTGGTCTGAGGTCTGTATAAAGGGAAGACTTGTTCTGAATAAAGGGCAGGTCTGGTCTTAGGTCTGTATAATGGGCAGGACCAGGGGCGGACACAGACTGTAGTGGGCCCCTGTGCAAGAAATTTTTGGGCCCCCCCCCTGCCCTTCATAGGGCAACAAAGTTATGTAAACATAACCCCCCGATGTGCACCTCTCACCCCCCCATGTGCAGCTGTCATCCCCCCCATGTGCAGCTCTCATCCCCCCCGTGCATCTCTCATTCCCCCATGTGCATCTCATCCCCCCCGTACATCTCTCATCCCCCCCATGTGCAGCTCTCATCCCCCCCATGTGCAGCTCTCATCCCCCCATGTGCAGCTCTCATCCCCCCCATGTGCAGCTCTCATCCCCCCGTGCATCTCATCCCCCCCCATGCATCTCATCCCCCCCCGTGCATCTCTCATTCCCCCGTGCATCCTTCATTCCCCCCACTCCAAGTTAATTAACTGTATTTAAAAAAAATAAAACATGTTATACTTACCCCCATGCGATCCCTGCAGAATCCTGGCGCTCGTCCACGTCGCTGCCACCAGGTTCCCCTGACTTCCGGTCATGTGACGGCGCCGTCACATGGCCGGAAGTCAGGGGAATCATGAAGGAGCTGCCGCAGCAGCGCTGCACTGCTACACAGAGGAAAGCAGCGCTGAGATGTCCCGGCGCTTAGCGCTCAGCATGGGGCCGGGGGCCCAGGGCCGGCTCCAGGTTTTTGTGGGCCCCGGGCGAAAGAGTATCAGTGGGCCCCTTTAACACATACCACGATTCATGATGCACAGATACCGAAGAGAAATATATATATAGTACAGTGCAAAGATTTCACTTCTTACATTACATGAGTGATATCTATTGTAAATTCCACAATAGCTCAGAAACGAGTGAATCACTCCACACAGTATACTGGCCCCCATAAAATGCTCTGTACAGGATACTGGCCCCCATAAAAAGCTCCATACAGGAGACTGGCCCCCATAAAATGCTTCATACAGAATACTGGCCCCTATAAAATGCTCCATACAGGATACTGGTCCCCCTATATCGCTCCATACAGGATACTGGCCCCCATATAATGCTCCATACAGAATACTGGCCCCCATATAACGCTCCATACAGAATACTGGCCCCCATATAACGCTCCATACAGGATACTGGCCTCCATATAACGCTCCATGCAGAATACTGGCCCCCATAAAATGCTCCATACAGAATACTGGTCCCCATATAACGCTCCATACGGAATACTGGCCCCCATATAACGCTCCATACAGGATACTGGCTCCCATATAACGCTCCATGCAGGATACTGGCCCCCATATAACGCTCCATACAGAATACTGGCCCCCATATAATGCTCCATGCAGGCTGTTCCCCACACATAATGCCCCACGCAGTCTGTTCCCCCCACATAATGCCCCACACAGGCTGTTTCCTCCACATAATGCCCATGCAGGCTGTCCCCCCCCATATAGGATGTCACCCACCTTATAATGCCCCATGCAGGATGACACCCCCCCCTCCTTATAATGAATGCCCCATGCAGGATGTCACACACACCCCCTTCCTTATAATGCCCCATGCAGGATGTCACCCCCCCTTATAATGCCCCATGCAGGATGTCACCCCCCTCCCTTATAATGCTCCATGCAGTATGTCACCCCCCCTCTCCCTTATAATGCCCCATGCAGGATGTCACACACACCCTCCTCCCTTATAATGCCCCATGCAGGATGTCTCACCCCCTCCCTTATAATGCCCCATGCAGGATGTCACACACACCCCTCCCTTATAATGCCCCATGCAGGATATCACACACACACCCCTCCCTTATAATGCCCCATGCAGGATGTCTCCCCCCCTCCTCCCTTATAATGCCCCATGCAGCACCTCACTTCTCACCTGCTGCCGCTGCTCCAGACTCCTCACGCGTGCCGGCGTCTTCCCGCTCTGCACTGTGACTGCTCAGGAGAGAGCGCGGTGTAAAGACGTCACAGACGCCCTCTGACCTGAGACGTCACAGTGCAGCAGCCGCGGAGGATGCAGGAGCTGCTGCAGAGGCACGGGGAGAGGTAAGTATTGTGCTGGGTGCCGGGGCCGTGAGCAAGCGGGGGGGACGCGGGTGCTGACACCGCTCTCCTCCGCTCACGGGTCCCATAGCGCGCGGGGTGCCCGATGGTGGGGGCCCCCCCGCCTGCTCAGGGCCCCGGCGTTTGCCCGGGTGCGCCGGGTGCTGACGCCGGCCCTGCGGGGGGCCCCATGAGGAGATGCATAAGAGGGGGGGCCCCAACGGGGCTCCGAGGGGGCCCCGACCGGCCGGGCCCCATACTGGAGTCAGGACAGTCATGCCCTGATGGCGGCCCGGCTGGAGGCTGGAGGGGCCCCCTCTCCCTTGGGGCCCCCGTTCAATGAACGGGCTGCACGGGCGGTAGGTCCGCCCCTGGGCAGGACACTATTGATCTTTCATCATAAAGTTACTGTGGTGTATATTTATGTTTTTCCTGTCCAATATGTATAGATCTCCTGTCGGTATGGGGGCACCCCATTATTTCTGTTTGTACTTTGGATGTGACATTGTAATGTGTGGGTGCCCTTTCTATTGTGTGTGTGCATTTCCTCACCACTTAAAGGCACTGCTTTTTGATCTGTGTGTGCCCCATACCATGTTGGGGATACTGCCTCCCGCTCTCTTTTCCTCCGTAGTGTTCACCTTTTCTCCTGTTTGTGGCAGCGCTTTTTAGTGTTGCCATGGCCACACACCTTGAAGGGGATGTGCGCGTGCGTCACGGTCCTCTGCTCCCTCATGCCCGGACCCGGCTGTCTCAATGCCCCCAGCGCGCTACTGTGATGCATCATCTGATGCACTCGAGGGCGCGTGCACGGGGGGCATGACGGCTAGGGCTCGTGTGGCGGGGGGCGGGATTCCGGACGCTCACGCCGCCAAGCCTTCAATAGGTGTCTGATTTCCGGGATCACATGACCATTTGGGGGCATACATTTAGAAGGTCCTTGTGGTGCTTCATTATATGCGCCTCTTGAGAAAGGCAGACAAAACGCGCGTCGGGGTGCGTCTGCTTCATCAACACCTGGGGCACTTTAGACCAGAGAGCTTCATACTTTTGAACTTTTTGGGTCAGTGGCATTTGAGACCGACAGTGCTGGGGGCTGCATAATAAACTGTGTATCAGATGGGAGTTCCTATAGACCTTGGTCCTCTTGGACTTTATTAGCTTTAGGGAATTCCGTTGCCATTTAAGCCCTTATTTACCATCAACACTTCTGAGCCCAAAGCCCGTGAGTCCCTAGTGTGCTTGGCACCTTGCACTTTATACCTCCTGTTTTGTCCATATGAATTTCTTTTGGTATGTCTTATTATGTAACCCTTACTGAATAAAATTATGTTTTTATAGCCGCAATACTCATATTTTCTCCTTTTTCAATGCATTCATTGTCTGAGTAGGCTACAATCAACCCATGTCCTGGTATTTGCGACCAGGGACCATGGTTCATCAAGTAGATTAAGGTGGGCCTTCTTTTGTTTATCTCTGGTCTGAGGTCTGTATAAAGGGCAGGTCTGGTCTGAGGTCTGTATAAAGGGCAAGTCTGGTGTCATATTGTGACTAGGGACTAGTGTTGAGCGAATCTGCGTGACAGTGTGGCAAATCAGGTATTATCATGGGCAGAGCAAGCCGGAACCCCGAACACGAACCCAAATTTGAAATGCCGAACATAGTTAGTAAAGCCGAATAAAGACTTGCGTCCATCAAGTTCGACCTGTTAGTTCTGTAATTGCTAATGTTGATCCAGAGGAGGGCAAAAACCCCAAATGATTTGGCCAATCTTCACCTGAGGAAAAATTCCCTCCCGACTCTGAAACCAGCAGTCAGAATAAATCCCTGTATCAACCTACTATTTTATTCTATTGTTAAGTATATGCAGAAATCTGCCTGGTATCTAGAAATGCATCCAGTCCCCGCTTGAACTGGTTTAGTGAATCCGACATTACCGTCTCCTCACTCAGTGAATTCCATATTCTCACTGCTCTTACCGTAAAGAACCCCTTCCTATGCTGGTGCTGAAACCTTTTCTCTTCCAGTCTTAGTGAATGCCCTCTTGTTACCGTAATATCCCTCCTTTTGAACAAATCCCGGCCAAGGTCTCTATACTGTCCCCTAACATATTTGTACACATTTATTATGTCCCCCCTCAACCTTCTCTTTTCCAGGCTGAATAGTCCTAGTTTTGCCAACCTCTCTGGGTATTGCAGTCCCTCCATTCCCTTTATTAATTTTGTTGCCCTCCTTTGTACCTTTTCAAGCTCATTTATATCCTTTCTATATAGTGGGGCCCATAACTGAGCACAGTATTCCAAGTGTGGTCTGACCAGTGCTTTGTACAGTGGAAGAACAATGTTCTCATCCTTTGCAGCTATACCTCTTCTGATACATCCCATTACCCTGTTTGCCCTTACAGCAGCCGCCTGACTTTGGGCACTCCAATTTAGTTTGCTATCAATCAAGATGCCCAAGTCCTTCTCCATCTCTGAATTCCCCAATGGTTTCCCATTCAGTGAGTACTGGTGACTTCCATTTTTCCTTCCCATATGTATGACCTTACATTTCTCCTCGTTAAACCTCATTTGCCATTTAATGCTCCACCTACCCAGCTTATCCAAATCCCTCTGTAGGTCTTCACTATCCTCTTTTGTATTAATTGTTTTACATAACTTTGTGTCATCTGCAAATATTGATATTTTACTATTTATCCCGTTGACTATGTCGTTAATAAAGATATTAAATAACATTGGGCCTAGTACAGACCCCTGTGGTACCCCACTAGTGACGCTTACCCAATCTGAGTATATTCCATTTATAACCACCCTCTGCCTTCTATCCTTTAGCCAGTTAGCTACCCACTTGCAGACATTTTCCCCCAGCCCCATCATTCTCATTTTGTATACCAACCTATTATGTGGCACGCTATCGAACGCTTTTGAGAAGTCGAGATACACGACATCCACTGGTTCCCCCTGATCTACTCGAGAGCTAACCTCCTCGTAGAAGTCAATCAGGTTTGTTTGGCAGGAGCGATTCCTCATGAATCCATGTTGGTTCGGGATTAAAAGATTATTAGCATCAAGATGCTCCGTAATTGCCTCTTTAATGAAGCTTTCAAAAATTTTGCCCACAACGGACGTCAGACTCACCGGCCGATAGTTTCCGGCGTCACTTTTCGCTCCCTTTTTGAATATTGGCACTACATTCGCCTGTCGCCAATCAAGTGGCACAGACCCAGTCTCAACAGAGTCCTTAAATATAAGATATAGGGGTCTGTCTATCACATTACTTAGTTCCCTTAGTACCCGTGGGTGTATGCCATCAGGTCCTGGTGATTTGTTTATTTTAATGTTACTGAGGCGTTTCTGTACCCCAGCTTGGGTTAGATTTGTCATACTTAGTGGAGGATTAAGTTTGTCACTTCTCATTTCGCCTGTTAGTTCTTTTTCCTTTGTGAAAGTTGACGAAAAAAATTTATTTAATAGATTAGCTTTATCCTCATCTTTCTCTATGATTTTGCCTTCATCACTTTTTATCGGTCCAATATTATTCGATTTAATCCTTTTACTATTTATATACGTAAAGAACAGTTTGGGATTTGATCTACTTTCCCTAGCAATACGTTTCTCTGTTTCCTCCTTCGCTATTTTTATTTGTTTTTTGCAGGTTCTCGTTTTTTCCTTGTAACACATTAGTGCCTCCTTGCTGTTTTCCTGTTTTAATCTCTTGAATGCCTCTTTTTTGCTATTTAACGCCCCTTTTACGTTCTTGTTCAACCATATTGGTTTCCTCTTATTTCTGGCCCTTTTATTCCCATACAGTATATACCTCTCGCACTGAGTATTCAGAATTCTTTTGAAGGTTTCCCATTTACTATTCGTATTTCCTTGATTAAGAACTTTGTCCCAGTCTATAAGTTGAAGGTTTTCTTTCAGCTGATCAAACTTCGCCCTCCTAAAGTTTAATGTTTTAGTTGTTCCCTTATTGATAACCCTAGTGAAGGGCATTTTGAAATTGATAATATTATGATCACTATTACCTAGGTGCCCCCCTATCTGTACCTCAGTTATTCTATCAGGCCTATTAGTCAATATTAAGTCCAACACGGCCTTCCCTCTCGTTGGTTCCTGCACTAGTTGGGAGAGATAATTATCCTTGATATTTGTCAAGAACCTTTTTCCTTTCTGCGATCTACAGGTTTCTGTTTCCCAGTCAATATCCGGGTAGTTGAAGTCCCCCATTACAATCACCTCATTATGTTTTGCTACTTTGTCTATTTGTCCTAATAGCAGTTTCTCATTCTCCTCTGTTATATTTGGTGGCTTATAGCAGACCCCCAGTAATATTTTATTATTATTTTTTGCCCCCTCTATCTCTACCCACATGGACTCGACCCCCTCTTCTCCCTCTCCTATATCTTCCCTTAGTCTGGGCTTTAGACGTGACTTTACATATAAGCAGACTCCTCCGCCTTTCCCCTTTTTCCGGTCCCTTCTAAATAAACTATAATCTGTTAAATTTACCGCCCAGTCGTAGCTATCGTCTAGCCAAGTCTCTGTTATACCTACGATGTCATACCTCTCCTCCGATATAAGCGCCTGCAGCTCATCCGCCTTATTGGTCAGGCTTCTTGCGTTGGTCAGCATGCAAGATAAAACTTTGGGGTTATTTAGCATCCTATTCTTCTCTAACGATCTAACTGTACTATCCCCACCCCCCTCTCCACCCTCATTATATTCACTTCTCCCCTTCCCCCTTGCTTGCCTCACATCCCACCTATTTCCTTGGTTTCCCCCTCCCGTCTCTAGTTTAAAAACTCCTCCAACCTATTAGCCATCTTCTTCCCCAGCACCGCTGCACCCTCCCCATTGAGGTGCAGCCCGTCCCTACGGTAGAGCCTGTAGCCGACAGCGAAGTCGGCCCAGTTCTCCATGAACCCAAACCCTTCTGCCTTGCACCAACTCTTTAGCCACTTATTCACCTCCCTAACCTCCCGTTGGCGCTCCTGTGTGGCTCGCGGGATTGGTAGTATTTCTGAGAAAACTACCTTGGAGGTCCTTGCCCTAAGCTTCCTACCTAGATCCCTGAAATCATTTTTAAGGACCCTCCATCTACCACTCACTTTGTCATTGGTGCCAATGTGGACCATGACCGCTGGGTCTTCGCCAGCCCCACCCAGTAACCTGTCAACCCGATCCGCGATGTGCCGGACTCGAGCGCCAGGGAGGCAGCACACCGTTCGGCGATCCCGGTCTTTGTGACAGATTGCCCTGTCTGTCCCCCTAATAATAGAGTCACCCACTACCAGGACCTGTCTAGCCTGCCCTACACTTCCCCCCTCCCCCTCATTACTGGAGCATACACTCCCCCGGCGGTCAGAGGATCTGTCGTGCTCCAATAATGCCGGTTCTGAACCAGCCTTCCTATACTTCTTCCCTCTATCCCTTCTAACTGTTACCCAGCTCCCTGCCTGTTCAGCCTGTGCTTCCCCACTAAGCTCCACCCCCAGTGTTGACCCATTGAGTGTCTGCTCGGTGAGCAGCAAACTCCGTTCCATGTTGTCGATGCTCCTCAGTACCGCTATCTGAGCACTTAGATCCAGGATTTGGGCTTCCAAGTGCACGATATGCTCACATCTCTCGCAGCAGTATGGATCCCTGAGCGGTAGCTCAGGGAATGCATACATTGCGCAAGATGTACACTGCACGGCTCCTGCCAACATGGACGTCATTCTAAATATGGGGATACAGTCAGTATATATGTACAAGTACAAAACACAATTATTTATATATAGGTGTATGGACGGGGATCAATTAGGGATGTGCAAGTGTATCGATTAGATATCGGCGCGGGATCAGTTAAGTATGGACGGGGGATCAATTAAGTATCAATTAAGTATGGACGGGGGATCAGCTGAGTGGGTCAGGTGGATTAATTAAGTATGGACGGTGTGTCAATTAACTATGGACTGGGATCAATAAGTATGAACTGGGGAAATAATTAATTGTGGACTAGGGAATCAATCAATTAATTATGGACAGGGGGTTTAATTAAATAGGATGGGGGGTAAAGCAAATAACAAATTCGCTCAACACTGCTAGGGACTGTGGGCACCTACATAGTCCCTCAAAATAGGAGCGCCCTAGTCTTTTCCCTGTCCCCGGATTACTCCTAAAGGTGGAGATGCCGAGGTCATGTGCCTTGCCATGCTCCTGTATTAATCCTGTTCCACCCCCCACTCAGGGAGGTGTGAGGCCAAAGTGTATAGGATAACACTAACCAAACAGACAAGGGAAGACAGACAGGGATAAATGAAAATTACAATCATATAAAATACACTCACCAAACCACAGAGTGGAACACAGGGGAAGTATAGGATGGAGAAACCAAACAGTAGAGGATGAGGAAGAACACACAAACAAACTCCAAGCAGCAATCTCCTGAACAACTCTCCAACTCCTACTCCAACCACGAACTACACCTCCAACTCCTAAGCAGGCAGCAAGAACTATCACTGAGAATTTGCAAGTGCCAGTGATGAGCATATATAGCAGAAGGGAGTGGCCAACACTGAACATCTGAGACAATTCAGGTTGAAGAGCTCCAGGAGCCTCAACTGAACTGATTAACCCTTGCACTGCCAGCAATGAAAAAAACTGCACTGTTTAATAGCATGGTGACGTACTTCTAATCAGTACAGGAGTTTGTGAAACCAAACACCGCGATCTTCTGGCCCCTCTCTTTTGCGGTATCCCCGTGACATCTGGTCTGAGGTCTATATAAAGAGCAGGTCTGGTTTAAGTTCTGTATAAAGGGCAGGCCTTGTCTGAGGTGTGTATATAGGGCAAGTCTAATCTAAGGTGTGTGTATAAAGCAGGCAGGTCTAGTGTCTGTGTAAAGAATTGGTCTGGGATATAGGGAGTGTGGTCTTGGGTGCGTGGATAGAAAGGGTTTGGTTTCAGGTCTACAGCTCTGTTTATGATGTCTAGTGTGTTTGTTGGGGTGTGGGTTGTATTTAATGTGAGGTATGCTGCTGGAGGTTATATGCACTATGTGCAATTTAAATGTCACAAATCTGGGCTATTTCCTATATTATTGGAGAGGGCATAAGGCAAAACGTTTTCTGTTCCTCTCTTTGCAATGTCCCTGATGTCTATTATTATAGGTTACTAAATGTGATTTAAGTACTGGGCAGAAAAGACAAACATTTTTCTCAAACAAAAATTCACGGGCTTCCATGACTTCATATTTTCTACCATCTCTGCTTCAACTTTATTTTTTGTGAAATTAATTTTTGTATAAACTGATACGCAAAATTCATCAAACCAGGAATCGAACCCTGACTATGTTTCCTGTGATCTGGACACCATTTTTTAGGCTTAGAAAGCAACATTCAAAGTTGATAGTACACACGGTGGTTGTCATCAAGTCCTGTGTGCATCATTTATAAAATGTGTTGAGAATCAGATTTGACATTACTAAGGCTGTGTTGTTGCTAAAGAGCTCAAAAGGGATCAGCTACAGTCCCATGAGACTTCAGAGCATGCCACACATCTTTTACAGGCAATTAATTAGAAGTTTTACAGTATTCTAAATCACTGCAAATCGAACTTTTGCTCATCTCGACTTGTTATGTCATTACTCTACTTTTGGTCTCTTAGAATAAACCCCTCCCAGATAGTTTCTTTGCTTTTAGGAGGCAAGAACTTGTGCTGGAGCCTCCGACCCTGAGGAACTGCCCTTAATTAAACATGGCGGTGAGGAAAGGGGAAAACAGACATCAGTCTTTTCTATACTGGGTGCCAATACCCCAAGACCATAATGGAGTGGAGGTTCAATCTGATCTTTTTATGATCACCTTCTGTTGGAGAAAACATTTTATTTTCAAATTTCTAAGCTAATAAAATAGATATTGTGTGGAAGAAAATTCTTTATTTCTCTCCGCTTTTATTTTCTGACATTGACGGTCGTGTCAGTAATGACGCTCTGACTATTGTATTTGCACAATGATTCAAGGCTGACAAATGGAGAACGTTACCATCGACCTTCACGCACGTACCGAAGGCCAAACATTAGCGTGACAAAAACAATGTCCTCATACAGAGAAACCAATAGAAAGTGGCAGACGCCAGAGTCAGGGTGCATTCACACATGCCACTGATGTCACGCATGCTAGTTATTAGTAAAGCTTATTTTAAGAGCAGAGTTTGTGAATTTCAGAAAAGTACATAACAAACATTTCTAACTGAAATAAAAACATATTAAATTCTAATTAAAGGTGTTATGTGAAGTAATATCTGTTTCTGGGAAAGTTTGGTGCTCGTCAGTATTGCTGATATTACGGCTCCATTGAAGTTATCTCTGGAAGGGTCAATGTCCGACTCTAAAAAGCATGACCAGGGGTGTAGGATAGACAAAATGCTCTTATCTGTATGCAGCACTGATTCAGTAATTACTCCTTGTAAGAGAGTGTGTCACCCTAGGCCTGGATGCCACAAATATTAAAGGCTGTGTCTGAGAGCAGGAGGGAGGTCCCCTGGTCAGAGACCATTAGCATGCAGCACCTCCTGTCCCAGGCCAGTAGGGGGAGCAGGCTGCCCCTATAAAAACTGGAACTGAGGGCAGGGTTAGAGAGACCAGGACCCACTTCTGAAGCATCCAGAAGGGTTCCCAGAGGAAAGGGACAGGTCAGCAGCAGCTGAGAAGTCCGGGAGGCAGAGGAGGAACAGCAAGCCAGGGACAGAGGCGACGAGAGCCGGTCCTGGCTGAGAGAGAACTACACAACCGGACACTGGGGTCCGAGGCTGTCAGGGTTGCAAGCCCGGCAGCAGATAACCAACCCGCAAGGGATTTCAGGTTCCTTGGCCTAAGAAGCCTGGAGGCTCCGCCACACAGAGGGACCGGTACAGCAAGGAGAAGCAACAGGTACCTAAGGCCCGAGTCGCAAGCCATACAGGCGTAGTACACGGCCAGCTCAGGGACGTGGGCTATCACACCACGAAAAGGGGGATAGTCTGCAAGGGCAGAGAGAGAACGGTAGGCCTACCCACTCACCCTGACCAGTGGGGCTCACCCGAATGCTCTCAGACACCCAGGCCCATTCCTACCCTGTACTCCTGTTGGGTCATTAGTACTAACTACAATAAAGACCCTGGACTGTTTGAAGCAGACTCTGAACCCTTATTATTGCGGCCTGCACCATCACCCCCAGCATCCTATTACACTGCCCTGAGGCTACACTCTTCCCGTGGGGAGTTATCCTATCCCTGTGCTGCATCCCAACATCAGCCTCAGCGGTCTGCCTTGCAGCGGCGGTCATCCCTGACCGCAATCCACGGGTGGCATAGTCGGACATTCAAAACCCTACAAATAGACTGCCACAGCATTTGGTCTGACCACCCTGAGCCACGGGATCGGGTTGACACTACTACCCCCAACATTGCACTGAAGCCCGGTTCCGGGTGCCCCACGGCCCAGGGGGCGAGTCAGCTTTTGGCGTAGTCGGCAGGATTGTGACCAACCCGCCACAAACGGGTATTGCGTGCCTAAAAAAGACTTCATACTTACCTGAAAAAGAGGTTTCCCGCCATCTTCAGCCGTTTCCCGCCATCCTCAGCCGTGTTCCTGCCATCGGGCGCCATCTTCGGGACGCCGCGCGGGAAGAAGAGGGGCGTGGACGTCCAAACCGCGCGAGGCCTGAAGCCCCGCCCTACGCACCGATGCTGCACAAGGTCCTGGAAGGAGTGAGAGCGACGCTGACGTCACCAGGACGCGACGCAAGGTCCTCGCCCGGAGCAGCACCAGCGGAGCCGCGGCCTATGGGAGATGATCAACGGAAGGTAGGCCACACTTAACTAGGGGGGAGGAAGATGACGGACGCGGAGGGACCTTCTACCACCAGCGTGGCTGCAGCAGCAGTGATGCCGTTCTCCATGCCCTACATCCCCGGAGCGGCCTGGCTGCCCCAATACTCAGGGGAATCCCATACCTTAACTGACTTTAAAGAAAGACTGCACAGTTTATTTAAAGTTTATCCCCTGACAGAAGAACAGAAAGTGAGCATTCTGACGGGGCAGCTAACCGGTCCAGCCCAGCGGGAAGTGAAATCATGGTCAGATGAGGAGAAAAGGAATGTAAAGGACATTCTGACCCGGCTGCGGAGTACCTTTGACACCCGTACCTCAGCAGAGATCAAAATGCGGTTCTATGGCTGTAAGCAGCGAGCCCAAGATAGTATCAGAGACTATGCCTTGAACCTGCAAGAAGCTCTGGGAGCAATAAAGCAAGCTGACCCTGGCAGCGTGCAGGACACTGATAAACTGTTGACTGACCAGTTCATAGAAGGTCTGCTGACCAGCGCCCATAGAACCCAGCTGCGCCTTATGGCCCTACAGAACCCCGATCTGACTTTTGCGCAGTTCAAGGATAGGGCCATCCGGGTGCTTCGAGAACCCGCACCAGGTGGCGCTGTAGCTTCCCGGCGCCCTGCCATCACTTACCACCAGGGGGCGGGGCCCTACCCCGCAGACTTTGTGGGGGCTGATGCACAGGCCCTAAATCCATCCCAGCCTGCCAACCTGCACCATCAAGTCCAGGAGCTAACAAAGAGTGTGGCTGCACTGACCAGGACCGTACAGTCGTTGCAGGTGGAACCGTCAAGACCAATCAAGCTGGCTTCCAGTCCTGAGGATGTCCCGTGGCGTCGACCGAGGAGGATCCTGTCGTTCAGAGGGAGGCCCGCCGACCGTTACACTGAGGATGGACAGCCGATTTGCCGCCGTTGCAGTCAGCCAGGACACATAGCAAGGTACTGTACTTGAAATGGGTCCGACATGGGGCAGAGGGCCAACCCCCAGGCATAAGGTCATCAGGTCCATCTAATTGGCGTGATAAGTACGTGGGGGGACGCCCAGTCTTACCCGTAGTGCTGGACGGTATCCCCATGAGTGCACTGCTGGACACCGGGTCTCAAGTGACTACCATCCCCTACGTACTTTTCAAGCGGTACTGGAGTGACGCGGATATAACCCGTTATCCAGACGATGACTTAAGCATCATCGCCAGCAATGGCCAACCCGTGCCACAGGTGGGGTTCAGAGAGATGACCATCAAGATTGGTAAGGTGGAACTGCCGGCACAGGGAGTGATCATTGTGGACATTGACCGTCGTGAAAGTCACCCTAAAATAACCTTGGGTACTAATGTGATTGAAAACTGTCTTTCAGAAGTAATTGTGATTTTGCAGCAGGTGGCGATGAATGCGAGCTCCAGCCAACAGAGGGTCCTCCAGAAAGAGATAAGAGCCCTGATGAGACGGCAACAGGTAGAACTGTCTGGTGGTGAGATCGGTAGCATGAGGATGAGCGACCCGTTCCCCATTGCCATGCCTCCCAAAAGTGAAATGATGATCTGGTGTCGGACTGCAATCGGGTTAAGAGGGAGAGACTACCAAGCCATGGTAGAACCCGTGTACTCAGACAGCAGGCCCACCATTCTGACAGCCAGGGGGGTGGTTGATGTCCGCCATGGAAGGGTGCCCGTCCGGATCTTAAACATTGGGGAAAGGGAAGTACACTTGCCCCGGTACGCTACACTAGCCAAATTGTTTGCCGTCGAACACAATGCTATCAGGGTCGTGGAATCCTTGCCTCTATCTCCCCCGGTGGAGGGTAATGGCTCCAAGAAACACAAGGAGGACTGGTGCCAGAAACTCCATGTGGGTGCTGACTCCACTCCCCTGCACCAAAAACAAGGAGTCTACCGGGTGGTTCAGGAGTATGAGAGAATTTTTAGTAAGCACCCGCTAGACTTCGGCCGAGTAAAGGAAGTAGAACACCACATCCCCACGGGGAGCCACCCACCAATAAAAGAGATACACAGACCTGTACCCCCTGCACATTATCAGAACGCAAAGGGCATGCTGAGAGAAATGAAAGAAGCAGGGGTCATTAGAGATAGCTGTAGCCCCTGAGCAGCCCCCTTGGTTCTGGTAAAAAAGAAAGACGGTACCATGAGAATGTGCGTGGACTATAGACAAATCAATCGTATCACCCATAAAGACGCGTACCCGTTACCTAGGATAGAGGAGTCTTTAGCAGCCCTAAAATCAGCTAACTTCTTCTCTCTGGACCTTACTAGCGGGTACTGGCAGGTTCCTGTGGCAGAGGCTGACAAGGAGAAGACCGCCTTCACCACCCCGATGGGATTGAGCGAATTCAACTGTATGCCCTTCGGGCTCTGCAACGCACCATGGCCCTTCCAGAGGCTGATGGAATGCTGTCTAGGGCACCGAAACTTCGAGACGGTCCTACTTTACCTGGACGACGTGATCGTCTATTTGAAGACCTACGAGGACCATCTAAAACACCTTGTAGAGGTGTACGAAGCCCTGGCAGGCTATGGCCTGAAGGTGAAACCATCAAAGTGTCACCTGTTGAAACCGAAGGTCCAGTACCTAGGGCATGTGGTGAGTGCAGAAGGAGTAGCCCACGACCCCTGACAAGGTCACAGTAATCAAGAGCTGGCCAAGCCCCTCAAACATCAACGAAGTGAGGCAGTTCCTCGGGTTGGTAGGCTACTACCGAAGGTTCATCCCCGGGTTCACTAAGATGGCAGCTCCAATGCAGGACCTCCTGATAGGTCAATCCAAATCCAGAAGTCAAAAGCCACCCTTCAAGTGGGACAAACCGGAAGAGGAGTCCTTCCGCCAGTTGAAGATGGCCCTCACAGGGGATGAGATCCTGGCCTACCCCGATTATGGCCAGCCTTTTATCCTCCACACAGACACCAGTAATGTTGGGCTGGGAGCCGTACTGTCACAAAACCAACAGGGCAGAGAAAGGGTGATCGCGTATGCCAGCCGGAGGCTGAGGCCCACTGAAAGAAACCCGGAGAATTACAGCTCCTTCAAGCTAGAATTCTTGGCAGTGGTGTGGGCCGTCACAGAACAGTTTAAGCATTACCTGGCCTCCGCAAAGTTCACTGTGTACACGGACAACAACTCGCTGGCACACCTGGACAATGCAAGACTAGGTGCCCTAGAACAGCGGTGGATGGCACGGCTATCAAATTATGACTTCACAATCAAATACCGGGCAGGCAGAACCAACGCCAACGCAGACGCCCTATCAAGAATGCCCCACCTACCTGAAGGAGAAGAAGACTTGGAAGAGCTGGAGGAAGTAGAGCTACCGGCGTTCCACCGGTGTGGGGCACTCAGTATTCTCACCGGGTAAGACACAAAGACCTAACCACCGTCATGTTCAACCCCTTACCCCACCACGGCTGGGCTGAAATTAAAGATAGTGACCCTGCAGTTCGCCTGATGAAAGACCTGTTAACCCAGGCAGACGCTAGCCCTGGCCCAGATGCTCCAGAGAAAGCCAAGCAGTTATGGAAGGAGAAAAGCAGGCTATTCCTCTACGAGGGCAAGCTGTGCAGAAGGCTTGTCAACCACCGGACGCACGAGCTGACCTGGCAGATAGTGGTCCCAAGGCGAGATGCAGCAATGGTCCTGGAGGCCTACCATGACAGAGCGGGACACTTCGGGTAGAAGAAACGGGAGTTCCTGCTGAGAGAGCGGTTCTACTGGATCTGTATGAGAGGGGCCATAGAGAAGTGGAGCAGGGACTGCGGCCCATGCCACCTCAGAAGGAAGGACCGTACCAGCCAGAAGACACCCTTGATGACCATCATCACTAGGCAGCCTCTTGAGCTGGTAGCTCTGGACCATGTGAAACTGGCTCCAAGCCGGTCGGGCTACGTCTATGCCCTCACGATGGTGGACCATTACTCCCGGTTCTTGGTGGTGGTCCCGGTTAAAGACTTGACAGCCCAAACGGCGGCCAGAGCCTTTCAACAACACTTCTGCCGTCCACACGGGTATCCAGAACAGGTCTTGACAGATCAAGGTCCAGCGTTTGAGGCGGAAGTCTTCCAGGAGTTCTGCAACCTCTACGGCTGTAGGAAGATTCGGACAACGCCTTACCACTAGTGTTGAGCCACCCCCGTAGTGTTCGAGTTCGGTTCGGTTCGTCGAACACCCGTGTGTTCGCCGAACTGTTCGTCGAACTGTTCGTCGAACACCTTCGAACACCGTTAAAACCAATGGCAGGCAAACAAAAACACATAGAAACACATAGAAAACACCTTCAAAGGTGTCCAAAAGCTGACAAACTGCTCAGAAGACACAACTAACACATGGAAAAGTGACAAGTACATATAGTCATGCGAAAAGAAAAGAGGTGGAGGAGTAAAAGGAGGGGGAGACACAGATATAGGCATGTCATGCCCTTCTAAAATCCAAAAAGTGAGAAGCCGAGACGGCCAGTCCGCTCC
Organism: Phyllobates terribilis; assembly: GCF_046119375.1. Lineage (NCBI taxonomy): Eukaryota > Metazoa > Chordata > Amphibia > Anura > Dendrobatidae > Phyllobates > Phyllobates terribilis. The sequence continues at coordinate 50,112,910 of NW_027362764.1, forward strand.
TGCCCGTGCCACCTCCGTGTCGCCGGGTTTGTGCCAGAGCCGCGGTGAACCCTGACGGCCAGCCCCCCTCTCCCAATACTGGTGCCTGTCCGCTGGTGGGTCGAGAGAGCCCCCCTGTGGTGGAGGCAGCTCTAAGCTTTTTAATTTAAATTGTCCCTCTAATTTGAATGAATACACTTTAAATCCATTTACAAGGATCTATTGGAGGGCAAGTCTCATGCCAGCAGCCGCGTAATTCCAGCTCCAGTAGCGTCCACTAAAGCTGCTGCAGTTAAAAAGCTTTTATAAGGATCGAGCTCGGCTGTCCACCACAAGGCATCCTAGTGCCAGTCCCAGCCCCTATGCCTTGGGGTGCCTCCTGATGCTCTTCACTAAGTATCCCGTGGTCCCGAAGCATTTCCTTTGAAAAAATTAAGTGTCCAAACTACAGGTGGTGTAGCTTGCTTAACAGCCGGGATAATCCGCTGACTAGCAGACACTGCTACTAGGCACAAAGTATTTCCTGGGCTAGATGCAGTTAAAAATTTGTAAGTAGATACTCTCGTTGGATGCTGAGAAAGCATTCCATAGAGTCTCCTGGCACGCCATATATGATTCTCTTAAAAAGCTTGGGGTAGGGGTCTAGGGGACCCTTTTATAGCCAAAATCACGGCCCTGTATCACAATACGTCACCTAGGCTGAAGATAAATGGAACTGTAGCACCGAGGGCTCGGTTGCTACAGACGTATTGCACCTCACCCAGAGGTGTGATATCTCACTCTCAGATAAGGATGGAGTGTGGATCAGGACCCGACACCTGCATGCATTACACCACATTGCCGTGGGGCAGGGCGACCAATATGCCCCTGAGATGGGCACGACAGTCCCTGTCCCTGGCTGGAGTGGTGGAGGGAACACTGAGGAAGGGGAACCCTGCAGTGCAGGAGCAGGGAGGAAGCAGTTCCTGGGTGCATTGAGAAGGGAGTATAAAAGGTGGGCACCATCTTAGTTCAGTGCAGAGAAGTCTGAGCAGAAGTGGCAGGGAGCAGGGGCTCTGCATGAGCTCTGCTCCGGAGGCGGGCCTAGTAACAGAGGCCCAGGCCTGCAAGAGGGAGAAGGAAGGAAGAGGAGCGGAGAAGGCTCCAGGAACGAGGAATGAAGGGATCCCAGGGGTGCGGACGGGCGAGTCGCCACCGCACGCCCGAATCCACCTGCGTGGAGGGGTCAGGCCAAAGGGGGAGACCGGTCCCCGAACTAGTGGAGGCAGGAAACGACCCTCAGCTAGAAACCGGAGGCTCTGACATTTTATGTGGCGCAGCCCCTTGCTCCACCCGCTAGGAAGGCACCACATAGGGTCAGGGAAACTGGCGCCAAGTTTACCAAGAGGAGGCCCGAGGCAGCCGGACAGAAGTGTTGGTAAGAAAGGCCAGACAAAGGACACACAAAGGGGGTCCTGTGAAGCGCTCCAAAGTTATCTGGGAGTTGTCTGAGCCCCTCACCTGGTGAGCACAGTACGACGTGGGCAGCCGTTACCTGCAGACGTGGTCTGGATAATAAGAACTGTGAGTAAAGGCCCTGAACTGCATCACTGACTCCGTGTCGTTACTGCTGCTGCCCTGCACCATCACCCCCATCCTCCGCATACACTGCCCTGAAGCTATACTCCTCCCGTGGGGAGTTATGCTACGCTCTGCTGCACCCACAACACCAGCCTTAGCGGTCTGCCCTGTAGCGGCGGTTCACTCTGACCGCAATCCACGGGTGGCGTAGTCGGACATTTAAACATCAAAACCACATAAATAGTTCCGCCACTGGTTTGACCGCCCTGAGCCACGGAACCGGATCGCCGCCACGAAGACTACAACCACCAGCATCCACCAAAAAGGGTCCGGCTCCGGGTGTCCCAAGGCCCAGGGGGTGCGTCAGAACATTTTCATCACCTTTCACAATCACCAATGGGACAAGGCAGGGATGTCCTCTGTCCCCTCTCTTATACATCCTAGTGACGGAGCACCTGCTCTCATCAATTCGCCATCCAAAAAGTGTTTAGGAGTGATAAGGGAAGAATTTGTTTGTTTGTCAGTTAAACTCATTGATGGTGATGTGTGTCAGGGCTCTTTATATCACTGTAAGCAATTGCAGACACCTGTGCTAATTAGTTTGGCAGGTGTGTCCAATGAAAGGCAAGACTACTTAAGAAGGCTCTCTCACATTATTAAGCAGCCTACATTTTCTGCCAAAATGGGAAAGAAAAAGGATGTGTCGGCTGCTGAGAAGCAACAAATTGTGGAGTGTTTAGGTCAAGGCATGACTACAATCAACATTGTGCGATGATCAGGATGAAGTGTCTTGGCAATCAAGAAGTATGTAGCTGATTCACAGTACACACGTGTGCGTGCTGATAAGGGCAAATTGAGGACTCTTTCCTACAGGCAATTACGTCAGGTTGAAAGAGCAGCGGCAAAAAAGCCTTGTCATAGCAGCAGACAAGTTTTTGAAGCTGCTTGTGCCTCCAACGTCCCCCGAACAACAAGATGCAGGGTCCTTCAGAGGTTTGCAGCTGTGCATACGCCATCCTGTCGACCTCCTCTATCCACTTCACACAAGCAGAAACGGCTCCAGTGGGCCAAACATTACATGAAGACTGATTTCAAAACTGTTTTGTTCACGGATGAGTGCCGTGCAGCGCTCGATGGTCCAGATGAATGGAGTGGAGGATGGCTGGTTGATGGACACCCCACGCAAACACGGCTACAGCGCCAACAAGGAGGAGGTGGAGTAATGTTTTGGGCTGGAATCATGGGGAGAGAGATTGTCGGCCCCTTTAGGATCCCTGAAGGCGCTAAAGATGAACTCCATAATGTATGTGGATTTTCTCAAACAGCACTTCCTGCCATGGTTCAAGAAGAAGAACCGTGTATTTCACAGCAAGATCATTTTTCTGCATGATAATGCACCATCTCATGCTGCACATAAAACATCTGCATCTCTGGCTGATATGGGCATAAAAGGGGACAAACTTATGGTGTGACCCCCATGCTCCCCTGACCTCTACCCCATTCAGAACCTTTGGAGCATCATTAAAAGGAGTGTCTATGATGGCGGGAGGCAGTTCACATCTAAGCAACAGCTCTGGGAGGGTATTCTGTCCTCATGCAAAACAATTGAAGCAGAAACCATCCAAAACCTGACAAATTCAATGGACGAGAGAGTTCAGAAGCTCCTTTCGAACAAGGGGTCCTATGTGAAAATGTAACATCACCTAGAATAAAGTTTTGAGTTGAAAACTGTTTGATTTCAGTTTCTAACAACCTGCTAATGCTTATAATTTCAAAAATGACCATTTTTTTGGTCTTTATTAAAATGAAAAGGTTGATCGAAAAGTTTGGGGGATCTAAGAGTGTGGCAACCCAGTAGTCATGATTACTTCGAATTCTGACAATATGAGGGTCATGCTGCAGGTAGTGCAGCAAGAAGGCACTTATGTGTCTTGCGCATCTCGGAGCCCCAAAATTATTTTCCGGGCTAGATGCAGCTAAAAATTATTTTTAATTTTAAATCTGGTGAAGCTTATTATAGATGGCCTAATAGGATCAGTGCTGCACACTGCTACAAAGCCCAAATTATTTTCCAGTCAAGATACAGATAAACATGATTAGTAATTTGAAAGCTTAAAACGGTTGGTAGGGTGATTTTAACCAATCATCAAGCTTTTACTCTCCCCAGGATGACACAGGGGTAGAAAAGTCGTTTCGGATCCATGATTTGTTCATCTTTATGAACGTGAGTCTGTCTACATTATCAGTGGAGAGCCGCGTGCGCTTATCTGTCAGCACACCACCAGCAGCGCTGAACACACGTTCAGACAGAACGATGGCTGCGGGGCATGACAAGATCTCCAAGGCGTAAGTGGCTAGCTCCGGCCATTTATCCAGATTGGAAGCCCAAAAAGAGCAAGGGTCCAGTGACACAGTCGTGGCTTCAATGTTTACTTGGAGATACTCCTGTACCATCGTCTCTAGGCGTTGACTATGTGTCAGACTTCTTGTCTCCTGTGGCCTTGCAAAGGATGGGCTAAAAAAGTGGTGAAATGATTCCGCAAAATTGATGTTACCAGCAGATACTGTGGTTCTGTTACGGTTTGAGTGCTGAACACTTGACGGTCCCACGGTTGGCAAGTTGGAACTGTGAGATTCACTACGTGCACCACTGGTATTTTGTGGAAAAGCACATGTAAGATTCTGCAACAGTCTCTGCTGATACTCCTGCATGCGTGCATCCCTTTCTATGGCAGGAATAATTTCTGCAAATTTACTTTTGTACCGGGGATCTAACAGTGTGGCAACCCAGTAGTCAGGATTATTTCTAATTCTCACAATTCGAGGGTCATGTTGCAGGTAGTGCAGCAAGAAGGCACTCATGTGTGTTGCGCATCCAGGAGCACCAAGTCCCTGTTGTGTTGGTGGCGAGGTAACAATCATGCTTCCTTCCTCTGTCCTCTCCCCCCAACCTCGCACAACAGAAATGTGATCAAGGTCTCCCTCATCTGATGAGTCTTCCATCAGTTCGTCCTCCACTTCTTCCTGGGCTCCTGCACCTTCCTCACTAGTTTGGCTGCTACCATGCGCCCTGGTAAAATCATCTCCCCCACCCTCACATGCCTGCCGCCTTGGTGCTGCCGACCGTCTGGACCTTGCAGATGTTAGCCCTTCCGCATACAACTCCTCCTCCTCTACTTCCTCCACCTCCTCTTGTGCCACCACCTGACTCCGAATTCTGTTTAACATGTGCTCCAGCATGTAAATCACCGGAATAGTCATGCTGATAATGGCATCGTCAGCACTAAACATCTTCGTCGCCATTTCAAAACTGTGCAGAAGGGTGCATAGGTCCCTGATCTGAGACCACTCCTCCAGCGTGATTTGCCCCACCTCTGAATCTCGTTGGCCCAGGCTATACGTCAGAACGTATTGCACCAGGGCTTGTCGGTGCTGCCACAGTCGCTGCAACATGTGCAGAGTTGAATTCCACCGGATAGGCACATCGCATTTTAGCCGGTGAAGTGGCAGGCCCAACGACTTCTGTAGAGATGTAAGTCGCTGAGCTGCGGGATGCGAACGGGGGAAGTGAGCACACAGCGACCGTGCCCTCTGCAGAAGGCCATCTAGTCTGGGATAGTGGGCTAAAAATTGCTGGACAACCAGGTTCAACACGTGAGCCATACAAGGCACGTGTGTGACATTGCCCCGGCGAAGGGCCGCACCCAGGTTTGCAGCATTGTCGCACACGGCCTTCCCTGGTTTCAGGTCCAGTGGAGACAACCATTCATGAAATTGGTTCTCCAGAGCTGACCACAACTCCTCAGCTGTGTGACTCACATTTCCCAGACATTTCAATGTAAAAACCGCCTGATGACGTTGAGCCCTACTGCCAGCATAGTAAGGAGGTGTGCAGGATCCCTTCTGCGCAGTTAGAAAGCTTGTGGCATGACCAGACAGGCTTTGGGTGCAGGTGGAAGACCGAGAGGAGGTTGAGGAGGCAGAAGCAGTGGAGGAAAAATGACATAAAGAGGATTGACGCACAACTCGTGGGGACGGCAAGACTTGGTCAGCAGCCCCTTGTCCTGCTGTCACCATAGTTACCCAGTGCCCAGTCAGCGACATGTAACGCCCCTGTCCATGCCTACTCGTCCAAGTGTCTGTGGTGAAATGCACCCTGTCACACACAGAGTTTCTCAAAGAAGCGGTGATGTTGTGTGCGACATGCTGGTGGAGCGCAGGCACACCTTTCTTTGAGAAGTAGTGCCGACTGGGCATCTGGTACTGGGGCACTGCGACGGACATAAGGTCTCGAAAATCCTCTGTGTCCACCAGGCGGAAAGGCAGCATTTCTGTAGCCAAGAGCTTGCAGATGGTGAAATTCAACCTCTTAGCTTTCTCATGGCTAGGAGGAAATGGTCTTTTACTTGTCCACATCTGAGGGACCGAGGGCTGGCTATTGTGCTTAGACGGGGTTGATAAGGGTGTCCCCGGCAAACTGCCGGTCTGTGAGGAAGATGCAGGCGGACATGTTAGGTTGCCTTGATCCAAAGGTGGTGCTATCGATGTCGGACAGCGCTCAAGACCAGCTGGTGTTACCACCTCCAAAGAAAATGATGACCTGCCAATCACGCTGGCTGTTGCGGGTAAAGAGGTGGCAGGTCTGCGTCCCAAAACAGGTGTGACTGCTGTCCCCCCAGTCACAGAGGATGAAGAGGCCGCGGATGCACAAGATATGGCAGACGGTGGTTTGCCCGGCCGGCTAGACCGCATTGTAGCACACTGAGCTTCCCACTGCAACTTATGCTTCATGTCCATGTGCCGGTTCATGCATGAAGTACTCAAACTATGTATTTTTTGGCCTCTACTTAGCTTTTGCTGACAAATGTTACAGATAACACGAGTTGGGTCATCTTTATCGATCTGAAAAAATGCCCAGGCTATGCAAGGCTTAGCACCCATGCGACCTGAAGAGCCACCACGACTTGTGGTGAAAGGCAGAGTTGTGTTTGAGGATGCAGTTGTTGACGTGCTTCCAGTACTACGTCTCTGTCCAGGAAGGCGCAACCTGACCTCGTCGTCACTAACATCTTCCTCCACCTCCTCTGCTGACCTCATCTCTTGGCTGACTGTGGGTTGACAGTAAGTGGGATCTCCGACCTCATCATCATCACCCTGTGCGTTATCACACCCGTCGTCCTCAGAGCCAACCTGTTCCTGCCCTGACAAAAAACTAAAGTTGTCGCTCCAATCAGGTATTTGAGTCTTATCATCGTCTTCCTCATTGTCTCCACCAACAGGAGTTACAGTTTGGGAATGAGGGTCTACATTATGGTCAGAACCTTCTGCGTCTGGTCCTGGATCCGACTCATAAAGATTCTGGGCATCAGTGCAGATCATTTCCTCGTCTGGATTCACAGAAGCGCTGGAGTCGACCTCTGATTCCCAGGCTATAGTATGAGTAAACAGCTCTGCAGACTCAACCATCTGTTCTACCTCATACTCAGACGGGCAGCTGGAGATTTGGGAGCTGTGAGGAAGCAAGTGCGATTTGGGTGACACCTTTGAGGACTGGAGTATTTGTGATGTTGAAGTTGATGTGGAGGAGAGCCCACTTAAAGGAGCACTTGATATCCGTTGAAGCACCTGCTGTTTTTGTGCCTCATCTGGAATTTGTAGCGATTGGCGTGGCCGTAAGAAAGGGATCTTATCACATTGTCCGCTAAAAGAAGTAGACATTTTAGTTTGGCTGGAAGATGGTCTTTCTTCTGCACCTACCCCACGGACACAACCTTTTTTCCCCTTCCCAACACGCCTATTCCCCTTTCCACCAGCAGCAGGCCTTTTTCCACTCATTTTGGTGGTTAACTAATTCACAACTCTGGAGTTGTTTGCACAAAAAAACAATGGATGGTAACCGAGCAGAGCTGAGTGGCCAAACTGTGGTATTAGGCCAAAACTATTGGCTGGGTTAGATGCAGAAAAAAATTATTTTTAGTTTGCAACCTGATGGAGGTCAGTATAGATGGACTAATAGACCAAGTCCCACACACCGCTAGAAGCCCAAATATTTTTTCAGAGCTAGATGCAGAAAAAAATTATATTCAATTTGCAACCTGCTGGACGTCAGTATAGAAGGACTAATAGAACAAGTCCCACACACTGCTAGAAGCCCAAATATTTTTTCAGAGCTAAATGAAGAAAAAAATTATTTTTAATTTGCAACCTGATGGAGGTCAGTATAGATTGACTAATAGACCAAGTCCCACATACTGCTAGAAGCCCAAATATTTTTTCAGAGCTAGATGCAGAAAAAAATTATTTTTAATTTGCAACCTGATGGAGGTCAGTATAGATGGACTAATAGACCAAGTCCCACACACTGCTAGAAGCCCAAATATTTTTTCAGAGCTAGATGCAGAAAAAAATTATTTTTAATTTGCAACCTGATGGAGGTCAGTATAGATGGACTAATAGAACAAGTCCCACACGCTGCTAGAAGCCCAAATATTTTTTCAGAGATAAATGAAGAAAAAAATTATTTTTAATTTGCAACCTGATGGAGGTCAGTATAGATGGACTAATAGACCAAGTCCCACACACTGCTAGAAGCCCAAATATTTTTTCAGAGCTAGATGCAGAAAAAAATTATTTTTAATTTGCAACCTGATGGAGGTCAGTATAGATGGACTAATAGACCAAGTCCCACACACCGCTAGAAGCCTAAATATTTTTTCAGAGCTAGATGCAGAAAAAAATTATATTCAATTTGCAACCTGCTGGAGGTCAGTATAGAAGGACTAATAGAACAAGTCCCACACACTGCTAGAAGCCCAAATATTTTTTCAGAGCTAAATGAAGAAAAAAATTATTTTTAATTTGCAACCTGATGGAGGTCAGTATAGATGGACTAATAGACCAAGTCCCACACACTGCTAGAAGCCCAAATATTTTTTCAGAGCTAGATGCAGAAAAAAATTATATTCAGTTTGCAACCTGATGGAGGTCAGTATAGATGGACTAATAGAATGATGCTATGCCCAAAAGATTTTACTTCACTAGGTGCAGTAAAAAAATTGGTATTCTATACACAGGTGGTATATCTTGCAACACAGATAGGCTACTCCACTGACTAACACACTCTGCAATAGGCCAAAAAGGATTAGCTTTGCTAGATTCAGCCAAATGCTGTGAAAAAAACTTGCACAGCACTGGCACAGACCTGCCTGGCAAAAACTGATAGGAACTGATGTAACCTAGTCCTGAAAAGGACTCCAATTACAATTAGTCTTTACTCCCACAATCTATCTATTTAAGAGCACAGACCTGCCTGATAAAAGTCGTAGGAAATGCTGTAACCTAGTCCTTAAAAGGACTGCAATCACAACTATTCCCTACTCCCAAGCTATCTGTATATTTGTGCGAAAATTGGCTTGAAATTAACAAGGTATAGCGCACACAGCAACAGCGGTGCCGTCTAACACGCAGCTGCAGCAGTGAGAAAATGGTGGCGACGGGGAAAATGGCTTGGTCTTATAGGGCAAGGACATGTGACATACACTGCCAATCACACATGCCCTTGCTTGTGTGAAAAAAAGCACTTCGCTCCGTGTGTGCGCTGCTGATAGGCTGACAGATTGCACCTCCCCACTGCAAATGCGGGAAAGAGAAAAAAAAATGGAGATCTTCATTGTTCCTGCAGAGATCCATCCCCTGCCCCTCCCCCCGCCCCGCTGTACACCCAAACTGCGTATTAACATTAATTTTCATCATTACTGAGAAAAAATCCAGTTATGATTTTGGTGCATGAACAGTTATCGAAAATAACCTCGAACAGCCGAATTTTTCTCAAATTGTTCGTGTTCGCCGACCGGCTCGAACACCGCCCAAAACAGCTCGAATTTGAGATTGGCGAACAGTTCGAGTCGAACAACGCTCATCTCTACTTACCACCCGCAAACCAACGGGCTGTGTGAGAAAATTAACAATATCGTCATTGATCTCCTCAAGACGTTGCCCCTGGAAGAACGCAGCCTGTGGCCGGAGAAGCTGCCAGACCTGATTGACTTGTACAACCATATTCCGGTGAATGCTACCAACTGCACCCCGGCTTACCTGATGCACGCAAGACCAGGTAAGCTGCCTATAGACCTGGAGATGGGAGTCCTGACACCTGAGGACACCTCCCCAGATGCGGACTGGGACACGGAACGGCGGCTACAGTACAACAAGGTACAGGAGAGTGTGGAGAGGAGTCTGGCTCAAGCGAGAGAAAAGCAAGAGAGGCTCTTCAAACAACACGCCCCTGCTGGTCCCCTGGAACCTGGTGAGCAGGTCCTGAAGCGGAAGAGAAGGCTTCACAAGCTGGACGACCAGTGGGAGAGAGACCCGTACACAGTACTGCAGTCCGACCACAACAACCCGAAGGTATGTGTGATTACCTAGGATGGAGGAGAAACCACTAGCACTGTCTCCAGAGACCACCTAAAACGGTGCCCCGAGCAACTACAGAGTCCAAGTGAAGATCAAGATGACCTCGAACTCGCAGAGGACAAGGAAGAAATGATCATCACAGTTCTCGGAGAGTTCCCCCAGACCTGGACTCAGATAAACGATGCCATAGTGGTACCCGTCCTACGCCTACCCAGCAGGAGCCTACAGAAGAACAAGAAGAACTAGCAGCCCCAGAGGCAGAAGAACCCATGCCAGCAGCCCAGGAGAGTCAACCCTCTGCTGACAGTGAGCCTGCCATGCCTGCGGCAAGCCAAGGAACCCACAGACAGCTGCCTGCCCTGCCTGTAAACCCAGCTAGTAGCTGTACCCTAAATGCTAGTGGGGAAAGCCAGGTTAGACCACCACCAGACAGTGGGTTACGGAGGTCAACCTGGAGCACTAGGGGTCAAATACCAGCACGCTGGAAGATCTAAATGTATAATGTATATATTTAATGTGTTATGTTTGTACCCTGGTTATTAATACTGTTTTCCCAGTTTTTCTAGATAAATGGACTGACAGGTTATGGACAGTGAATAACCGGAACTACCATGTAGATAGTTGCACTTGGTGCCCTCTTTCGAAGACGACCACGGAAGAAAAACCTGTCCGGCGTGGCCTCCTTGTGGTCCAAAGAAGATAGCTCAGTCTTGCCGCCAGGCCCAAGGCCAGGAACTTGGGGTTTATAGGGACAGGTCCCCACATCGCTCAAAAACTTCGCCTTATGGGGTGAAATGGACACCCGGTCACGGATCATACTGTGACCATCTTCTTTTGTTGGTGATATGGACACCCGGTCACAGACCATACTGTGACCTAAAGAACTCAATATGTGGTGTTGTTTGTTATTTCTTTCCCTGTTGAGTTTTGGTCATGCATTTATACCCTGTATTTGTGTTTCTTGTTTAGTCCTGGAGTACTAAAATTTACGAGGGGGGAATGTGTCACCCTAGGCCTGGATGCCACAAATATTAAAGGCTGTGTCTGAGAGCAGGAGGGAGGTCCCCTGGTCAGGGACCATTAGCATGCAGCACCTCCTGTCCCAGGCCAGTAGGGGGAGCAGGCTGCCCCTATAAAAGCTGGAACTGAGGGCAGGGTTAGAGAGACCAGGACCCACTTCTGAAGCATCCAGAAGGGTTCCCAGAGGAAAGGGACAGGTCAGCAGCAGCTGAGGAGTCCGGGAGGCAGAGGAGGAACAGCAAGCCAGGGACAGAGGCGACGAGAGCCGGTCCTGGCAGAGAGAGAACTACACAACCGGACACTGGGGTCCGAGGCTGTCAGGGTTGCAAGCCCGGCAGCAGATAACCAACCCACAAGGGATTTCAGATTCCTTGGCCTAAGAAGCCTGGAGGCTCCACCACACACAGGGACCGGTACAGCACGGAGAAGCAACAGGTACCTAAGGCCCGAGTCGCAAGCCATACAGGCGTAGTACACGGCCAACTCAGGGACGTGGGCTATCACACCACAAAAAGGGGGATAGTCAGCAAGGACAGAGAGAGAACGGTAGGCCTACCCACTCACCCTGACCAGTGGGGCTCGCCCGAATGCTCTCAGACACCCAGGCACATTCCTACCCTGTACTCCTGTTGGGTCATTAGTACTAGCTACAATAAAGACCCTGGACTGTTTGAAGCAGACTCTGAACCCTTATTATTGCGGCTTGCACCATCACCCCCAGCATCCTATTACACTGCCCTGAGGCTACACTCTTCCCGTGGGGAGTTATCCTATCCCTGTGCTGCATACCAACATCAGCCTCAGCGGTCTGCCTTGCAGCGGCGGTCATCCCTGACCGCAATCCACAGGTGGCGTAGTCGGACATTCAAAACTCTACAAATAGACTGCCACAGCATTTGGTCTGACCACCCTGAGCCACGGGATCGGGTTGCCACTACTACCCCCAACATTGCACTGAAGCCCGATTCCGGGCGCCCCACGGCCAGGGGGCGAGTCAAGAGCCCGTACCATATATTTGGCCTCTCAGAAGGTATTAGCTCTCAGTGTGGATAGTGCTGTCTACAGAGGGGTAATTGCCTATAGATGGCACTAGAGAGACCCTTTTCTTCCTTCTGGAGGTGAGATATTTAACTTATCTTCCAGGGAGTTTTGTCATAGAGGCTCCCGGCAGCAGCTGGATCTTCCAAAAAAAAAATTCTGAGGCAACCCAGTTCTAAAAACATAAAAAAATCTTGCAGTGAACCCATGTCTTAACTTTTTTTCTTTCTCTTTTGCTTTCTTTTTCTCTTTCTTTCTCTCTTTCTAGCACCGGGATACCGCAACAGAGAGGGGCCAGAAGATCGCAGCATCTGGTTTCATGAACTTCTGCACTGATTAGAACTGCTTCACCATCTTATTAAACAGTGCAGGTTTTCCTTGCTCTGTTATTGCAAGGGTTAAGCAGCAACAAGAACTCTGCCTGGAAGTGGCAGACTTGCGCTCAGTTGCTTTGCAGCACCCATTTACTCCAGGCTTAGGGTCCGTAGCTCTTGGGCTACCCCTGGTGGAGCCCAAGATCGCTTTGCCGTATAGGTTCTCTGGGGGTCGGGATAAGTTCATGATTTTCAGGGAGGCCTGCAAACTTTATTTTAGGTTACGTCCTCAATCCTCGGGTACCGAGGAGCAACGGATGGGGATCGTAATATCTCTTCTCCAAGGTGACCCTCAAGCCTGGGCATTTTCTCTCCCGTCTGATCCCCAGTCACTTCAGACGGTCGAGGAATATTTTCAGGCTCTCGGTCTTATCTATGATGACCCCAACCGTGTCTCTCTGGCTGAGTCTAAACTACATCAGCTTCAGCAGGGAAACCAGCCAGCGTAGGAATATTGCATCCGAGTTCCATAGGTGGTCTACGGATACTAGGTGGAATGACCCTGCTCTCCGTAGTCAGTTCTGTCAGGGGCTTTCTGAGAGGGTAAAGGATGCCTTTGTTCTGTATGAGACCCTGGTTTCACTAGAGGCAGCCATGTATTTAGCTATCCGAGTAGACCGCCGTCTACATGAGAGACATAAAGAGACATCTCAATTTTCGAGGGTTCAGGGGTCAATGGAACCTAGGGCTGAGTTTACCAAGGAACCCATGCAGCTGGGTGGGGGGGGACTCGTTTTACCGGTCCTCCTGCAGTTCGGCACAAAGAGAGAGTATGTTTTTTCTGTGGTAAGAAGGGTAATTTTGTTGGTACCTGTCCATCCATACATAACAGCAAACAGCTGCCAGAAAAATAAGGAGCCCGGTTTGCGGGGAGGTTGGCAACCCGGGTGTACACATTTCCTCTGTGGGTAGGTCACAATTCTTTTTACCGACCGAAATCCATTTTGGTGAAAGTAAAGTGGTTATTTCAGCCTTTTTGGACAGTGGGGTGGTGTTTAATCTGATTGACGCCCAGTTCATCAAGGGCCAGTGTCTCAAGTCTCATAAATTGTCTAGACCTATTCCTATAATCACGATTGATTCTACACCCTTGAGCCATGGGTATTTTACTCAGGTCATTTGAGAGATACGTCTGCAGGTAAAGGCCATGTACTCTGAATCAAATCGATTGTTATTGCTAGAGGGCTTTTTCTCTCCTTTGGTTTGTCACACCAGAGAAATGTATGTTTTCGGTTCAGGAGATCCCTTTTCTGAGTTGTTTCTTATTGTCCACCAGTTTTTGCATGGATCCGGCGAAAGTCCGGGCGGTACTGGATTGGGATTGTCCTGAAGATTTAAAAAGGTTTTTAGAGTTTGCCAATTATTACCGGAAGTTTATCAAGAACTTTTCTGTAGTGGCCAAACCTCTGACAGGTATGACCAGGAAAGGGATGGACTTTTCTAAATGGTCCAGTCCGGCCAGTGAGGCATTTGCTACTTTAAAGACATGTTTTGCTTCAGCGTCGATTCTTATACAGCCTGATGTCACTCGGTCATTCATTGTAGATGTTGGTGCTGTATTGTCACAGGGTTTGTCTCCAAGTAAATGGCGTCAGTCTGCATATTTCTCAAAAAAATTGTCGTCTGCCGAGAGAAACTATGACATTGGTAATAGGGAACACTTGCCAATAAAGCGGGCCTTTGAGGATTGGCATAATTTTTTGGAGGGGCAGTTCATCCGGCCATGGTAATCATGATCATAATAATCTTTTGTATTTGGAATCTGCCAAATGTCTGACACCTAGAGTGGCAAGATGGTCATTGTTTTTTACCAGATTCAACTTTTTTGTGACTTATAGGCAGGGGATGAGAACATTAAGGTGAATGCTTTATCTCACTGTTGTCCGAGGGGAGGAAGTAATTGCGAGCCGGTTCCTATATTACAGAAAGGTGTAGTTATTGCTACTATATGTTCTGATCTTTAGAAGGAGGTTGTAGAGGCTCAGGGAGATACCCCTGTTGCCTGTTCTTCAAGTTAACTGTTTGTCCATGTGAACCTCCGTCTTAAAATTTGAGTGAACATTAGTGATGTGCTCTTTTAACCCTTTAACCAAGCATGCTCGGGTGCTTGCCGAGTATCTTCGGCGTGCTCGTATATTATTTTCGAGTCCCTGCGTCTGCATGATTTACGGCTGTTAGACAGCCTCAACGCATGCAAGGATTGCCTGTCTGTTAGACAGCCTCAACACATGAGGATTCCCTAACAGCCATAAATAATGCAGATGCAGGGACTCGAACATAATATATGAGCACGCCAAAGATACTTGGTAAGCACCCGAGCATGGGTTAAAGGGTTAATTGAGGGTTAAACGAGCACGCTCGCTCATCACTAGTAAATATCATGATTCGGTCCTGGCTGACCATCCTGGTAGTAAAGCCACCACAGATCTTCTTACTCGTCGTTTTTGGTGGTCAAGGGTGCACCAGGATGTTCGGGAATATGGTGCTGAAATGGTATTGAGTTACATTATATTAATCCTTAGTAGACCTGATACCATGAAATGCAATGGGTCTGGTATCAGGATGATGTATACGTCCCAGATGGTATAGCAAGCAAGCAAGGCTGGGAAATTACAGCTCTGCATCTTGCAGAAGAGAAACGTTTTGGAAAACTCGGTGCTCAAAACGTGAACCGTAGAAATCGAAACAGAATCTACTGTATAAACGCAATATTCAGAGGACTGAAGCATCAGACCTGACATTCTGGAGGAGCAGGTCCTCATGTTTATCACACAGGTCTTGAAGGATGAATACAAGCAACCTTCACCCCAGAAAGAACGTGTCATAAAACATCACTATGACCCGATACATAAAACCACTAAGGTTTCAGTTAAGAATTTGTTGGGGTCACTAATTGAATACTTTGCTTTAGAATTTTATTACTACGGTCACATGAGATTAAGCTTTTCATATTTCTTTCTTATACTTTATACAGTTTAAAGGGAACTTGTCAGGAGATTAAAGTTGCTCCAACCAAAGGCAGCACAATGATCCAAATCCAAATGTTTCAAATTTTCATACTTTGCAGCGAGTGAAAAGGAAAATGTCAGCCATTCAAGTGACAGCAAGCAGGTATTGTTTGTGAATACGCATCTCAGCATTCTTCAGATTAAAAATCACATTTTTATTTTTCCAAGATATAAATCATACAAACAAGCATGACGGGGAGCAAATAGGACAATCAACGCGTTTCAGACACTCTGGTTCTTTTTCATGGCCTGTTGGTTAAAATGCGCCCATAATACTCCACCCAAAATAAAGACTTAAAGTGACAGAAGCCAAACCAATGCATTAAATATATATACATATATATATATATATATATATATATATATATATATATATATATATATATATACATATATATATACAGATTGCAGAAAAAAAGAAACCCACCCCGCCAGAAAATATGTTAAAACTAAAAAAAAGCATAAAAAAATGCAGAAAGCACATGAACAATGCAAATAAACACATAAAAGATGTATGAGAAAGTTGCATCAAGCATGCAAAAAAATTAAATGTGTCAAAGATGCAGAAAAATACATCAAAACAAATAAAGGAGACCAACAATGCAAAAGCAAAACGCAAACACATATCACTGAAAAAATGCAGAAAAACGCATCTAGAAATGCCAAAAATGTAAAAAAACATGCTAAAAAAACTCCACGCATCAACAATGAAGAAAAATGTTTCAAAAATGCAACAAAAGTGCATGAAAAAAACGGAATACATCAAAAATGCAATTTAAGAACATGGCAAAAACAATTCATCCTACCTGTGGATTGGGCAAATGTGCAAATATTCTGCTGGATGAGTTAGAAAATGTGATGCTGGGGTTGAGATGAGGATGGAGAGGTGCTGCAGGAGGAAGGGAGAGGGAATAACACAGGATAGCGGGGGAATGCCCTGTAGAATAGGGTGTGTTTATTACCAGGGGAGGGAAGATACGGTATGTTCACACGATGATTAAGGGCTGAAAGTGTGTTTTTATATGGCTCATGTATAAAATTAAGTGTTTTTTATTTGTTAATGCTGGCTTCCCCTATTTTTTTTAGCCAACTAGGCACAGTTCTCAAAAGACGACCACAGAAAAGAGCTGAGGATCACACGCACTTGTATAAAATGACTAAACTCAAATAGACGAAAAGGCTCCAAGATATAAACACACACCATTCTGCAAATTAATTTAGAGTCTCTGAACATTATCATGGTGGTTATAGGATGTTAAAAACCTGTTTTTTCTTTATGGCTGGGCTTCGCTTCCTTCCATTTTGGCTGCCAGCCTTTGCTGTGCTTCACGTCAGTCTTACAAGTGGCCTGGTATTCCTCAGAGACATAATCTCTCAAGGACTTTTAATGCCTAAATAGACACAGCTCTGTGTCTGAGTATTGAACGAGGTGTGCGAAAAAGGAAGGTTCCAGCTTCATGAATAGTCCAAAATTCCTTTATTGTAGAAAATATTTATATTTATTGACAAAGAACGCAAGATCCGCGTTCAAAACGCTTTGTCCTGGCCATAGAACATGACTGTGGAATCTGGTTTTAAATATTTTCTACAATAAAGGAATTTTGGACTATTCATGAAGCTGGAACTTTCCTTTTTTCGCACACCTCGTTGAATCATTGCGAGCAGTTCCTCGCATCTGTGCTTCAGGACGGTCTTGCTCAGGTGAGCTGGTGAAACCTTTTCACTTATTCTCTGAGTATTGAACCTGTGTTCAGTTTGCATGTGTTTGGAGATTGCCACCATCTAGTTTTTTTCTGTTGCCCTCATCTCCTCATATTCCTATAATTTCTAACATTTGCATCTGTTGTTGGATTAACCATCATTTGCTGTAAGCATCACAAACTGTTATTAGAGACTGTTTTCAATATGTTACAATCTGTTGTGGATTCTATAATTTCCACTTGCTGTTGGATACCCCATTACTTGCTGTAAGCATCATAAACTGTTATTAGAGACTGTTGTCCATATGTTACAATCTGTTGTGGATTCTATTACTTCCATTTACTGTTGGATTCCTCATTATTTACTATAAGCGTCACAAACTGTTATTAGAGACTTTTCTCCATCCTTTACAATCTGATGTGGATTCTATGACTTCCATTTACAGCTGGTTAACGCATTGTTTGCTGTAAGTATTACAAACTGTTATTGGGGTCTGCTCAAACTACTGCTATCTACATCTGAGTGCTTTTTCAGACTTGTCATTTTATTCTTCATCTGCCCTCCTGGTCCTGCTGTGGCAACGCTCTTGGTCATTGTGTCTATCTTGACCTGCAGCTTTATAAATACTCCTCACCCATGTGGACGTATCACGGAGTTAAATGCCCCTCTGTGACATGGCGCTGCTGTCTCTACGTATCTGGACCTCATTTAGGCTGAACACTTTGTTTTGAAACTATACGTATGCTTGTACAGTTTTATGATATCAGCTGCATTACGCTGAACTGTTTCTACCTACATTTAATAAAAATGAACCGGTGATTTTGTAATTCTTCTCCCAAAAAATACCGTCCTCACAATCAACTGCTATGACAAGTAGATTTAGCTAATCTAATCTAAAATAATAATAAAAAGTACGTAAAAGACCACATTCATGTGTGGAGTGTCAGTAACCTGCTACTACCGCCACAATAGAGTCTGTTTAAAGAGCTTTTCAACTAATATTACCAAGGTCAGTGATTTACAATAATGTTCCGTCTCGCTTTTTCTAGGAAGAGACAATAAAAGGCAGTCACTTAATATGAAGGGGGGAGGATGAGGGGACAGGTACCCAAATCTATGGGAGTGCAAACTGTTGTCGCCCCACTCACGGTCAAATGATGGGCATGTTCCACTTCTTGGTGTGGTGCAGTGAGCGCCTTCCCGCCACTGCTTATATAGAGCGCAGCAGTCGAGATGAGTTTGGCTGCTGCGCTTTGCATCTTTGTCTTCTTGGTTTCTATCTATGCCGTGCACACCAGCCTATGACAAACTTATGTCGACATCAGCGAAAAAGATGACACAAGACGAGCATCTTATGAATGAAGACAGTATTGAAAGAGTCTCACTCTCAGCAGGTCTTCTTGATTTTCTTTATTTCCAGGAGCTACCCTGCTGAAACTTCGCTCTGTCGGCACCATTATAATCTATGGCCCCGTCGGCTCATACGCCTGAATCCCGTTTTGAGAGTGGTTCGGACGTAAGCCCCAACGGACCCACCGAACGGTGTGAAAGCACTATGAGAGGCTGAACAATACCCCCTTATAATGCAGCTGTCCTGGTGATCAGCAGTGTAAAATCAATTATGTACTGTTATTACAGGTGGAAACTCAGTGCTGCCACTACAGGTAAAATGCAGTATTACAGTACTCCTATTGATATAAGTGGGCAGCTCACCCTGAGCTACAGAGCCCATTATATACACTGATATCATATGCATATTGTCCATGGTATCAGAAGAAATGTCACCTAGATACACATAAGGTCTCGTTCTCATTTTCTATAAGGACGGAGGAGGTAGCTGCGCCTTTCTTTCATGCAGGCGGATACATTATCCAGACACAGTAATCTCATGTGCAGTCAGAAACAGTTATCTCCATTATCACAAGATGAGAAGGGTGAAGAAAATCCTTGATCTACTTTCGAAAAAGATTTGATACACTCCATGATTGGAAAATCGATATGTGGATTCATTAGCGTTTGTGAAATAGAATTTTCTACAGAGGAAACATCTTATCTGAAGAGGAGACTCGACCAGAATGTCAATGTCCTATGTATGGTAGATATAGAATTACCAGTCCTATATACAATGTCCTATGTATGGTAGATATAGAATTACCAGTCCTATATACAATGTCCTATGTATGGTACATATAGAATTACCAGTCCTATATACAATGTCCTATGTATGGTAGATATAGAATTACCAGTCCTATATACAATGTCCTATGTATGGTAGATATAGAATTACCAGTCCTATATACAATGTTCTATGTATGGTACATATAGAATTACCAGTCCTATATACAATGTCCTATGTATGGTACATATAGAATTACCAGTCCTATATACAATGTCCTATGTATAGTAGATATAGAATTACCAGTCCTATATACAATGTCCTATGTATGGTAGATATAGAATTACCAGTCCTATATACAATGTCCAATGTATGGTACATATAGAATTACCAGTCCTATATACAATGTCCTATGTATGGTAGATATAGAATTACCAGTCCTATATACAATGTTCTATGTATGGTACATATAGAATTACCAGTCCTATATACAATGTCCTATGTATGGTACATATAGAATTACCAGTCCTATATACAATGTCCTATGTATAGTAGATATAGAATTACCAGTCCTATATACAATGTCCTATGTATGGTAGATATAGAATTACCAGTCCTATATACAATGTCCAATGTATGGTACATATAGAATTACCAGTCCTATATACAATGTCCTATGTATGGTAGATATAGAATTACCAGTCCTATATACAATGTTCTATGTATGGTACATATAGAATTACCAGTCCTATATACAATGTCCTATGTATGGTACATATAGAATTACCAGTCCTATATACAATGTCCAATGTATGGTAGATATAGAATTACCAGTCCTATATACAATGTCCTATGTATGGTAGATATAGAATTACCAGTCCTATATACAATGTCCTATGTATGGTAGATATAGAATTACCAGTCCTATATACAATGTCCTATGTATGGTACATATAGAATTACCAGTCCTATATACAATGTCCTATGTATGGTACATATAGAATTACCAGTCCTATATACAATGTCCTATGTATGGTAGATATAGAATTACCAGTCCTATATACAATGTCCTATGTATGGTAGATATAGAATTACCAGTCCTATATACAATGTCCTATGTATAGTAGATATAGAATTACCAGTCCTATATACAATGTCCTATGTATGGTACAAATAGAATTACCAGTCCTATGTACAATGTCCAATGTATCGTACATATAGAATTACCAGTCCTATATACAATGTCCAATGTATGGTACATATAGAATTACCAGTCCTATATACAATGTCCAATGTATGGTACATATAGAATTACCAGTCCTATATACAATGTCCTATGTATGGTAGATATAGAATTACCAGTCCTATATACAATGTCCTATGTATGGTAGATATAGAATTACCAGTCCTATATACAATGTCCTATGTATGGTACATATAGAATTACCAGTCCTATATACAATGTCCTATGTATGGTACATATAGAATTACCAGTCCTATATACAATGTCCTATGTATGGTAGATATAGAATTACCAGTCCTATATACAATGTCCTATGTATGGTAGATATAGAATTACCAGTCCTATATACAATGTCCTATGTATAGTAGATATAGAATTACCAGTCCTATATACAATGTCCTATGTATGGTACATATAGAATTACCAGTCCTATGTACAATGTCCAATGTATCGTACATATAGAATTACCAGTCCTATATACAATGTCCAATGTATGGTACATATAGAATTACCAGTCCTATATACAATGTCCAATGTATGGTACATATAGAATTACCAGTCCTATATACAATGTCCTATGTATGGTAGATATAGAATTACCAGTACTATATACAATGTCCTATGTATGGTAGATATAGAGTTACCAGTCCTATATACAATGTCCTATGTATGCTAGATATAGAATTACCAGTCCTATATACAATGTCCTATGTATGGTAGATATAGAATTACCAGTCCTATATACAATGTCCTATGTATGGTAGATATAGAATTACCAGTCCTATATACAATGTTCTATGTATGGTACATATAGAATTACCAGTCCTATATACAATGTCCAATGTATGGTAGATATAGAATTACCAGTCCTATATACAATGTCCTATGTATGGTACATATAGAATTACCAGTCCTATATACAATGTCCAATGTATGGTACATATAGAATTACCAGTCCTATATACAATGTCCTATGTATGGTAGATATAGAATTACCAGTCCTATATACAATGTTCTATGTATGGTACATATAGAATTACCAGTCCTATATACAATGTCCTATGTATGGTACATATAGAATTACCAGTCCTATATACAATGTCCTATGTATAGTAGATATAGAATTACCAGTCCTATATACAATGTCCTATGTATGGTAGATATAGAATTACCAGTCCTATATACAATGTCCAATGTATGGTACATATAGAATTACCAGTCCTATATACAATGTCCTATGTATGGTAGATATAGAATTACCAGTCCTATATACAATGTTCTATGTATGGTACATATAGAATTACCAGTCCTATATAC
Organism: Phyllobates terribilis; assembly: GCF_046119375.1. Lineage (NCBI taxonomy): Eukaryota > Metazoa > Chordata > Amphibia > Anura > Dendrobatidae > Phyllobates > Phyllobates terribilis. The sequence goes on from NW_027362764.1 coordinate 50,134,678, forward strand.
AATGTCCTATGTATGGTACATATAGAATTACCAGTCCTATATACAATGTCCAATGTATGGTAGATATAGAATTACCAGTCCTATATACAATGTCCTATGTATGGTAGATATAGAATTACCAGTCCTATATACAATGTCCTATGTATGGTAGATATAGAATTACCAGTCCTATATACAATGTCCTATGTATGGTACATATAGAATTACCAGTCCTATATACAATGTCCTATGTATGGTACATATAGAATTACCAGTCCTATATACAATGTCCTATGTATGGTAGATATAGAATTACCAGTCCTATATACAATGTCCTATGTATGGTAGATATAGAATTACCAGTCCTATATACAATGTCCTATGTATGGTAGATATAGAATTACCAGTCCTATATACAATGTCCTATGTATGGTACATATAGAATTACCAGTCCTATGTACAATGTCCAATGTATCGTACATATAGAATTACCAGTCCTATATACAATGTCCAATGTATGGTACATATAGAATTACCAGTCCTATATACAATGTCCAATGTATGGTACATATAGAATTACCAGTCCTATATACAATGTCCTATGTATGGTAGATATAGAATTACCAGTACTATATACAATGTCCTATGTATGGTAGATATAGAGTTACCAGTCCTATATACAATGTCCTATGTATGCTAGATATAGAATTACTAGTCCTATATACAATGTCCTATGTATGGTAGATATAGAATTACCAGTCCTATATACAATGTCCTATGTATGGTAGATATAGAATTACCAGTCCTATATACAATGTCCTATGTATGGTACATATAGAATTACTAGTCCTATATACAATGTCCTATGTATGGTAGATATAGAATTACCAGTCCTATATACAATGTCCTATGTATGGTAGATATAGAATTACCAGTCCTATATACAATGTCCTATGTATGGTACATATAGAATTACCAGTCCTATATACAATGTCCTATGTATGGTAGATATAGAATTACCAGTCCTATATACAATGTCCTATGTATGGTAGATATAGAATTACCAGTCCTATATACAATGTTCTATGTATGGTACATATAGAATTACCAGTCCTATATACAATGTCCTATGTATGGTACATATAGAATTACCAGTCCTATATACAATGTCCTATGTATAGTAGATATAGAATTACCAGTCCTATATACAATGTCCTATGTATGGTAGATATAGAATTACCAGTCCTATATACAATGTCCAATGTATGGTACATATAGAATTACCAGTCCTATATACAATGTCCTATGTATGGTAGATATAGAATTACCAGTCCTATATACAATGTTCTATGTATGGTACATATAGAATTACCAGTCCTATATACAATGTCCTATGTATGGTACATATAGAATTACCAGTCCTATATACAATGTCCAATGTATGGTAGATATAGAATTACCAGTCCTATATACAATGTCCTATGTATGGTAGATATAGAATTACCAGTCCTATATACAATGTCCTATGTATGGTAGATATAGAATTACCAGTCCTATATACAATGTCCTATGTATGGTACATATAGAATTACCAGTCCTATATACAATGTCCTATGTATGGTACATATAGAATTACCAGTCCTATATACAATGTCCTATGTATGGTAGATATAGAATTACCAGTCCTATATACAATGTCCTATGTATGGTAGATATAGAATTACCAGTCCTATATACAATGTCCTATGTATAGTAGATATAGAATTACCAGTCCTATATACAATGTCCTATGTATGGTACATATAGAATTACCAGTCCTATGTACAATGTCCAATGTATCGTACATATAGAATTACCAGTCCTATATACAATGTCCAATGTATGGTACATATAGAATTACCAGTCCTATATACAATGTCCAATGTATGGTACATATAGAATTACCAGTCCTATATACAATGTCCTATGTATGGTAGATATAGAATTACCAGTACTATATACAATGTCCTATGTATGGTAGATATAGAGTTACCAGTCCTATATACAATGTCCTATGTATGCTAGATATAGAATTACCAGTCCTATATACAATGTCCTATGTATGGTAGATATAGAATTACCAGTCCTATATACAATGTCCTATGTATGGTAGATATAGAATTACCAGTCCTATATACAATGTTCTATGTATGGTACATATAGAATTACCAGTCCTATATACAATGTCCAATGTATGGTAGATATAGAATTACCAGTCCTATATACAATGTCCTATGTATGGTACATATAGAATTACCAGTCCTATATACAATGTCCTATGTATGGTAGATATAGAATTACCAGTCCTATATACAATGTCCTATGTATGGTAGATATAGAATTACCAGTCCTATATACAATGTCCTATGTATAGTAGATATAGAATTACCAGTCCTATATACAATGTCCTATGTATCGTACATATAGAATTACCAGTCCTATGTACAATGTCCAATGTATCGTACATATAGAATTACCAGTCCTATATACAATGTCCAATGTATGGTACATATAGAATTACCAGTCCTATATATAATGTCCAATGTATGGTACATATAGAATTACCAGTCCTATATACAATGTCCTATGTATGGTAGATATAGAATTACCAGTCCTATACACAATGTTCTATGTATGGTACATATAGAATTACCAGTCCTATATACAATGTCCTATGTATGGTACATATAGAATTACCAGTCCTATATACAATGTCCTATGTATGGTACATATAGAATTACCAGTCCTATATACAATGTCCTATGTATGGTACATATAGAATTACCAGTCCTATATACAATGTCCTATGTATGGTACATATAGAATTACCAGTCCTATATACAATGTCCTATGTATGGTACATATAGAATTACCAGTCCTATATACAATGTCCTATGTATGGTAGATATAGAATTACCAGTCCTATATACAATGTCCTATGTATGGTACATATAGAATTACCAGTCCTATATACAATGTCCAATGTATGGTACATATAGAATTACCAGTCCTATATACAATGTCCAATGTATGGTACATATAGAATTACCAGTCCTATATACAATGTCCAATGTATGGTACATATAGAATTACCAGTCCTATATACAATGTCCTATGTATGGTACATATAGAATTACCAGTCCTATATACAATGTCCTATGTATGGTAGATATAGAATTACCAGTCCTATATACAATGTCCTATGTATGGTAGATATAGAATTACCAGTCCTATATACAATGTCCAATGTATGGTACATATAGAATTACCAGTCCTATATACAATGTCCTATGTATGGTACATATAGAATTACCAGTCCTATATACAATGTCCTATGTATGGTAGATATAGAATTACAAGTCCTATATACAATGTCCTATGTATGGTAGATATAGAATTACCAGTCCTATATACAATGTCCAATGTATGGTACATATAGAATTACCAGTCCTATATACAATGTCCTATGTATGGTAGATATAGAATTACCAGTCCTATATACAATGTTCTATGTATGGTACATATAGAATTACCAGTCCTATATACAATGTCCTATGTATGGTACATATAGAATTACCAGTCCTATATACAATGTCCTATGTATGGTAGATATAGAATTACCAGTCCTATATACAATGTCCAATGTATGGTACATATAGAATTACCAGTCCTATATACAATGTCCAATGTATGGTACATATAGAATTACCAGTCCTATATACAATGTCCTATGTATGGTACATATAGAATTACCAGTCCTATATACAATGTCCAATGTATGGTACATATAGAATTACCAGTCCTATATACAATGTCCTATGTATGGTACATATTGAATTACCAGTCCTATATACAATGTCCTATGTATGTTACATATAGAATTACCAGTCCAATATACAATGTCCTATGTATGGTACATATAGGAGTGCCAGTCCTATATACAATGTCCAATGTATGGTACATATAGCATTACCAGTCCTATATACAATGTCCAATGTATGGTACATATAGAATTACCAGTCCTATATACAATGTCCTATGTATGGTACATATAGAATTACCAGTCCTATATACAATGTCCTATGTATGGTACATATAGAATTACCAGTCCTATATACAATGTCCAATGTATGGTACATATAGAATTACCAGTCCTATATACAATGTCCTATGTATGTTACATATAGAATTACCAGTCCTATATACAATGTCCTATGTATGGTAGATATAGAATTACCAGTCCTATATACAATGTCCAATGTATGGTACATATAGAATTACCAGTCCTATATACAATGTCCAATGTATGGTACATATAGAATTACCAGTCCTATATACAATGTCCTATGTATGGTACATATAGAATTACCAGTCCTATATACAATGTCCAATGTATGGTACATATAGAATTACCAGTCCTATATACAATGTCCTATGTATGGTACATATTGAATTACCAGTCCTATATACAATGTCCTATGTATGTTACATATAGAATTACCAGTCCAATATACAATGTCCTATGTATGGTACATATAGGAGTGCCAGTCCTATATACAATGTCCTATGTATGGTACATATAGGAGTGCCAGTCCTATATACAATGTCCTATGTATGGTACATATAGGAGTGCCAGTCCTATATACAATGTCCTATGTATGGTACATATAGGAGTGCCAGTCCAATATAATCTCCAATAAGAGGCATCAACACCAATAAGACCAGTTGACTTGGTTTCCCCCACAATAGACCCTACTACCTATAGTAATATACCTTCCATCTCCCGTCCACAAATTCTGATTGCAAAATAAGTCTTTTACCGTTTTGTGTTTAAAGCTTCTTGGCAGGTTTATGTGTCTCCATGGTTACAGACCACAAACACTGTGTGAAGTCTGAGCCTGCAGTCATGTGTTATACAGCTGCCTCTTAATCCCCTTCTTTACAAGCTAAAGCCAGAAGAGGAGGCGGCAGATGATATTGAGTTACACCTGAGCACAGTTCCTCAATGCAAAATTTCCAACAAGATCCCTCTAGAAAGGCCATTGGGTTCCCTTAGACACCAGCATTTGGGTATGACTGCATCCCTTGTGCACAAAGTATTCGATTTTTAAAGTTTTTTCCCCTTCTTCAAAACTTGCAAAATGGAAGGTATCCCCCACTGTGTCAGCAGGGCCAGTCTCGTTCTCTCCACTAGGACAGGAAGGCGAGATGTCCCGTCCATCAGTCATGGACTCTGCTGGCCATCAGTGGCTACAGCTGTCAGATGACTGTATGGGTGGAACGTCACGACTTCTAGTTCCAGTGGCCACCACCGGAGCGCTGATGCCAGAGCGGTAAGGGTGTAGGAGTGGTGGAAATGATGTTCTTATTCTCTGACACACCAAGTGATTAAATATATTTGATAATAATGTATGTTATCTGAAACAAAACCCTCTGGGGCTGCAGGATACCCTACTCAGGGTTAACTGTAACGGCCGGCACAGATTGGGGAAGGGGAACTGAGAGTAAGTTCCAAGTTCAGGAAGTGTCAAGTTCAGTTAGAGGGAGTGTAGTGAAGGGCTAGCAGTGGTCATAGGTTGTAGGCTGCTAGGGACAACCTAAGCCTGTTACTTGGGGCAGTGGATTGCCACAGAACCCTTCCATGCGAATCCGTCTGTCAGCCTGGGGATCTCGAGATGGACGTTGGGGCCTTTGGGCGCACTTAGCCTGTGGAGCTGCAGGGAAATATGGACTCAAACTCTCAGAGGCAGAGGGTGATGGAATCCGGGTGCACTGATTGTAATGGAGAAGAATTCCTAGTGCTGGAGGAATTAGCAAGAGTGATACTCTCTACCCATACTGAGAACTATGGCTGAAGTTATGTCCAGTACATGTGGGAAAGACTATACCCTGTTATTCCCTATCCTACATGCTTTATTGTAATAACCATAAACTGCCCAGTAAAAGTTTGACTGTTTTAACGTATTCAGTGTTCCAGTGTCCAGTGTTCTGGAAGATGAAAGCCTTGGAGCCAGTGGATGCCTCTGGGCCACAAGTAAGTGTTATGCACCCCACATGCAGCAGCACGCCGGGATTGGGACACTATTTTCCTTTAGGGTGCCAGAGCGTGCAGAAGCTGCAGCTCGCCCAAGACTACCTCGCTCAGGCACCTTACAAGGGTTCAGACTGGTAATTACCATTTCTCCCCCTTCTGGCCAGTTTTAAAAGAAGGAGTGGAAAAGCCTTTTATTCAAGACTTTTCACATAGTTAATTATTTATTATTTTAGCAGCATTGGAGAAAAGTTTGCAAAAGTGTTTATACCTTTTATCTAATGTGCTGAATTATAGAGGATCTGGTATCATCTTTTTAAAACCAAATATATATATATTTCCTGCACAACCAGGGGTGGTGTGAACCTAACATTGATACCCCATTGGACAGGGGCACACTGATTATAAGGGTTGTGTACCTTGTAGACATGACTCGCCCCCTGGGCCGAGGGGCACTCGGATCCGGGCAGTAGGGGAACGATGGGAGTAGTAGTGGCAACCCGGTTCCGTGGCTCAGGGTGGTCAGGCCAGTGGTAGTCCGTTATGTGCTGATGATTATGTCCGACTACGCCACACCGTGGAACCGCCGCTGCATGCAGACCGCTGGGGCTGATGAGGTGTGCAGCTAGGGTAGTGTGACTCCCCACGGGAAGAGTGCGGCCCCAGGGCAGTATAATGGATGGAGGGAGTGATGGTGGTGAGAGTCCCAGTGCTGATAGTGCTGGAGGATCAAGGAGCACACAGACAACAGGTTGCAGTCCAGGGTCTTTACTAGAACAGGTAAACTGACCCACAAACAGTCCCGGCTAGGAGGGGACCTGGATGTCTGAGAGCAATGGGGAAATTGGCCCTGGTCAGGGTGAGGGTGTAGGCCTACCGTGCTTTCTGTGCTCCTTCTGGCTATCTCCTCCATATAGGGTAACAGCCCACGTTTCCGAGCTCTCCGTGTATTCTCGCATGTATGGTCTGCGACGTGGGTTCCTTTCTGCTCCCGGCCTGGTACGGCTGTGCTGGTCCCTTCTGTTGTGGCAGAGCCTCCAGGCTTCTTAGGCCAACGAATATACAGTCCCCTGCGGACTGGTTATCTGCTGTAGGATGTGGAATCCTCCCAGCCTCAGACACCAAAGTCTGGTAAATTAAGTCCTCTATCTGCCAAGACAGGCTCTCTTCGCCTCTTGTCTCTGGCTTGTGGCTCTCCTCTTGCCACACTTCCTCTTAGGTGCGATACAACTTTCTGTCCCTGCTCTGCTCCGGGACACGTCTCAGTACTGAGACAGGTCATCCAGTTCTCTCTAACCCTGCCCCCAGCACAAGCTTTTATAGGGGCAGCCTGCTCCCCCTACTGGCCTGAGACAGGAGGTACTGCATGCTAATGTTCCCCTGACTAGAGAACCTCCCCCTTTCTCTCAGACACAGCTTTAATATACTTGTGGCATCCAGGCCAGGGTGACACATTCCCCCCTAGTAAAATTTAGTACTCCGGGACTAAACAATAAACAAAGACAATATGCATAACCATAAAACATTAACAGACAGACGATGCACAGCTTGAGTCCTTAAGGTCACAGTGTGGTCTGTGACCGGGTGTCCATATCAACAATACAACGGGGAGCCTTAACCAGGTGGGGGTCTGTCCTACCCCGAGTCCTTTACAGTCTTAGTTCATTCCTGGGTTAGGCTCCGAACGCAGTCCATACAAGGTCCCGGTTATAAAAAGTCCATAACCTTTGAGTCCTTACGGTAACTGCAAGAAACTGAAACACAGAATTACCAAACATGCATGTAACTTTGCAAACATTTCAACATTTGGCAACAGGGTTATTTACAATTTTAGTGCACCCTATATTCTCCAGCGAGCAGGTATCTGCCCCTTTGTGCTCCTGGTTGACCTCCTTAACCCACTGTCTGGTGGTGGACCGACCTGGCTTTCCCCACTAGCGTTAGGGGTACAGCTACCAGCTGGGTGTACAGGTAGGGCAGGCAGCTGTCTGCGGGTTCTTTGGCTTACCGCAGGCATGGCAGGCTCACTGTCAGCAGAGGGTTGACTCTCCTGGGCTGCTGGTACAGGCTCTTCTGCCTCTGGAACTGCTTGCTCCTCTTCACCTTCCGGCTCTGGTGCAGGTTGTTGCGCAGTTGGTTGCAGGAAATGCAGGACAGGTACCACTATGGCATCATTTATGCGAGTCCAGGACTGAGGGAACTCTCCGAGAACGGTGCTGATCATTTCTTCCTTGTCCTCTGCGGGTTCAAGGTCACTTTGATCCTCTTCTGCACTACGGAGTTGCTCGGGGCATCTTTTGAGGTGGTCCCTGGAGACAGTACTAGTGGTTTCTCCTCCGTCCTTGGTGATCACGCACACCTTCGGGTTGTCGTGATCAGACTGCAGTACGGTGTAGGGTTCCCTTTCCCACTGGTCGTCCAACTTATGTAGCCTTCTTTTTTGCTTTAGGACTTGCTCACCAGGTTCTAGGGGACCAGCAGGGGCGTGTTGGTTGAAAATTTTTTTTTGCCTCTCTCTCACCTGGGCCAGGCTCTTCTCCACACTCTCCTGTACCTTCTTGTACTGCAGTTGCCTTTCCGTATCCCAGTCCGCATCCGGGGAGGTGTCCTCAGGTGTTAGGACTCCCATCTCCAGGTCTACGGTCAGCTTACCTGGTCTGACTCGCATCAGGTAAGCTGGGGTGCAGTTTGTAGCATTCACCGGGATATGATTGTATAAGTCTATCAGATCCGGCAGTTTTTCTGGCCACAGGCTATGTTCCTCCAGGGCCAACCTCTTTAGGAGATCAATGACTATGTTGTTCATTTTCTCACACATCCCGTTGGTTTGTGGGTGGTAAGGCGTTGTACGAATCTTCTTACAGCCATAGAGGTTGCAGAACTCCTGTAAGATTTCAGCTTCGAACGCTGGACCCTGGTCCATCAGGACCTGTTCCGGATACCCGTGTGGATGGCAGAAGTATTGCTGGAAGGCTCTGGCCACCGTTTGGGCTGTCAAATCTTTCACCGGGACCACCACTAGAAAACGGGAATAGTGGTCCACGATTGTCAGGGCGTAGATGTATCCTGACCGGCTTGGAGCCAATTTGACGTGGTCCAGAGCTACCAGCTCAAGAGGCTGCGTGGTGACGATGGGTCTCAAGGGTGTCTTCTGGCTGGCACGGTCCTTCCTCCTTAGGTGACAAGTAGAGATGAGCGTTGTTCTACTCGAACTGTTCGCCAATCTCAAATTCGAGCTGTTTTGGGCGGTGTTCGAGCCGGTCGGCGAACACGAACAATTTGAGAAAAATTCGGCTGTTCGAGGTTATGTTCGATAACTGTTCGTGCACCAAAATCATAACTGGATTTTTTTCTCAGTAATGATGAAAATTAATGTTAATACGCAGTTTGAGTGTACAGCGGGGCGGGGGGAGGGGCAGGGGATGGATCTCTGCAGGAACAATGAAGATCTCCATTTTTTTTTCTCTTTCCCGCATTTGCAGTGGGGAGGTGCAATCTGTCAGCCTATCAGCAGCGCACACACGGAGCGAAGTGCTTTTTTTCACACAAGCAAAGGCATGTGTGATTGGCAGTGTATGTCACATGTCCTTGCCCTATAAGACCAAGCCATTTTCCCCGTCGCCACCATTTTCTCACTGCTGCAGCTGCGTGTTAGACGGCACCGCTGTTGCTGTGTGCGCTATACCTTGTTAATTTCAAGCCAATTTTCGCACAAATATACAGATAGCTTGGGAGTAGGGAATAGTTGTGATTGCAGTCCTTTTAAGGACTAGGTTACAGCATTTCCTACGACTTTTATCAGGCAGGTCTGTGCTCTTAAATAGATAGATTGTGGGAGTAAAGACTAATTGTAATTGGAGTCCTTTTCAGGACTAGGTTACATCAGTTCCTATCAGTTTTTGCCAGGCAGGTCTGTGCCAGTGCTGTGCAAGTTTTTTTCACAGCATTTGGCTGAATCTAGCAAAGCTAATCCTTTTTGGCCTATTGCAGAGTGTGTTAGTCAGTGGAGTAGCCTATCTGTGTTGCAAGATATACCACCTGTGTATAGAATACCAATTTTTTTACTGCACCTAGTGAAGTAAAATCTTTTGGGCATAGCATCATTCTATTAGTCCATCTATACTGACCTCCATCAGGTTGCAAACTGAATATAATTTTTTTCTGCATCTAGCTCTGAAAAAATATTTGGGCTTCTAGCAGTGTGTGGGACTTGGTCTATTAGTCCATCTATACTGACCTCCATCAGGTTGCAAATTAAAAATAATTTTTTTCTGCATCTAGCTCAGAAAAAATATTTGGGCTTCTAGCAGTGTGTGGGACTTGGTCTATTAGTCCATCTATACTGACCTCCATCAGGTTGCAAATTAAAAATAATTTTTTTCTTCATTTAGCTCTGAAAAAATATTTGGGCTTCTAGCAGTGTGTGGGACTTGTTCTATTAGTCCTTCTATACTGACCTCCAGCAGGTTGCAAATTGAATATAATTTTTTTCTGAATCTAGCTCTGAAAAAATATTTGGGCTTCTAGCGGTGTGTGGGACTTGGTCTATTAGTCCATCTATACTGACCTCCATCAGGTTGCAAATTAAAAATAATTTTTTTCTGCATCTAGCTCTGAAAAAATATTTGGGCTTCTAGCGGTGTGTGGGACTTGTTCTATTAGTCCATCTATACTGACCTCCATCAGGTTGCAAATTAAAAATAATTTTTTTCTGCATCTAGCTCTGAAAAAATATTTGGGCTTCTAGCAGTGTGTGGGACTTGGTCTATTAGTCCATCTATACTGACCTCCATCAGGTTGCAAATTGAATAAAAAAATTTTCTGCATCTAGCTCTGAAAAAATATTTGGGCTTCTAGCGGTGTGTGGGACTTGGTCTATTAGTCCATCTATACTGACCTCCATCAGGTTGCAAATTAAAAATAATTTTTTTCTTCATTTATCTCTGAAAAAATATTTGGGCTTCTAGCAGCGTGTGGGACTTGTTCTATTAGTCCATCTATACAGACCTCCATCAGGTTGCAAACTGAATATATTTTTTTCTGCATCTAGCTCTGAAAAAATATTTGGGCTTCTAGCAGTGTGTGGGACTTGGTCTATTAGTCCATCTATACTGACCTCCATCAGGTTGCAAATTAAAAATAATTTTTTTCTTCATTTATCTCTGAAAAAATATTTGGGCTTCTAGCAGCGTGTGGGACTTGTTCTATTAGTCCATCTATACTGACCTCCATCAGGTTGCAAATTAAAAATAATTTTTTTCTGCATCTAGCTCTGAAAAAATATTTGGGCTTCTAGCAGTGTGTGGGACTTGGTCTATTAGTCCATCTATACTGACCTCCATCAGGTTGCAAATTAAAAATAATTTTTTTCTGCATCTAGCTCTGAAAAAATATTTGGGCTTCTAGCAGTGTGTGGGACTTGGTCTATTAGTCCATCTATACTGACCTCCATCAGGTTGCAAATTAAAAATAATTTTTTTCTGCATCTAGCTCTGAAAAAATATTTGGGCTTCTAGTAGTGTGTGGGACTTGGTCTATTAGTCCATCTATACTGACCTCCATCAGGTTGCAAATTAAAAATAATTTTTTTCTTCATTTAGCTCTGAAAAAATATTTGGGCTTCTAGCAGTGTGTGGGACTTGTTCTATTAGTCCTTCTATACTGACCTCCAGCAGGTTGCAAATTGAATATAATTTTTTTCTGCATCTAGCTCTGAAAAAATATTTGGGCTTCTAGCGGTGTGTGGGACTTGGTCTATTAGTCCATCTATACTGACCTCCATCAGGTTGCAAATTAAAAATAATTTTTTTCTGCATCTAGCTCTGAAAAAATATTTGGGCTTCTAGCGGTGTGTGGGACTTGGTCTATTAGTCCATCTATACTGACCTCCATCAGGTTGCAAATTAAAAATAATTTTTTTCTGCATCTAGCTCTGAAAAAATATTTGGGCTTCTAGCAGTGTGTGGGACTTGGTCTATTAGTCCATCTATACTGACCTCCATCAGGTTGCAAATTGAATAAAAAAATTTTCTGCATCTAGCTCTGAAAAAATATTTGGGCTTCTAGCGGTGTGTGGGACTTGGTCTATTAGTCCATCTATACTGACCTCCATCAGGTTGCAAATTAAAAATAATTTTTTTCTTCATTTATCTCTGAAAAAATATTTGGGCTTCTAGCAGCGTGTGGGACTTGTTCTATTAGTCCATCTATACAGACCTCCATCAGGTTGCAAACTGAATATATTTTTTCTGCATCTAGCTCTGAAAAAATATTTGGGCTTCTAGCAGTGTGTGGGACTTGTTCTATTAATCCATCTATACTGACCTCCATCAGGTTGCAAATTAAAAATAATTTTTTTCTTCATTTATCTCTGAAAAAATATTTGGGCTTCTAGCAGCGTGTGGGACTTGTTCTATTAGTCCATCTATACTGACCTCCATCAGGTTGCAAATTAAAAATAATTTTTTTCTGCATCTAGCTCTGAAAAAATATTTGGGCTTCTAGCAGTGTGTGGGACTTGGTCTATTAGTCCATCTATACTGACCTCCATCAGGTTGCAAATTGAATAAAAAAAATTTCTGCATCTAGCTCTGAAAAAATATTTGGGCTTCTAGCGGTGTGTGGGACTTGGTCTATTAGTCCATCTATACTGACCTCCATCAGGTTGCAAATTAAAAATAATTTTTTTCTGCATCTAGCTCTGAAAAAATATTTGGGCTTCTAGCAGTGTGTGGGACTTGGTCTATTAGTCCATCTATACTGACCTCCATCAGGTTGCAAATTAAAAATAATTTTTTTCTGCATCTAGCTCTGAAAAAATATTTGGGCTTCTAGTAGTGTGTGGGACTTGGTCTATTAGTCCATCTATACTGACCTCCATCAGGTTGCAAATTAAAAATAATTTTTTTCTTCATTTAGCTCTGAAAAAATATTTGGACTTCTAGCAGTGTGTGGGACTTGTTCTATTAGTCCTTCTATACTGACCTCCAGCAGGTTGCAAATTGAATATAATTTTTTTCTGCATCTAGCTCTGAAAAAATATTTGGGCTTCTAGCGGTGTGTGGGACTTGGTCTATTAGTCCATCTATACTGACCTCCATCAGGTTGCAAATTAAAAATAATTTTTTTCTGCATCTAGCTCTGAAAAAATATTTGGGCTTCTAGCGGTGTGTGGGACTTGGTCTATTAGTCCATCTATACTGACCTCCATCAGGTTGCAAATTAAAAATATTTTTTTTCTGCATCTAGCTCTGAAAAAATATTTGGGCTTCTAGCAGTGTGTGGGACTTGGTCTATTAGTCCATCTATACTGACCTCCATCAGGTTGCAAATTGAATAAAAAAATTTTCTGCATCTAGCTCTGAAAAAATATTTGGGCTTCTAGCGGTGTGTGGGACTTGGTGTATTAGTCCATCTATACTGACCTCCATCAGGTTGCAAATTAAAAATAATTTTTTTCTGCATCTAACCCAGCCAATAGTTTTGGCCTAATACCACAGTTTGGCCACTCAGCTCTGCTCGGTTACCATCCATTGTTTTTTTGTGCAAACAACTCCAGAGTTGTGAATTAGTTAACCACCAAAATGAGTGGAAAAAGGCCTGCTGCTGGTGGAAAGGGGAATAGGCGTGTTGGGAAGGGGAAAAAAGGTTGTGTCCGTGGGGTAGGTGCAGAAGAAAGACCATCTTCCAGCCAAACTTAAATGTCTACTTCTTTTAGCGGACAATGTGATAAGATCCCTTTCTTACGGCCACGCCAATCGCTACAAATTCCAGATGAGGCACAAAAACAGCAGGTGCTTCAACGGATATCAAGTGCTCCTTTAAGTGGGCTCTACTCCACATCAACTTCAAAATCACAAATACTCCAGTCCTCAAAGGTGTCACCCAAATCGCACTTGCTTCCTCACAGCTCCCAAATCTCCAGCTGCCCGTCTGAGTATGAGGTAGAACAGATGGTTGAGTCTGCAGAGCTGTTTACTCATACTATAGCCTGGGAATCAGAGGTCGACTCCAGCGCTTCTGTGAATCCAGACAAGGAAATGATCTGCACTGATGCCCAGAATCTTTATGAGTCGGATCCAGGACCAGACGCAGAAGGTTCTGACCATAATGTAGACCCTCATTCCCAAACTGTAACTCCTGTTGGTGGAGACAATGAGGAAGACGATGATAAGACTCAAATACCTGATTGGAGCGACAACTTTAGTTTTTTGTCAGGGCAGGAACAGGTTGGCTCTGAGGACGACGGGTGTGATAACGCACAGGGTGATGATGATGAGGTCGGAGATCCCACTTACTGTCAACCCACAGTCAGCCAAGAGATGAGGTCAGCAGAGGAGGTGGAGGAAGATGCTAGTGACGACGAGGTCAGGTTGCGCCTTCCTGGACAGAGACGTAGTACTGGAAGCACGTCAACAACTGCATCCTCAAACACAACTCTGCCTCTCACCACAAGTCGTGGTGGCTCTTCAGGTCGCATGGGTGCTAAGCCTTGCATAGCCTGGGCATTTTTTCAGATCGATAAAGATGACCCAACTCGTGTTATCTGTAACATTTGTCAGCAAAAGCTAAGTAGAGGCCAAAAAATACATAGTTTGAGTACTTCATGCATGAACCGGCACATGGACATGAAGCATAAGTTGCAGTGGGAAGCTCAGTGTGCTACAATGCGGTCTAGCCGGCCGGGCCAACCACCGTCTGCCATATCTTGTGCATCCGCGGCCTCTTCATCCTCTGTGACTGGGGGGACAGCAGTCACACCTGTTTTGGGGCGCAGACCTGCCACCTCTTTACCCGCAACAGCCAGCGTGATTGGCAGGTCATCATTTTCTTTGGAGGTGGTAACACCAGCTGGTCTTGAGCGCTGTCCGACATCGATAGCACCACCTTTGGATCAAGGCAACCTAACATGTCCGCCTGCATCTTCCTCACAGACCGGCAGTTTGCCGGGGACACCCTTATCAACCCCGTCTAAGCACAATAGCCAGCCCTCGGTCCCTCAGATGTGGACAAGTAAAAGACCATTTCCTCCTAGCCATGAGAAAGCTAAGAGGTTGAATTTCACCATCTGCAAGCGCTTGGCTACAGAAATGCTGCCTTTCCGCCTGGTGGACACAGAGGATTTTCGAGACCTTATGTCCGTCGCAGTGCCCCAGTACCAGATGCCCAGTCGGCACTACTTCTCAAAGAAAGGTGTGCCTGCGCTCCACCAGCATGTCGCACACAACATCACCGCTTCTTTGAGAAACTCTGTGTGTGACAGGGTGCATTTCACCACAGACACTTGGACGAGTAGGCATGGACAGGGGCGTTACATGTCGCTGACTGGGCACTGGGTAACTATGGTGACAGCAGGACAAGGGGCTGCTGTCCAAGTCTTGCCGTCCCCACGAGTTGTGCGTCAATCCTCTTTATGTCATTTTTCCTCCACTGCTTCTGCCTCCTCAACCTCCTCTCGGTCTTCCACCTGCACCCAAAGGCTGTCTGGTCATGCCACAAGCTTTCTAACTGCGCAGAAGGGATCCTGCACACCTCCTTACTATGCTGGCAGTAGGGCTCAACGTCATCAGGCGGTTTTTACATTGAAATGTCTGGGAAATGTGAGTCACACAGCTGAGGAGTTGTGGTCAGCTCTGGAGAACCAATTTCATGAATGGTTGTCTCCACTGGACCTGAAACCAGGGAAGGCCGTGTGCGACAATGCTGCAAACCTGGGTGTGGCCCTTCGCCGGGGCAATGTCACACACGTGCCTTGTATGGCTCACGTGTTGAACCTGGTTGTCCAGCAATTTTTAGCCCACTATCCCAGACTAGATGGCCTTCTGCAGAGGGCACGGTCGCTGTGTGCTCACTTCCGCCGTTCGCATCCCGCAGCTCAGCGACTTACATCTCTACAGAAGTCGTTGGGCCTGCCACTTCACCGGCTAAAATGCGATGTGCCTACCCGGTGGAATTCAACTCTGCACATGTTGCAGCGACTGTGGCAGCACCGACAAGCCCTGGTGCAATACGTTCTGACGTATAGCCTGGGCCAACGAGATTCAGAGGTGGGGCAAATCACGCTGGAGGAGTGGTCTCAGATCAGGGACCTATGCACCCTTCTGCACAGTTTTGAAATGGCGACGAAGATGTTTAGTGCTGACGATGCCATTATCAGCATGACTATTCCGGTGATTTACATGCTGGAGCACATGTTAAACAGAATTCGGAGTCAGGTGGTGGCACAAGAGGAGGTGGAGGAAGTAGAGGAGGAGGAGTTGTATGCGGAAGGGCTAACATCTGCAAGGTCCAGACGGTCGGCAGCACCAAGGCGGCAGGCATGTGAGGGTGGGGGAGATGATTTTACCAGGGCGCATGGTAGCAGCCAAACTAGTGAGGAAGGTGCAGGAGCCCAGGAAGAAGTGGAGGACGAACTGATGGAAGACTCATCAGATGAGGGAGACCTTGATCACATTTCTGTTGTGCGAGGTTGGGGGGAGAGGACAGAGGAAGGAAGCATGATTGCTACCTCGCCACCAACACAACAGGGACTTGGTGCTCCTGGATGCGCAACACACATGAGTGCCTTCTTGCTGCACTACCTGCAACATGACCCTCGAATTGTGAGAATTAGAAATAATCCTGACTACTGGGTTGCCACACTGTTAGATCCCCGGTACAAAAGTAAATTTGCAGAAATTATTCCTGCCATAGAAAGGGATGCACGCATGCAGGAGTATCAGCAGAGACTGTTGCAGAATCTTACATGTGCTTTTCCACAAAATACCAGTGGTGCACGTAGTGAATCTCACAGTTCCAACTTGCCAACCGTGGGACCGTCAAGTGTTCAGCACTCAAACCGTAACAGAACCACAGTATCTGCTGGTAACATCAATTTTGCGGAATCATTTCACCACTTTTTTAGCCCATCCTTTGCAAGGCCACAGGAGACAAGAAGTCTGACACATAGTCAACGCCTAGAGACGATGGTACAGGAGTATCTCCAAGTAAACATTGAAGCCACGACTGTGTCACTGGACCCTTGCTCTTTTTGGGCTTCCAATCTGGATAAATGGCCGGAGCTAGCCACTTACGCCTTGGAGATCTTGTCATGCCCCGCAGCCAGCGTTCTGTCTGAACGTGTGTTCAGCGCTGCTGGTGGTGTGCTGACAGATAAGCGCACGCGGCTCTCCACTGATAATGTAGACAGACTCACGTTCATAAAGATGAACAAATCATGGATCCGAAACGACTTTTCTACCCCTGTGTCATCCTGGGGAGAGTAAAAGCTTGATGATTGGTTAAAATCACCCTACCAACCGTTTTAAGCTTTCAAATTACTAATCATGTTTATCTGTATCTTGACTGGAAAATAATTTGGGCTTTGTAGCAGTGTGCAGCACTGATCCTATTAGGCCATCTATAATAAGCTCCACCAGATTTAAAATTAAAAATAATTTTTAGCTGCATCTAGCCCGGAAAATAATTTTGGGGCTCCGAGATGCGCAAGACACATAAGTGCCTTCTTGCTGCACTACCTGCAGCATGACCCTCATATTGTCAGAATTCGAAGTAATCATGACTACTGGGTTGCCACACTCTTAGATCCCCCAAACTTTTCGATCAACCTTTTCATTTTAATAAAGACCAAAAAAATGGTCATTTTTGAAATTATAAGCATTAGCAGGTTGTTAGAAACTGAAATCAAACAGTTTTCAACTCAAAACTTTATTCTAGGTGATGTTACATTTTCACATAGGACCCCTTGTTCGAAAGGAGCTTCTGAACTCTCTCGTCCATTGAATTTGTCAGGTTTTGGATGGTTTCTGCTTCAATTGTTTTGCATGAGGACAGAATACCCTCCCAGAGCTGTTGCTTAGATGTGAACTGCCTCCCGCCATCATAGACACTCCTTTTAATGATGCTCCAAAGGTTCTGAATGGGGTAGAGGTCAGGGGAGCATGGGGGTCACACCATAAGTTTGTCCCCTTTTATGCCCATATCAGCCAGAGATGCAGATGTTTTATGTGCAGCATGAGATGGTGCATTATCATGCAGAAAAATGATCTTGCTGTGAAATACACGGTTCTTCTTCTTGAACCATGGCAGGAAGTGCTGTTTGAGAAAATCCACATACATTATGGAGTTCATCTTTAGCGCCTTCAGGGATCCTAAAGGGGCCGACAATCTCTCTCCCCATGATTCCAGCCCAAAACATTACTCCACCTCCTCCTTGTTGGCGCTGTAGCCGTGTTTGCGTGGGGTGTCCATCAACCAGCCATCCTCCACTCCATTCATCTGGACCATCGAGCGCTGCACGGCACTCATCCGTGAACAAAACAGTTTTGAAATCAGTCTTCATGTAATGTTTGGCCCACTGGAGCCGTTTCTGCTTGTGTGAAGTGGATAGAGGAGGTCGACAGGATGGCGTATGCACAGCTGCAAACCTCTGAAGGACCCTGCATCTTGTTGTTCGGGGGACGTTGGAGGCACAAGCAGCTTCAAAAACTTGTCTGCTGCTATGACAAGGCTTTTTTGCCGCTGCTCTTTCAACCTGACGTAATTGCCTGTAGGAAAGAGTCCTCAATTTGCCCTTATCAGCACGCACACGTGTGTACTGTGAATCAGCTACATACTTCTTGATTGCCAAGACACTTCATCCTGATCATCGCACAATGTTGATTGTAGTCATGCCTTGACCTAAACACTCCACAATTTGTTGCTTCTCAGCAGCCGACACATCCTTTTTCTTTCCCATTTTGGCAGAAAATGTAGGCTGCTTAATAATGTGAGAGAGCCTTCTTAAGTAGTCTTGCCTTTCATTGGACACACCTGCCAAACTAATTAGCACAGGTGTCTGCAATTGCTTACAGTGATATAAAGAGCCCTGACACACATCACCATCAATGAGTTTAACTGACAAACAAACAAATTCTTCCCTTATCACTCCTAAACACTTTTTGCATAATAATTTGGAACGCGGTGTACATGTGCTTTTCCACAAAACACCAGTGGTTCACGTAGTGAATCTTACAGTTCTAACTTGCCAACCGTGGTCTGTATGGAATTGTTCAATAAAGGGCCCAAAATTAAGATAACATAGATGGGAGAGGTCTCTATGAATAGGAATTCCTAAGTATTTGATACCCTGTGAGGGCCAGGCAAAGGGAAAGTTGGACTGGATGGAATCCTATATGGATTTTGGGAGGGAGACATCGAGGGCCTCAGACTTCGCTGCATTGATTTTAAAATTTGACCATGTAACAAAGTGATCTATTTCAGCCATAACAGCAGGGATGGATATATGTGATTGAGTGATATATACTAGGACATCATCAGCAAATAGAGAGCACTTGTACTCGGTGCCTCCCACCTCAATCCACCTAATATTGGGGTTATGGCGAATTGATGAGAGCAGGTGCTCCGTCACTAGGATGTATAAGAGAGGGGACAGAGGACATCCCTGCCTTGTCCCATTGGTGATTGTGAAAGGTGATGAAAATGTTCTGACGCACCCCCTGGGCCTTGGGACACCCGGAGCCGGACCCTTTTTGGTGGATGCTGGTGGTTGTAGTCTTCGTGGCGGCGATCCGGTTCCGTGGCTCAGGGCGGTCAAACTAGTGGCGGAACTATTTATGTGGTTTTGATGTTTAAATGTCCGACTACGCCACCCGTGGATTGCGGTCAGAGTGAACCGCCGCTCCAGGGCAGACCGCTGAGGCTGGTGTTGTGGGTGCAGCAGAGCGTAGCATAACTCCCCACGGGAGGAGTATAGCCTCAGGGCAGTGTATGCGGAGGATGGGGGTGATGGTGCAGGGCAGCAGCAGTAACGACACGGAGTCAGTGATGCAGTTCAGGGCCTTTACTCACAGTTCTTATTATCCAGACCACGTCTGCAGGTAACGGCTGCCCACGTCGTACTGTGCTCACCAGGTGAGGGGCTCAGACAACTCCCAGATAACTTTGGAGCGCTTCACAGGACCCCCTTTGTGTGTCCTTTGTCTGGCCTTTCTTACCAACGCTTCTGTCCGGCTGCCTCGGGCCTCCTCTTGGTAAACTTGGCGCCAGTTTCCCTGACCCTATGTGGTGCCTTCCTAGCGGGTGGAGCAAGGGGCTGCGCCACATAAAATGTCAGAGCCTCCGGTTTCTAGCTGAGGGTCGTTTCCTGCCTCCACTAGTTCGGGGACCGGTCTCCCCCTTTGGCCTGACCCCTCCACGCAGGTGGATTCGGGCGTGCGGTGGCGACTCGCCCGTCCGCACCCCTGGGATCCCTTCATTCCTCGTTCCTGGAGCCTTCTCCGCTCCTCTTCCTTCCTTCTCCCTCTTGCAGGCCTGGGCCTCTGTTACTAGGCCCGCCTCCGGAGCAGAGCTCATGCAGAGCCCCTGCTCCCTGTCACTTCTGCTCAGACTTCTCTGCACTGAACTAAGATGGTGCCCACCTTTTATACTCCCTTCTCAATGCACCCAGGAACTGCTTCCTCCCTGCTCCTGCACTGCAGGGTTCCCCTTCCTCAGTGTTCCCTCCCCCCACTCCAGCCAGGGACAGGGACTGTCGTGCCCATCTCAGGGGCATATTGGTCGCCCTGCCCCACGGCAATGTGGTGTAATACATGCAGGTGTCGGGTCCTGATCCACACTCCATCCTTATCTGAGAGTGAGATATCACACCTCTGGGTGAGGTGCAATACGTCTGTAGCAACCGAGCCCTCGGTGCTACAGTTCCATTTATCTTCAGCCTAGGTGACGTATTGTGATACAGGGCCGTGATTTTGGCTATAAAAGGGTCCCCTAGACCCCTACCCCAAGCTTTTTAAGAGAATCATATATGGCGTGCCAGGAGACTCTATGGAATGCTTTCTCAGCATCCAACGAGAGTATCTACTTACAAATTTTTAACTGCATCTAGCCCAGGAAATACTTTGTGCCTAGTAGCAGTGTCTGCTAGTCAGCGGATTATCCTGGCTGTTAAGCAAGCTACACCACCTGTAGTTTGGACACTTAATTTTTTCAAAGGAAATGCTTCGGGACCACGGGATACTTAGTGAAGAGCATCAGGAGGCACCCCAAGGCATAGGGGCTGGGACTGGCACTAGGATGCCTTGCGGTGGACAGCCGAGCTCGATCCTTATAAAAGCTTTTTAACTGCAGCAGCTTTAGTGGACGCTACTGGAGCTGGAATTACGCGGCTGCTGGCATGAGACTTGCCCTCAAATAGATCCTTGTAAATGGATTTAAAGTGTATTCATTCAATTTAGAGGGACAATTTAAATTAAAAAGCTTAGAGCTGCCTCCACCACAGGGGGGCTCTCTCGACCCACCAGCGGACAGGCACCAGTATTGGGAGAGGGGGGCTGGCCGTCAGGGTTCACCGCGGCTCTGGCACAAACCCGGCGACACGGAGGTGGCACGGGCAGGAGCGGACTGGCCGTCTCGGCTTCTCACTTTTTGGATTTTAGAAGGGCATGACATGCCTATATCTGTGTCTCCCCCTCCTTTTACTCCTCCACCTCTTTTCTTTTCGCATGACTATATGTACTTGTCACTTTTCCATGTGTTAGTTGTGTCTTCTGAGCAGTTTGTCAGCTTTTGGACACCTTTGAAGGTGTTTTCTATGTGTTTCTATGTGTTTTTGTTTGCCTGCCATTGGTTTTAACGGTGTTCGAAGGTGTTCGACGAACAGTTCGACGAACAGTTCGGCGAACACACGGGTGTTCGACGAACCGAACCGAACTCGAACACTACGGGGGTGGCTCAACACTAGTGACAAGGGCCACAGTCTCTGCACCACTTTTCTACAGCCCCTCTCATACCGACCCAAAAGAACCGTCCTCTTAGCAGGAACTTCAGTTTCTTCCAACCGAAGTGCCCCGCTCTGTCATGGTAAGCCCCCAGGACCATAGCTGCATACCGCCTTCGAACCACGACTTGCCAGGTCAGCTCGTGCGTCCGGTGGTTGACAATCCTTCTGCACAGCTTGCCTTCGTAGAGGAACAGCTTGCTCTTCTCTTTCCATAGCTGCTTGGCTTCCTCTGGAGCATCCGGATCCATGCGGGCTTCTTCCTGGGTCAGCAGATCTTTCACTAGGCGGATGGCAGGGTCACTATCTTGGGTCTCGGCCCAGCTGTGGTGAGGTAGGGGATTGATCATCACGGTTGTTAGATCCTCCTCCTTCACGCAGTGGGAGTATTGAGCGGCTCCATACCGGTGAAACGCGGGGAGTTCCACCTCCTCCAGCTCTTCTGGGTCTTCGTCACCTTCAGGTCAGCGTTGGCATTGGTTTTGCCTGCCCGGTACTTGATCACGAAGTCATAGTTGGAGAGACGGGCCATCCACCGCTGTTCCAGGGCACCCAGTCTCGCAATGTCCAGGTGTGTCAACGGGTTGTTGTCCGTGTACACGGTGAACTTTGCGGAGGCCAGGTAATGCTTGAAGCGTTCCGTCACGGCCCACACCACCGCCAAGAATTCTAGCTTGAAGGAGCTGTAACTCTCCGGGTTCCTCTCTGTGGGTCTCAGCTTCCGGCTGGCGTACGCGATCACCCTTTCTCTGCTCTGTTGGTTTTGGGACAGTATGGCTCCTAGTCCCACATTACTGGCATCTGTGTGGAGAATAAAAGGCTGGCCATAGTCAGGGTAGGCCAGGATCTCATCCCCCGTGAGGGCCATCTTCAACTGGCGGAAGGACTCCTCTTCCGGTTTATTCCACTTGAAGGGTGGCTTTTGACTTCGGGACTTAGACTGTCCAATCAGGAGGTCCTGCATAGGAGCTGCCATCTTAGTGAACCCGGGGATGAACCTTCGGTAGTAGCCTACCAACCCGAGGAACTGTCTCACCTCTTTGATGTTCGAGGGGCTTGGCCAGCTCTTGATTGCCGTGACCTTGTCAGGGTCGGGGGCTACTCCTTCCGCACTTACCACGTGCCCTAGGTACTGGACCTTCGGTTTCAGCAGGTGACACTTCGATGTTTCACCTTCAGGCCGTAGCCTGCCAGGGCTTCGAACACCTTGGCCAGGTGCTTTAGATGGTCCTCGTAGGTCTTTGAATAGACGATCACGTTGTCCAGGTAAAGGAGGACCGTCTCGAAGTTTCGGTGCCCTAGACAGCATTCCATCAGCCTCTGGAAGGTCCTTGGTGCGTTGCAGAGCCCGAAGGGCATACAGTTGAACTCACTCAGTCCCATCGGAGTGGTGAAGGCGGTCTTCTCCTTGTCAGCCTCTGCCACAGGAACCTGCCAGTACCCGCTAGTAAGGTCCAAAGTAGAAAAGAAGTTAGCTGATTTTAGTGCGGCTAAAGACTCCTCTATCCTAGGCAGCGGATATGCTTCTTCGTGGGTGATAAAGTTAATTTGTCTATAGTCCACGCACATTCTCATGGTGCCGTCTTTCTTTTTTACCAGAACCAGGGGGGCTGTCCAGGGGCTACAGCTATCTCTAATGACCCCAGCTTCTTTCATTTCCCGCAGCATACCCTTGGTGTTCTGATAATGTGCAGGGGGTACAGGCCTGTGTCTCTCTTTTATTGGTGGGTGGCTCCCCGTGGGGATATGGTGTTCTATCCCTTTTACTCTGCCGAAGTCTAGCGGGTGCTTACTAAAAATTCTCTCGTACTCCTGGACCACCCGGTAGACTCCTTGTTTTTGGTGCAGGGGAGTGGAGTCAGCACCCACATGGAGTTTCTGGCACCAGTCCTCCTTTTGTTTCTGGGAGCCATTACCCTCCGCCTGAGGAGATGGAGGCAAGGGTTCCACCGCCCTGATAGCTTTGTGTTCGACAACAAACAGTTTGGCAAGTGTAGCATACCTGGGTAAGTGAACCTCTCTCTCCCCAATGTTGAGAATGCGAATGGGCACCCTCCCATGGCGGACATCAACCACCCCCCTGGCTGTCAAAATGGTGGGCCTGCTGTCTGAGTACACGGGTTCTACCATGGCTTGGTAGTCTCTACCTCTCAACCCGATTGCAGTCCGACACCAGATCATCATTTCACTTTTGGGAGGCATGGAAAGGGGAATGGGTCACTCAGTCTTACGTTACCGATCTCACCACCAGACAGTTCTACCTGCTGCCGTCTCATCAGGGCTTTTATCTCCTTGTTGAGGACTCTCTGTTGGCTGGAACTAGCATTCACCGCCACCTGTTGTAGAATTACAATTACCTCTGAAAGACAATTTTCAATCACGTTAGTACCCACAGTTATTTTAGGGTGACTTTCACGACGGTCAATGTCCACAATAATTACTCCCTGTGCCGGCAGTTCAACTTTACCAATCTTAATGGTCATCTCCTTGAACCCCATCTGCGGCACGGGTAAGCCATTACTGGCGATGATGCTCAAGTTACTGTCTGGATACCGTGTGATATCAGCATCAGTCCAATACTGCTTAAAAAGTACATAAGGGATAGTGGTTACTTGCGACCCAGTATCCAGCAAGGCGCTCATGGGGATACCGTCCATCACCACGGGTAAAACCAGGTGCCCCCCAACGTACTTATTATGCCAATTGTAAGGGCCTGGTGATCTTATGCCTGGGGGTTGGCCCTCTGCCCCAGGTTGGACCCGTTTAAATTACAGTACCTGGAAATGTGTCCGGGCTGGTTGCATCGACGGCAAATGGGCTGTCCATCCTCTGCGTAGCGGTCTGTAGGCCTCCCTCGGAACGACGGGATCCTCCTCTGTCGACGCCACGGGACATCCTCTGGACTTGAAGCCAGCTCGATGGGTCTTGATGGGTCCACTTGCAACGCCTGGACGGTCCTGGTCAACGCCGCGACGCTCCTGGTCAGCTCCTGGACTTGGTGGTGCAGATCTTTCGACGGGGCTTGGTTCAGGGCCTGTGCATCAGCCCCCACGGGGTCCATAGAGGTGGGCGCCACCTCCTGGTGGTAGGTGAGAGCAGGGCGCTGGGGGTTTATAGCGCCACTTGTTGCGGGTTCACGGAGCACCCTTATGGCCCTGTCCTTGAATTGGGCAAAGGTCAGATCAGGGTTCTGAAAGAACATGAGGCGCAGCTGGGTCCTGTGGGCGCTAGACAGCAGACCTTCTATGAACTGTTCGGTTAGTAGCTTATCCGTATCCTGCACGCTGCCAGGGTCAGCTTGTTGGATGGCCCTCAGGGCTTCCTGCAAATTTAGGGCATAGTCTCTGATGCTGTCCTGTGCCCGCTGCTTACATCCATAGAACCTCATTTTAATTTCAGCGGAGGTACGTGTGTCAAAGGTACCCCTTTACGGTCCTTTTCTCCTCAGTGGGCCATGATTTTACCTCCCTTTGGGCTGCGCCAGTTAACTGCCCTGTTAATATGCTGACCTTCTGTTCCTCTGTCAGGGGGTAGACTTGGAACAAACTGTACAGCCTTTCCTTAAAGTCAGTTAGGGCATGGGGCTCCCCTGAATACTTAGGCAGCCAGGCCGCTCCAAGAATGTAGGGCAGGGAAAAGGGCATCACCGCTGCTGCAGCTGCGTTGGTGGTAGTGGGAGCCTCCGTGTCCGACATCTTCCTCCCCCCTAGTTAAGCGCGGCCTACCTTCCGACGATCCTCTTCTGTAGTCTGCGGCTCCGCTGATGCTGCTCCGGACGAGGACCTTGCTTCGCGTCCTGGTGACGTCAGCGTCGCTCTCTCTCCCTTCCAGGACCTTGCGCAGCGTCAGTGCGTGGGGCGGAGCTTCAGGTCTCGCGCGCTTTCGGCGTCCACGCCCCTCTTCTTCCCGCGCGGCGTCCTGAAGATGGCGTCCGACGGCGGGAAAACGACTTCGGATGGCGGGAAAACAGCTGAAGATGACGGGAACCGACTGAAGATGGCGGGAAACGGCTCCCGATGGCAGGAACCTTCACCACGGCAGGTATGACAGTCTTTTGAAGGCACGCAGTACCTGGTGGTTGCGGGCACGAAATCCTGCCGACTACGCCAAAGCTGACTCGCCCCCTGGGCCGTGGGGCACTCGAATCCGGGCAGTAGGGGAACGATGGGAGTAGTAGTGGCAACCCGGTTCCGTGGCTCAGGGTGGTCAGGCCAGTGGTAGTCCGTTATGTGCTGATGATTATGTCCGACTACGCCACCCGTGGATTGCAGTTATTAGGAACCGCCGCTGCATGCAGACCGCTGGGGCTGATGAGGTGTGCAGCTAGGGTAGTGTGACTCCCCACGGGAAGAGTGCGGCCCCAGGGCAGTATAATGTATGGAGGGAGTGATGGTGGTGAGAGTCCCAGTGCTGATAGTGCTGGAGGAGCAAGGAGCACACAGACAACAGGTTGCAGTCCTGGGTCTTTACTAGAACAGGTAAACTGACCCACAAACAGTCCCGGCTAGGAGGGGACCTGGATGTCTGAGAGCAATGGGGAAATTGGCCCTGGTCAGGGTGAGGGTGTAGGCCTACCGTGCTTTCTGTGCTCCTTCTGGCTATCTCCTCCTTATAGGGTAACAGCCCACGTTTCCGAGCTCTCCGTGTATTCTCGCCTGTATGGCCTGTGACGTGGGTTCCTTTCTGCTCCCAGCCTGGTACGGCTTTGCTGGTCCCTTCTGTTGTGGCAGAGCCTCCAGGCTTCTTAGGCCAAGGAATATACAGTCCCCTGCGGACTGGTTATCTGCTGTAGGATGTGGAATCCTCCCAGCCTCAGACACCAAAGTCTGGTAAATTAAGTCCTCTATCTGCCAAGACAGGCTCACTTCGCCTCTTGTCTCTGGCTTGTGGCTCTCCTCCTGCCACACTTCCTCTTAGGTGCAATACAACTTTCTGTCCCTGCTCTGCTCCGGGACACGTCTCAGTACTGAGACAGGTCATCCAGTTCTCTCTAACCCTGCCCCCAGCACAAGCTTTTATAGGGGCAGCCTGCTCCCCCTACTGGCCTGAGACAGGAGGTACTGCATGCTAATGTTCCCCTGACTAGAGAACCTCCCCCTTGCTCTCAGACACAGCTTTAATATACTTGTGGCATCCAGGTCAGGGTGACACAGACACATTCTGGACATTCTTGCCTATCAGTATGGTTTTGGAGTGTGGGAGGAATCCATTCAAACTCCATGCATTTATTGCCTTTGGTGGGACCCTAGCCCAGGACCTCAATGCTGCAAAGCCACCTGAGTGCCCAAATTCTTAATTGCCCTTTTCATTCTTATGTTGCCATATATCATTCTGTATTCATACCCCTGTACACATAGTCTTGTGGTCTCCTGTGCATGATTCATGTTTTACACCAAAACTTCTGAACAGGATTAAGTGAGCACAATGCACATTGGCTAATAGGAAAATTACCTTGTGCTCGGAGTTCTCAGGGGAATGGAATAAGTCACCGGTCCACGACAAGTGTAATCTGCTCTGACAATAACTAATTGAGTCTCAGTGAAAGTAAAGATCCTGTTTTCTGTGGTTAACTGTTACCTTTAGGAAGTGACCATAAGAAAATAGCACTAATATTGCTGAAAACTTCACAAAGTATACAGAAAATGGAAAGATAATCAAGAATAAATAACAAGTTCATCAAGGCATTGCTCAGGTGTGATTTTGTCCTATTTTTCTACACAAACACTTCAGTATGTTACTCACCTGTCTAGGCTCCAGCGCCGGGCTTGGCTCCCTTCTCCCATGGCCAGCTCCCACTGAAGTCATTATCCAAGGCAAATTAGGACAATCTCCGGCACCTATGCACTGCCTGATTATGATGTAGTTAAGCACTCTGCTACCATATATCTGGAGTTAAGTCTCATTTATCACTTGATTCTGCTCAAGTCTGGTGTCTGATTATCAGTTTAGCTGCTACAGACTAATAACCTGCAGCCATCTATTATTATCAAGCTCAGTCCTGCTACTTTTGATGTTGTTCACACCTTCAACTCTGCTGCAACAAGGTACCTGATACTGAACTGGTCTCCCTTATCCATCTGCAGTCACATCTTCAACTCTGCTGTGTCAAATATCTGATAACCAACTCATCTCAGCTATCCTGGTGCTGCCGCATCTTCAACCCTGCTGTGGCTTGTTAGCGAATAACAAATTTGTCTCAATTAACCTGGTGCAGTCACATCTTCAACTGTGCTCTGTCAAGTTCCTGATAACCAATTCATCTTAGCTATCCTGGTGCTGCCACATCTTCTTTTCTGCTGTCCCAGTGCAGTCCGCACATTTGGTTCAGCTACATTTTGTGCTTCCTGTTTTGCTTATCTATCTGCCTTACAGCAAAACCGGCTCTGCTGCATTATTGCCTCACTCTACCCATGGCTTATTTTATCAATGATTCAACTAAGTGGGTGACTACTTGAACACATGGATGCTGGAACGTTGGCCAGTCTGGCAGTCATTTTTACTTAGAGTCTTTCCAGTCTGCTTGTTAGAATGGATATTGACGTACTCAACCAGTTTTTATGAACTTTGCTTTCAAGCAAGGGGCCAGTCTAACATTGCGATTCTTATCTACACAGTTCTGCCCCGGTTCGGTGCGGCAGTGAATAGCTGAGTATCTGGACCCAGCTGTGATCATTGGAGGAAGCAGCTGGTAAGGTACAAATGTTTCCTGACTTGCTCTTGAACAGCTTTAGAAAAAAAAGTTTGATATATTCTACTAAGAGATATTTATGCTATATGTGTCTGTATGTGGCCATCCAGTGGCAGTGATGTGAATTGCAGATGGTGGATGATTTTACTTGTATGTCATGATATTAGTTACATGTCAGAGCTAGATGTAGTAATGCTGGAACCACCAGAGCTTGATGTAGCAGTGCTATAAACAGGGAATAGGCGGAGTTGTACAGCTGAGCTGTATGCAGCTATGCTGAAACTATGGAATAGCAGAGCTGTGCAGCGATGAAGCAGAGTTAAGACAGAGGATGTAGGACAAAGCATCTTGGAAGGTGAGCAATAATATTAAGCAGGATTGTAGTTTGAGGAATATGTGCTCCAGATCCTGGGAGACCAAGGGTGCACAAACTAGACACTCTACTATGGGAGAAAACCATTTTGTAGGATTCCATTCAAATGAAATTTCCAAAATTTTGATGAAATTCGTAAAGAATTATATTTTTGCTGCAATATGATTTGCTCATCTCTAGTTAAAGGGGTTGTTAAGTGAACATAAGTTATCATCTATCTGTGACGCCCTGCTGCGCTTGGTATCACAGATCCTAGAAGGGTGTATTGATGGATTCCTCCACAAGAGGCCCCCATAACCATTCACTTATCTCCACCTTCCACCTCAGACCACCAGAGGGAGCCCGTTATGGATAGATAAATAGGGAAGGTGGAGCCAGGCAGCAGTTAGTCTGTTGTGAGTCATTCAGAGTCTAGTTCAGTCTGGTTTAGCAGTGAGTCCAGTACAGTCTGAGAAGAGTTACCTCAGACGACAAAAGCCTGTTCCAGCTCCTGCAATTGCTATCCTGCAGTTGAGCTTATCCAGATCAAGACTCCGTGTAGCTCAGAGAGGTGAGCTTTAGGTGTGCCGGCGCCATAAGATCAGTGAAGCGCGGCAAGCTGGCTTTAGTGTGAGTAGCCTAGTGAGGGCCCGAGCAGGCCGAAGGCTAGTGGAGAGTTAGTACGTAAGGGGCAGAGGAGCTTAACAGGCTCACCCCGAAGAATTTACCGGACACCGGGTCCGAAGCTTACCGGGATCTCCACGACCCAGTAAGATATAACCGGAATCCCTGGAGAACTACAAGTCCCAGGATCGCTAAAGTGCTGATACGTAACAGAGCCAGGAGACACATAGGCCCGCAGCTAAGGTGCGTGTACTCCAAGAAAAGGCCCTACCACAAGGTCAGCCAGCGCAGGACAGAGACAAAGTTAGGCCTAGCTCCAGGCAGGTCAGAAACTTACTACGCAGAGGCAAGAGACAGGAGGCCCAAAACCCGCTCATTGGGGAGGATCCTGACATGCACCCTTCACCCTACAGTGCTCCGGGACGTGCCTGAATTTCCATCAGTAAAAGGTACTGAAGTGACTGTCGTGTCTGTCCCTGTTCTTGCTCTGACCTGGCTGGGTCTCGCCTGTCCTGCATCCCCCTCCATACACTGCCCTGAGGCCTAGCTCCACCTGTGGGGAGCCATACCATCGAGCTGCCTTATCACCGGCCTCAGTGGACTGCCGCAGCGCTGGTGATCCTCACCAGAAGCCACTGGTAGCGTCACAAACTCTTTTATAACCTTAACAAAATTCCCACCCTTTTTAAGGAGAGACCCCAGGGTATGGGCCCGGGAGTCGACCACCGCGACATCCTTAAGGCTAAAAGCCCGGGTACCGAGTCATCCCCCATCCCCTGGGCTAGTCATATCCTTTAAATATCTTAGGGTATGTGCACACAGTGCGGATTTGCTGTGGTTTTGACGCTGCAGAATTTCTGCACCATTTCCGCACCTAATATGCAAATTAGGTTATTTGCGGTTTTTGGTGTGGTTTTTACATGCGGTTTCACCACATGCGGTTTTTGATGTGGTTTTTATGCATGCGTTTTTCATGTCTTCATGTTGAAATTAGAGAATAGGTTTTTTTATAAACAAACTTTATTGATCATCATGTAGCGTTTTTGTGTGGGGTTTTTACGCATGCGGATTGTACTCATCTAATGCAAGTCTACGGGGAAAATCCGCATGCGTTTCCAAAAGAGAAATAGACATGCTGCAGATCTGAAAAATCCACCTCATGTCAGTTTCCGCAGATGATCCACAGGTGCACAAAAACACATAGTGGGCATGAGATTTCTAGAAATCCCATCCACTATGCTGAAACATCTTGCCGCAGCAGAAACGCAGCGTCAAAACCGCAGCAAATCCGCACCATGTGCACATACCCTTATAGATCGGTCTGGTTCTGACTCACATCGATGGGAAGGACTGGGCACTTTTATCCCCACTATGGGGCCGCTGACCTCTGTACTTGACTTTTTCTGTCAGCCCTCTTAGGAAATAAATGGAGCGGCGGTCGGGCATGTGCACTGCTGCACCATTGCAAATGGGGATAAAAGTGCTCCATTCTTCCGATCGGTGCAGGTCCCAGCAGTGGATAAGTGATAACTAGTGTTGAGCGATACCTTCCGATATCAGGAAATATCGTATCGGATTGGATCGGACCGATACCCAAAAAGTATCGGATATCGCCGATTCCGATACCGGAAACCAATGCAAGTCAATGGGACACAAATATCGGAATGAAAATAAACCCTTTCTTTCCTTGTAGGTTAATTCTACATGAAGGAAAACAACTAAGAATAATGTAGAATGTATTACGCGAAAAGCCGGCAATTCATCAGCGGCATACACCGGTACCCGACAATTTACAACAGAAAGAATAGAGCTTCACACATAGATTAGATAGATAGAAACATGTCAGTCACATATATAAGAAGTACAGTGATAGTGTTGCTTACTGTACTTGTCATTTAGTGTAAAGGATTTATTTAAAAATATAACAGTGTTTTCATGCACCGTCTCTTTAATAAAGCCGGCCGGCAATTCAGCATCTGTACCCGACAATTTAGAATAGAAGGAATAGAGAATCACACATAGATTAGATAGATAGAAACATGTCAGTCACATATATATGAAGTACAGTGATAGTGTTGATTACTGTACTTGTCATTTAGTGTTAAAATAAAGGATTTATTTAAAAAAAAATTGGCGTGGGGTTCCCCTTAATTTTAGTCTCTAGCGGAGGTTAAGCAGACAGCTGGTGCAGATGTTTGAAGCCTGGGAAGGGGGTAATACCCACGGAGCTTCCCAGGCTACTAATATCGGCCCCAAGCTGAATACCTAGCCTTTACTAGCTATTAAAATGGGGGACCCCCTCAAAAAAATGACGTGGAGTCCCCCCTAATTTAATAGCTAGCAAAGGCTAGGCAGACAGCTGGGGGCTGATATTAATAGCCCAGGAAGGGTGCCATGAATATTGGCCCCCACCCAGGCTAGAAACACCAGCCGTCAGCCGCCCCAGAAATGGCGCATCCATAGAATGCGCCAATTCTGGCACTTAGCCTCGCTCTTCCCACTGCCCTGTAGCGGTGGCAGTGGGGTAATAGGGTTGGGGTTGATGTCAGCTTATATTGCCAGCTGACATCAAGCCCAGGTTAGTAATGGAGAGGCGTCTATAGGACACCCCCATTACTAACCCCATAGTCAAAGTTAAAAAAAAAACACAAACACCCAGAATAAAGTCCTTTAATTGAAATAAACACACAATTCTTTATTGTTCTAAATTAAACTCTACTTACCATCACGCCCATTCCAGCTGAAGCCAACGATCTCCTGCAATAAAAGAAAAATAATAAAGCAACCTCATCCTTACCTTTCCATGGTTCCCAGGACAGCTTCAGCTCTGCTACATCGAGATGACAGGCTGGACCACAGCAGAACGCTGCCATCCAGCCTGTCATCCCACGGACACTGAGAAGCGCAGGCATGCTTGCGCTCCTCAGTGTCTCTCTGTGATGGCATCCAGATGAGCCGAGTTCATGTCCAATGAACTCAGCTCACCTCATGCACGTCACTGACAGCGTGGGAAAATTCTCCTGCACTCAGCGCTTCAGCGTGAGAATTTTCCCACGCTGTCAGTGACGTGCATGAGGTGAGCCGAGTTCATTGGACATGACCTCGGCTCATCTTTATGCCGTCACAGAGAGACACTGAGGAGCGTAAGCAAGCCTGCGCTTCTCAGTGTCTGCGGGATGACAGGCTGGATGGCAGCGTTCTGCTGCGGTCCAGCCTGTCATCTCGATGTAGCAGAGCTGAAGCTGTCCTGGGAACAATGGAAATGTAAGGATGAGGTTGCTTTATTATTTTTCTTTTATTGCAGGAGATCGTTGGCTTCAGCTGGAATGGGCGTGATGGTAAGTAGAGTTTAATTTAGAACAATAAAGAATTGTGTGTTTATTTCAATTAAAGGACTTTATTCTGGGTGTTGTGTTTTTTTTAAATACTTTACTAGAAATTCATGGTGGTCATGTCTAATATTGGCGTGACCCCATGAATTTCGGGCTTAGGGCCAGCTGATAATGCCAAGCTGGCCTTAACCCCTTTATTACCCAGTGAACTACCGCACCAGGGCCCTGGATGAGTTGGGTACAGCGCCAGAAGATGGCGCTTCTATGAACGCGCCATTTTCCGGGGCGGCTGCGGACTGCAATTTGCACCGGGGGGGGCCCAGAAAGCTTGGGCCTCCCTGCGCTGCAGATTCCATCCCCCAGCTGCCTAGTTGTACCTGGCTGGACACAAAAATAGGGCGAAGCCCCACGTATTTTTTTTTTAAATTATTTCATGAAATTCATGAAATAATTAAGAAAAAAAGGGCTTCCCTATATTGTTGTGTCCAACCAGGTACAAATAGGCAGCTGGTGGCTGGAGGCAGCCCGTTCCTGCCTGCTGTACCTGGATGGACACAAATATAGTGCAAAGCCCCACGTCAATTTTTTTTTAATTATTTCATGAATTTCATGAAATAATAAAAAAAAAAATACGTGGGGCTTCTCCCTATTTGTGTGTCCAGCCAGGTACAACTAGGCAGCTGGGGGATGGAATCTGCAGCGCAGGGAGGCCCAAGCTTTCTGCCCCCCCCGGTGCAAATTGCAGTCCGCAGCCGCCCCGGAAAATGGCGCGTTCATAGAAGCTGGATGCTGTACCTGGCTGGCATACAAAAATATGGCAAAGCCCACGTCAAAATTTTTGGGAAAAATTAATTAAAAAATAAATAATAATTTAGGGACTGCATCTTTATTAACTCCTCAAATGTCATTTAGTGTTAAAATAAAGGATTTATTTAAAAAAAAATTGGCGTGGGATCTCCCATAATTTTAGGCTCTAGCGGAGGTTAAGCAGACGGCTGGGGCAGATGTTTGAAGCCTGGGAAGGGGGTAATACCCACGGAGCTTCCCAGGCTACTAATATCAGCCCCCAGCTGAATACCTAGCCTTTACTAGCTATTAAAATGGGGGACCCCCCCAAAAAAATGACGTGGGGTCCCCCCTATTTAATAGCTAGCAAAGGCTAGGCAGACAGCTGGGGGCTGATATTAATAGCCCAGGAAGGGTGCCATGAATATTGGCCCCCTCCCAGGCTAGAAACACCAGCCGTCAGCCGCCCCAGAAATGGCGCATCCATAGGATGCGCCAATTCTGGCACTTAGCCTCGCTCTTCCACGCTGCCCTGGTGCGGTGGCAAGGGGTAATAGGGTTGGGGTTCATGTCAGCGCCAGCTGCCATGAAGCCCAGGTTAGTAATGATGGGCGTCTATAAGACACCCCCATTACTAACCTACAAAGTGTTAAAAAGAAAAAACACACTACACCCAGAAAGAAATAATTTATTTGAAATAAAACACACCATTTTATTTAATTCTTAGTTTACTAAAAAAAAATAGTTACCTGTCCACGTTCCTGCGCTGATCTCCCATGCACAGCTGTCACATCTGGAGATGGTGACAGCTGTGCATGGCTGCTGTAAGCTCACGCTGCCGGGAACACGTCCGCTCCCGGCAGCGGGAGCCACTGACTGAGGTCACCGGAGTGCATTCAGGCAGCGCAGCTCCGGAGACCTCCTTTACGGCACTGCTATACCGTGGGAATTTCTCACGATACAGCAGGGCCGTAAAGGAGCTGACCGGAGCAGCGCTGCCTGAACTCCGGCGAACCCGCTTATGCAGTGACGGGGCTGCTTTACGGCCCCGTCATTCTAGCGGCGGCAGCGGTTCAGAGCGGTCACATTCTATGTGGCTGCTCTGAACTGGAGATCATCGTGGGACACTCGTGGACTACTACGGAGGGGTAAGGATAAGGTTGTGGTTTATTATTTTATATTTTATTACAGGAGATCGATGGCTTCGGGGAATTAGGTGTCTAGGTGAGTATAGGTGTAGTTTTTTATTTTTTACTTTATTTTAGGTGGCGATCGGCGGGGACAGGTAATGTATGAACTAATTTATTGTAGGTAACCACTGGCCACCAATGACATGTATTTAACATTTATTGGGGACACAGTAGGGCAATTTAAATAGCAGGATCAGGCTGATGGGAACTACTGCTCCCATCGAGCTGATCCTGCTGGCACGAGTGGACGGGGGACAGACATAGGCCGATGGGAGTAGTAGTGTCACATCGGCCTATGTCTGCCTGCACGCACACACCGCAGACATTGCACAGACACCGCACACACTCGCAGACATCGCACAGACACCGCACACACCCGCAGACATCGCACACACTCGCAGACATCGCACAGACACCACACACACTCGCAGACATCGCACAGACACCGCAGACATCGCACAGACACCGCGCACACCCGCACACATCGCACAGACACCGCACAGACCCGCAGACATCGCACAGACCCGCAGACATCGCACAGACACCGCACAGACACCGCGCACACCCGCACACATCGCACAGACACCGCACACACCCGCAGACATCGCACACACCCGCAGACATCGCACAGACACCCCGCACACACTCGCACACACACCCACACACACCAATCATGACGGGCTGATCGTCTGGGAGGTGAGGCTGACCTGTGCGGCCATGGGAAAGTTCATGTGAGTTCATGCAATGCAGTCAAGCATGAACTCACGTGAACCCTCTGAGGGCACCGCGGCTACTTCAAATGAACAGCTGATCGGCATCACATGATACCTCAGCTGTTCATTTGAAATAACCGGCGGGAAAGCGCAGCACAGAACGGGAAAGCCGGCGGTGAAGTCTTTTCACTGCCGGCTTCACCGCCCGGGTCCTTCGCTCCCCGCTCCTT
The DNA here is from genome assembly GCF_046119375.1 of Phyllobates terribilis. Taxonomy (NCBI): domain Eukaryota; kingdom Metazoa; phylum Chordata; class Amphibia; order Anura; family Dendrobatidae; genus Phyllobates; species Phyllobates terribilis. The sequence goes on from NW_027362764.1 coordinate 50,170,417, forward strand.
GGTGCTGCGCTCCCCGCCCGGTCCTAACTTATGATCGGGATGGGAGGTGGCGAGGGGAGCGGAGGATCGGGGTGGGAGGCTGCGGGGAAGCAGTATGGGGCTGTGTGATTGTTTAAAAGCCGGCGGCTTTTTACCGCCCGCCGGCTTTTAAACGATCAGGAGAATTCTCCCACGCTGGGATGGCATTCTGATGACAGGCTGGATCTCAGCTGAGCGCTGCCATCCAGCTTGTCATCCTTCAGAGACACTGCAGAGCGCAGGCATTATGGGAACTTCCGATTCCGGTATTCGATATTGTAAAAGTATCGGAATTAAGTATCGGAATTCCGATACCGCGAATATCGGCCGATACCCGATATTTCAGTATCGGAATGCTCAACACTAGTGATAACTTATCTTCATTGGACAATCCCTTTAAGGGTCATGTTATCACTTATTGAAATAAAAGTTTGAGCTTCATTTACCAGACGGAGGGAATTCCATATTACATAGTCCATGTCGCTGAGCTAAAATTAGATTGTAAACCTTATCTAATATTGATGGATCTCCCACATCTTGTTCCCGTTTGATATTCTAATGTGGATTCCTTTAAGGGCTATAAATGGTGAAGTATCAAAGGGGAGACAGCGGGGGGTTTATTAATTTCTAAGCGTCCGGGACGTCCAGCGCTATGATGACGGCATGACTTTATGGAAGGATTCCATTTCATCTCCTACCACGGCTACTAATTACCATCGCAGGGTGTAATCCACGGAGCAGACACCACATACCTGCTGATCCTTCCCACTAATGCACCGCGAGTCAGGGAAGACGGATGGATCATGGGGGCAGATCAATGACCTGGCACGTGAATTACGGCTAACGAAGCTAATTAGATAAAACAAATCCCAGGTCTTCATATCACGGCAAATGTTAATCACTGAATCATTCCGATAACTTGTCTGAGGAATCCTATCAGAGCTGAACCGTCGCTTCACTCCCAGGGTATAGGACTAGTGGGATACACTAGTATACACCAGTATATACCAGTGATGCAGTCTGTGGTGGGCAGAATGTCCCCTGTAAAAGATGTTAGATCAATGGTGTTCTAGTTTGCTGTAAATCAAGTGTAACCATTAAGGTTGGAATATTGTGGGGGCGATAAAAGCCGAACCTTTCCGGGCTGTAAATAATACACAGTGAGCGCTAACATCCTGCAGATGTAATAAGATAATAGTCATGGACGCTCATCAGTACAGATCAGCTTTACTACCGGCCTTATGGCTCCGTGCAGATCACACAAAGCCTATGTAACGCTGGGGCTGTCTATAGTAATGTATAGAAGTCAAAGCCTCCCTCATGCCAGCCGCTCAGTTTATACCGGCATGGTCCATATGACTATTTACAATAAGATGTATAATGATACCAGCTGTACATATACAATTATATAGAGAAGATACCCAGGTTATACCAGCTGTACATATACAATTATATAGAGAAGATGCCCAGGTTATACCAGCTGTACATATATAATTATATAGAGAAGATACCCAGGTTATACCAGCTGTACATATACAATTATATAGAGAAGATACCCAGGTTATACCAGCTGTACATATACAATTATATAGAGAAGATACCCAGGTTATACCAGCTGTACATATACAATTATATAGAGAAGATACCCAGGTTATACCAGCTATACATATACGATTATATAGAGAAGATACCCAGGTTATACCAGCTGTACATATACAATTATATAGAGAAGATGCCCAGGTTATACCAGCTATACATATACAATTATATAGAGAAGATGCCCAGGTTATACCAGCTGTACATATACAATTATATAGAGAAGATACCCAGGTTATACCAGCTGTACATATACAATTATATAGAGAAGATGCCCAGGTTATACCAGCTATACATATACAATTATATAGAGAAGATGCCCAGGTTATACCAGCTATACATATATAATTATATAGAGAAGATACCCAGGTTATACCAGCTGTACATATACAATTATATAGAGAAGATGCCCAGGTTATACCAGCTATACATATACAATTATATAGAGAAGATGCCCAGGTTATACCAGCTATACATATATAATTATATAGAGAAGATACCCAGGTTATACCAGCTGTACATATACAATTATATAGAGAAGATACCCAGGTTATACCAGCTGTACATATACAATTATATAGAGAAGATACCCAGGTTATAAAAGCTATACATATATAATTATATAGAGAAGATACCCAGGTTATACCAGCTGTACATATACAATTATATAGAGAAGATGCCCAGGTTATACCAGCTATACATATATAATTATATAGAGAAGATACCCAGGTTATACCAGCTGTACATATACAATTATATAGAGAAGATACCCAGGTTATACCAGCTGTACATATACAATTATATAGAGAAGATACCCAGGTTATACCAGCTGTACATATACAATTATATAGAGAAGATACCCAGGTTATACCAGCTGTACATATATAATTATATAGAGAAGATACCCAGGTTATACTAGCTGTACATATACAATTATATAGAGAAGATACCCAGGTTATACCAGCTGTACATATACAATTATATAGAGAAGATGCCCAGGTTATACCAGCTATACATATACAATTATATAGAGAAGATACCCAGGTTATACCAGCTGTACATATACAATTATATAGAGAAGATACCCAGGTTATACCAGCTGTACATATATAATTATATAGAGAAGATACCCAGGTTATACTAGCTGTACATATACAATTATATAGAGAAGATACCCAGGTTATACCAGCTGTACATATACAATTATATAGAGAAGATACCCAGGTTATACCAGCTATACATATATAATTATATAGAGAAGATACCCAGGTTATACCAGCTGTACATATACAATTATATAGAGAAGATGCCCAGGTTATACCAGCTATACATATATAATTATATAGAGAAGATACCCAGGTTATACCAGCTGTACATATACAATTATATAGAGAAGATACCCAGGTTATACCAGCTGTACATATACAATTATATAGAGAAGATACCCAGGTTATACCAGCTGTACATATACAATTATATAGAGAAGATACCCAGGTTATACCAGCTGTACATATATAATTATATAGAAAAGATACCCAGGTTATACTAGCTGTACATATACAATTATATAGAGAAGATACCCAGGTTATACCAGCTGTACATATACAATTATATAGAGAAGATGCCCAGGTTATACCAGCTATACATATACAATTATATAGAGAAGATGCCCAGGTTATACCAGCTATACATATATAATTATATAGAGAAGATACCCAGGTTATACCAGCTGTACATATACAATTATATAGAGAAGATACCCAGGTTATACCAGCTGTACATATACAATTATATAGAGAAGATACCCAGGTTATACCAGCTATACATATATAATTATATAGAGAAGATACCCAGGTTATACCAGCTGTACATATACAATTATATAGAGAAGATGCCCAGGTTATACCAGCTATACATATATAATTATATAGAGAAGATACCCAGGTTATACCAGCTGTACATATACAATTATATAGAGAAGATACCCAGGTTATACCAGCTGTACATATACAATTATATAGAGAAGATACCCAGGTTATACCAGCTGTACATATACAATTATATAGAGAAGATACCCAGGTTATACCAGCTGTACATATATAATTATATAGAGAAGATACCCAGGTTATACTAGCTGTACATATACAATTATATAGAGAAGATACCCAGGTTATACCAGCTGTACATATACAACTATATAGAGAAGATACCCAGGTTATACCAGCTGTACATATACGATTATATAGGGAAGATACCGAGGTTATACCAGCTGTACATATACAATTATATAGAGAAGATACCCAGGTTATACCAGCTGTACATATACAACTATATAGAGAAGATACCCAGGTTATACCAGTTGTACATATATAATTATATAGAGAAGATACCCAGGTTATATCAGCTGTACATATATAATTATATATAGGAGATGCCCAGGTTATACCAGCTGTACATATATAATTATATACAGGAGATGCCCAGGTTATACCAGCTGTACATATATAATTATAAACAGGAGATGCCCATATTATATCAGCGTACATATATAATTATATACAGTAGATGCCCAGTTTATACCAGCTGTACATATATAATTATATACAGGAGATACCCAGGTTATATCAGCTGTACATATATAATTATATACAGGAGATGCCCAGGTTATACCAGCTGTACATATATAATTATATACAGGAGATACCCAGGTTATATCAGCTGTACATATATAATTATATACAGGAGATGCCCAGGTTATACCAGCTGTACATATATAATTATATAGAGAAGATACCCAGGTTATACCAGCTGTACATATACAATTATATAGAGAAGATAACCCAGGTTATACCAGCTGTACATATACAACTATATAGAGAAGATACCCAGGTTATACCAGCTGTACATATACGATTATATAGGGAAGATACCCAGGTTATACCAGCTGTACATATATAAGTATATACAGGAGATGCGCAGGTTATACCAGCTGTACATATATAATTATATATAGGAGATGCCCAGGTTATACCAGCTGTACATATATAATTATATACAGAAGATGCCCAGGTTATATCAGCTGTACATATATAATTATATACAGTAGATGCCCAGGTTATATCAGCTGTACATATATAATTATATACAGGAGATGCCCAGGTTATACCAGCTGTACATATATAATTATATAGAGAAGATACCCAGGTTATATCAGCTGTACATATATAATTATATATAGGAGATGCCCAGGTTATACCAGCTGTACATATATAATTATATACAGGAGATGCACAGGTTATACCAGCTGTACATATATAATTATAAACAGGAGATGCCCAGATTATATCAGCTGTACATATATAATTATATACAGTAGATGCCCAGTTTATACCAGCTGTACATATATAATTATATACAGGAGATACCCAGGTTATATCAGCTGTACATATATAATTATATACAGTAGATGCCCAGGTTATACCAGCTGTACATATATAATTATATACAGGAGATGCCCAGGTTATACCAGCTGTACATATATAATTATATACAGGAGATACCCAGGTTATATCAGCTGTACATATATAATTATAAACAGTAGATGCCCAGGTTATACCAGCTGTACATATATAATTATATACAGGAGATACCCAGGTTATATCAGCTGTACATATATAATTATATACAGGAGATACCCAGGTTATATCAGCTGTACATATATAATTATATACAGGAGATGCCCAGGTTATACCAGCTGTACATATAATTATATACAGGAGATGCCCAGGTTATATCAGCTGTACATATGTAATTATATAGAGAAGATACCCAGATTATACCAGCTGTACATATATAATTATATACAGGAGAAGCCCAAGTTATACCAGCTGTACATATATATAATTATATACAGGAGATGCCCAGGTTATACCAGCTGTACATATGTAATTATATAGAGAAGATACCCAGGTTATACCAGCTGTACATATACTATCCCCAGCTTATACCAGCTGTACTAATATAATTATATACAGGAGATGCCTAGGTTATACCAGCTGTACATATGTGGCACCCCAGGGGTCTGGTTGCCACAGTAATAGAAATATTATGTCTGAGAGCAAGTGGGAGGTTTCTCTGGTCAGGAGCCCTAAGCATGCAACACTGCCCGCCCAGACCTGGGAGGGGAGGAATCTGCCCTTATAAACTGGGTCTGGGGCGGGATTAGTGAATGAAGTCCCAGACAGAGACGCAGTCTGGTCTGGAGGACAGCAGACACAGGGAAAGCAAGAACTAGGAGCTCTGTAGGAGCAGGAGCGAGTGCCAGAGGCTGGAAGCTAGATAGCTCGCCTTGGCTGAAGACACTAAACCCGGACATGGAGTCCGAGGCTGTGGGGACATCCAGGTCCAGCAGCAGAATCCAACCGGCAGGGGATTCCAGATCCTCTGGCCATAGAAGCCCGGAGGCACGGTCACAAGCCAGGGACCAGCACTGCCATCGTGAAGCGGAGGCTAACGGAAGGCCCCAAGTCAACGGCCATACGGGTGAGCACCACACGGTATGCTCAGGGATGTGGGCTACTTCTACCCGCATAGAGCAAGGTAGCCAGGAAAGAGTGCAGATAGTCGGGGAGGCCTACAACTCCACCTGACCAGGGGGAGATCCTGCTTGCTCACAGACTGACCAGGCCTCTACTGCTAACCAGTACTCCCGGGAGGGTCTGCGTTATACCATCAGTAAAGACCCTGAACTGCACCACACGTCTCTGTGTTTCATCGCCGCACCAGCACCATCAGTACTGGAACGCTCACACCATCACTCTCATCATCCACACTAGCTGCCCTGAGGCAATACTTCTCCCGTGGGGAGTCATCCCATACTTGGCTGCGCACACAACATCAGCCTCAGCGGTCTGCAGCGCAGCGGCGGTCCCCACTGACCGCAATCCACGGGTGGCGTAGTCGGACATTTGTTATTACCTAAGACTGCCACTGGTTTGACCGCCCTGGGCACGGACCGGGTCACAGCCACAGAGAATTACAACCCCCAGCGATCCGGCTCCGGGTATCCCCTGCACAGCACAGGCCCAGGGGATGCGTCACATATATACTGTAATTATATAGAGAAGATACCCAGGAGATGCCTAGGTTATATGAGCTGTACATATGCAATTCTATACAGGAGATCTCCAGGTTATACCAGCTGTACATACAGGTGCTTCTCACTAAATTAGAATATCATAAAAAAGTTAATTTATTTCAGTTCTTCAATACGAAAAGTGAGACTCCTATATTATATAGAGTCATTACACACAGAGGGATCTATTATATAGAGTCATTACACACAGAGGGATCTATTATATAGAGTCATTACACACAGAGGGATCTATTACATAGAGTCATTACACACAGATGGATCTATTATATAGAGTCATTACACACAGAGGGATCTATTATATAGAGTCATTACACACAGAGGGATCTATTATATAGAGTCATTACACACAGAGGGATCTATTATATAGAGTCATTACACACAGAGGGATCTATTATATAGAGTCATTACACACAGAGGGATCTATTATATAGAGTCATTACACACAGAGGGATCTATTATATAGAGTCATTACACACAGAGTGATCTATTATATAGAGTCATTACACACAGAGGGATCTATTATATAGAGTCATTACACACAGAGGGATCTATTATATAGAGTCATTACACACAGAGGGATCTATTATATAGAGTCATTACACACAGAGGGATCTATTATATAGAGTCATTACACACAGAGGGATCTATTATATAGAGTCATTACACACAGAGTGATCTATTATATAGAGTCATTACACACAGAGGGATCTATTATATAGAGTCATTACACACAGAGGGATCTATTATATAGAGTCATTACACACAGAGGGATCTATTATATAGAGTCATTACACACAGAGGGATCTATTATATAGAGTCATTACACACAGAGGGATCTATTATATAGAGTCATTACACACAGAGGGATCTATTATATAGAGTCATTACACACAGAGTGATCTATTATATAGAGTCATTACACACAGAGTGATCTATTATATAGAGTCATTACACACAGAGTGATCTATTATATAGAGTCATTACACGCAGAGGGATCTATTATATAGAGTCATTACACGCAGTGGGATCTATTATATAGAGTCATTACACACAGAGGGATCTATTATATAGAGTCATTACACACAGAGGGATCTATTATATAGAGTCATTACACACAGAGGGATCTATTATATAGAGTCATTACACACAGAGGGATCTATTATATAGAGTCATCACACACAGAGTGATCTATTATATAGAGGCATTACACACAGAGGGATCTATTATATAGAGTCATTACAAACAGAGGGATCTATTATATAGAGTCATTACACACAGAGGGATCTATTTCAAGTGTTTATTTCTGTTAATGTTGATGATTATGGCTTACAGCCAATGAAAACACAAAAGTCATTATCTCAGTAAATTAGAATACTTCATAACAACAGCTTGAAAAATATTTTTAAAATCCAAAATGTTGTCCTACTGAAATGTCTGTTCAGTAAATGCCCTCAATACTTGGTCGGGGCTCCTTTTGCATCAATTACTGCATCAATGCGGCAATGTGGCATGGAGGCGATCAGCCTGTGGCGCTGCTGAGGAGTTATGGAAGCCCAGGTGGCTTTGATAGCCGCCTTCAGCTCGTTTGCATTGTTGGGTCTGGGGTCGCTCATCTTCCTCTTGACAATACCCCATAGATTCCCTCTATATATAATATAGGAGTTTCACTTTTTGTATTGAAGAACTGAAATAAATTAACTTTTTGATGATATTCTAATTTAGTGAGAAGCACCTCTATATAATTATATAGAGGAGATGCCCAGGTTATACCAGCTGTACATATATTATTATATTTAAAAGATACCCAGGTTATACCAGCTGTACATACAGTATATCACAAAAGTGAGTACACCTCTCACATTTTTGTAAATATTTTATTATGTCTTTTCATGGGCAACACTGAAGATCTGACACTTTCACACCATGTAAAGTAGTCAGTGCACAGCTTGTATAACAGTGTGAATTTGGTGTGCACTCTAAATAAATCAACACACAGCCATAAATGTCTAAACCGCTGGCAACAAAAGTGAGTACACCCCTAAGTGAAAATGGCCAAATTGTGTCCATAGTGTCAAAATTTTGTGTGGCCACCATTAATTTCAAGCACTGACTTTACTCTATTGGGCTTGGAGTCTTGGAGTTCACTAGAGCTTCACCCATGACCACTGGAATCCTCTTCCCTCCTCCATGATGACATCACAGAACTGGTGGATGTTAGAGACCTTGCGCTTCTCCACCGTCTCCCCTGAATGCAGCAGCCAGGATCATATTCCTCAACAGCCACTACACCGATACCTCTACCATGTGCCAGTCGTTGCACTAGTTGCCCATCCGATACAGAGTTCAATATAAACTTATCACTCTTACCCACAAAGCTCTCCACGGTTTAACACCTCCATACATCTCCTCCCTCGTCTCAGTCTACCACCCGACTCGTGCCCTCCGTTCTGCTAACGCTCCGAACCTCCCACTCTCGTTTCCAAGAATTCCCTTGTGCTGCACCAATTCTCTGGAATGCACTACCCAGGACAATTTGATTAATTCACAATACCCACAGTTTTAAGCGTAGCCTAAAAACACATTTAATTAGACTGGCCTATCACCTCACTTATCTAATATCCCCATTTGGCCCGTATTATTATTATTATTAGGCTGAGTGCACACGATGCGGTTTTAATGCGATTCCGTGGCGCTTAGTTAGACGTCTGCCATGTAAACCAATGATAATCCGCATGTGCTGTGCATATGAAGTAGCACTCTGCAATGCTGAGTATGTAAATATGAAGTATGAAATATGAATAGCATTACTGCTGTAGAAAATAGAAATAAATGAAAAATTTTATGCCACTGGTGGTTTTAATTGCAGCAGGATCTTACTTTCCCACATACACTGCTCAAAAAAATAAAGGGTACACTGAAATAACACATCCTAGATCTGAATGAATGAAATATTCTCATTGAATACTTTCTTCTGTACAAAGTTGAATGTGCTGACACAAAAATCATCAATGGAAATCAAATTTATTATATGGAGGCCTGGATTTGGAGTCACCCCCAAAATTAAAGTGGAAAAACAGACTACAGGCTGATCCAACTTTGATGTAATGTCCTTAAAACAAGTAAAAATGAGGCTCAGTATTGTGTGTGGCCTCCACGTGCCTGTATGACCTCCCTACAACGCCTGGGCATGCTCCTGATGAGGCTGAGTATTGTGTGTGGCCTCCACGTGCCTGTATGACCTCCCTACAACGCCTGGGCATGCTCCTGATGAGGCTGAGTATTGTGTGTGGCCTCCACGTGCCTGTATGACCTCCCTACAACGCCTGGGCATGCTCCTGATGAGGCTGAGTATTGTGTGTGGCCTCCACGTGCCTGTATGACCTACCTACAATGCCTGGGCATGCTCCTGATGAGGCTGAGTATTGTGTGTGGCCTCCACGTGCCTGTATGACCTCCCTACAATGCCTGGGCATGCTCCTGATGAGGCTGAGTATTGTGTGTGGCCTCCACGTGCCTGTATGACCTCCCTACAACGCCTGGGCATGCTCCTGATAAGGTTGCGGATGGTCTCCTGTGGGATCTCCTCCCAGCTGATTGCTGAAGGTGGTAATCATGACCGATCAGCTGATGCTTACCGTCGGAACCTTCATAAGAATGTTCCTACGGTCTCTAGCTCACCGGGGCTCATCATCTGATCTTCAGCTGATGAACCCCGGTGACCCCCTGCAGCACTGTATACTGATGGGGTGATTTTACACTCCTGTCAGTATACAGTGCTGTATTCTATAGCTGTGACATCAGTGATGGCTGATGTCACAGCTGTAGAAATGATTCAGATCGTCGTGGGACAGTCGTGATCGTGGACTGCGTCGTTGAAGGCAGACAGGTGAGGGATATTGTTGTTTGTTTTTTTAATTTTTTTTTCAGGAGATCGAGGGCTTCGCGGAGGCGTGTAATAACAAAAAATTGTAGAACTGTGTGTTGTTTATTTCATTAAAATACTTTATTCTGGCCGTGTCTTTTATTGAAAAAGTATCGACCATTTAACCACGCAGTTAGTAATAGGGGCATCTTATAGACGCCCTCCATTACTAGCATGGGCTTCACGTCAGCCGCCAATACAAGGCTGACGTGAACCCCAACCTCATTACCCACTGCCACCGCTACAGTGCAGTAGGAAGAGCGAGGCTAAGTGCCAGATTTGGCACATCTTATGGATGCGCCTTTTCTGGGACTGCTGAGGGGTGATATTAATAGCCGCGTAGGGGGCTAGTATTCATCGCCCCTTCCATGGCTATTAATATCTGCACGCAGTTGTCTTATTTAGCCTTTGCTGGCTGGATTTAATAGGGGACCACACGTCAATTTTTTTCTGGGGTCCCCCTGTAATCTAGCCAGTAAAGGCTAAACAAACGTCTGTGGGCTGATATTAACCACTTCACACCAGAGCCTGTTTTTGCCTTCGTGACCGGGCCAATTTTTTCAATTCTGACCACTGTGACTTTATGAAGTAATTACTCTGGAACGCTTCAACGTATTCCCCTGATTCTGAGATTGTTTTTTCGTGACATATTGTACTTCATGATACTGGTAAAATTTCTTCGATATGACTTATGTTTATTTGTGAAAAAATCGGAAATTTGGCGAAAATTTTGAAAATTTTGCAATTTTCTAACTTTGAATTTTCATGCCCTTAAATCAGAGAGATGTGTCACACAAAATAGTTAATAAATAACATTTCCCACATGTCTACTTTACATCAGCACAATTTTGGAACCAAAATTTTTTTTTGTTAGGGAGCTATAAGGGTTAAAAGTTGACCAGTGATTTCTCATTTTTCCAACAAAATTTACAAAAACATTTTTTTAGGGACCACATCATATTTGAAGTCACTTTGAGGGGTCTTTATGACAGAAAATACCAAAAAGTGACACCATTCTAAAAACTGCACCCCTCAAGGTGCTCAAAACCACATTCAAGAACTTGATTAACCCTTCAGGTGCTTCACAGGAATTTTTGGAATGTGGAAGAAAAAAATTAACATTTAAATTTTTTCACAAAAATGTTACTTTAGACCCAATTTTTTCTATTTTCACAGGGGTAACAGGAAAAAATGGACCGCAAATTTTTTTGTGCAATTTCTCTTGAGCGTGCTGATACCCCATATGTGAGGGAAAACCACTGTTTGGGCGTACGGCAGGGTTCGGAAGGGAAGGAGCGCCATTAGACTTTTTGAATATAAAATTTGTCTGAATAATTAGCAGACGCCATGTTGCGTTTGGAGAGCTCCTGATGTGCCTAAACAGTGGAAACCACCCACAAGTGACACCATTTTGGAAACTAGACCCCTTAGGGAACTTATCTAGATGTGTGGTACCCCTTAGGGAACTTACCTAGATGTGTGGTGAGCACCTTGAACCCCAAGGTGCTTCACAGAAGTTTAGAATATTGAGCTGCAAAAATAAAATGTTTACATTTTTCCCACAAAAACGTTTTTCATCCCTTAATTTTGCATTATCATAAGGGTAATAGGAAAAATTGCACCATGAAATTTGTTGTGCAATTTCTCCTGAGTACGCCGATACCCGATATGTGTGGGAAAACCACTGCTTTGGTGTTCGGCAGGGTTCGGAAGAGAAAGGAGCGCTATGTTGGCTGGGATAGGTGGCAGACACCATGTCACATTTGAAGAGTCGCTGACATGCCGAAACAGCAGAAACCCCCACAAGTGACCCCATTTTGTAAACTACACCTCTCAAGGAATTCATCTAGGGAAGTAGTGAGTATTTTTTAATTTTTAAATTTATACCATTGGGCAGTGAAAAAAGCATAATTATATTTTTACCACAAAAAAATGTTTTACCCTCAGATTTTACATTTTCACACAGGGCAATGGGTAAAAATGGTGCCGAAATGTGTCACACAATTTCTTCTAAAAGTGGCAATACCCCATATGTGGCTGTATCGTACCGCTCAGCCATACGGTGAGATCTGGGGGGGACGGGGCGCTATTTGACAATTGGAGAACAAATTATTGTAGAATAGGCATTTGGATTTGGGAGCACAAAATTTTCTGAATTTCTTTTGGGGGGCAAGGGCCATTTCGCTTTTCCAGAGCCTTTCTGCTGCCAGTAACTTGGAAGTCCCTTATATTTTTAACAGATGACGGACCTGAGTGGGGACTAGCTTTTTTTGAGGACTGAGTTGAAGCTTTTATTGGGAACATTTTACGTGACATTTATCCGGCGCTCTCGGCTGAGCACTTACATCGGTGTTTCCATCTAAATTTCCAAGTGATATAATTCAGATGAAACCCCTGCGGGATCCATTCACTGTAATGAGGCAGCAGAGTTACTCTGGACTCCGTCTGGCCTCTGTTTAGCGGTGTCCTTTTTTTCAGAAGTGCACAAAACTGGCCAACCGCACTTTTATGCACGCCTAAAACAAATGACACCGTGGGATCCCAGGCTAGACGGTGTCCACAGTGGCCTATATCTGCCTCATTACAGGGAATATTCCGTCATGGGTTCCGGCTGAATCACGTATTTCAGAGATTTACACAGAAACTCTGGTGTAAGTGCTCAGCGCAGAGCGCAGGATAAATGTGAGCAGAGCCTTACTGCGATCTTTCGGAGACATAATAAACAAATCAGTAGCAGGTGAAGAATTGGTTTTATTTATTTTTTACGCCGCTCCTCGTGCGGTATAAGTGATGAGATTACTTTATTCTTCGGGTCGGTGCGATTACAGAGATACCAGATTTATATCGGGTTTTTATGACTGACAGCTGTCACACACTAAAAGACGCTTTTTTTTGCAAAATCTAGTTTTTGCATCACCATATTTTGAGAGCTATAATTTTTCCATATTTCGGCCGACAGTCATGTGATGGCTTGTTTTTTGCGGGACGAGTTGACATTTTTATTGGTACCATTTTTGGGTACGTGACGTTTTTTGATCGCTTTCTATTCCGTTTTTTGGGAGGTAAAATTAACAAAAACCAATTCAGGAATTGTTTTTTGAGGGTTTTTTTTATGCCGTTCTGCGTGTGGTAAAAGTGATCAGGCAGCGTTATTCTTCGGGTCAGTACATTTACAGCGATACTACACTTACTGTATATTTTTTTATGTTTTGGCGCTTTTACACAATAAAACAAATTTATAGAAAAAAAATTTTTTTGCATTGCTTTATTCTGAGCACTATAACTTTTTTATTTTTCGACTGATGGAGCTGTATGGTGGCTTGTTTTTTGCGGAACAAGATGACGTTTTCAGCGTTACCATTTTTATTTCTATTTTGCTTTTTGATCGCATTTTTTTCCACTTTTTGTTTGGCAATATGATGAAAAAGCATATTTTTTTGCTCCGTTTTTTATTTATTTTTATTACGGTGTGCACAGAAGGAGTTAATTAGTGTGACAGTTTTATAGCTCGGGTTGTTTTGGACGCGGCGATACCAAATATGTGTTCTTTTTTTGGTTTTGTAAAAATATTCGGATTTATTGGTTTAATATTTTATTTATTTATTTTTATTTATTTTGTGATTTTTTTTTAACAGTTTAAAAACTTTTTTTTTTACTTTTTTTTACATTTTTACTTAGTCCCTGTATGGGACATTCATTTTTATTTTTCGGATCACTGATCTCATGTAATGTAATAGACATATATTACATTACATTACATGAGATCTTCCCTGTTTCAGTCAGAGTCTCCTGTCTGGCTCAGCTTGCAGGCTGAGCCAGACAGGACACCATATATGGCAGAGCTGGAGGCGGTCATGTGACCTCCAGCTGCCATAGCAACCCCAGGTCCTGGAAGGAATCGGAGGTCTTCGGAGGTAAGTAAGACGACCCCCTCTCCTCCTGCTGTCTCCTATATGCCGCGATCACTATAGATCGCAGCATATAGAAGACAGCAAAGGGTTAGCATCACTGGGACCTGATCCAATCAGGTCCCGATGATGTTCCCTGTCAGAGCTAACGCTCTGCACCGGAATCGCAGCGCTTGCAGGACCCTGGGGGTCCTGAGCGCTGCGAGACCACCCACCGTTTTTAAACGTCCACGCTGCACAGAGCCCAGGCAGCGCGGACGTTTATGTACAGTGGGCGGTCGGGAACCGGTTAATAACCATGGAACATTGTTGGCTAATGGCTCCTTCCTTGGCTACTAATATCATTCCCCAGCAGTCGGCTTTCCCTCTGCTGGTTATAAAAATGACGCGGAAGCCCACGCCAATTTTTTTTTTAATTTTAGGCTTTGTGCCCATAATTCAAACGTAGCACCTCTTTGGGCGCAAATTTTTTGCTGTGTCCAAAACATTGCATTCTATTGAACGCAGATAAATCCACATGTGTTCACTGAACCATGCGGATTTATCGCATTCTATACATTCCAGTGGTCAAATTTCTGTTGCGGAGACTAGAGACTTCATAAGAGAATTTGACATGCTACGGACCTGAAAGACGTGCCGCATTTCAGTTTCCGCGATTGATTCGCAGCCTTAGATGCACGCAGACCTGAGATTTCTAGAGATCCCATCTACTATGCTGTAACATCTGGATGCTGTGGGTTTGGTGCTTTATAAACACGCAGCGTCAAACCTGCAGCGGCTCCTGACCATGGCCACGTACCCAAACTCACCCGTAGCATGTCAACCTTTGTAGCGAACACGCTAGTCTCCGCTGCAGATTTTCACCGATTGAAGTGTCATTATATGCGGTGGATTCATATGTACCGACAACAAAAGTGTGGCATTAGAACACCGCATTTTGGACGCAACATAAATACGTTATGTCCAAAGCGCTGCTGAGTGCAGGGAGGGGGGACGTAGGGGCTAACGAAGCAGCTGCGAGATGTTAATTATGGCCAGGGAAAATGTTTGCCTATTGGCAGATTACCAGGCTAAAAAAAACAGCTCACAGCAGTCGCATAAATTACGTGAATAGAAATGCTAATGAAGATTGGGTGAATGGGACTAGCTGACAAGCAGCTCTTTTGTTTGTTGATGTCAAGGTGTCAATCAGACCTTTTCATGACCAAACAAAATAAAGAAACACACAGACACAGTGTAAACACTTTATTTTAAATACAACAGACGCATTCTTTAATCATTTAAATGAACCAATATACTCACCCCAGTTCTTATGGTAATCCAAGGACTTAAGCAATGTCCCACCAACTTTATTTAGCTTCAAAAATCATTCGTTGATGCTCAAAAACGCTTAAAAAAAATGCATGTAAAAACACATGTAAAAACGCGTCAAAAATGCAAGTAAAAACCGCATGTGTGTTTTCTGGCAAGGAGAGACAAAAACACTCAGGAAATTTCTGCTTCAAATCTGCATCGTGGGCACATACCCTTATTTATTATTATAGCGCCATTTATTCCATGGCGCTTTACATGTGAAAGGGGTATACATAGCAAAAACAATTACAATAATTTGAACAATACAAGTCAGCGACTGGTAAAGGAGGAAATACAAAATTTTCTTCAAAATCATGACTCTGTTCATATACATGACAATACACACTGTCTGGCGACCAGTTCATGCAGTGTTATGTGCATACCCTATTTAGTATATCATGGCTGAATTGTACAATATAAGCACATTTTATCATTTACCTTTCATGTCTTTCCTATTTCCTCATAGATTGTAGCTTGCGAGCAGCAGGGACCTCACTCCTTTTGATATCTGAGTTATGCTTATTCTGTAATGTCTTTATTGTCTGTACAAATCCCCTCTAAAATTGTAAAGTGCTGCAGAATATGTTGGCGCTATAAAAATTATTATTATACGGAAGATGCCCAGGATATACCAGTTGCTGAAATATAAGTATATACAGGAGATACACAGGTTATACCGGCTGTACATATCTAATTATATACAGGAGATGCCCAGATTATACCAGCTGTACATGTATCCATGTAATTATATGCAGAAATGCCCAGGTTATGCCAGCTGTTCATATCTATTTATATACAGAAGATGCCCAGGATATACCAGCGTACATATATAATTATATACAGGAGATGCATAGGTTATGCGAGCTGTATATAAATAATCACATACAGAAGATACCCAGGTTATACCAGTATGTTTCACATCACAATATACAAACAGATGTATAACTTATATCAGCTGTACATATAGAATTTTAAACTAAGCAATGCCCAGGTTATACCATGGTCCATATCTCACTATTTACAAAATGTAAAATTCATTCCAAGCTGCTATGACATTTAACCCTTGGTACCATGCAGCACACATGAGAACATAGGGGCCTAGTCATCAAAGCTTTTATGCCAGAAAAAGGATCTGCTCCCACTTCCTATTGTGGCACCCCAGGGGGTCTGGTTGCCACAGTGATAGTAATACCATGTCTGGGAGCAAAACAGGAGTTTCCTGGTCAGGGAACACACTACATGCAACACCTCCTGCCCCAGGCCAGAAAGGGGTGGATCCTGCCCTATATAACTGGATCTGGAGGCGGGGTCAGCTCAGACAGGATTGTAGTCGAATTGAGGACACAGGAGTAAGAAACCAGGGACTGGAGCTGGAGAGAGCTCGTCCTGGCCAGCGTACACAGAGGACCGGACACCGGAGTCCGAGGCTATGGGACCCTTCAGGCCCAGCAGCAGATACCGCAGGGCAGGGGATTGCAGGTCTCCTGGCCCAACAGAAGCCTGGAGGCTCAGCCACACGAAAGGACCTGTACCGCCACAGAGGATCGAGGAATACATGGGATCCGAGTCACCAGCCATACGGGTGAGCACAGCACGTCACACCCAGGGACGTGGGCTACAACACGACTATAAGCGGGATAGCCAAAGAGTCTAGTCAGAACGGCAGGCCTACAACTCCACCTGGCCAGGGGGACACTAGGATTGCTCCCAGACTGACCAGGCCCTCATCCCTAGCAAGTACTCCTGTTGGGGCCTATATAATTACCACCAGTAAAGACCCTAGGACTGCACTGCAAAGACTCCGTGTTATTATTACTGATCCAGGCACTATCACCACCATCATCCATACACGCTGCCCTGAAGCTACACTCTTCCTGTGGGGAGTTACATCACCTTGCTGCACATACCATCAGCTTCAGCGGACTGCTCCGCAGCAGCGGTTCCCAATAACCGCATTCCACAGGTGGCGTAGTTGGACTATATATAACAGAGACACATAGACTACCCTGGTTTGACCGCCCTGGGTCACTGACCGGGTCGCCGCCACGGTGACTACAACCCCCAGCATCTACAGGCCAGGCTCCGTGTACCCCCACGGCCCAGGGGGCGCGTCACTATAGTGAGACAAAGACCTGGCCCCACATCTTGTAGAGAGACATTGACCTGCCCCACATCTTGTAGAGACAAAGACCTGCCCCCACTTCTTGAAGAAACAAAGACCTGCTTCCACATCTTGAAGAAACAAAGACCTGCTCCCATTTCTTGCAGAGAGACAAAGACCTGCCCCCACATCTTGTAGAGAGACAAAGACCTGCCCCCACATCTTGTAGAGAGACAAAGACCTGCCCCCACTTCTTTTAGAGAGACAAAGTCCTGCCCCCACTTCTTGTAGAGAGATCAAGACCAGCCCCCACTTCATGTAGAGAGACAAAGACCTGCCCCACATCTTGTAGAGACAAAGACCTGCCCCCACTTCTTGTAGAGAGACAAAAACCTGCCCCCACATCTTGTAGAGAAAAAGACCTGCCCCCACTTCTTGTAGAGAGACAAAGACCTGCCCCCAAATCTTGTAGAGAGACAAAGACCTGCCCCCACTTCTTATAGAGAGACAAAGACCTGCCCCCACTTCTTGTAGAGAGATCAAGACCAGCCCCCACTTCATGTAGAGAGACAAAGACCTGCCCAACATCTTGTAGAGACAAAGACCTGCCCCCACTTCTTGTAGAGAGACAAAGACCTGCCCCCACATCTTGTAGAGACAAAGACCTGCCCCCACTTCTTGTAGAGAGACAAAGACCTGCCCCCAAATCTTGTAGAGAGACAAAGACCTGCCCCCACTTCTTGTAGAGAGACAAAGACCTGCCCCCACTTCTTATAGGTGCAAAGACCTGCCCCACATCTTGTAGAGACAAAGACCTGACCCCACTTCTTGTAGAGAGACAAAGATCTGCCCCCCACTTCTTGTAGATAGACAAAGACCAGCCGCCACTTCTTGTAGAGAGACAAAGACCTGCCCCCACATCTTGTAGAGAGACAAAGACCTGCCCCCACTTCTTGTAGAGAGACAAAGACCTGCCTCCACTTCTTGAAGAGAGACAAAGTCCTGCCCCCACTTCTTGTAGAGAGACAAATGTGATGCCCAGCTGCGCTTGGTATCACAGATCCTAGAAGAGTGCATTGATGGATTCCTCCACAAGAGGCCCCCATAAACATTTACACATCTCCACCTTCCACCTCAGACCAGCAGAGGGAGCCCGTTAGGGATATAAATAGGGAAGTTGGAGCTAGGTAGTTCAGTCTAGTTTAGAGTACAGAGTGATTCAGCAGTTTCTCTGAAGAGTTACCTCAGAGGACGAAGCCTGTTCCAGCTCCTGTACCTGCTATCCTGCAGTGGAGCTCATCCAGACTAAGACTCAGTTGTAGCTCAGAATAGTGAGCTTAAGGTGTGTCGGCGCCATAAGATCGGTGAAGCGCGGCAAGCTGCCGTTAGTGTGAGTAGCCTAGTGAGGGCCGGAGTAGGCCGAAGGCGAGTGGAAAGTGAGTAGCAGTGGGGGCAGAGGAGCTTACCCAGCTCACCCCGAAACATATACCGGACACCGGGTCCGAGCTTACCGAGATCTCTACGACCCAGAAAGGTATAACCGGAATCCCTGGAGAACTACAGGTCCAAGGTTCACCAGAGAGCTGATACGTAAACAGAGCCAGGAGACACATAGGCCCCTTAAGCTGGGAGCGTGCACTCCAAGAGAAGGCCCTACCACAACGTCAGCCGGTGCAGGACAGAGATAAAGTTAGGCCTAGCTTCAGGCAGGTCAGAAACTTACTACGCAGAGGCAAGAAACAGGAGGCCCTGCACCCGCTCATTGGGGAGGATCCTGATATGCACCCTTCACCCTACAGTGCTCCGGGACGTGCCTGAATTTCCATCAGTAAAAGGAACTGAAGTGACTATCGTGTCTGTCCCTGTTCTTGCTCTGACCCAGCTGGGTCTCGCCTGTCCTGCATCCCCCTCTCCGTACGCTGCCCTGAGGCCTAGCTCCACCTGTGGGGAGCTATACCATCGAGCTGCCATATCACCGGCCTCAGTGGACTGCCGCAGCGCTGGTGATTCTCACCAGAAACCACAGGTGGCGTCACGAACTTTCATAAAACTAACAAACAATCCCCTTTTAAAAGCTGACCCCAGGGTACGGGCCCGGGAGCCGACCACCGCGACATCCCCAAGGCCAGGCGAAGGCCCGGGTACCGAGACGTCCCCATCCCCCTGGGCTTGTCACAAAGACCTGCCCCCACATCTTGTAAAGAGACAAAGATCTGCCCCACTTCTTGTAGATAGACAAAGACCTGCCCCCACATCTTGTAGAGAGACAAAGACCTGCCCTCACTTCTTGTAGAGAGACATAGATCTGCCCCCACTTCTTGTAGAGAGACAAAGACCTGCCCCCACTTTTTGTAGAGAGACAAAGACCTGCCCCCACTTCTTGAAGAGAGACAAAGTCCTGCCCCCACTTCTTGTAGAGAGAAAAAGACCTGCCCCCACATCTTGTAAAGAGACAAAGATCTGCCCCCACTTCTTGTAGGTAGACAAAGAACTGCCCCCACATCTTGTAGAGAGACAAAGACCTTCCCCCACTTCTTGTAGAGAGACATAGACCTGCCCCCACTTCTTGTAGAGACAAAGACCTGCCCCCACTTCTTGCAGAGAGACAAAGACCAGCCCCCACTTCTTGTAGAGAGACAAAGACCTGCCCCCACTTCTTGTAGAGAGAAAAAGACCTGCCCCCACTTCTTGTAGAGACAAAGACCTGCCCCCACATCTTGTAGAGACAAAGATCTGCCCCCACTTCTTGTAGAGAGACAAAGACCTGCCCCCACTTCTTGTAGAGAGACAAAGACCTGCCCCCACTTCTTGTAGAGAGACAAAGACCTGCCCCCACTTCTTGTAGAGAGACAAAGACCAGCCCCCACTTCTTGTAGAGAGACAAAGACCTGCCCCCACTTCTTGTAGAGAGACAAAGACCTGCCCCCACTTCTTGAAGAGAGACAAAGTCGTGCCCCCACTTCTTGTAGAGAGACAATGTCCTGCCCCCACTTCTTGAAGAGAGACAAAGTCCTGCCCCCACTTCTTGTAGAGACAAAGACCTGCCGCCACTTCTTATAGAGAGACAAAGACCTGCCCCCACTTCTTGTAGAGAGACAAAGACCTGCCGCCACTTCCTGTTATTTATTGTCACAGCTTTTGTGGCAGATTCCACTTGACAACAGGCAGCAGAAATCATCAGAATGGCAGCACTATGTGGTTGGCACTTTGGAGTGATTTTTTGGGGATAAGACAAAATAATTTGTGAATTAAGTTTATTTGCAGATTGTTCAGATTGTTCGTTTATCACATTAGTTATCAAAAGAGTTTAAGATGCCAGAAAGTACAGGGACCATGTAAACCTTTGATAATGTAAGCAGAGAAGGCCATTCAGGATTTGTATTTTCTATATATTGTGTATAATTTGCCTATATTTAATTTTTTCCAGTACCTAAGCCAAGACCAGCGCAGATACTCCATTTCTCATATTCCTAATCCCTGCAGCCTTCTTTGGTTCACTGCCTGTATCAGCTGCAGGTCTAGGCCACAAGTCGGATAGCGCCTTCTAACACTTTCTATTGTATATAATGGCAGCAAATGGTCAACACACAAAATATATCACTATATGAAGTGACCTACATTCGGAATGGATAACATAGACCCCTGTGAATCCGGACCCTAAAATTAAACATTGTAAAGATTTCATTAACTAATAAGCAATTATTTCCAATTAGATTTTTCCAGCAGGAAATTGCGGCTTCATTAAAGCAAATGTGAAATGTACCGTCACCGGGGACGGACTGGCACGGTTCAGTTTATATGACTTAAGTACTTATGACACACGTCCAGGTATGCAGCCCATGGCCCTGTATAACCCCCCGATACGTAATAAGTCTAGTAAAAATGATTTCTATTAGCTTCTTATTTGCACCTAAACATACTGGGATATGTAACGGGGCAGAGGAGTTTGTGGATTGGGACTCAGGGACAGAGTAGACAATTAGGCTCATGGCCGAATAGTGAAGTTGACGCGCCCCCTGGGCCAGTGTTGTTGGGGATACCCGGAGCCGGATCAGATGGGGGTTGTAGTCTCCGAGTGGCTGTGACCCGGTCCGTGCCCAGGGTGTCAAGCTCAGTGTGTGGCAGTCCTTATGATGTTACTAGATGTTCTTTTGTGTCGACTACGCCACCCATTGATTTGCGGTCAAAAGGCCGCCGCTGCAGCAGGGTCCGCTGAGGCTGGTGATGTATGTGCAGCTCAGGTAGTATAACCCCCAACGGGAGGGGTATAGCCTCAGGGGGTCAGTTGCAGAGGATGGGGGTTGTGGTGGTGCAGCGAGGATGGAAATGAGACTCAGAGTCGGGCTGTGCAGTTCAGGGTTTGTTTACTTACTGCAGTTGTTCTGGTCACTCCGGCGTTAAGTGACCACCCGAGCCGTGCTGCGTCCACCAGGTCCTGGACTCAGCCAACCCCCAGGTGATTCTGGAGCGTGGTCCTGAGCTCCCTTTCTGTCCTGTCCTCTTCTCTGGCCTTCCCCACCAGGGATCCACCTATGTCCGGCTCCCTCGGGCCTCTTGGTGGTAACCCTTGTCTCTGGGTTCCCTGACCCTATTTCTGGTCTGCCTTCCGGGTGGATTTAGTGGGTGGTCGTGGCAGATCCTGCCCACGACCTCCGGTTCCTGGCTAAGGTGTGCTGTAGCCTCTGCCAGCTTGGGATCCGGTACCCTGTTGCCAACTCTTCACCCTCTGGTCTAATTTGGGCTCTTGGAGTTCCTTCTTTCTCCCCCTCTGGGTCTTTTCTTTCTCCTCTCTCTCTCTTGGCCTTGGAGCTGCTCTTCTCCTCTGCTCTGACAGACTGACCTCACTCTGCAAAAGACTGACCCTGATCTAAGATGGTTCCCACCTTATATACTCCCTCTATGTGTGAGCTCAGGTGACCAGCACCCAATGAGCTCCTAACTTTACCCAGACTGCTCCCCCTATCTGCCCCTACACTACTGGAATGTTCCACCCCCCTCCCACTCCAGCCAGGAACAGACTCTGTTGTACCTGCACATTTCTCTAGTGGGAGTACCATCGGTCTGTTCCTCGGAAATGGGATGTGTGTAGTGCATGCAGCTAACTGAGCTCAGTTCCACACTCCATCCTTACCCGGGAGTGGAATATCACACCTCTGGGTTGAGGTGCAATACCCCTGTAGCAGCCGAATCCTCAGGGTGCTACATTACCACTGTCCTTCAACTAGCCACTTCCAGATCATGGTTCTGGTCTCCTACTCAATACCGGCAATTAGCTTGGGTAGATCAGTCTCACTTGGGTAGATCCGTCTTGAATGGTTCAACCTTCTGCTCCGTGATAAGCAGATCTTGGAATTTGAAGCAACCAAGTTGCTTCCCTTCTGAAGACCCAAGTAATGCCAAGTGACTCTTCACATAGCCTTCCTTATACCCTGCATCCAGTGGTGCAACTAGAGTTCTATGGACCACCAGCATGTTAGTCAGGTGTACATGCCCCTGTAATAATGTCCTCCATTCTGGTCCCTATGCTGTAATAATGTCCTCCATGCTGTAATAACATCACCCACAGGTAATAATGTCCTTCGTCCTGGCCCCTTCCTGAAATAATCTCCCCATCCTATAATAATGTCCCCCATGCTGGCCTCCTTCCTGTAATAATGTCGCCCTTCCTGGTCTCTATCCTGTAATAATATTCCCAATCGTGTTTTCCAACAAATTATTAGGACGCACATTCAGGTAAAACACAGCATTGGTGTAGGCGAGCTCACTGACTTCTCGCCCCTGCCTACATCGTGCCTCTCTGTCACCCTGTCACCACCACCAGTCCACCACTGATCCCAATGTTCAAGCCAGCGCCATCTTCTATCATACTGCAATCTTCCTAGGTAGATCAGGCTCCAGGTCTACAGCTGCGGTAGACACCACATGTTGACCAATGGAAACCTCATCAATTGGCTTCAGCTTTAATTTACTCCTATCTGCTGCCCCCAGCAGTGTCCATGTGACAGCCAACCCTAAGCTCTTTCTTTGTCTATTTAGCAGTCCACCCCAGAGCTTCATGACCTGCTCTTCAGGCAATGAATAAAGAAAGCACCATTACAGTATAAACTGAGCATAACACAAACAATACACGTCAACAAGGGCAGGAACAAATAAACTACTGAGCAGTCCCTCAGATAATTTAAAGCATATCCATCGTCCCCTTACTGATCGCCAATACACCTTTTTAAGGGGCTTACAAATAAGTAGTGCCCCCAATGGGTGAAAATACAATGACTGTGAGCTGTATACTATAACTGACACCCTGCTACATGAGCCACAATAAGTGTTTGCACCAACCCCCTTGATGGTTCTGCCAATAGCGATAGTGGTATCAAAATGGTTAACAAAGAGATGGGGCTCTTTGACCCCATCCACATCCCGCAATTGCAATATTTTAGTGCAAAAAAATGTAATTATTAATTTTTTTATTCCACTTAGTTCTAATTCCTTCCTAAAAGTAGACATAGTGTAAATGTTATTCATTAACTTTTTGAGTCCCTCACTAGTGATTGACAGCAATGGCTTGCCAAGAGTGCACACTGTCTTCAGAGAAAACTCAGGAAAGTCAGCACTATCACTCATCAGTGAAGGAGGCGGGGCATGGAACACCAGTGGGCAGGCCAGTGCCCTTGGCCTTTTGGCCATGCCCAGGGTGCAAAGAGCAACCCTAATTAGCATATTTGATTAAACTTCAGTTTTTGCAGAACAGATGCAGTGATTAGATCACTAACGGTGCGATTTCTATAGGGGTGGTATACCCTACAAGGCTATGTGCTTAGTTTATACTGTCAGCTTGGGGTGGCAGACTACCTTTATGGTGACTTTTCAGAATGAGCTGCTCTTCTCTCCTTTGGTAGCACACAGACAAAAGCAGTGGCGGAGTGGAGGACATTTTACAGAAGTACTGAACAGTGTGACTGTGAATCCAGCTTTGAAGTGAAATACACTTGATAGAAGGTGCAGCACGATCTGCCTGTCTCTCTGCCTGGCCTCGTACTGTGCTGAGCTCTCCTCCCTCTGCAATCTGACACACCACTGTGCTGTTATATTGTCTTGCTTCGCTCAAGATAGGATATATATGTTTTTTTTTTCAGAGAGGATGGTATGTTCATCAGGCAGGTAGGGTGGAAGTACAGACTCACAAATGGAAAAAACAGTTTTACATAGTTTTCTATATTCGCTTATAAAATTGATTTTTGTAAAGCTTGTTTGAAGAATGGGGACAACGTAACAGAACAGGGAAATGTTTAAAGGATGCATGATCAGTTAACGGAGGGATATACCATTAACCCTTCCTATATGCAACCATAGGGGGGACTAATTGCCAATAATGAGTAATTATGCCTTGATCCTCAAGATGCAGATGCAATTTCATAGAAAAATCAGCTGGAAAAACTTTAGAGGTCATGCAAGCCTGACTTCCTGAAAGAAGAGGAAGTGACTAAACAGAGGCGGGTTGGGCGCTTGCACATCACTTCCTCTTAGATGGTACTGGCACCTGCGGATGGGATTAGTTTAGCCTTTGTTTTGGGAAAAGATGACAAATGACGGGCACTCTGCTTAGGTGAACGAGGCAATCACCTTAATATTAGATGGGCACATGGCCGGCACATATTCTGGGCAAAAGGCAGTAATTGGTTTTTTTTAAGCCCCTGGAAAGGCATTGCTTATGTGGGCGCTTAGTAAAGCATGGTAGTTAGTAGGGATGAGTAGATCAGCCAAAATTTTGCGTAACGGTGAGCTCTTTTTTTTTTAACCTTTTGATGGGCCATTATGGTTCAGAAAAAAATGATGATCAGCGGCCACTATTTTGCTGAATCCACACGGAAGCGAATGACAAAAAATGGGCATTTTGGCGATTGCGGATTTTTGTAAAATTCGAGTAGGTTTCCCGGTTGTGCTGTGATTTCAAGGAGAAGCTGAATTCTATAGGTGGCTGTTTTGTGTTTTTTATGCCGTTATTTCTTAATACTTTTGATAGAATTCTCACTCCACATCAGCCACATTGAATTGGGGATTCGGCAAGGGTCCATATACGTGGACGTCACCAGTCACATATTCTTTGCATGTCACGAAAGTGTGAGTTGGAGCTGCTCTTTCTTTTTAATTCTAATCAGCTCTACAGACAAGACTCGTGTACTTCACTCTGCATTTGGTTGAAGAGAAGTAATTTTGGATGAAATTGAACATTTACAACAAATTTCCTAAAATTGCCACAGTTAGCACTGCTGATGACAGATTTGCATATCCATCATTTCTGCATGATATAGTTCTTTGTGATGAAAACTGATACTAGAAATTGTTTTATCTCCCCCAAAAAATGATTTGTATCTTTATAACTTTAACATGAAATTTATCTATTGACCAAAGTTGGACCTTACCTGAAATGTGTCTATTTAAAAGTTATGTGGAGTCTTGCAACCAATAAACTCCGATTTATCTAAGATAAGAAATGAAGTAACTTTGCAAGAGTCATGAGCAAAAATCTTCTGCTGTTTTGTGTACACAGCTCCTATGCAAACCTATACGTCCACATGGTAACAGACTACAAACAAACCTTTTGTAGTCTGATTCTACAGCAGTAATGTGCTATTCCATTTCCTAGGTAATCTGTAGTGCAAAAAAAACACACCTGCCTTTCTTCCAGTGATATCACTTGATACCTTGTGACTTGAAGAGACAGAATATGGCACAAAATGTAGAGTTACTCTATAGGTGCTAAGATGTATAAAATATTTAAAATGTTTTAAAATGCCTTTCTACTATATTTACTATACAGGGGACTGCTCCTGTCTTGGAAATAGACTCCTTCCAATATTCTTGCAGTAATGCAGAAAAATGCTGGTTTCCCAATCGCTACCCATCCGGAGTACTTTATTCTAGACTTGGATTTCCAAAAAAGGTGTGTCTCCAGATGTTCAAGACCCACCTGAACTAGATAACTTTTTAATGGCAGTTAGGTTCATACATTGTGATCAAAATGTGAACCTAGAATCTCACATATAGGTCTAGGCCAAATGGAGAAATGGAGAATTTTTGTAGCACAAATGATTGATTCGGCTAGCAACTGTCTCCAGGAAAATCCATCTGATGCCCTACAAAAAGTCGACCTTAATTCATATTAAATATAATAGTAATGCAAAAATTCAATGATTGCATATATTTTAGCAGCTCCTGGTTGCTGCTGAATTTCTTTTTTACATCTGTCCACATTTTTATACTTTAGGTTTTAAAGTGAGTACATGTAAATAACATAGGGTACTTAGTTGATACTATTTTGATGAAAAAAAGCAAAACAGCCACCCCACCGCGACTAGGTGAACCCAATCAGGAGGGTCCCTAACTCTAGTCTTTCACAGCTTTTTTGGAGCTTTTTTTCACAGGTGTGAAACAGTCAGGTCTGGGTCCTGCTCTGCCCCGTTATATACAGTACAGACCAAAAGTTTGGATACACCTTCTCATTTAAAGATTTTTCTGTATTTTCATGACTATGAAAATTGTACATTCACACTGAAGGCATCAAAACTATGAATTAACACATGTGGAATTATATACTTAACAAAAAAGTGTGAAACAACTGAAAATATGTCTTATATTCTAGGTTCTTCAAAGTAGCCACCTTTTGCTTTGATGACTGCTTTGCACACTCTTGGCATTCTCTTGATGAGCTTCAAGAGGTAGTCACCGGAAATGGTCTTCCAACAATCTTGAAAGAGTTCCTAGAGATGCTTAGCACTTGTTGGCACTTTTGCCTTCACTCAGCGGTCCAGCTCACCCCAAACCATCTCGATTGGGTTCAGGTCTGGTGACTGTGGAGGCCAGGTCATCTGGCGTAGCACCCCATCACTCTCCTTCTTGGTCAAATAGCCCTTACACAGCCTGGAGGTGTGTTTGGGGTCATTGTCCTGTTGAAAAATAAATGATGGTCCAACTAAACGCAAACCGGACGGAATAGCATGCTGCTGCAAGATACTGTGGTAGCCATGCTGGTTCAGTATGCCTTCAATTTTGAATAAATCCCCAACAGTGTCACCAGCAAAGCACCCCCACACCATCACACCTCCTCCTCCATGCTTCACGGTGGGAACCAGGCATGTAGAGTCCATCCGTTCACCTTTTCTGCGTCGCACAAAGACACGGTGGTTGGAACCAAAGATCTCAAATTTGGACTCATCAGACCAAAGCACAGATTTCCACTGGTCTAATGTCCATTCCTTGTGTTCTTTAGCCCAAACAAGTCTCTTCTGCTTGTTGCCTGTCCTTATCAGTGGTTTCCTAGCAGCCATTTTACCATGAAGGCCAGCTGCACAAAGTCTCCTCTTAACAGTTGTTGAAGAGATGTGTCTGCTGCTAGAACTCTGTGTGGCATTGACCTGGTCTCTAATCTGAGCTGCTGTTAACCTGCGATTTCTGAGGCTGGTGACTTGGATTAACTTATCCTCAGAAGCAGAGGTGACTCTTGGTCTTCCTTTCCTGGGGCGGTCCTCATGTGAGCCAGTTTCTTTGTAGCGCTTGATGGTTTTTGCAACTGCACTTGGGGACACTTTCAAAGTTTTCCCAATTTTTCGCACTGACTGACCTTCATTTCTTAAAGTAATGATGGCCACTCATTTTTCTTTACTTAGCTGCTTTTTTCTTGCCATAAACAAATTCTAACACTCTATTCAGTAGGACTATCAGCTGTGTATCCACCTGACTTCTGCACAACACAACTGATGGTCCCAACCCCATTTATAAGGCAAGAAATCCCACTTATTAAACCTGACGGGGCACACCTGTGAAGTGAAAACCATTTCCGGTGACTATTGATCTGTGCATGCATCGGCCCAGAAATAACAGTGCGTGCACGAGATCTCAGATGAAGGTATGGATTTATTCTTCATTACAGCGATCTAACAGATTATGTCAGTTTTGGCTACAAAAACCTGCTGACAAGTTCCCTTTCAGGTGGTTGGGTGAACTATAGGCCCCTAAAATGTTGGAGCACAGATGTGCCTGTTTCCATAAACCCCTCTAATTACACATATTCACTGTTCAGCCATAACAATTAGACCACTTGTCAAATATTATGTAGATTTCCCTCATGATCTATTGCATTGAGACATGGCTACCAGGAGTCTTCTGCAGGTGTGGTGTAGTATCTGGCACAAAGACGTTAGTAGCAGATCCTTTAAGTTATTCTTTGCAGTCTCCATCTATAGGACTTACTTTCTAGCACATCTTACAGATGATTGATCGGGTTAAGATCAGGGGAATTTGGAGACAAGTTGTCACCGTGTTCACTTTGTCATGTTTCTCCATTCCTGAAAAGTGTCTGCAGTTTGACCGGGGCATTAGCTGAAATTGGCTCCTGTTATTACGGAATTCCGCAGTCGCGATGAGGGGTAGTGAGAGTCTGTACAATGTTAGATAGGTGTCACAACCACATGATGCCAGGAGTCAAGGTTTCCCAGTAAAACATTGGTCATAGCATGTGTGACAGAGTCACTGGTGATACATGTGAGGAGAGATATGTTTCACTTCAGCTACTAGCTTCAGTGAACTGAACCTACATATTTTCTCCTGCATTTTATGGTTAAACCATCATTTTAAAAGGCAGAGTTTTTTTGAAAATTACCATTGTGAAGGGTGGGAGGTCATTCACCATATCTCCACCTCAAGGGTGTGGCTGGGGAAGTTAAATGCTCAGTCACTGTTTTTTTCTCTGTTGTGAGTTTGGAGAAGGAAGTCTCCAGACTGTGGGGAACTTCAGCTCAGGAGGAGCTGAAGTGTGTTGCAACTTAACTGAGCGAACTTGTTCAGAAAACGTTTGCCAATCTCAAAGTTGGCACGAACATTGCACATTTGGATTCGTGTTTGGATCCCCGAGCATTTTCCCCAAAATTGGCAAAATTCGGCCAAATTTCGCTAAATGATCGAGTTTCCACTAATGGTTTTGTTAGGACTTTGGTTAGGATAATGGTGCTGTATGATGAGCGAGGGGGGTGTGTTTGATGAGGGGAGAAATGGGAAGTGGTCAGAGGAGCGGAAGACTTGTTTTTTTTTATTAACTTAATGTGTG
Organism: Phyllobates terribilis; assembly: GCF_046119375.1. Lineage (NCBI taxonomy): Eukaryota > Metazoa > Chordata > Amphibia > Anura > Dendrobatidae > Phyllobates > Phyllobates terribilis. The sequence continues at coordinate 50,200,570 of NW_027362764.1, forward strand.
GAGATTCCAGCAGCCAATCAGGGAGCAGAAACCATCCACAACGTCCAGACACAAGGGCTTGTGTTATTGGCTGCCTGAAGTCACATGTCCCTCTCTACATAAAGAGCAGACATGTTGTTTTGGTGCCATTTTGTCAGTGTAAGGCTGCGTTCACACATTGCGTATTTCCCTGCTTTTTTTTACGCTGCGTATTTTCCTGCTTTTTTTGCCTGCGTTTTTTTAAGCAGGTAAAAAAAGCACCTCCATTCACACACTGCGTAAAAAAGCGCAGCAAAAAACGCAGTGTGAAAATGAAGGGTGACATGTGTAATGTCACACTTCATTTCAGTGTGACATGTGTACTGTCTGTGTCTGTGTGTCGTGTGTGTACTGTCTGTGTCTATGTGTCCCGTGTGTCTATGTGTCGTGTGTGTGTCCCTAGCAGTGTATGTACAGACTATGGATACTCACCTACCCGATGGATGAGAGACGCGTCTGCTCCATCCCGCGCTTGCAGCATCTGCCGTGAAGCGACCAGCAGACTGTCAGCTGACCGGCTTGTAATCAGCTGACCGGCTGGTTACAAGCCGGTTAGCTAACAGCTGATCGGCTCACCGGCAGATGCTGGAAGAGCGGGATTGGAGCGGACCGGACGCCTCTCCCCTGACATCGGGTAGGTGAGTATCCATCCTGCGCCTCCGTAAAAAAGCGATGGAATTACGCAGTGTGTGAACACCGCTGCGTAATTCCATCGCTTATAATGGGCACAATAGAGAGAAAACGCAGGCCGCGGTGCATAAAGAATTGACATGCCAATTCTTTACGCTGCTGCGCTTTCCCACTGCGTAAAATTACACAGTGTCTGAACGGCAAAGTGAATTTCCCATTCACTTTGCTGGCAGACACAAAGCACATTGCGTATTTTCAAAAAGCGTGCGCAAATAAGCGCGCGAAAATACGCAATGTGTGAACGCAGCCTAACAGCACAGAGAGGCTGCTCCTTCTGCTGCTACAAGATAGTCAGATAGTTATCTAGGCGGTTGATTGTCAGTCAGCTGGTTCACATAGATAGAATCTTGTGTGACTGTGAAATCGACCTTCCAGCAGATCAATGCTTTGTGCTAATTGTGTGGTCCAGAGCCACCAGGTCACATTTCAGCATATAACTCTTTCTCCTTCCCCCATGTCGGCACCACGGAGAGAGGGGATTCGCCCTTCAAGGACAGGAAACCTACAGATAAAAGGGCGGTGCCTCTCTCCCGCATCAGTTGGTTTCCTGTCCTTGACGGGATCCTACAGGCCGGAGGAGGCATACCTGCGGGGTTCCAGAAGATGGACGTCGTGGGATGCCAGGCCCGGCCAGTCCGATCCAGGCAGCGGGAGTCCCCCTGCCTCGGCTGGTGCGGTGTCCTGATGCGCCACCGCTAGGGTCAATGGGCCTTTAGGGTGTGCGGAGGGGGGTCCATACCAAGAAGACAGGGCCTGTCGGGGCCCGCCTAGGATCGGTGCTGGACCCCCCCTGATTGCAGAGGTGAGAGCGCGGCCCGGCGGTATGTTTTTCTACTTCCGGGTCTGCCGCGCATGCGCGAGCATGCCGGGCACCCCCGGATGGCTAGACAGTCTTCGCAGGCGCGGGCATCCTCCCGCAGATGCGGGGGAGGAGGGGGCGTCGGGTCTCTACAGGCACTATGGGAGAGACTCCCAGTGCCTTAAAAGGCAGCAGAAGACGCCAGTAGCTGCTCATCAGCGCTCTGGCATGCTGTAAAGAAAAAAAAAGAAACTCAGTTATATATATTTATATATATATATATATATATATATATATATATATAATAAATAAATAAATATATATATATATATAATATATATATATATATATATATATATATATATATATAAAATAATAATGAGTGACCAAGAGCTGCCTGAGGAGCAAGAGCTGCAGCCGCAGTCGCCACCACCACCGCCAACCCAACGAAAAAAGAATCCGGAAGAAACGGGGCGTAACAGTGGAAGCGGGCGCTCCGGCAGGTCATCGCAGCGCAGCAAGGATTCCACTTCAGCATATTCCAGGAGGACTCCGTCTACAAAGATGGCTCCACCTCCTGAACCGGTACCCGCTCTTCCGTCTGGTTGGTAAGTGAGCTTCGTGAAAGCACACTTTGTAACTAGGAGCCCTTGCTCTCTCTCTTTTAGTCTCCTATAGGGGAAAAAGAATACAGGGAAAGCAAAAATAGGACTGTGCACTATGCTCTGAAGCCTTGCCCACTACTTGGGATAAGAGACTCTGCCGCTCCTGTATTGAGCAGACTATATGCGAGGGAACCCCAAGATTTGCCTCTGAGCTTAGAGACCTAATTAAATCACAGGTTGAAAACACCTTTAAATCTTTTCAGGGGGGGCAAAAGGTTAAGGAAAACTAAAAACATATCCCCCGAGTCCAAATCTAGCAGTTCTGAGGATGGCGGAGATTTGGACACTTACATTTCTTCCTCCTCCTCTTCCTCGTCTACAGATAAAGGAGGACGGAGCTGTTTCCCTATTGAGGAAACAGATAGCCTCATCAAGGCAGTCAGGTCTACTATGGGATTAGCAGATCCCCGGCCCAAAAAATCCATCCAAGACATAATGTTCAGCGGTCTAGAGCAAAAAAAGAGGAGATCTTTTCCACTCAACGAACATGTTCACTCTCTGATTAAGAAAGAGTGGAAAAGACCGGAGAGGAAGGGCTTCCTTTCCCCTAAACGAAAATACCCATTTGAAGACCCTGCATGTTTCTTTTGGGAAAAAGCACCAAAACTGGATGTTGCTATAGCCAAAGCCTCAAAGAAATACTCCCTTCCATTTGAGGACATGGGTGTCTTAAAAGACCCAATGGATAAAAAGGCAGACACCTTCCTAAAGGGTTCCTGGGAAGCCGCTGGGGGGGGTTTAAAACCTGCGGTAGCTGCCACATGTGCGGCCAGGTCTTTAATGGTCTGGCTGGATCAGTTTGAATCTCAACTGAGGCAGAAAACATCTAGAGGCACAATCCTTGAAGCTATCCCGGTAATGAAAGGGGCAGTGGCCTTCCTTGCTGACGCCTCGGTGGACTCTGTCAGGTTAGGTGCTAGAGCGGCAGGGCTTGCTAACGCGGATAGACAAGCCCTCTGGCTCAAATGTTGGCCCAGGTATCTACAGAACAAATCTAGATTGTGCTCCATCCCCTGTGAGGACGAGTTTCTATTTGGGGCCGCCGTTGAAGACATCTTGGATAAGGCAGGGGACAATAAGAAGCGGTTCCCTATCCTATCTAACACTGCCTACAGGAAACCTTTTCGGGGTAGAAAGTTTATCCGTAGGAAACCCCCTAAAGAGCAAGATAGGTAGGAAGACAGGAGAAGGAAGACCAAAGGGTTCCTATTTAACAAACCCTCTAATGATAACAGAAAGCCCCCCCAATGAAGATTTGCCCCAGGTGGGGGGGGGGCTATCAAGCTTTCTCCCGGCCTGGGAGCTAATATCCAACAGCTCATGGGTTCTGAGCCTGATACAATCGGGCCTGAAACTCCAATTCCTCAAAATCCCTCAGCAAAACTTTGTTATAACCCCCGAAAGGTCGTCAAACGAGGAGCAACTGGCCTTGGAGCAGGAAATACGGGGACTGGTAGAGAAGACAGTCCTTCAGGAAGTTCCGGGGAAGGAGAAAGGCATGGGCTTCTATTCTCCATTATTTCTGAGGAAAAAAACAGATGGGACCTACAGGACAATTGTGAATATAAAAAAGCTGAACAAACTGTTGAAGGTGGAGGCCCTCAAAATGGAAACAATAAAATCTTCAGTAAAAATGCTGTTTCCCGGTTGTTTCATGGCCGTCCTGGATTTAAAAGACGCTTATTATCATGTCCCGATACACAAAGACTACTAGATGTTCCTCAGAGTAGCAGTTCCTATGGGAGGAGTGATCAAACCCTATCAATATACGGCCCTCCCATTCGGCATCGCCGTAGCCCCAAGGGTTTTCACCAAAGTTGTTGCAGAAGTGATGGCTCACCTAAGGGAACAGAACACACTGGTCGTCCCATACCTAGACGACTTCCTGGTAATAGGCAGCTCCTTCCTAGACTGCAAATCCCATCTCGAAAAGGTCATGGACTCGCTTAGGATGGCTTTTGAATCTGGAAAAGTCCAAAACAGAACCATGCCAGATACAGGAATACCTGGGCATCGTGCTAGATTCAAAAAGACAGGAGTGTCGTCTCCCCTTTGGGAAAATTCACAAAATCATAGGCCAGATTTCACGGGCAAAGTCCCACCCGTCTATGTCCCTTCGGAAAGCCATGTCCCTTCTAGGCTCCCTGACAGCATGCTTTCCAGTCGTCCAATGGGCGCAAATACATACCAGGTCCCTTCAGTGGGAAATCCTAGAGGCAGAAAAATCCCTAAAAGGGCGTTTAGAAGGACTGTTAACGCTATCTGCAGAAACTACACTTTCCCTAGAGTGGTGGGAGAACATAAACAATCTAGCTCAGGGAATTCCTTGGACGATCCCGACACCACAAATCCTGACCACAGATGCAAGTCCCGGGGGCTGGGGGGCTCACCTCAACAACCTGGTAGCTCAGGGGGTCTGGGCAGAACGCCTAAAATTAGTTTCCTCGAACATCAAGGAGCTCCTAGCAGTAGAGCGGGCACTCCAGGAGTTCATGCACACATTACAAGGGCACCACGTGAGGGTCTTTTCAGACAACCGGGTAGTAGTGGCGTACCTGAACCACCAGGGGGGTGCACGGTCCCATTCCCTAATGCAGGCGACAGAGGCCATCTTTCGCTTAGCCGAGAGGAACTTACAATCCCTATCAGCCCTACACATAAGAGGTATAGAAAACCGCTCCACAGACTTTCTGAGTCGGACACAACTAAAGCAGGGCGAATGGGAGTTAAGTCAATCAGTGTTTCGGCAGATTGTACAAATGTGGGGTCGTCCATCCATAGATCTGTTTGCCAACAATCAAAACAAGAAAACGCACTCATTTTGCTCCCTAGACCCCAAAGGGAACCCCGTAGCGGTGGACGCCTTCATGATCCCGTGGAATTACCCTCTAGCTTACGCTTTTCCTCCAACAGCTCTGATTCCTGCTGTTCTGAGGAAAATCAGGGAAGAGAAGGCGAGGGTAATTTTGATAGCCCCCTTTTGGCCAACGAGGGCATGGTTTTCATGGCTGAGGAGGTTATCAATCTCCGACCCCTGGGTTCTTCCGGAACTTCCAGACCTTCTTTCTCAGGATCCGGTTCTCCATCCTCAGGCTTCAAGCTTACCCTTGACAGCCTGGAATTTGAGAGGGCTCTTCTGAAGGACAAGGGTTTCTCCCCAAATCTGATCACCACTCTACTTCAAAGTAGAAAACCTGTGACCACCAAACTATACGGGAAAACCTGGAAGAAATTCCTTTCAGTCTCAGGTTCCAGGTTGGGTGGGGAGGTTCCATTGACAGCCATCCTGGAGTTTTTACAGAGGGGCTTGGAGCAGGGCCTGGCCACAAGTACCTTAAAAGTTCAAGTTGCGGCCCTGGGAGCGCTCTATAACTCTGACCTAGCTAGGAATAGATGGGTATCTAGGTTTATTAAAGCATCAGCTAGATCCCGACCCATCCCATCCCGAAATACTACACCCTGGTATTTGAACTTAGTACTTTCAGCTTTAACGGAGGCACCTTTTGAACCTCTGTCGGAAGCATCCCTAAAAATCCTGTCCCTAAAAACAGCACTCTTGGTAGCTCTCACATCAGCACGTAGGGTTAGTGACATTCAGGCCCTTTCTGCAGGCCCCCCCCTTCACACAAATCTTGGAGGATAGGGTTATTCTGAAAACCGACCCGGCCTATCTACCAAAAGTGGCGTCAAGATTTCACAGGTCCCAGGAAATCACCCTCCCTTCTTTCTGCCCCATCCCTAGGAACACGAAAGAGAAAGTCTTGCATACACTAGACGTCAGAAGGTGTCTAATCCAATACCTAGAGGCGACACAAGAGTGTAGGCAGGATAGTTCTCTCTTTGTTTGCTTTCAGGGCCCTTGTAAGGGGAAGAAAATTTCTAAGGGCACGCTGGCCAGATGGATAAGGGAGGCCATCACACTGTCGTACTCCTCACATGGGGAAGCGGCCCCGGAGAAACTGAAGGCTCACTCAACAAGAGCGGTGGCAGCCTCCTGGGCGGAGAAGGCTGGGGCTACTATAGAGCAGATATGTAGAGCGGCAACATGGTCTTCCCCCTTTACCTTCTTTAATCACTACCCGCTAGACTTAACCTCTTCTTCGGACCTTACTTTCGGGAGAAGGGTTCTGGAAGCTGTGGTCCCCCCTAATGAGTCACTTCTCTATAATTAACTCCGTGGTGTCGTCATTGGGGAAAGAGAAAGACGTAGTTACTTACCGGTAACGGGATTTCTCAGAGCCCATGACGGCACCCGTACATTCCCTCCCTTCACGTGTGGGTGTGCACACTTATTAGTTACTTGTTGTAGCCATGTGGTGTGTCTGACGAGGTCTTAGATTGAAAAATTTTGTGTTACTAACCTGGTGGTCCTCTCATGCTCTGTAAACAACTGATGCAGGAGAGAGGCACCGCCCTTTTATCTGTAGGTTTCCTGTCCTTGAAGGGCGGATCCCCTCTCTCCGTGGTGCCGTCATGGGCTCTGAGAAATCCCGTTACCGGTAAGTAACTACGTCTTTTGTGATAATATTTTTGCTCCAGCCAGGAGTCCACATTTCAGAATCTAAATTCTTTGTTCTAATAGCGTGATCCAGAAACCAAGCCACATTTCAGCATACAAATCTTTTGTGCTAATATTTTTGCTCCAGCCAAGAGTCCACATTTCAGAATCTAAATTCTTTGTGCTAATAGTGTGGTTCACACACCAGGCCACATTTCTGCATATAACTCTTTTGTGCTAATATTTTTGTTCCAGCCAGCAAGTACACATTTCAAAATCGAAATTCTTTGTGCAAATAGCATGGTCCAGCCACACCATCTCAGCACATAAATACTGATTGGTAATTTAGTGACAGGTGACTGACAGGTCTGGGCCTAGGGTTGTGAAACAGCTGGTTAAAAGAGCGAAAGGGTACATACAACATGAGTGGGAAAAAGCGATGTCATGGTGGAAGGTGGAATAGGCTTGGTGCTCAAGGTGTACAAAAATAAAATATGAATAATGCAAAACATTTTAATTATCATTTTTTGTAGAAAACACCAAATAACATTTTTTTTTCAAAATTTCAAGCAAAGATATGAAAAACACACAAAGGTATATAAATCTAGAGTAAACTAGCTGCAGCTACATTTCTTTTCTAACTTTTTCTTTTCAATATTGTTGGTCTTCCAAACAATTTTCACATGATATGTTTTCTGAAGAATGTTCTTTACAGACATTTTCTCCACAAGTGGTACAATATCGCTCAGTTTTCCTCTCTAAGTTTCTTGGACAAATGAAACAACGCTTTCGTTTTCTTTCTCCTGGCCCTGGAATATCCTGAAACTGTACACCGTGAAACTGAAAACCGTGGTTCTCTGTCAGACGTATCACATATAACTGCTTTCCAAAATCAGCCATTTCTTGTGAATGTGGAAAATATTGTCCTCCATTTAAAATGGACAAGGTGCGTGGCAAGGGATGAGGACGTGAACGTGATGGTGATGGTGCATGCAAAGGCCGAGGACGTGGCCATGGGCAAGCTGAAATTATGTCACAACAAACACCCACATCTTGTTGCTCGACCTTCCTGTCCCAATTACTAGGGTACCGCAGTACACCACTATTGAACCCAGAGCAGTGTCAAAAGGTTGTTGGTTGAATAGCAGATAATGCTTCCAGTCACTTTTCCACCACCACCATCCACCCTGTCTTCCACACGGTCAAGTCTGAGTAGCCGTGAGTCTGGACCGCATATTCCTCACCCTGATCCTCCTTCCTCCCACCATGCTGAGTGCACAGAGACAACTGATCCCACACTTGGACACTCAGAAGAGCTGTTCACTTTTCCATTTGTAGATTTGGGCCTCTCGTCTGGCCAGCTTCAAGCGAGTCAAGAGCAGAACACATGTAGCGATGCCCAAATATTGGAGCAGCCACAGTCACATGAAGGCAATGATGGGAAAGTGCAATTACTGTCGCAAGAGGTGGATGATGATGATGATGAGACACAATTGCCAGAAAGTCAAGAGGAGGACCAGGGTTTGGAAGTGGAAGACGAGCTGGTGGATGATATAGTAACTGACCCAACCTGGCAGGGGCACACACAAAGAGAGGACAGCAGCACACAGGTGGAGTGAGGCGTAGCACCACAAAAGGCAGGAATAAGCAGTGTGGTGGCTGCAGACACAAGGCGAGAAAGCGTTCCTCATAACGCCAACACAACGGAAGTTGTCAGTCCAACTGTTAGGTCTTCCCGAGTCTGGTTGTTTTTTAAAGACTCGGCAGGTAACCTAAAAAAGGCCATTTGCATCACCTGCCAGGTTAGCATCAGCAGGGGTAGCAAAACTAGCAGCCTGACCACCACCAGCATGATCAGGCACATGGCAGCATAGCACCCGACTAAGTGGGCGGAACCACAGTCCAGAAACAGTGTCTGGGGGTGACACCACTGCTTCTTCCGCTGTTGTGCATGCACCCCAATCCCCTGTCCATGGCACATGCAAAGATGCCTCCCACCCTGAACGTGTCGTTGCACACTCTCTACTAGCATCATCAGCAAGCATGTTCACGTCCTTGTCCCAAAGCAGCGTTCAGTTGTCCCTGCCCCAGTCCTTGGAACACAAGCGCAAATACTCAGCCAACGCCCCACAAGCCACACTACTAAATTCACACATTTCCCGAATGCTTGTGCTCTAAATGTTGCCTTTTATGCTCGTGGAGACTGAAGCTTTCTGCAACCTGATGGCGGCGGCTGTCCCTCGGTACTCAGTCCCCAGCCACCACTATCTCTCCTGGTATGCTGTTCCCGCATTAGACGAGCACGTGTCCCACAACATTAGCCATGCCCTCAACAACACAGTTACTGGTAAAGTCCACCTAACCACAGACACATGGACAAGTGCTAGTGGGCAGGGATGGTACATCTCGCTGACGGCACACTGGGTTAATATAGTGAAAGCCGGGACCCAGTCGGACCTTGGGACGGAACACGTCCTCCCACGCCAAGGATTGCGAGCCCTGGGTCAATCAGGGTTGCACCCACATTATACAGCCCCTGCACCTCCTCCTCCTCCTCTTCAGCCTCCATCTCCGAAATGACCACATCCGTCGCAAGCTGGAAGCACTGCAGCACTGCCTTGGCCAAGCGGCAACAGGCTGTGCTGAAGCTAATATGCTTACAGCCAGGCATGGTCGTGTGTGACAATGGCTGGAATCTGGTGGCGGCTCTGAGGCAAGCTCACACACGTACCATGCCTGGCCCATGTGCTTAACCTCGTAGTTCAGCGCTTTCTCAAAACCTACCTGGATCTGTCGGATCTGCCTGTCAAAGTACGCCGCCTGTGTGCCCATTTTAGAAAGTCAGCTACAGCTTCCACCACCCTTGCGGTGCTTCAGCAATGTTTGCAGCTTCCAGCTCACCGACTGATCTGCGATGTCCCCACATGTTGGAACTCTACATTGCAGATGTTGGGAAGGATTTGTGAGAAGAAGAGGGCAGTTCTTGACCATCAACAAGGCCATTGGTATTCAGTTGAGACTCCACACATAAGACCTCAGGAGTGGACATGGATGTCAGACATATGTTGCAACCTCCAAAACTTTGAGAACTCCACCAAGATGGTGAGCGGCGATGACACCATAATTAGCGTCACCATCCCACTTCTCTGTCTTCTGAAACGATCTCTGCTCACAATTAAAGAGGATGCATTGCAGGCGGAGCATGATGAGATGGAGCAAGGAACCATACAGGGTAATTTCATGCAGCCCAGCCTCATCTCATCCCAATGTAGATTGGGTGATAATGAGGAAGAGGAGGAGGAAGAACAGGAGCTAGTTTCCTGCGCTATTGATGGAACTACCTGCACAACTGTCATACCGTCTGTTCAGCGTGGATGGCTTGAGGACCGGGAGAAGTCAGAAGAGGAGGAGGAGAGCATGGTCAGTCGTCCTCTTGGTGAGGTCACAGAAATCTTGCCTGTTAGCAGTCTAGCACCCATGTCTGAGTTTATGTTACGCTGCCTTTCCTGTAACCCTCGCGTTGTCCAAATTTTGGGTGACAGTCATTACTGGTTGGAGACCCACGCTACAAGGGGAACTTTCTGTCTCTTATTCCCTTGCAGGACAGCAATAATAAAATGGTGCAGTATGAGAAGGCACTTGTTGCGGAATTATTTAAAAAATTCCCATCTACAAACGCTGGCGGCAGAGGTCACAGTTCATTGGACAACCAAGGAGTACAGGTGAGAGAGACTCAAATGCAATCCAGCGGAGGCAGGGGAACACTGTCAAAGTTCTGGGATAGTTTTCATAGACCCTCCCATCGCACAGGTCCTGAGGCGCGGGGTACTCTCCCAAGGAGGGAAAAGTTTCGGATGATGGTGAGGGAGTACCTTGCCGACCGTACAAATGTCCTCCGTGATTCCTCTGTGCCTAATAATTATTGGGTATCCAAGCTTGACACATGGCAGGAATGGGCAGCACAGTGGCTCAGTAGTTAGCACTGCAGCCTTGCAGTGCTGGGGTCCTGGGTTTGAATCCCACCAAGGACAACATCTGCAAGGAGTTTGTATGTTCTCCCCGTGTTTGCGTGGGTTTCCTCCGGTTTTCTCCCACATTCCAAAGAAATACTGATAGGGAATTTAGATTGTGAGCCGCAATGGGGACAGAGCCCATAATACCTGTAAAGTGCTGTGGAATTAATGGCACTATATAAGCGAGTAAAATAAATAAATAACTGGCTCTCTTCTACGCCTTGGAGGTCCTGGCCTGTCCTGCCGCCAGCGTTTATCAGAGTGGATTTTTAGTTCCGCTGGTGGAGTTCTAACTGATAAGCGCATCCGCCTGTCAACTGAAAATGCTGACAGGCTGACTATTATAAAAATGAACAAGGGCTGGATTGGGCCAGACTTCTCAACACCACCGAATGATAGCAGCGTAACATAAACTCAAATACAGTATTTTATTTTGGGAGGTCTAACTCTGTTCCCATTCACCTCTGTCTTCACACCCAGACATGGGTATACACGTCCTGATTTTGTCTATTTTCTCTTGTCCTACTCCTTCTCCTCATCCTCATCCTCCACATCCTCCTCCATATCACCACCATATCTACCATATCACCATATCTACGTCTCTTGCAAGGCACATTGGAGTTCCTCCAAATTTTTGGCAGCTGTTGCATTCACTGCATAGGCAAACAGTATGGGAGACCCACTTCCAATAATGGGAACATTGTTTTTAGGAGGCCCTCCGACCTCTACGACTCTTGCAAGGGACACTGGAGTTCCTCCACATTTTTGGCAACCGTTGCATTCACTGCATAGGCAAACAGTATGGGAGACCCACTTCCTAATAATGGGAATGGGAACATTGTTTTCAGTAGGCCCTCAGACCTCTACGTCTCTTGCAAGGGACACTGAAGTTCCTCCACATTTTTGGCAGTCGTTACATTCACTCCATAGGTAAACAGTATGGGAGACCCACTCCTTTTTAATGGGAACATGTCGTACTCATTACTGTAGCCCAGCTCCATGTGTCTTTAAAATGTTAGTAGGGTTTTTCCTAAATTTTGGCAGCCATTGGACTCACTGCATACCCTATAACTGTCAAAGTTCTGGGACCGTTTTCTCAAACCCTCCCATCGCACAGGCGCTGAGGTGTCGGGTACTCTCCCAAGGAGTGCAGAGTTTGGGAAGATGCTGAGAGAGTACCTTGCTGACCATACCAACATCCTCGGTGATTCCTCTGTGCCTTATAATTATTGGGTATCCAAGCTGGATACGTAGAATAAACTGGCTCTCTACGCCTTGGAGGTCCTGAACTGCCGTGCCGCTAGCATTTTATCAGAGCGGGTTTTTGGTGCCGCTGGTGGAATTATAACTGATAAGCGCATCCGCCCGTCAACTGAAAATGCTGATAGGCTGACTCTTATAAAAATGAACAAGGGCTGGATTGGGCCCGACATCTCAACACCACCAAATGATAGCAGCGTAACATAAACTCAAATCCAGTGTCTTTTTTTGGGAGGTATATTCCCATGCACCTCTTCACACCAACACATGGGTATACGCTTCCTGATTTTGGCTATTTGCTCTTGTCCTCCTCCTTCTCCTCATCCTCATCCTCCACCACCATATCACCAGGGTGACCGTGATCTGTGATGAAACACCCACATAATTTTTTTAAAGGGTGTTTATGATGCCCGTAAAAAATATATATATACAGTATGTTCATGTATAACCCCCAGGGGTAAATGTTTGTCAGCCCATAAACTTAGTGCATGGGCATTACAAGTATAGGAGACCCGCTCCTTTCTAATGGGAACATTTTTTTATGAGGCCCTCTAAGTCTCTTCCAAGGGGCATTGGAGTGCCTCCCAATTTTTGGCAGCCCTTGCATTCACTGCATAAGCCAACACTATGGGAGACCCTCTACTTTCTAATAGGAACATGTCGTTACTGTGGCCCTGCTCTATGTGTCTTTAAATTGTTAGTGGGTTTTTTCCTAAATTTGGTCAGCCATTGTACTCACTGCATACCCTATAACTGTATAGCAGACCCTCTCCTTTCTAATAGGAACATGTCATTACTGTGGCCCTGCTCTATGTGTGTTTAAATTGTTAGTGGGGTTTTTCCCAAATTTTGGCAGCCCTTGCAGTCACAGCATAGGCATTACCACTATAAGAGACCCACTCCATTATAATGAGAACATTTTTTTACTGAGACCCTCCTCTACAGTACAGACCAAAAGTTTGGACACACCTTCTCATTTAAAGATTTTTCTGTATTTTCATAACTATGAAAATTGTACATTCACACTGAAGGCATCAAAACTATGAATTAACACATGTGGTATTATATATTTAACAAAAAAGTGTGAAACAACTGAAAATATGTCTTATATTCTAGGTTCTTCAAAGTAGCCACCTTTTGCTTTGATGACTGCTTTGCACACTCTTGGCATTCTCTTGATGAGCTTCAAGAGGTAGTCACCGGAAATGGTTTTCACTTCACAGGTGTGCCCTGTCAGATTTAATAAGTGGGATTTCTTGCCTTATAAATGGGGTTGGGACCATCAGTTGTGTTGTGCAGAAGTCTGGTGGATACACAGCTGATAGTCCTACTGAATAGACTGTTAGAATTTGCATTATGGCAAGAAAAAAGCAGCAAAGTAAAGAAAAACGAGTGGCCATCATTACTTTAAGAAATGAAGGTCAGTCAGTGCGAAAAATTGGGAAAACTTTGAAAGTGTCTCCAAGTGCAGTTGCAAAAACCATCAAGCGCTACAAAGAAACTGTCTCACATGAGGACCCCCCCAGGAAAGGAAGACCAAGAGTCACCTCTGCTTCTGAGGATAAGTTTATCCGAGTCACCAGCCTCAGAAATCGCAGGTTAATGTAACGGGTCTGGGAGGTGGAACCACAGAGCAACTATACAAAGGGGCAGCCCTTGTAAGGAAGCGGGTGACACCCAGGGAAGGCGGGCAGGCAGTAACGGCTAGTGACGGGGACAGTCTCTGGGTAAGAGGGCAGGAGGTCACAGCAAGTGACGGGGACAGTCTCTGGGTAAGAGGGCAGGAGGTCACGGCAAGCGGCGGGGACAGTCTCTGGGTAAGAGGGCAGGAGGTCACGGCAAGTGACGGGGACAGTTTCTTGACAGGCGGTTGGTCACGGCAAGTGATGGCTAAGCCTCCAGGTAGGCTAGCAGGCAGGTAGCGGGTGGACGCTCCCAGGTGAGCGGGCGAGAGTCTCTGGACAAGCGGGTGGACACAGCAAGTAACGGCTGAGCCTCCAGGTAGGCAAGCAGGCAGGTAGCGGGTGGACGCTCCCAGGTGAGCGGGCTAGAGTCTCTGGACAAGCGGGTGGTCACAGCAAGTGACGGCTGAGCCTCCAGGTAGGCAAGCAGGCAGGTAGCGGGTGGACGCTCCCAGGTGAGCGGGCGAGAGTCTCTGGACAAGCAGGTGGTCACAGCACGTGACGGCAGAGCCTCCAGGTAGGCAAACAGGCAGGTAACAGGTGGACGCTCCCAGGTGAGCGGGCAAGAGTCTCTGGACGGGCAGGTGGTCACAGCACGTGACGGCAGAGCCTCCAGGTAGGCTAGCGGGCAGGTAGCAGGTGAGCGCTCCCAGGTGAGCGGGTAAGATTCTCTGGACAGGCAGGTGGTCACAGCACGTGACGGCAGAGCCTCCAGGTAGGCTAGCAGGCAGGTAGCAGGTGAGCGCTCCCAGGTGAGCGGGCAGACGGATCCATAGACAGACTGGCAGGGCTGGTAGGCAGACTGTCGGACCGCAGGAATAACAGCAGATAGACACGAGTCAGGCAGGTATCAGACAGGAAACTGGCAGGAAACTGGCAGGTAACTGGTAACGGGACCTGAGGGCTGAAGCAGAGTTATGAACTCTGCTACAACATTGCTCGGGCACCACCATTTTGGAGGAGGTGCCTTATATATGGAGAGATCCTCCGGCCATTGGCCGGGGACTCCTTAGGACGGCGCGCGCGGCCCCTTTAAGAGAGGGGGAGCGCGCACGCGCGCGCCCTAAGCACAGTGGCCGGGAAGGAGCGGGCGCTGCCAGCAGAGCGGGAGGAAGACGCCGGGCACGGAGCGGAGAGGTGAGGGGAACAGCGTCCCTGCCTAGCAGGAGGCAGGGACGCCAACGCTACAGTTAACAGCAGCTCAGAGTAGAGACCAGGTCAATGCCACACAGAGTTCTAGCAGCAGACACATCTCTTCAACAACTGTTAAGAGGAGACTTTGTGCAGCAGGCCTTCATGGTAAAATAGCTGCTAGGAAACCACTGCTAAGGACAGGCAACAAGCAGAAGAGACTTGTTTGGGCTAAAGAACAGAAGGAATGGACATTAGACCAGTGGAAATCTGTGCTTTGGTCTGATGAGTCCAAATTTAAGATCTTTGGTTCCAACCACCGTGTCTTTGTGCGACGCAGAAAAGGTGAACGGATGGACTCTACATGCCTGGTTCCCACCGTGAAGCATGGAGGAGGAGGTGTGATGGTGTGGGGGTGCTTTGCTGGTGACACTGTTGGGGATTTATTCAAAATTGAAGGCATACTGAGCCAGCATGGCTACGACAGCATCTTGCAGCGGCATGCTATTCCATCCGATTTGCGTTTAGTTGGACCATCATTTATTTTTCAACAGGACAATGACCCCAAACACACCTCCAGGCTGTGTAAGGGCTATTTGACCAAGAAGGAGAGTGATGGGGTGCTACACCAGATGACCTGGCCTCCACAGTCACCAGACCTGAACCCAATCGAGATGGTTTGGGGTGAGCTGGACCACAGAGTGAAGGCAAAAGGGCCAACAAGTGCTAAGCATCTCTGGGAACTCCTTCAAGATTGTTGGAAGGCCATTTCCGGTGACTACCTCTTGAAGCTCATCAAGAGAATGCCAAGAGTGTGCAAAGAAGTCATCAAAGCAAAAGGTGGCTACTTTGAAGAACCTAGAATATAAGACATATTTTCAGTTGTTTCACACTTTTTTGTTAAGCATATAATTCCACATGTGTTAATTCATAGTTTTGATGCCTTCAGTGTGAATGTACAATTTTCACAGTCATGAAAATACAGAAAAATCTTTAAATGAGAAGGTGTGTCCAAACTTTTGGTCTGTACTGTATGTCTCTTCAAAGGGTATTGGATTGCGTCCAAATTTTTGGCAACCCTTGCAGTCACTGCATATGCAATAACCGTATAGGAGACACACTATTTAATAATGGGAACAACAAAGCATAGCCAACTGCTGGCTGGCTCTTTAAGAATAGTAAGGTTGTAAAAATAGTGTTTGTGACTTTCACAATCCCTCTTTCATAAATTAAACAGGATGTGTCTGATGATGTTTCACACACAACATGGTCAGATAAGGTTGTAAAATGTTAAAATGACATTTCCTGGTGAATGCATTTGTCTGGTTGAAAGCAATGCAACAGTGCAAAAATGCATCAAAAACGCTATGTGTGAACATAGCCCAAGGTGTGGAGGAGCATTTTTGTTTTTAGTTATTTATTTTGCCTTATATACAAGTCATTATCCTGGAAAGGATGTTCCTTAACATTTTTCCCAGGAAAATCCATTTTGGTTTTATTTTTGTATGTTTTATTGTGAGTCCGTAAAAGTGGCGTAATACCTCTGACAATATTGTTGACAGCATTGACCTGGGAGTCAGAAATGCTTTCAGGGGTCTTCCCCACGCTGTTCCCATCAACTTGGGCATTTAGGCCCTCTGCAGATCGTCGGGGTGTGGGGTGGGCGAAAAAATGCTCGAGTTTCCCATAGACTTACATTGGGTTCGTTATTTGGACCAGGCATTCGAACATTCCAATTTGCTCGACCCGAGCAACGAGTACTCAAGCATTTTAGTGCTCGCTCATCACTAATCTGCACCGATGCCAAAAATTTTTTTCATTTGGATCCGGGGCCGGACAAAGTAGGGTCTGAGCAGAATCCAGACCCTTGTCACCAGATGTTAACCCCGGGGGGTGGAGGTGATCCCGATGACACTCAGATACGTCTGCGGACTGTATGCGGACTGTACTGTGCTGTAAGGGCAGGAAGAGGAGGAGGGTGACTCTCAGACAAAACAGAAAGGATGATGATGAGGTTGTAGATCCAACTTGGTGTGAATCCAGAGGCACACAGCTGAGTAGCTCAGCAGAGGAGGTGGAAGAGGAGGAAGATGAGGAGGTTACATTGTGGCTTGACGCACAGACATTGTCACCGGTGTGTCAGAAGTGACAGACAGTCGTCCTGCAGTGGTTTGCAGGAGATCTCCACGTTTGGCAATGCAGACAGCTGCCTGGATAGGAGGCTGTCTTTAGGACCCAGCGACTACCTCCCTCTGGCCTGGGTATATATATACCTGATCTGTCTAGGTGGGCGTAGTCGGTTATACTCATTTCTTCTTGGAACTTAGCTGAAGGTGCATCACGTCCTCTCTGGATTCTTGAGGCCGTGTGCCCTGTTGGAGTTTCTTCTAATGCTATTTGTTATTCCCCTGTGTTGTCTTCTTCCCCTTTTGTCTTTAGAGTGCTAGAAAAGGTTGACTAGTGCTCATCTCCTTCCACCCCCAGCTATAGCCTTACGCCAGGGATAGTAGGACGAGGCACGTGCGGAGGCTGTACAGGGACGTTAGGGGAAGACAGGGTGACGTTTGCCCAGATTAGGAGGTCACCTTTTCCCCCTTTCCCTAGTGTCTGGGCTCCCTTTCCCTTTCCCCTCTGTGTTTTACTCACACCTGGCGTGACTCTGTGTTGCACTCACACCTGACGTGACATTATAACCGGCCGAGAACGTTTTGGAAAAAAAAACAAAACTACACAAGATTGACATTTTGTTTTTTTTCTCTTTGTGTGTTTTTGGGCGTGCACTTTTTTTTCCTTACTCCCTTTAGTATGGGATCAGTTGCAGAGCTTGCAGAGCAGCTCCGCTGTCTGTCTCTGGAGGTGAATGACCTTCGTGGTGAGGTACAGCAGCAGTATCAGCGGTTACAGGCCGCCAATGTAGGGGTCTCTGCAGGTAGGCCTGTGCAGCCTGAACCCAAGGTTGCCCTCCCGGACAGGTTTTCAGGAGGTAGGGACAGTTTTTTTGTGTTTAAAGAGGCATGCAAATTGTATTTCAAGCTTCATCCCTACTCCTCCGGTAATGAGGAGCAATGTGTTGGCATTGTGATCTCTCTACTGCAGGGAGATCCTCAGTCGTGGGCATTTTTATTACCGCAGGATTCGGTTTGTCTCCAATCTGTGGAGGTTTTTTTTGGAGCTCTTGCCCTCATCTATGATGACGCTGACCGAGTCGCCTTGGCTGAGTCTAAGCTAGGTCGCCTTCAACAGGGGATTCGGTCAGTTGAAACATACAGTTCGGAATTCTGTAGATGGGCAACGGATTCCAAATAGAATGAGTCAGCCTTTAAAAGTCAATTTTGTGAGGGGCTAACGGAAAGGTTGAAAGATGCCTTGGCTATATATGATACCCCTCAGTCCTTGGAGGCTGCCATGTCTTTGGCCATACATCTGGATAGTCGCCTTCGGGATAGACTGGTGTGACCTCGTTCTCCGGGGCCTTCTTGTCGGGGTTGTGTACCTTTGCCAAGGGAGCGGTCTGGGAGTGAACCAATACTGGGGGAGGTGGAGGAACCTATGCAGTTAGGGGGTGTCTCTACATCATACATCTCCCCGGAGATTCGCAAGAAAAAAGGCGTATGTTTTTTTTGTGGGAAAAAGGGACACTTTGTTGGGACCTGTCCTTCAATTACTAAACAAAAAGAGACTCGATTAGTCTGGACTTGGATAAACAAGGGGTGCATTTGTGGCAAAACTGCAGTTCCCGCTTTGTCCTGACTGCAGAGGTGGTGCTAGAGAGCAAAATCGAAAAAATTTCTGTGTTTGTTGACAGTGGAGCCGGGGTCAGCATGGTTGATGCTGAGTTTATGAAAACTCATGGTCTCACTGTGGTTTAGCTGAACCTATTTCCATCTTTGCCATTGACTCAGCGCCACTTGAACAGAAAGCATTTACTCAGATTGTACATAATGTGAAACTGAGTGTGGGGTCAGTTCATTGTGAAATCATTCCTTGCTATGTTTTGAAGAATCTCCCTACTTCGATTGTTTTAGGTATCCCCTGGCTTGTTAAACATAATCCATTGGTGGATTGGCAAACCGGAGAGATTACTGAATGGGGAGATTACTGCCATGAGAACTGTCTGAATGTTTCCATTGCAGCTGTCTCTGCGGAGATACTGTCTGCTTTCCTGTCTGGTTTTGAGGACGTTTTTTCTGAGAAGGGGTGTCAGGATTTGCCTCCTCATCTTGCTTATGACTGTCCTATTAACCTGACCCCCGGAGCTAAACTACCCAAGTCCAGACTGTATAATCTTTCTGGCCCTGAGAGACAAGCCATGAAGGATTTCATTGCGAAAAGTCTGGAGAAGGGACATATCAGACCCTCATATTCGCTTGTGGCGGCAGGGTTCTTCTTTGTGAAGAAAAAAGATTGCGGTCTCCATCCCTGTTTAGATTTCTGGGAATTAAATCAAATTACCATCCGTGATCCATACCCTCGTCCTCTGATTCCTGATTTGTTCAGCCAGGTTGTGGGAGCTAAGGTATTCTCCAAGTTGGATTTAAGGGGAGCCTACAATCTGGTTAGAATCAGAGAAGGGGACAAATAGAAGACAGCGTTCAATACCTCGGAAGGTCATTTCGAGAGTCTGGTTATGCCTTTTGGCTTGACCAATGCACCTGCGGTATTCCAATGTGGCGCCCTGCTACGCACAGGTGCCACAGAACCCAGTAGGGTGCATGGATGGACTTCTCTACAAGAGGCCCTCACACATTCACACACCTCCACCCTACCACCTCAGACCAGCAGAGGGAGCCCGTTAGGGATATATATAGGGAGGGTGGTACCAGGCAGTTTTAGTTTAGTCTTTAGTCAGAGAGGAGAGCGTGCTGTCGCTAAGAACAGCAAAGACGCAGCTCGTCTGCTGCTGCCGTAGTGAGGGCCCTGAGTGTGGCCGACGGCAAAGAGGAAAGGAGAGAGGAGTTGAGGGGGCAGAGGAGCATACCAGGCTCACCCCGAAATATACACCGGACACCGGGTCCGCGCCTATAAGGACCTTTATACCCAGTAGGGACCACCGGACACCTGGAGGACTACAAGTCCCAGGTCGACCAACGCTGACTACAGTACCAGGGCTAGGAGTCATGGAGGCCCCAGCATCCAGGGAGAGTGATCTCCAAAAGAAGGCCCTATCACCAGGTCAGCAGGTGCAAGAGAGAGAGACAGCAATTAAGCCATGTCTAGCTCCAGACAGGTCAGAAGCTTGACAAGTAGAAGCAACGGATCAGGAGGCCCTATACCCGCTCACTGGGGAGAGTCCAGAAGTGCACCCTGCATACTGAGTACCCTGGACCATACCTGCAACCACACCAGTAAAGGTACCGGAGCGAACCCCCGTGTGAGTGTCTGTCATTTCTCCCTGAACCGTTCTAGCCGTCTCCCCCCTGTACCATCATCGATTACCTCTCACGCTGCCCTGAGGCCCGCTCCACCTGTGGGGAGCCGTTCCATCACAAGCTGCCCTAACATCTGCCTCAGAGGACTGCTCCGCAGCGGCGGCTCCCTTTAGCCGCATTCCACAGGTGGCGTCACGAACACTTTCCAAATCCCCTATAAATAATCCCCCTCCATAGGCCCGGCTGCCGAGTACCCCACGGCTCTGGGGGCGAGTCATCTTTGGCGTCACGAACAGATTTCCGTGCCCGTTGCCACCGGGTACTGTGCACCTTAAAAGACTGTAATACTCACTGTGGTGAAGTTTTCCCGCCAATTGCCGCTGTTTTCCGCCATTATCCGCCATTTTCCTGTCGCCGCGCGGGAAGAAGAGGGGCGTAACCACGGGAATCGGAGCAGCATAACCGCTGGAAGCGCGCAAAGCCCATGGACACGCCCACCCCTGACGTCGAACCAGGAAGCGTCAGGTACTGGAAGGAGTCCAGTGGACGCTCTGACGTCAGACGCGAGCGACGCAAGGTCCTGGAAGAAGACCGTCGCCCGCGGAGCTGCGGCCTACCTGATAAGAATAGAAGAAGGTAGGCTACAGTTTACTAGGGGGGTGCCACCATGGCCGACGACCAGCAAGCTGCTGGAGCACCGGTTAAGCTCCTGATGCCCAACCTGCGCCCGACGCTGCACAGGCCGGAGTGGCCGCTCCATCAGCAGGCGTCGTGACTCCGTTAATACCCATGGCCCTGCCGTATATCCCTGGAGCGAAATGGCTTCCTCAGTTTGATGGCAAACCAGACACCCTGTCTGGGTTCAAGAGAAAAATATGCGGTGTGCTGGACATGTATTCTATGACTGGTAAGCAGAGAGCCGCTGTTGTGCTGGGGCAATTGACTGGTGCCGCAGAGCGGGTAGTTGAAACCTGGCCAGCCGCAGACCAGGAATCAGTATCCATCATCTTTAAGAGACTGCAAACTGTGTTTGAAAACCGCACTGAGGCAGATCTCCGGATGAGGTTCCACCACTGTGTCCAGAAACCTGAGGACAGTATCCGGGACTATGCCTGGCGCTTACAGGAAGCCTTGCAGGCCCTGAAACAGGTTAGTCCAGCCAGCTTACAAGATGAAAATAAAATGCTGACGGAACATTTCATCCGGGGGTTGAGGTCCCAGGAGGAGAGCAGAACTGTACGGTGGTGGGCTTTAGATCATCCAGACGCCACCTTTGACACCCTCAAGGACATGGCTATTAAGGGTCTACAGCCCCTGGAAACATCAGGGAATGCTATCCAGCATTACCTGGGTGGGGCCACCTCAGTGCCCGCAGCACCCACTGCTCCTTCATTAACGGCTGAAACAAAGACGCAAACATTGCCCCCTAGCGAGCTGGACAGCCTGCGCTCTGAAGTGCGCCAGCTAAGTAAAACCCTGGCCACTGTCCTGAGCACCCTGCAGCTACAGACGGAGCCTGAGCCGGAAGGAAGGATCCTATTCGCCGACAGTCCTGAGGATGTCCCCTGGATGAGGAGAAGAAGGAGGACAATGCCACCCCGTAGGAGGACAACGCCACCCCGTGGGAGGACCAACGACCAACCTCGCCCTTCCGGAGACTTCATCTGCTACCGCTGCCACAAGGCAGGCCACACAGCGCGGAACTGTCTTTTAAACGAGCAAACCCTGGGGCTGAGGTCCGACACCCAGGAGTAAAGCCACCAGGCCCATCAAGCTGGTGCCACTGGTTCGTAGGAGGAAGGCCTTTCCTGTCCATCGTGCTGGTTGGGATAGCAACACCTGCATTACTGGACACCGGCTCGCAGGTAACCATCATACCTGATGTCCTCTACAAAAGGTACTGGTCCGTAGATGAACTCCAGCCACCAGCCCCGAACCTCTCTGTGTATGCCTTTAACGGCCTTCCTCTTAACCTATTAGGGGTTAAGGACGTGACAGTGAAGGTGGGGAGAGCAGAACTAAAGGACCAATGACTGATTGTACTGGAGTCTAACCCTGGTGATACAGACTTGTATATGATACTTGGTACAAATATTGTTGGTAACTGTTTGGGAGAAGTGTTGTTTTTGCTCCAACAGATTGCTGACACTGCCAAACCAGGGCAGAGGAGGGTGCTCCAGAGAGAGATTCGAGCCCTCCTGTACCAGCAGCAGGTAAAGCTAACAGGTGGTGAGATCGGTAATGTACGGGTGATTGACCCGATACCCATTGTGATTCCCCCAATGAGTGAGATGCTGATTTGGTGTAGGGCAGCAATAGGTCTCAAGGGACAGAACTACCAGGCGGTAGTTGAGCCCATTAGCTCAGAGCACAGACCTACACTCTTAACTGCTAGAGGGGTGGTTGATGAATGCAATGGGAGGGTACCCGTACGTCTCCTAAATTGTGGGGAGGATGAAGTTAAATTACTAAGATATGCCACTGTTGCCAGGTTGTATACTGTGAGTGATGATGCCATACACACAGTGGAATCCTTGACCCCACCAGATACAGAGGAGGACAATGACTCCGAAGCTCAGCTGGAGGATTGGTGTCAACAGCTCCATGTTGGGACTGACGCCACTCCTCTCCATCAAAAACAAGGTGTACACAGGGTGGTCCAGAAATATGAACAGGTATTCAGCAAACACCCACTTGATTTTGGGAGGATTAAAGGGGTACAACACCATATACCCACAGGTAACTATCCACCCATCAAAGAACGTTACAGGCCCATACCACCAGCACACTACCAGAAAGCGAAGGAAATGTTGCATGACATGAAAAAAGCAGGGGTAATAAGAGATAGCTGTAGCCCCTGGGCAGCTCCCCTGGTCCTGGTCAGGAAAAAGGATGGAAGCATGAGGATGTGTGTAGATTACAGAGAGGTAAATCGCATAACACATAAAGATACATACCCTTTGCCCCGTATAGAGGAATCCCTGGCTGCATTAAAGTCTGCAAATTACTTCTGTACCCTTGACCTCACTAGTGGGTACTGGCAAGTAGCAGTTGCTGAGGAGGACCGGAAGAAGACGTCCTTCACTACCCCGATGGGACTCTGCGAGTTCAGCAGTATGCCGTTTGGACTCTGCAATGCCCCTGGAACGTTCCAGAGATTGATGGAGTGCTGTTTGGGACACCGTAACTTCGAGACCGTGCTGCTATACCTGGATGACGTAATAGTGTACTCCAAGACGTATGAGGACCATTTGAAGCACCTGGCGGAGGTATTTGAACCGTTGTCCCGGTATGGGATGAAATTGAAGCCTTCCAAGTGCCACCTGCTCAAACGGAAGGTTCAGTATCTGGGGCACATCGTCAGTCCAGAAGGAGTAGCACCAGTCCCGGAGAAGGTCACTACCATCCAGAAATGGCCGGAGTCGAAGAATCTCAAGGAGGTACGTCAGTTCCTGGGACTGGTCGGGTATTACCGGATATTTGTAAAGGACTATACCAAGAAGGCAGCGCCTTTGCAAGATCTCCTGGTAGGACAGTCCAACAGAGGTAAACCCCCCCTTCCAGTGGGGTAAAGAGCAGGCTGAGTCCTTTGCAGTGATGAAAGAGAATCTGACTGGCGAAGAAATCCTGGCCTACCCTGACTACAGCCAACCTTTCCTGCTGTACACTGATGCCAGCAGCAAGGGTCTAGGAGCTATGTTAAGTCAGAAGCCGTATGGCAAAGAGAAGGTGATTGCCTATGCCAACAGGAAGCTTCGTCCTACTGAGAGGAATCCAGAAAACTATAGCTCCTTCAAGTTGGAGTTCCTGGCCTTGGTCTGGGCCATCACTGAACGATTCACGCGCTACCTGGCCTCCACTAAGTTCACGGCCTATACTGACAACAACCCCTTGACACATCTGGAGACAGCCAAGTTGGGAGCCATGGAACAGCGTTGGATGGCCCGACTGTCAAACTATCAGTTCACCATCAAGTACCGGGCAGGCCACAAGAACGCCAACGCCGATGCCCTATCCAGAATGCCTCACCAGTCGGACGCTGAAGAAGAAGTGGATGACCTGGAGGAGGTTGAGCTATCTGCCTTCCACAGAAATGGGATGGTCCACGAGCAGCGCACCTCCAGGAGGTATCGTGGTAAGACACTAAACCCTTTACCTCATCACAGTTGGAAGGAGACCCAGGACAGCGACCCGGTTGTCAGTCGTATCAAAGAACTGATAACCCAGGAAGGTTCCTCCCTGGAGAAGGATGCTCCTCCACAAGCCAAGCAACTGTGGAATGAGAGAAGCCAACTGTTCATCTATAGAGAGAAGCTGTGCCGAAGGTATGTTAACCCCAGGACCCATGAGA
The DNA here is from genome assembly GCF_046119375.1 of Phyllobates terribilis. NCBI lineage: Eukaryota > Metazoa > Chordata > Amphibia > Anura > Dendrobatidae > Phyllobates > Phyllobates terribilis. The sequence goes on from NW_027362764.1 coordinate 50,225,046, forward strand.
TGGTATGGCAGATCGTAGTGCCAAGGACAGACATCCAGATGGTGTTGGAGGCCTACCACAATCAAGCAGGGCACTTTGGCTGGAAAAAGCTGGAAACTCTCCCGAAGAGTCGGTTTTATTGGGTTGAATTCGGAGCTCCATAGAGAGGTGGCGCCGGGATTGTGGACCCTGTAGCCTCAGAAGAAAAGACTACAGCAGCCAGAAAGCACCCTTGCAGTCCATCAAGACAACCCAGCCCCTGGAGATCGTCGCTCTGGATCACGTCAAGCTGTCACCCAGCAGGTCAGGCTACTCCTATGCCCTGACCATGGTGGATCACTACTCCCGGTTCCTGGTGGTAGCCCCCGTCAAGGATCTGACGGCAGAAACTGCAGCAAGGACGTTTCAAGCATACTTCTGCAGGCCCCATGGATACCCGGATAAGGTGCTGACGGATCAAGGCCCTGCCTTTGAAGCCGAGCTGTTCAAAGAGTTTTGCCATCTGTACGGGTGTAAGAAGATTCAGACTACGCTGTACCACCCTCAAACCAATGGTCCATGTGAAAATATGAACAATATCGTCATAGACCTGCTGAAAACCTTACCTCTAGAAGAAAGGAATCAGTGACCAGACAAACTACCTGACCTGGTAGATCTATACAATCACATACCCGTGAGTTCCACCAATTGTACTCCAGCGTACCTCATGAGAGCAAGACCCGGAAAGTTGCCCATGGACCTGGAGCTCGGAGTGGTAGAGCCAGAAGCAGATATGTCCTCTGAAGACTGGGATACAACTCGACAGGAGCAGTACAAGAGAGTACAGGCCTGTGTCGAAGACAGTCTTAATAGGGTGAGAGATAAGCAGGAAGCACAGTACAACAAGAGTGCACCAGCAGAACCCTTAACACCTGGAGAAGTTGTGCTGAAGCGAAAGATAAGAAACCACAAGCTTGACGACCAGTGGGAAAGAGAGCCTTACACTGTGTTGGATTCCAGGTTCGACAATAGAAAAACCTGTCTAATCAATAAAGATGGAGGAAAAACAACTGCAACAGTCTCAACAGACCACTTGAAGTTGTGCCCAGGTCTATTGAAGCCACGGGAAGAAGTACCTCTTATAGTGACTGAAGAACCCAAAGAAGATGTACTCCATACTGCCTTAGGAGATTTCCCAGCAGATTGGCCTCAACTGGATGGAGCCGTAATAATACCTGTGATGCACTTCTACCAAGAGCCAGAAGACCCTCCACTGCAAGTAAGACCAGTAAGTGCCCCAGAAGAGCCTGCTCAGGAAGAATCCCCGGAAGAAGGATCACCGGTAGAAGCAGAGCCAGAAGGCCCAGTAACCAGTGTGCTTGCCAGTCCCATCGAGAGGTTAAGACAGTTCTACAATTTACCCACACGTAGATCTGACAGGGTAGCAGGCAGTGCAAACACAGACATCGACAACACCCCAGTACTACGTAGGTCAACATGCAGTACAAAAGGCCAGATCCCTGCCAGGTATAGGGAATACGTTAGAAATACCTGCAGTGTAAATAGTTACCCAGTTGTGCATTGCTTACTGTATTGTTTATTGTATAAACTGAAATTAATGTGTGCCTTTAGTTACCCGTCAGGGTATAAAGACTTGTAGGCTGAGGACTGTGAGCAGCCCAAAAACTGTTCCTATACATAGTTGCACTCCCAGGAGTGCCCCTTAAGTGACCACGGAACAAAAACCCGTTTGGCGTGGCCGAAGACCTGGTCCAACACCTGGATCACTTATGCCCTGTAGCCACGCCCAGGGCCTACGTTGAGGGTTTTCAGGCGGGTCCCTCATGTTCTTTCATCGGTGAAATGGACACCAGGTTAAGGGACTTACTGTGACTTAATTAATGTTATTATTAGTATTGCTGTTATGTATAATTATTATTGTTGTTAACCTGTTTTGAAAAAAATGCTTCAGTCCAGGAGTACTGAATTGTACTAGGGGGGAATGTGGCGCCCTGCTCCACACAGGTGCCACAGAACCCAGTAGGGTGCATGGATGGACTTCTCCACAAGAGGCCCTCACACATTCACACACCTCCACCCTACCACCTCAAACCAGCAGAGGGAGCCCGTTAAGGATATATATAGGGAGGGTGGAGCCAGGCAGCTCAGTTTCAGTTTAGTCTTTAGTCAGAGAGGAGAACGTGCTGACGCTGAGAGCAGCGAAGACGCAGCTCCTCTGCTGCTGCCGTAGTGAAGGCCCTGAGTGTGGCCGACGGCAAAGAGGAAAGGAGTTAGCAGTTGCAAGAGAGAGAGAGACAGCAATTAAGCCAGGCCTAGCTCCAGGCAGGTCAGAAGCTTGACAAGTAGAAGCAACGGATCAGGAGGCCCTATACCCGCTCACTGGGGAGAGTCCAGAAGTGCACCCTGCATACTGAGTACCCTGGACAATACCTGCAACCACACCAGTAAAAGTACCGGAGCGAACCCCCATGTGAGTGTCTGTCATTTCTCCCTGAACCGTTCTAGCCGTCTCTCCCCTGTACCATCATCGATTACCCCCCACGCTGCCCTGAGGCCCGCTCCACCTGTGGGGAGCCGTTCCATCACAAGCTGCCCTATCATCTGCCTCAGAGGACTGCTCCGCAGTGGCGGCTCACTTTAGCCGCATTCCACAGGTGGCGTCACGAACACTTTCCAAATCCCCTATAAATAATCCCCCTTTTTGCTGACCGCCCTGGGCCACGGACCGGGCCAGCCACCGTGATAACCCCCATCAGCATCCATAGGCCCGGCTGCCGAGTACCCCACGGCTCTGGGGGCGAGTCACCAGCATTTCATAAATGAGATTTTTCATCATTTGGTGGGGAGGTTTGTGGTGGACTATTTGGACGATATTTTGGTTTATTCACCTGATTTTGAGACCCATCGGGGGCATGTTAAGCAGGTGCTCCAGATATTAAGTGATAACAAACTCTGTGCTAAACTAGAGAAATGTGTTTTCGCTGTTCAGAAGGTGCAGTTTTTTGGGATACTTGTCATCTTCAGGTTTTCAGATGGATCCGGAGAAGATCCGTGCAGTTCTTGACTGGGAACGTCCCGAGAACCGGAAGGCCCTACAACGTTTTCTGGGTTTTAATAATTTTTACAGGAAATTCATCCAAAATTACTCTGTTGTAGTGAAACCCCTTGCTGACATGACTAAGAAGGGGTCTGATTTTTCCAAATGGTCGGAGGCTTCCCTCCAGGCTTTCTCTTCCTTAAAGAATCACTTTGCCACTGCAGCTATACTCAGTCAACCCTATGTTTCTCAACCCTTTATTGTGGAGGTCGATGCTTCGGATGTCGGGGTTGGGACTGTGTTGTCTCAGGGATCGTCCCCTGGTAAATGGCGTCCATGCGTCTTCTTTTCTAAAAAATTGTCTTCGGCTGAGAGAAATTATGACGTGGGTAATAGGGAACTTTTGGCAATCAAATTGGCGTTCGAGGAATGGCGACACTGGTTGGAGGGAGCTGCCCATCCTATTACTGTTATTACTGACCATAAGAACCTGTCATATCTCCAGTCAGCTAAACGTCTCAACCCTAGGCAAGCCAGATTGTCCCTGTTTTTTACTAGGTTCAATTTTGTTGTCACTTTTCGTCCAGGGGTCAAAAATGTCAAGGCTGATGCTTTGTCCCAGAGCTTCCCTGGTGGTAGTGACCATGAGAACCCTGCCCCGATATTACAGAAAGGAGTAGTTATTTCGGCTCTTTTTCCTGAACTGGAGGGGGAGATGCTGGAGGCTCAGGTGGACGCCCCTTCAGGAAAGTTATTTGTACCACCTGATCTGCGCCGTAAAGTAATGAAGGAACATCATAACTCTGTGCCTGCTGGGCATCCAGGTGGTAAGGCAACCACGCACCTCCTCTCTCATCATTTTTGGTGGCCGAGGTTGCATTGGGATGTGATTGAATACATAGCTGCTTGCAGTATTTGAGCACGTTCTAAGGTTTCACACACCCGTCCGTCTGGTACTCTTCTTCCGCTATCTATCCCTAGCAGGCCATGGACACACTTGTCCCTGGATTTTATTACTGACCTACCGGTTTCTGCAGGCAAAACGGTGGTTTTGGTAGTAGTAGATAGGTTCAGTAAAATGGTTCACTTCGTCGCTTTACCTGCACTTCCCAATGCTAAGACACTTGCCCAGGTGTTCATAAATGAGATTGTGAAGCTTCATGGGGTTCCCTCCAATGTGGTGTCTGATCGGGGGACCCAGTTTGTTTCCAAGTTCTGGAAGGCATTCTGTTCTCGACTGGGTGTGCAGCTGTCCTTTTCCTCTGCATTCAACCCTCAGTCGAATGGTCAGACCGAGCGTGTCAATCAGAACTTGGAGACATACCTCAGGTGTTTCGTCTCTGAAAATCAGGAGGATTGGGCATCCTACTTACCGCTGGCAGAATTTGCCATCAATAATCATCGTCAAGAATCCACTAGCAGGTCACCGTTCTTCGGTGCATATGGTTATCATCCACAGTTTGGTGCCTTCAGTGGGGGTGGAGCTTCAGGAGTTCCGAGGAGGAACGGTTTGCTTCGTCGCTCTCCTCGGTATGGCAGGGTGTTCTGTGTAGTTTAAAGACCATGGGTGACAGGTATAAACATATGGCTTGCCAGGTCCGGACCTGAATGTGAATGACTTTGTGTGGTTATCTACCAAGAATATAAGATTGAAAGTTCCTTCTTGGAATCTGGGACCTAGGTTTATTGGTCCCTACAAAATAACCGCCGTCATTAACCGAGCAGCGTTTCGTCTTGAACTTCCTCGGGCCCTTAAGGTCCATAAGGTGTTTCATAGGTCCTTACTCAAAAGGTATGTAGAACCTCTTGAGCCCTCACCTCTACCATCTCCCCCAGTAATGGTTGATGGTAACCTGGAGTTCGAGATTTCGAGGATTGTAGATTCTCGTCTCCAATGTCATTCTCTTCAATACTTGGTGCACTGGAAAGGCCATGGTCCAGAGGAGAGGATGTGGGTTTCAGCGTCAGAGACCACTCGTAGAGGGGGGGAACTGTCACTGGTGTGTCAGAGGTGACAGACAGTCGTCCTGCAGTGGTTTGCAGGAGATCTCCACGTTTGGCAGTGCAGACTGCTGCCTAGATAGGAAGCTGTCTTTAGGACCCAGCGACTACCTCCCTCTGGCCTGGGTGTATATATACCTGATCTGTCTAGGTGGGCGTCGCCAATTATGCTCATTTCTACTTAGAACTTAGCTGAAGCAGCATCACGTCCTCTCTGGAGTCTTGAGGCCGTGTGCCCTGTTTGGAGTTTTTTTCTAAAGCTAAGTTGTTATTCCCCTGTGTTGTCTTCCCCTTTTGTCTTTAGAGTGCTAGAAAAGGTTGACTAGTGCTCATCTCCTTCTACCCCCAGCTATAACCATACGCCAGAGATAGTAGGGCAAGGCACGTGATCGCCGACAGCTGAAGCGGCTGTATAGGGACATTAGGGGGAGACAGGGTGACGCTAGTCCAGATTAGGAGGTCACCTCTTCCCCCTTTCCCTAGTGTCTGGGCTCCCTTTCCCCTCTGTGTTGCACTCACACCTGGCGTGACAGACATGGAGTGAAGCAACCACGACAAGAACTGCATCCGCAGTCACAACTCTGGCTGTGGCCGTGGGTCTGCAGTTCGCAGGAGCGGCAAGGGTTGCCTAGCCTGGACCTTTTTTGAGAATGTAAAGGATGACCCAACTCACGTTATCTGAAAACTTTGTAAAAAACGACTCAGTAGAGGCAAAAATTGCAATAATTTGGCTACTACATAAACCGGCACATGCGCGATCAACATGCTTTAGTCTGGCATGCTTTTGTCTGGGAATCTCACTGCGCTAAAATGTGGACTAGCGGGCCTCGCCAACCACCGGCCGCCCCATCAACTGCATCTGCTGCTTCTTCCTCCTTAGTGACTGTGGCTAGTGTTCTTACACAGGTCTACGGCTGCAGAACCTTCACACACATTCCAGCAGTTTATCGTGTTCACCCTAATCCACCCTCTCTCAGCACAGCAGTTAGCCCTCGGTCCCGCAGTTGTGGTCACGTAAAAGATTGTTTCCTCCTACACATGCCAAAGCTAAGAGCTTGAACTCCACCATCTCCAATCTGTTGCCACGGAAATGCTGCCTTTCCGCCTGGTGGATATAGACGGTTTTCGAAAGCTGTTGGCAATCACAGTCCCCCAGTACCATTTGCTCAGTCGCCATTGCTTCTCTAAGAAAGCTGTGCCTGGGCTACACCAGCATGCCGCAGACAATATCACCCGGTCCTTGAAAAAATCTATGTTTGACAGGGAGCATTTCACCACTGACACCTGGACGAGCAAGCATGGCCAGGGGTGGTACATCTCATTGACTGGGCACTGGGTGACTCTGGTGGCTGTGGGGGCAGGCGGGGAAGGGGCTGCTCCACAAGACAAGCCTTGGAATCCCCAATGCTTGCCGGACGTACCTTTGTATCGAACACTTCCTCCACTGCTTCTGCCTCCTCCTCCTCCTCTAGGGCCTCCACCTGCCCTCTGCATTAATGAGACACACATTCCAAAAGTGCAGAGAGAATCTCCCCACCTCAGTACTGTGCAGCCAGGGCTCACTGCAATCAGGCAGCGTTTAAATTAATATGCCTTGGAGATTGCAGTCACACAGCTCAAGAGTTGTGGACAGCTATCCAGGCCGAGTTTGAGCAATGGCTGTCTCCACTGAACCTGGAGCCAGGGAAGGCCGTGTGCGATAATGGAGCGAATCTGGTGGCGGCCCTATGCCGGGGCAACCTCACACATGTGCCTTGCATGGCTCATGTCCTCAACATGGTGGTCGAGCAATTTCTCCGCCAGTATCCCGACCTGGATACGCTGCTGTAGAAAGCACGGTCGCTGTGTGTTCACTTCCGCCGTTCGACTTACATCGCTACAGAGATCTTTCGGCCTACCGGTTAACCAATTGATTTGAGATGTGCCAACACTGTGAAATTTTATTCTGCACATATTGCAGTGACTGTGGCAGCAGCGATGAGCCCTGGTGCAGTATCACATTTTGCATAGCCTGGCCCTACGCAGTACGGACGTGATGCAAACTACACTTGCAGAGTGGGCACAGATGAAGAACCTCTGTACCCTTCTGCACAGTTTCGAAATGGCTACTAAGATGGTTAGCGCTGATGATGCCGTCATCAGCATCATTATTCTGGTCATTTACGTGCTGGAGCACACTTTGAATAGTTTGTGGGAGGAGGTGGTGGTCCCAGTGGAAGAGGAGGAAGCAGAGGAGAATGTGGCATTACAGACACCTTCTTAGGGGCTGTCTCTTTTGGAGCCAGCGGCTACCTTCCTCTGGCTAATTAACACCCCGGCCTGGGTGTATAAATACCTGCTGTCTGCTTGAGGGAGGTGCCGGCGATACTCACATTACCCTTTGTGAAGGCTCGGAGCAAGTGCATTACTTCTTCATCTCTGGAGCTATGAGGACGGGTGTTCATCTCTCTGAAGTCGACTAGAAGCTAAGCTATCTTCCCTTGTTTGTTCCCCCTTGTTGTCTTTAGCGGTCAGTGGGGATTGACTAGCACTCATCCCCCTCCCTTCACTAGCTAGGGCCAAATGCCAGGTAAAGACAGGGCGAGGTTCTTGTGCGGCGATTGGGGAAGAGCCAATATAGGGACGTTAGTTGAGACAGGGTGATATTAGATTAGCCTAGGAGGTCTCCACTCGACCCCTTTCACTGGAGTCTGCGCTCCCTTTCCTTCTTCCATTTGTGTTCCACTAAGTCTTTCCCACACCTTGCATGACACCCAGACCCTGATACTTCATGCATTGTCTATGGCTGACTGCTGTTGTGCCATCATCAAATGTCTACTGTGGGTCAATTGGTGCCACTTTTTCTGGTGTCTGCCCCTATTTGGAGCTGTTTTGGCAGCTTTTAGGCCCCACTGAAGGTGTTGTCTATGCGTTTGGTTTTGCCTCACATTTAATTCAATGTGGTTCAGATATGTTCAGCAAACTGTTCGGTGAACGTCGGGAAGTTCGCCGATTATAACCGAGCCGAACCTTGAAAGGTTTGCTCATCTCTACTCACCACACCTGTAATATACTGGGAGCATCCACAACACCTGCAATATACCGGGAGGCTCCCATAACACTTGCAATATACCGGTAGCTCCTCACAACACCTGCAATATACTGGGAGCCTCCAACAACACCTGCAATATACTGGGAGCCTCCAACAACACCTGCAATATACCGGGAGCTCCTCACAACACCTGCAATATACCGGGAGCCTTCCACAACACCTGTAATATACCGGGAGCCTGTAAGCCGTAATCATTAACATTAACAGAAATAAACACTTGAAATAGATCACCCTGTCTGTAATGACTCTATAGAATATAGGAGTTTCACTTTTTTTATTGAAGAACTGAAATAAATTAACTTTTTTATGATATTCTAATTTAGTGAGATGCACCTGTATTTACTTCGCCTATCATCGGTTTCAATGTAACGGCTGCTGGGTACATCTCCACAGATGATGGCTGAACTCTATTATCTCATTACAGAGCAAGAAGAGGATGCAGTGCTGGTGTCTCTCGGCCACATGTAGCCTCCAGTTTAAGAGCTCAGATTATAGCAAGACTCCGCAGATTCTCCTGTAATAAGAAAGCTATGAATTATGAAATAAACATATTCATGTAGAGAGGCGCGAGGCATTAGAACACTTTCATCTTCAGGCTCGGGGCAAGACTCAACTTGAAAGCTCCTAATAAACATTTCAAAAACAGCTAATAATGTCCCTTCTCTGCTGCTCCATTCCCATTTTCAGTTCTTTGAAATTAATTTAAATCCATTTGTAGCCGGAGTTTTCCTTCCTGTGTGTAAATCTAGCGCAGGGTGTGCTGTGTGATTATTATTTATGATTGGAGTAAACACATTGGCCCCAATTCATTATTTGTTTTTATTTAAGTCATTTTTTCCCCTCCTGTTGCGGTATTCTTTGCCTTTTTTTGCGACAAAATTCTTCAAAATGTCGCTCACGGTTCATGAGTAGTGATGAGCGAGCACTAAAATGCTCGGGCACTCGTTGCTCGGGTCGAGCACATTGGAATACTCAGGTGTTCGACCCGAGCAACGAGACCAATGTAAGTCTATGGGAAACTCGAGCATTTTTCAGGCGGCTCCCACCGGCGGTCTGCAGGGGGCGAAAAATTGCCCAAATCGATGGGAACAGTGCTCAAATAACATGGGAACAGCATGGGGAAGACCCCTGGAAGCATTTCTGACTCCCAGGTCACTGCTGTCTACAATGTTGTCAGAGTATTATGCCACTTTTACGGACTCACAATAAAACATACAAAAACGAAACCAAAATGGATTTTCCTGGGAAATATGTTAAGGAACATCCTTTACAGGGTAATGACTTATAAGTAAGGCAAAATAAATAACCAAAAACAAAAATACTCCTCCACACCTTGGGCTATGTTCACACGTAGCGTTTTTGATGCGTTTTTGCACTTTTGCATTGCTTTCAACCAAGACAAATGCATTCACCAGGAAATGTCATTTTAACATTTTACAACCTTATCTGGCCATGTGGTGTGTGACACATCATCAGACACATGCATACAGTGCTGAAAAGACATGGGAACAGCATGGGGAAGACCTCTGGAAGCATCTCTGACTCCCAGGTCACTGCCTAAAAGTGTGTCCATCATAAGTGATCCTTGGCGCATGCGAAGATGCCTCCCGCCATGCACCTGTCGTTGCAGACTTGCAACAATCACCGTTCACGTCCTTGTCCCACTGCAGCGTTCAGTTGTCTCTACCCCATTCCTTGGAATGCAAGCGCAAGTATGCAGCCAGCCACCCACCCACCCACAGGCTGCAATACTATACTGCCAAATTTTTGACAGCTGCTTGCACTTGAAATGTGGCCTTTTAGGCTCATGGGGGAGGAAGCTTTTCATAACCTCATGCCAGTGGCAGCCGGGTGTCCATACTCGGTCCCCAGCCGCCACTGTTTCTCCCGGTGTCGCCTCCGCCTTCCACAAGCACGGGTCCCACAACATTACCCGTGCCATCCCCAGTGCACTTACTGGGAAGGACCGCCTAACCACAAACACGTGGACAGGTGAATGTGGCCAGGGACAGTATGGAGCCAGTCCACAACTTTTTTTGCTGAGAGTTGTATTTAGGTTTGTGAAAGGATTGGCATAGAGGGAAACCGTATCTACTCCGGCTGTCATTTCTCCGTTACCAGGTTCCGCCCATTGTCACACACGACCATGCCTGGTTGTATGTTCAGCGGTGAGAGCCCCAGATCAGGCTGCTGTGTTACAGCTTTCAACAACTCTGCAGCGCTGGGCGGTTTGTCAATTAAGCATTAAGCATGTTATCTTCAACACAGCCTGTTGCCGCTTGGCCAAGGCAGTGCTGCAGTGCTGTCAGCTTGTGACTGATGTGGTCATTTCGGAGATGGAGGAGGAGGTGCATGAGTAGAACAATGTGATTACATTGAGGTTAAATTAGTGACGCTGTTTTTTATACTAAAGAAAGATCCTATTGTTTTGTTTTTTTTACGTTATTTTTTAAGACAAATGCATTCACCGGGAAATGTCATTTTAACATTTTACAAACTTATCTGGCAATGTGGTGTGTGACACATCATCAGACACATCCTGTTTTATTTATGATGGAGGGACTCTGAAAGTCATAAAGCCTATTTTTATAGGGACATCAGACGGCCCTTACTATTCTTAAAAGGCCAGCAGTCGGCCCTCGCTATTGTTAGAGAGCCATCAGCCGGCTATGCTTTGTTGTTCCTATTATTAACAAGTGGGTCTCCTATACTGTTATTGCATATCCAGTGACTAGAAGGGCTGCCAAAAATTTGGACGCAACCCAATACCCCTTTGAAGAGACATAGAGGAGGGTCTCAGTAAAAAAAATGTTCTCATTATAAAGGAGCGGGTCTCCTATAGTGGTAATGCCCATGCTGTGACTGCAAGGGCTGCCAAAATTTGGGAAATACCCCACTAAGAATTTAAAGACACACAGAGCAGGGCCACAGTAACAAGTACGACATGTTCCCATTAGAAAATAGAGGGTCTGCTGTACAGTTATAGGGTATGCAGTGAGTCCAATGGCTGACCAATTTTAGGAAAAACCCCACTAAGAATTTAAAGACACATAGAGCAGGGCCACAGTAACAAGGTACGACATGTTCCCATTATAAAGGAGAGGGTCTGCTATACAGTTATAGGGTATGAAGTGAGTACAACGGCTGACCAATTTTAGGAAAAACCCCACTAAGAATTTAAAGATACACAGAGCAGGGCAACAGTAACAAGGTACGACAACAAATTCCCATTAGAAAGGAGAGAGTCTCCCATATGAGGGCCTCATAAATTTTTTTTCCCATTAGAAAGGAGAGGTCCTCCTATACTTGTAACGCCCATGCACTAAGTGTATGGGCTGACAAACATTTACCCCCGGGGGGTATACATGAACATACTGTATAAAATTTTTTTTTACGGGCATCATAAACACCCTTAAAAAAAATTATGTGGGTGTCGCATCACGGACCAAGGTCACCCTGATGATATGGTGGTGGAGGATGAGAAGAAGGAGGAGGACAAGAGAAAATAACCAAAATCAGGAAGCGTATACCCATGTGTGGGTGTGAAAAGGTGCATGGGAATACACCTCGCAAGAAAAGACACTGGATTTGAGTTTATGTTACGCTGCTATCATTCGGTGGTGTTGAGAATTCTGGCCCAATACAGCCCTTGTTCAGCCTGTCAGCATTTTCAGTTGACAGGCGGATGCGCTTATCAGTTATAATTCCACCAGCGGCACTAAAAACCCACTCTGATAAAACGCTGGTGGCAGGGCAGGCCAGGACCTCCAAGGCATAGAGAGCCAGTTCATTCCATATATCCAGCTTGGATACCCAATAATTATAAGGCATAGCGGAATCACGGAGGATGTTGGTACGGTCGGCAAGGTACTCCCTCAGCATCTTCCCAAACTTTGCACTCCTTGTGAGAGTACCCCGCGCCTCAGGGCCTGTGCGATGGGAGGGTCTGAGAAAACTCTCCCAGAACTTTGACAGTGTTCCCCTGCTTCTGCTGGATTGAAGTTGTGTCTCTCTCGCCTGTACTCCTTGGTTGTCCAACGAAGTGTGCCCTCTGCCGCCAATGTTTTCAGATGGGAATTTTTTTAATAGTTCCGCAACAAGGGCCTTCTGGTACAGCCCCATTTTTGTAAACCTGTCCGCCTCAGGAATAAGAGCTATAAAGTTCTCCTTGTAGCGTGGGTCTAGAAGTGTCACTAACCAGTAATGACTGTCACCCAAAATTTTGAGAACACGAGGGTCATGGGAAAGGCAGAGTAACATAAACTAAGCCATGTGTGCCAGACTACTAACAGGCAAGACTTCCGTGTCCTCACCAAGAAGATGACTGACCATGATCTCCTCCTCCTCTTCTCTGTCCTCTGGCCATCCACGATGAACAGACGGTATGACAGCTGTGCAGGTAGTACCGTCTATAGTGCATGAAACCAGCTCCTGTCCTTCCTCCTCCTCCTCCTCTTCCTCATTGTCACCCAATCCACTTTGGGATGAGATGAGACTTGGCTGTGTGTAATCACCTTGTATGGTTCCTTGCTCCATCTCATCGTGCTCCGCCTGCAATGCATCCTCTTTGATTGTGAGCAGAGAGCGTTTCAGAAGACAGAGAAGCAGGATGATGATGCTAATTATGGCATCATCGCCGCTCACCATCTTGGTGGAGTCCTCAAAGTTTTGGAGGATGGTACATATGTCTGACATCCTTGTCCACTCCTGAGGTCTTATGTGTGGAGTCTGAACTGAATACCGACGGCCTTGTTGATGCTGGTACTCAACAACTGCCCTCTTCTGCTGACAAATCCTTCCCAACATCTGCAGTGTAGAGTTCCAACACGTGGGGACATCACATACCAGTCTGTGAGCCGGAAGCTGCAAACACTGCTGAAACACTGCAAGGGCAGCAGAAGCTGTAGCTGACTTTCTAAAATGGGCACACAGGCGGCGTACTTTAACAAGCAGATCCGGCAGCTCCGGGTAGGATTTGAGAAACCGCTGAACCACGAGGTTAAGTACATGGGCCAGGCATGGTATGTGTGTGAGCTCGCCTCGCCTCAGAGACGCCACCAGGTTCCGGCCATTGTCACACACGACCATGCCTGGCTGTAGGTTCAGAGGTGTGATCCACAGATCTTCCTGCTCTTTCAGAGCTGTCCACAACTCTTCAGCATTGTGCGGTTTGTCACCTAAGCATATTAGCTTCAGCACAGCCTGTTGCCCCTTGGCCGAGGCAGTGCTGCAGTGCTTCCAGCTTGTGACTGATGCGGTCATTTTAGAGATGGAGGCTGAAGAGGAGGAGGAGGCTGAGGAGGATGAGGTGCAGGAGCTGTAGACCATGGGGGCAACCCTGATTGACCTAGGGCTCGCAATCCTTGGCGTCAGTAGGACGTGTTCCGTCCCAAGGTCCGACTGGGTCACGGCTTCCACTATGTTAACCCAGTGTGCCGTCAGCGAGATGTACCATCACTGCCCACAAGCACTTGTCCACGTGTCCGTGGTTAGGTGTACTTTACCGGTAACTGCGTTGTTGAGGGCACGGCTAATGTTTTGGGACACGTGCTTGTGTAATGTGGGGACGGCACACCGGGAGAAATAGTGGCGGCTGGGGACCGAGTACCGAGGGACGGCCGCCGCCATCAGGTTGAGGAATGCTTCCGTGTCCACAAGCCTAAATGGCAACGTTTCGAGCGCAAGCAGTCGTGAAATGTGAGAATTTAGTAGTGTGGCCTGTGGGGCGTTGGCTGCATATTTGCGCTTGCGTTCCAAGGACTGGGGTATGGACAACTGAACGCTGCGCTGGGACAAGGACATGGACGTGCTTCCTGAAGCTGCTACTTGAGAGTGTGCAATGACAGGTGCAGGGCAGGAGGCATCTTCGCATGCACCATGGACAGGGGATTGGCTTGCATGCACAACAGCAGAAGAAGCAATGGTGCCACCCGCAGACACTGTTCCTGGACCCAGCGGTTCGGCCCACAAAGTCGGGTGCTTTGCTGCCATGTGCCTGATCATGCTGGTGGTGGTCAGGCTGGTCGTTTTGCCACCCCTGCTGATGCTGGCCTGGCAGGTGGTGCAAATGGCCTTTTTGGGGTTATCGGCAGAGTCTTTAAAAAACAACCAGACTCGGGAAGACCTAACAGTTGTACTGACAACTTCCTTCGTGTTGGTGTTAGGGGGAACGGTTGCCTGCCTTCTGTCTGCGGCCACCACATTGCTTCTTCCTGCCTGTTGGGGTGCTCTATCTCCCTCTCCCTGTGTGCTGCTGTCCTCGCTCTGCATGTCCTGCTGCCAGGTTGGGTCAGTTACTATATCATTCACCACCTCGTCTTCCACTTCCGCACCCTGGTCCTCCTCCTGACTTTCTGGCAATAGTGTGTCATCATCGACCACCTCTTGTGACACTTTCCCACTGTCGCCTTCGTGTGACCGTGGCTGCTCAAATATTTGGGCATTGCTACACGCGATCTCCTCTTGCCCCGCTTCAAGTGGACCGGGCGAGGGCCCGAACCTATAAATGGAAAAGTGAACAGCTCTTCAGTGTGTCCAAGTGTGGGATCAGTTGTCTCTGGGTACTCGGCATGGTGGGAGGAAGGAGGATCAGGGTGAGGAATATGCGGTCCAGACTCACGGCTACTGAGACTTGACCGTGTGGAAGACAGGGTGGATGGTGGTGGTGGCAAAGTGACTGGAAGCATTATCCGCTATCCAACCAACAACCTTTTGGCACTGCTCTGGGTTCAATAGTGGTGTGCTGCGGTCCCCTAGAAATTGGGACAGGAAGGTCAGGCGAGAAGATGTGGGTGTTTGTTGTGGCACAATTTCGGCTTGCCCGCAGCCTTGTCCTCGGCCTCTGCATGCACCATTACCATCACGTCCAGTTCCCCGTCCCTTGCCACATGCCTTGCCTATTTTAAGTGGAGGACAGTATCTTCCATGCTCACTACAAATGATTGAGTTTGGAGCGAACTTATATGTGATCCGTGTGATGGAGAAAACAGAGTTTTAAATACCTGGCCTGTAGGTAAGTAGTTTTAACAGCAAACTGTTGTGAATTGCTTCACTGACACACTAAAGGAAATTTTTAGTGGAGGCCAGAAATAGCAGTATTTTCCTTCAACATATATGTGATCCGTGTGACAGAGATCACATGGTCTTTAGCTTTTTTTTGCAACTTTTTAGTGCAAAAAGTTGAGCAGTTTGCAAAATGATGCAAAAATTGCTCCCAAAAATTCAGGCGAATATAAAATCTGGAGTACATTTACGACAAATTTTGTGACTTTTTTTTGAAAAGTCACAAGTGATTAATCAGGCAAAAAACATCTGGAAATCCAAAACTTAATGATGAACTAAAAAAAAAATAACCAAAACAATATAAAATAGACGTAAAAAAAGGTGCAAGTGGAAAGATGAATATTGTACAATTAAAAACATTTGACAAACACAAGCGCAAATGCATCATTGAATTTGGACGATAGTGTATGACTTTAAACATATTTTTTGAATAAACATAGTTTTGTTATTTTTTTTATATTTTAAAAAATATTTTGGTTGCTAGCCAACTTCACAGACAGACTCTAGTAAGCAAGTCCCAAGGGCCCTTTGGTATGCACCCAGGCCCGGCGTCAGCACCCGCGCAAGTGCCGGGGCCCATTTGCTGTCAGGCACCCCGGCGCGCTATGGGACAATACTTACCTCTCCCTGTGCCTCCACAGCAGGTCCTGTCTCTTCCCCGGCCGCTGCACTGTGACGTCTCAGATCAGAGGGTGCGGTGATGTCTTTCCACCGCGCCCTCTACTGAGTAGTCACAGCACAGAGCGGGAAGACGGCGATGAAGGCAAGGAGTCCGGAGCAGCGGCAGCAGATGAGAAGTGAGGTGAGTATTTGAATTTTTTTTTATATATATGGAGGCATGGGGCATATAGGGGGGTTGACATCCTGCATGGGGCATTATATGGGGGCCCAGTAGTAAGCATTATATGGGGGCACAGCAGGAGGCATTATATGGGGGCACCTGCATGGGGCATTATATGGGGGCCCAGCCTTCATGGGACATTATATAGGGGCACAGCCTGCATGGAGCATTATATGGGGGCACAGCCTGCATGGGTCATTATATGGGGCATTATATGGGGCACCCGCATGGGGCATTATATGGGGGCCAGTATTCTGCATGGAGCATTATATGGGGGACAGTATTCTGTATGGAGCATTATATGGGGGCCAGTATTCTGTATGGAGCATTATAAGGGGACCAGTATCCTGTATGGAGCGTTATATGGGGGCCAGTATTCCCGATGGAGCATTATATGGGGGCCAGTATTCTGTGTGGAGCATTATATGGGGTCCAGTATTCTGTATGGAGCATTATATGGGGGCCAGTATTCTGCATGGAGCTTTATATGGGGGCCAGTATTCTGCGTGGAGCATTTTATGGGGGAGAGTATCCTGTATGGAGCATTATATAGGGTCCATTATTCTGTATATAGGACTATTGGGGCCCATTATTCTGTATGGAGGACTTAGTGGTGCCCATAATACTGTATGGAGCACTATGTGGTTCCCATAATACTGTATGGAGGACTCTGTGGTGCCCATAATACAGTATGTAGGACTCTGTGGTGCCGATTATACTATATGAAGGACTATGTGGTGCCATAATACTGTATGAAGGACTATGTGGTGCCCATAATACTGTATGGAGGACTATGTGGTGCCATAATACTGTATGAAGGACTATGTGGTGCCCATAATACTGTATGGAGGACTATGTGGTGCCGATAATACTGTATGGAGGACTATACTGTCCGGTCTGCACTGTGCGCTGTGAGGATTCGCCGGTTTCTGAGCTATTGTAGGATTTACAATAGATATCATTCACGTAATGTAAGAAGTGAAATCTTTGGCCTTGTACTATATATATATATTTCTCGGCGGTATCTGTGCATCATGAATCCTGGTATGTGTTAAAGGGGCCACTGAGACTCTTTTGCCTGAGGCCCACAAAAACCTGGAGCCGGACCTGTATGCACCCTTTAATCCCTGTAGGTATCTGGCTTTTGATGCAGAGGCCCCTGAGTTGGGCCCACAAGTAGCTTCTGACTCCAAGAGCAAGATAAGCAGAAAGTATCAGTTAGCGAGGTCTGAACCACAGAATCAGGGGCAATGACAAGTTCCAAGAAGTATAGTCAGGGGAATTGGCGGGTTCAACGCAAGATGATCGTGAGCAGGGTCGGACTGGGGTGTCTGGGGCCCACAGGGAGAACTGACTCTAGGGGCCCACCTACAGCCATATGCAAATATCTGTTATCTGCTATCCCTGTTATAGTGGAGCATTGACTGGCGGCTCCTGCACATCTACTGTGCGACACTATAACTGGGATGTAGAATTACTGTAGTTTGCATTAAAGGGCTTCTTTGGTTAAAATAAGTTATCACCGATCCATGGGCTCTATAGCAGAGGTCCCCAACCGCCGGTCCGCGGACCAGGACCGGGCCGTTGGGGTTTTTCAGCCGGTCCGCGGCGCCGCTGACAGCTAGCTCCGCGGCCCTGCGCCTGGTCAGAGCTCGCTCTGTGTGGATTTATAATGTTTTCTGCCATAGCCGTGACAGCTCGCAGCTCCCGGCAGAGAACATTATGCAGGACGGGGTGGGGCGTCGGGCGGGTCTTAGTGACGCAGCCCTCCACAGCACAGCATGGTACCTGTTGTACGTCACGGGGCGGGTCTTAGTGACGCGGCCCTCCTGCACAGCATGGTGTGTTCCTGACGGGGTGGGGCGGCAGGCTCTCCTCACTGACACGCCCCCGGCAGAACATGTTATGTGGGGCGTGCTGGGGCAGCAGACTGGCTTCAGTGACGCGGCTCCCGGTACCGGTGTTCAGTGTGTAGCGCTGCTAAGCAGCAGCGCTGTATACACTGACGCTCAATGTACAATGCTGCTACTTAGCAGCGCTGTACACCGAGGTCCCGCCAGCATCCTCCCCATACAGCGCTGTCTGGTGCATATAGCAGTGCTAGTAGCAGTGCTGTACACTAAGGCTATGTGCCCACGTTGCATTTATGAAGCAGAAAATTTCTGCTTCATTTCTGCAAGTCCTCTCCCGGAAAAATGCATGCGGAATTCCGCACGCGTTTATCGCGCATTTTTCGCGCGTTTATCACGCGTTTTCCACATGCGGAATTGCCTTGCGTTTTTTATGCATTGAACAAAGGCAATTCTGCTTGCGGAAACGCAAAATTAAATGACATGCTGCGGATTTTTGAACGCAGCATAAACGCTGCGGAAAAATCCGCAGCATGTGCATAGAACTTGCGGAATCCCATTGGGGACCATGGGGTGCGTGTTACCAAGCGTTTTACAAGCGTTTCCGCTGCGGAAATTCCGCATCAAAAACGCTTGAAAAATGCTACGTGGGCACACAGCCTGAAACTCAATGTACAGTGCTGCTACTCGCAGAATGTGCTCAGGCAGGAGCAGGGACAAGCACAGGGGCGGAACTACCGCCCGTGCAGCCGGTTCATTGAACGGGGGCCCCGAGGGAGAGGGGGCCCCTCCAGCCTCCAGCAGGGCCGCCATCAGGGCATGACTGCCCTGACTCCAGTATGGGGCCCGGCCGGTAGGGGCCCCCTCGGGGGCCCCCCTCTTGTGCGTCTCTCTCCTCATGGGGCCCCCGGCCCCATGCTATGCGCCGGGTGCGGGACATTTCAGCGCTGAGCTGCACTGTTGCAGCAGCGCCTTCATGATTCCCCTGACTTCCGGTCATGTGACGGTGCCGTCACATGGCCGGAAGTCAGGAGAACCTGCTGTCAGCGATTTGGACGAGCGCCAGGATTCTGCAGGGATCGCATGGGGGTAAGTATAACAAGTTTTATTTTTTTTAAAATACAGTTAACTAGGAGTGGAGAGATGGGAGATGCACATGTGTGTGTGTGTGTGTGTGTGTGTGTGTGTGTGTGTGTGTGTGTGGGAGATGGGAGATGCACATGTGTGTGTGGGGGGGGGAGATGGGAGATGCACATGTGTGTGGGGGGGGGAGATGGGAGATGCACATGTGTGTGGGGGGGGGAAGATGGGAGATGCACATGTGTGTGTGTGTGTGTGTGGGAGATGGGAGATGCACATGTGTGTGTGGGGGGGGGGAGATGGGAGATGCACATGTGTGTGTGGGGGGGGAGATGGGAGATGCACATGTGTGTGGGGGGGGGAGATGGGAGATGCACATGTGTGTGTGGGGGGAGATGGGAGATGCACAGGTGTGTGTGGGGGGGAGATGGGAGATGCACAGGTGTGTGGGGGGGGGGAAGATGGGAGATGCACAGGTGTGTGGGGGGGGAAGATGGGAGATGCACATGTGTGTGGGGGGGGAGATGGGAGATGCACATGTGTGTGTGGGGGGAGATGGGAGATGCACATGTGTGTGGGGGGGGAGATGGGAGATGCACATGTGTGTGGGGGGGGAGATGGGAGATGCACATGTGTGTGTGGGGGGAGATGGGAGATGCACATGTGTGTGTGGGGGGAGATGGGAGATGCACATGTGTGGGGGGGGATGGGAGATGCACATGTGGTGGGGGGGATGGGAGATGCACATGTGGTGGGGGGGAGATGGGAGATGCACATGTGTGGGGGGGGATGGGAGATGCACATGTGGTGGGGGGGAGATGGGAGATGCACATGTGGGGGGGGTGAGAGAGGTGCACATGTGGTGGAGGGGGATGAGAGAGGTGCACATGTGGGGGAGGGGGACGAGAGGGGCACATGTGGGGGAGGGGGTGAGAGATGTGCACATGGGGGGGATGAGAGCTGCACATGGGGGGGTTTGAGAGCTGCACATGGGGGAATTGGGAGTAGGGGGATAATGAGCTGCACATAACGAATGTGGGGTGGGGGAGAGTAAATGATAAATGATGATGGGGTGGGGAGAGCACGGACATGATATAATGAATTGGGGCAGGGGGTGCATGTAAATATTGAATGCGGGGAGCAGGAAGTATAGAGTAGGGGGCGTTGCGGATGCAGGAGTGTGACTGGTAACAAATTGGCGGAAAGAGTAGAGGTTCTAATTAAATTATATATTAAGTGCCTATTTACAGTTAATGGGGGCACAGTGGTGGATTACAATTTATATTTGGAATGGTAGGTTGCATAATAACTAACCATATATTGATGGTGAATGCACGTCTGTATTCAGCTGCGTAATGTAGAAGTTGGGGAATGTGCTCTAGATAACTGTGTTATTTTATGCAGAGACGAGTCCTGGCTGGAAGACGTGATGGCGGTCTGTGCTGGATGAAGGAGAAAAGCGAAGATGAAGGACTTCACCTAGAGACGTCACCGGTGAGTCAGTCTATTACATGTACACTGTGTATAATGTCACTGGTGATCACTGTATTACCTGTACACTGACACTATATACAGAGCTCCTGTGTATAATTTCACTGGTGATCACTGTATTACCTGTACACTGACACTATATACAGAGCTCCTGTGTATAATGTCACTGGTGATCCCTGTATTACCTGTACACTGACACTATATACAGAGCTCCTGTGTATAATGTCACTGATGATCACTGTATTACCTGTACACTATATACAGAGCTCCTGTGTATAATGTCACTGGTGATCACTGTATTACCTGTACACTGACACTATATACAGAGCTCCTGTGTATAATTTCACTGGTGATCACTAGATTACCTGGACACTTACGTTATACATACCATGTATAGAGCTCCCGTGTATAATGACACTTATGGTAATATTAGTAATGTGGTGGTAATATTAGTAATGTAGTGGTAATATGTGGTCTGGTCATGGTGTGGCAGTTTTTCTCCCTTCTGTGTGGTATTATTCGGTCACTATGTTGTGGTAATATGTGGTCTGGTCATGGTGTGGCGGTATTCCCTGTATGTGGTATTATTGGTCATTTAAAAAAAAAATGTATATGACACATTCCCTTAGAGAAAACTAAATAAAAATATATCTAAAAAGAGTATTGGATATTTTAAGAAAATTTTAATAGGTTAGAGTAGGGCCCGCCCAGAAGAGTCTACCTTATCGTGGTGGCGGCTTTAAAAATCTTTTGGCCAAAACAAAAGCTGATGGCTATGTATGTGGCGCCGTCACATGGCCGAACGTCAGGAGAACCTGGTGGCAGCGACGTGGACGAGCGCCAGGATTCTGCAGGGATTGCATGGGGGTAAGTATAACAAGTTTTATTTTTTTTAAATACAATTAATTAACTAGGAGTGGGGGGAATCAGAGATGCACGGGGGGGATGAGAGATGCACATGGGGGGGGTGAGAGATGCACATGGGGGGTGAGAGATGCACATGGGGGGGATGAGAGATGCACATTGGGGGGATGAGAGATGCACATGGGGGGGATGAGAGATGCACATGGGGGGGATGAGAGATGCACGGGGGGTGAGAGCTGCACATGGGTGGGATGAGAGCTGCACATGGGGGGGTGAGAGGTGCACATGGGGGGTTATGTTTACATAACTCTGTTGCCTTATGAAGGGCAGGGGGGGCCCCCCAAAATTTCTTGCACAGGGGCCCACTACAGTCTGTGTCCGCCCCTGGACAAGCAGGTCATGTGTGTCCAGCGCTCCTTCCCCTCCTGCTAGCTGCGAGTTGGAGGGGGAGGGGCTCTGGATGCTAATGGGCAGCTAGATATGACGTCAGGTGTCCCACCCTTATGACTCCTGGAGCTGTGTTCTGGTGTCGTGCGGCCCAGCAGCAGATTTTCTGGTTAAAGTGAAAAAAGCAAATAACAGTGAAAATTCATAGCAGCAGTGGCTGTGTCCAGTAGCAGCAGTAGTGGTCATCATCATCAGTGCCCGTCTCCAGTAGCAGCAGTAGTGGTGGTCATCATCATCAGTGCCCGTCTCCAGTAGCAATAGCCATCTTTCTGTGTTAGGGGCCCACTACGCCTTCACCTCTAACCCTTGTAAAATGAGTAAAAAACAAACATCACTGAAGAGCTTCTTTGAAAAGGAAGAAAGACCCAATGAGACAGATGAAGACTCCATGACTAGTGTTGAGCGATACCTTCCGATATCGGGAAATATCGGATCGGATTGGATCGGACCGATACCGAAAAAGTATCGGATATCGCCGATTCCGATACCGGAAACCAATGCAAGTCAATGGGACATAAATATCGGAATTAAAATAAACCCTTTCTTTCCTTGTAGGTTATTTCTACATGAAGGAAAACAACTAAGAATAATGTAGAATGTATTGGGGGAGGTGGGGGAGACAATAAAGGCATAGAGGTTTAGCCCAGTCAAATGGAATAGCAGGAATTAATATTTTTTTATTATGTTCTGAGTTACGGAAATATTAACTATGTTAAGTATTTTTATATTTTGTCAGATATTTATGTTTCACTACTTCCATGCTCTTCACCTTCTTTTTTACTTCTCCCACACTTTCTCCTTCATCATCCTCAGCATCTTTTTCATCCACTTCTTCTTCACCTTCTTCTTCTTCACCTTCTTCGTATTATTCTTTTTTTTACATTCTTCATATTCTACTTCTTCATCTTCTTCATATTCTTCTTCTTCATCATATTCTTATTTGTGACAGGCATTCCTGTAGTTGTTATCTATAAAAGGTTGGACATTACACCTTTCGTTCTGCCCGTCACAAAAGATTTACAACAGGATTTGTCCGCGTTCAGTTTGGCCTGCAGCAGCAGGTCTTTTCCAGGGGCACCACGAGGAGGAACGGACTCACCCCCATACACTGCTTAGTCATCTTCTGCTTATAATTTAGATATTATCTTTTGCTCTGATTTTTAGTCTTATGCTTAATGTTCTTCCGCTTTTTGTTCTGCAGCTTCTTGTATTTCTGCTTCTTGGTTTTCTGTCTCTTGTTTTTCTGTATCTTGGTGCTTGTCTTCTCTTCTTTGTCTTCTTGGTCAACTTCTTCAGGGTCATCTTCTTGGTCTTCTTCGGGGTGGTCTTCAGGGTCGTCGTCTTCGGGGGTCCTCGTCTTCGGGGTCCTCGTCTTCTTCGGGTTGGTCTTCTGGGTCCTCGTCTTCGGGGTCCTCGTCTTCTTCGGGGTGGTCTTCAGGGTCCTCGTCTTCTTCGGGGTGGTCTTCAGGGTCCTCGTCTTCTTCGGGGTGGTCTTCAGGGTCCTCGTCTTCAGGGTCATTGTCTTCGGGGTCTTCGTCTTCTTAGGGTTGGTCTTCAGGGTCCTCGTCTTCAGGGTCCTCGTCAGGGAGATCCAGAGTGATTACCAAGAACCATTTCAAAAAGCTTGAACTTGGAAATGTAGCAGAAGGTACAAGAAAGCTGAGGAACTACCGAGGACCAGCTGACGGTACTGGAACCCGGATGGATAGCAGAAGGTACAAGAGCCAATGGAACTACCGAGGACCAGCTGATGTTACTGGAACTCGGTTACTAAGCAGGAGGTACCTGTGCCAGAAAGCACTACCAAGGACCAGCAGACGTTGGTGGAACTTGGATACCGAGAAGGAGGCACCTAATCCAAAGGCACTGCCGAGAACCAGCTGACGGTACTGGAACCCGGATGGGTAGCAGAAGGAACAAGAGCCAATGGAACTACCGAGGACCAGCTGATGTTACTGGAACCCGGATGGGTAGCAGAAGGTACAAGAGCCAATGGAACTACCGAGGACCAGCTGATGTTACTGGAACTCGGTTACTAAGCAGGAGGTACCTGTGCCAGAAAGCACTACCAAGGACCAGCAGACGTTGGTGGAACTTGGATACCGAGAAGGAGGCACCTAATCCAAAGGCACTGCCGAGAACCAGCTGACGGTACTGGAACCCGGATGGGTAGCAGAAGGTACCCATGTAAAAAAAAAGTTCAAGGCCGCGAGCCGGCCGCAGTTACCAAAACCCACAGTCCTACAGAGGGTGCTTGTCCTATTGGCACTATGGAACCAGCCTTCATTGCCAGATCCCGCAGCCCACATAGGAGTCACCTAAACTGCAGGCACCATAGAGTCGGCTAACCCGACCGCAACACGACAGGACAACGCATTGGAGGCAAAGTGACGTTGACACTACCCGGAAACAGCTGGCGTGCTGGAACCAGGCTGGGCAGGAGGGAGTACCCGTGCCAAAGACACTGCCGAGAACCAGCTGACGGTACTGGAACCCGGATGGGTAGCAGAAGATACAAGAGCAAATGGAACTACCGAGGACCAGCTGACGGTACTGGAACCCGGATGGGTAGCAGAAGGTACAAGAGCCAATGGAACTACCGAGGACCAGCTGATGTTACTGGAACTCGGTTACTAAGCAGGAGGTACCTGTGCCAGAAAGCACTACCAAGGACCAGCAGACGTTGGTGGAACTTGGATACCGAGAAGGAGGCACCTAATCCAAAGGCACTGCCGAGAACCAGCTGACGGTACTGGAACCCGGATGGGTAGCAGAAGGTACCCATGTAAAAAAAAAGTTCAAGGCCGCGAGCCGGCCGCAGTTACCAAAACCCACAGTCCTACAGAGGGTGCTTGTCCTATTGGCACTATGGAACCAGCCTTCATTGCCAGATCCCGCAGCCCACATAGGAGTCACCTAAACTGCAGGCACCATAGAGTCGGCTAACCCGACCGCAACACGACAGGACAACGCATTGGAGGCAAAGTGACGTTGACACTACCCGGAAACAGCTGGCGTGCTGGAACCAGGCTGGGCAGGAGGGAGTACCCGTGCCAAAGACACTGCCGAGAACCAGCTGACGGTACTGGAACCCGGATGGGTAGCAGAAGATACAAGAGCAAATGGAACTACCGAGGACCAGCTGACGGTACTGGAACCCGGATGGGTAGCAGAAGGTACAAGAGCCAATGGAACTACCGAGGACCAGCTGATGTTACTGGAACTCGGTTACTAAGCAGGAGGTACCTGTGCCAGAAAGCACTACCAAGGACCAGCAGACGTTGGTGGAACTTGGATACCGAGAAGGAGGCACCTAATCCAAAGGCACTGCCGAGAACCAGCTGACGGTACTGGAACCCGGATGGGTAGCAGAAGATACAAGAGCAAATGGAACTACCGAGGACCAGCTGACGGTACTGGAACCCGGATGGGTAGCAGAAGGTACAAGAGCCAATGGAACTACCGAGGACCAGCTGATGTTACTGGAACTCGGTTACTAAGCAGGAGGTACCTGTGCCAGAAAGCACTACCAAGGACCAGCAGACGTTGGTGGAACTTGGATACCGAGAAGGAGGCACCTAATCCAAAGGCACTGCCGAGAACCAGCTGACGGTACTGGAACCCGGATGGGTAGCAGAAGGTACCCATGTAAAAAAAAAGTTCAAGGCCGCGAGCCGGCCGCAGTTACCAAAACCCACAGTCCTACAGAGGGTGCTTGTCCTATTGGCACTATGGAACCAGCCTTCATTGCCAGATCCCGCAGCCCACATAGGAGTCACCTAAACTGCAGGCACCATAGAGTCGGCTAACCCGACCGCAACACGACAGGACAACGCATTGGAGGCAAAGTGACGTTGACACTACCCGGAAACAGCTGGTGTGCTGGAACCAGGCTGGGCAGGAGGGAGTACCCGTGCCAAAGACACTGCCGAGAACCAGCTGACGGTACTGGAACCCGGATGGGTAGCAGAAGATACAAGAGCAAATGGAACTACCGAGGACCAGCTGACGGTACTGGAACCCGGATGGGTAGCAGAAGGTACAAGAGCCAATGGAACTACCGAGGACCAGCTGATGTTACTGGAACTCGGTTACTAAGCAGGAGGTACCTGTGCCAGAAAGCACTACCAAGGACCAGCAGACGTTGGTGGAACTTGGATACCGAGAAGGAGGCACCTAATCCAAAGGCACTGCCGAGAACCAGCTGACGGTACTGGAACCCGGATGGGTAGCAGAAGGAACAAGAGCCAATGGAACTACCGAGGACCAGCTGATGTTACTGGAACCCGGATGGGTAGCAGAAGGTACAAGAGCCAATGGAACTACCGAGGACCAGCTGATGTTACTGGAACTCGGTTACTAAGCAGGAGGTACCTGTGCCAGAAAGCACTACCAAGGACCAGCAGACGTTGGTGGAACTTGGATACCGAGAAGGAGGCACCTAATCCAAAGGCACTGCCGAGAACCAGCTGACGGTACTGGAACCCGGATGGGTAGCAGAAGGTACCCATGTAAAAAAAAAGTTCAAGGCCGCGAGCCGGCCGCAGTTACCAAAACCCACAGTCCTACAGAGGGTGCTTGTCCTATTGGCACTATGGAACCAGCCTTCATTGCCAGATCCCGCAGCCCACATAGGAGTCACCTAAACTGCAGGCACCATAGAGTCGGCTAACCCGACCGCAACACGACAGGACAACGCATTGGAGGCAAAGTGACGTTGACACTACCCGGAAACAGCTGGCGTGCTGGAACCAGGCTGGGCAGGAGGGAGTACCCGTGCCAAAGACACTGCCGAGAACCAGCTGACGGTACTGGAACCCGGATGGGTAGCAGAAGATACAAGAGCAAATGGAACTACCGAGGACCAGCTGACGGTACTGGAACCCGGATGGGTAGCAGAAGGTACAAGAGCCAATGGAACTACCGAGGACCAGCTGATGTTACTGGAACTCGGTTACTAAGCAGGAGGTACCTGTGCCAGAAAGCACTACCAAGGACCAGCAGACGTTGGTGGAACTTGGATACCGAGAAGGAGGCACCTAATCCAAAGGCACTGCCGAGAACCAGCTGACGGTACTGGAACCCGGATGGGTAGCAGAAGGTACCCATGTAAAAAAAAAGTTCAAGGCCGCGAGCCGGCCGCAGTTACCAAAACCCACAGTCCTACAGAGGGTGCTTGTCCTATTGGCACTATGGAACCAGCCTTCATTGCCAGATCCCGCAGCCCACATAGGAGTCACCTAAACTGCAGGCACCATAGAGTCGGCTAACCCGACCGCAACACGACAGGACAACGCATTGGAGGCAAAGTGACGTTGACACTACCCGGAAACAGCTGGCGTGCTGGAACCAGGCTGGGCAGGAGGGAGTACCCGTGCCAAAGACACTGCCGAGAACCAGCTGACGGTACTGGAACCCGGATGGGTAGCAGAAGATACAAGAGCAAATGGAACTACCGAGGACCAGCTGACGGTACTGGAACCCGGATGGGTAGCAGAAGATACAAGAGCAAATGGAACTACCGAGGACCAGCTGACGGTACTGGAACCCGGATGGGTAGCAGAAGGTACAAGAGCCAATGGAACTACCGAGGACCAGCTGATGTTACTGGAACTCGGTTACTAAGCAGGAGGTACCTGTGCCAGAAAGCACTACCAAGGACCAGCAGACGTTGGTGGAACTTGGATACCGAGAAGGAGGCACCTAATCCAAAGGCACTGCCGAGAACCAGCTGACGGTACTGGAACCCGGATGGGTAGCAGAAGATACAAGAGCAAATGGAACTACCGAGGACCAGCTGACGGTACTGGAACCCGGATGGGTAGCAGAAGGTACAAGAGCCAATGGAACTACCGAGGACCAGCTGATGTTACTGGAACTCGGTTACTAAGCAGGAGGTACCTGTGCCAGAAAGCACTACCAAGGACCAGCAGACGTTGGTGGAACTTGGATACCGAGAAGGAGGCACCTAATCCAAAGGCACTGCCGAGAACCAGCTGACGGTACTGGAACCCGGATGGGTAGCAGAAGGTACCCATGTAAAAAAAAAGTTCAAGGCCGCGAGCCGGCCGCAGTTACCAAAACCCACAGTCCTACAGAGGGTGCTTGTCCTATTGGCACTATGGAACCAGCCTTCATTGCCAGATCCCGCAGCCCACATAGGAGTCACCTAAACTGCAGGCACCATAGAGTCGGCTAACCCGACCGCAACACGACAGGACAACGCATTGGAGGCAAAGTGACGTTGACACTACCCGGAAACAGCTGGCGTGCTGGAACCAGGCTGGGCAGGAGGGAGTACCCGTGCCAAAGACACTGCCGAGAACCAGCTGACGGTACTGGAACCCGGATGGGTAGCAGAAGGTACAAGAGCCAATGGAACTGCCGAGAACCAGCTGGCGGTGCTGGAGCCCAGGGTAAATACTAAAAACAGAAGAGCCAGAGGTGTATTTGGAGGAGGTTTTAAATCCGTACTACAGTGGATGTGGACAAAGCAGGAGAATTTGCCGGACACACAGCTGGGGATCAGCTGACGTTACTGAATCCCAATAACACTGGAGCAAGCGTTGACTGTGCAGACGGCACTTCTGAGCAGCAACTAGCGGTATTGGAGCCCAGGGTAAATACTAAAAACGGAGGAGCCAGAGGTGTAATTGGAGCAAGTTTTAAATAAGTAGCACAGTGAATATGGACAGAGCAGGAGAAATTGCCGTGAACACAGCAGGGGAACAGCTGACGTTACCGAACCCCAATAACACCGCAGCAAGTGTTGACTGTGCAGACGGCACTTCCGAGCGCCAACTGGCGGTGCTGGAGCCCAGGGATAAGAATGAAAACAGAGGAGCCAGAGGTGTAATTGGAGCAACTTTAAAATCTGTAGTAGTGAGAATGTGGACAGAGCAGGAGAAATTGCCGTCCGCACAGCAGGGGAACAGCTGACGTTACTGAACCCCAATAACACGGCAGCAAGTGTTGACTGTGCAGACAGCACTTCCGAGCGCCAACTGGCGGTGTTGGAGCCCAGGGTAAATACTAAAAACGGAGGAGCCAGAGGTGTAATT
Organism: Phyllobates terribilis; assembly: GCF_046119375.1. Classification (NCBI taxonomy): domain Eukaryota; kingdom Metazoa; phylum Chordata; class Amphibia; order Anura; family Dendrobatidae; genus Phyllobates; species Phyllobates terribilis. Next base: position 50,253,850 of record NW_027362764.1, read on the forward strand.
GGAGCAAGTTTTAAATAAGTAGCACAGTGAATATGGACAGAGCAGGAGAAATTGCCGTGAACACAGCAGGGGAACAGCTGACGTTACTGAACCCCAATAACATGGTAGCAAGTGTTGACTGTGCAGACGGCACTTCCGAGCGCCAACTGGCGGTGCTGGAGCCCAGGGATAAGAATGAAAACAGAGGAGCCAGAGGTGTAATTCGAGCAACTTTAAAATGTGTAGTACAGTGGATGTGGACAAAGCAGGAGAAATTGCCGTCCGCACAGCAGGAGAACAGCTGACGTTACTGAACCCCAATAACACGGCAGCAAGTGTTGACTGTGCAGACAGCACTTCCGAGCGCCAACTGGCGGTGTTGGAGCCCAGGGTAAATACTAAAAACGGAGGAGCCAGAGGTGTAATTGGAGCAAGTTTTAAATAAGTAGCACAGTGAATATGGACAGAGCAGGAGAAATTGCCGTGAACACAGCAGGGGAACAGCTGACGTTACCGAACCCCAATAACACCGCAGCAAGTGTTGACTGTGCAGACGGCACTTCCGAGCGCCAACTGGCGGTGCTGGAGCCCAGGGATAAGAATGAAAACAGAGGAGCCAGAGGTGTAATTGGAGCAACTTTAAAATCTGTAGTAGTGAGAATGTGGACAGAGCAGGAGAAATTGCCGTCCGCACAGCAGGGGAACAGCTGACGTTACTGAACCCCAATAACATGGTAGCAAGTGTTGACTGTGCAGACAGCACTTCCGAGCGCCAACTGGCGGTGCTGGAGCCCAGGGATAAGAATGAAAACAGAGGAGCCAGAGGAGTAATTGGAGCAACTTTAAAATGTGTAGTACAGTGGATGTGGACAAATCAGGAGAAATTGCCGTCCGCACAGCAGGAGAACAGCTGACGTTACTGAACCCCAATAACACGGCAGCAAGTGTTGACTGTGCAGACGGCACTTCCGAGCGCCAACTGGCGGTGTTGGAGCTCAGGGATTACAGTTCAGGTGGTAGAAACATGAACAGAACAGGAGACCTGGATACTGTTGCCAACCAATTATTTATTCTGGAAGAGGACTGGCAAATTCATGAGAGATCCAGGCCTTGTTCATTTTGAGAAAAGTAAGCCGGTCAACGTTATCGGAGGATAGTCGCATGCGACGGTCTGTTAGTACACCACCTGCGGCACTAAAGACGCGTTCCGATAATACACTAGCAGCAGGGCAAGCTAGCACCTCCAGTGCATACTGACTAAGCTCTGGCCATGTATCCAGCTTACAGACCCAAAACTTGAAGGGAGAAGAGCCGTCTGGGAGTACACTAAGAGGGCAAGACATGTAGTCTGTCACCATCTGACGGAAACGTTGCCTCCTGCTGACTGGAGCTGTCTGTGATGGTGTAGACATTTGTGGCGGCGGGGACACAAAACTTTGCCACATTTCGGCCATACTGGTCTTGCCTTGTGCTGAGGCGCTGCTTCTGCTCCCTCTTTGTGCAGAGCTTCCTCCACTGCCTCGACGCACTGAGCTGCTTTGTAAAGCACTAGCAGCACTGCTCTCGGTTGGAATGGAGAACATGATGGAATGCACCAGTGCGTCTTGGTACTCCCGCATTTTACGCTCCCGGTTCAATGGTGTTATGAGGCTTTGTAAGTTGTCCCGGTAGCGAGGATCTAGGAGGGTGGACACCCAATAATCAGCCGTGTTGAGAATGTGGGCGATGCGGCGGTCGTTTCTGAGGCACTGCAGCATGAAATCAACCATGTGCTGCAGACTGCCAACTGGCCAAGAAACGCTGTCCCCTGCTTGAGGCGTGATCTCTGCCTGCTCTGCATCACCCCACCCTCGCTCTAGATACTGACTACTAGAGCATTGTGTACCTCCCTCCTCTGGACAGATGTCTTCCTCATCCATTGACTCCTCCTCATCCTCCTCACAAAGTGTCCCCTGCCTAGGCCTTTGTGAGGAACCACGTTGCGCAGACTGTAGAGAAGCAGATGGCATTTGTGACTCCTCATCCTCCACCTCTTCCAAAACCTCGTCCCTTAGTGCTTGCAGTGTTTTTTCAAGCAGGCAGATAAGGGGGATAGTCATGCTGACTAGTGCATCATCTGCACTCGCCATCCGCGTGGAATAATCGAAGGCACGCAAAACGTGGCAAATGTCCTTCATAGAGGCCCACTCAGTGGTGGTGAAGTGTGAACGGCGCGCACTGCGACTTGTTTGCGCCTGCTGCAGCTGGTACTCCATTACTGCTGCCTGCTGCTCACACAACCTCTCCAACATATGTAACGTTGAATTCCACCTGGTGGGTAGGTCACATATGATGCGATGTTCCGGAAGACATAATCGGCGCTGCAGAGCTGCAATGCGTGATCTTGCATTGCTGGAACGCCGCAAGTGAGCGCACTCTATGCGGACCTTGTGAAGCAGTGCATCAAGATCCGGATAGTCCCTCAAAAAACTCTGCACGACCAAGTTGAGCACATGTGCCAGACATGGGATGTGAGTGAGGTTGCCTAGGCCCAGAGCTGCCACCAGATTTCGGCCATTGTCACACACTACCATGCCTGGCTGGAGATTCGCTGGCACAAACCACACGTCACTCTGCTGCTTGATGGCATTCCAGAGCTCCTGCGCTGTGTGGCTTCGATTCCCCAAAGAAATTAATTTTAATACGGCCTGTTGACGTTTGGCCACGGCTGTGCTCATATCGGTCATCATAACAGGTAACCGTTCACGGGTCGATGTGGAGGTAGACCGTGACGGCTCCTGCAGCGCTGATTCAGAGGAACTGGAGTATGAGGAGGAGTCAATGTGTACAGACTGGATTCCTGCAATCCTTGGAGTTGGCAGAACACGTACAGCGCCACTCTCAAGATCTGTACCCGGCTCCACAACATTTACCCAATGGGCAGTGAGGGAAAGGTATCGTCCCTGTCCATGCTTACTGGTCCACGCATCAGTGGTCAGGTGGACCTTGCTACTGACGGCGTTTTGTAGCGCATGTTTAATTTTTCCCTCCACATGATGTTGCAGGGCAGGGACGGCTTGCCTGCTGAAATAAAAGCGGCTGGGCACGTTGTATTGTGGGACTGCCAATGCCATAAAGTTACGGAATGTGTCAGTCTCCACCAGCCTGAATGATAGCATTTCAAGGGCCAGTAGTTTAGCAATGCCAGCATTCAGAGCCTGTGCTCGGGGGTGGTTTGCCGAGTATGGGCGCCTTTTCTCCCATGCCTGTGCTAACGATGGCTGTAGACTGGCCTGGGAGTGTGAGGATGACTGGGAAAGTGGTGCTGTGGGTGGAATTACACTGTTTCTCTGTACAACAGTGCCAGAGATTCTTCCATGGCGATCCTGTGAGGAAGCCGAACCAGCTGTGTGTGAGCTGGAGGAAGAGGCTACAACACGAGCTGAAGAGGTGGTAGGTGGCGCTGTAGGTTGGCCTAGGTCTTCAGTGTGTTTGTGTAACTCCACCACGTGCTTGGTCCGCACATGTTTCCACATATTTGTGGTATTGAGGTTGCTGACACTTTTCCCTCTTTTCACCTTCTGATTACACAGCTTGCATTTGACAAAGCAAATGTCATCTGCAACTGTGTCAAAAAAGGACCAGGCACTGCAAGTCTTGGGAGCGCCCGCTTTGGATTTTGGAAGAGCCATGCTCCTAATGGGTGCCGAAGTGGAGGCTACAGGCAACCAAGTCTGCCCCCTCCCTCTCCCTCCTTTTTGGGCCGTTCGGGGAATCTCTTCCTCAGAGCTGCTCCCACCACCTTCCTGTCCCTCACGCCATGATGGGTCAAGGACCTCATCATCTACACCACCCTCTTCAAACAACTGCTTCTCCTGGGTAGTCTCGACAGCACAGTACGCACCAGAAAGTGGCACCTGAGTCTCATCATCAGATGCGTACTGAGGTGTGCTGCTGACCATAGGCACTGGCCCACCCGCCTCTTCAGATTCAGAGAGACAAAACGGTTGCGCATCACTGCATACTACCTCTTCTTCAAATTCTCGAATTCTGCTTGGCTGGCCCCCTCTTTCCAAGCCAAGAGATTCAGAGAACAGAAGTAGAGATGGCTCCTGTCCAGGGCTCTCTGACTGCCTGGGCAATTTGGCAGGTGGTGAAGAGACAGATGGGTGCTCTTCAGTGCTCAGGACCTGAGAGGATCTGGAACTAATTGAAGTCGATGCGTTAGCTGCCATCCATCCGACAACGGCTTCAATTTGGTCCTCGCGCAGCAGTGGGGTACGGCTAGCTCCTACAAAGCTGCGCATAAAGGACTGTTCCCTGGTAAAACTGGGGGATGCTGAGTCACTGGTGCCCGCAGCAGGCACAGAATCCCCACATCCTCTCCCTGCAGGCACAGAATCCTCACGTCCTCTCCCTGCAGAAACTCCACGCCCACGCCCACGACCACGACCACATGCCTTACTCCCTGCCTTCTTCATCTTGGTAGACTGATAAAGATAGGCAGAAAAGTACTAAGGGCTTAGTGTGCTTATTCCTGAACAGCTGCTAACAGGTATAAGAAACACTAATTTTATAAAGTGTGGACTAGACTTTAATATGAGCTAATGTGGCCTACACAACTGTAAAGTGGAGTGTTTGGTGAACTTTATTTAGGTTTTTTTTGTCACAAAAAGACACTGGATGTGCCTAAAGATGTAATAACGATAGTATCACAAACTTTTTGTAGCTATTACAATGTAGGAAGGTAACCTACAATGCAATAGATGAGGCTGCAAAAAATAGGCTAATACTAATCTGGCTGGGGCTGCAGGGCCCAATGCTGCAGAAAGGCTCCTCTATCTACTCCTATATAGTGTGTTTGGAATCAATTTAGCTGAATATGGATGGAACCACCACACTAATAGGAGATATCAGGAAAAATTATGAATTGGCAATAAAGGACAATGTATGAGGCAGTGACACACACTGAGTGCACTACAACCAGACGGGGTTGAAGCACACACTACAGGGTGAGCTGCACTCACACACCAGACCTTGCAGACAGCGGTGAACAGTACAGATGCAGAGCACTGTGCACTAGTGCTGCAAGACGGAAAAAAATTCTCTATCTACTCCTATATAGTGTGTTTGGAACCAATTTAGCTGAATACAGATGGAACCACCACACTAATAGGAGATATCAGGAAAAATTATGAATTGGCAATAAAGGACAATGTATGAGGCAGTGACACACACTGAGTGCACTACAACCAGACGGGGTTGAAGCACACACTACAGGGTGAGCTGCACTCACACACCAGACCTTGCAGACAGCGGTGAACAGTACAGATGCAGAGCACTGTGCACTAGTGCTGCAAGACGGAAAAAAAATTCTCTATCTACTCCTATATAGTGTGTTTGGAACCAATTTAGCTGAATACAGATGGAACCACCACACTAATAGGAGATATCAGGAAAAATTATGAATTGGCAAAAAAGGACAATGTATGAGGCAGTGACACACACTGAGTGCACTACAACCAGACTTGGCTGAAGCACACACTACAGGGTGAGCTGCACTCACACACACAGACCTTGCAGATAGCGGTGAACAGCACAGGGAACTGTGCACTAGCACTGCAAGGCACAGTGATTTAGAAAGTAGCTTGGGTAAAGCAGTATAGAGCAAATAGGTAGCTAAAACTGTCCCTCAGAACAACAGCGTCCTATCCCTAACTGAATTCACAGCAGAGTGAGCTCAAAATGGCGGCGGTGGCTTTTATAGTGCATCATGACATCATTTCAGCAGCCAATCACAGCCATGCCATTAGTTAAGATGCCTACATGCCTAACAGGATGTGCCCACACTTCTTAGAATCCTCATTGGCTGAATAAAATGAAAATGTCTCATTGCATTATGGGAACTTCCGATTCCGGTATACGATATTGCAATAGTATCGGAATTAAGTATCGGAATTCCGATACCGCGAATATCGGCCGATACCCGATATTTCAGTATCGGAATGCTCAACACTATCCATGACTGCTAAAAAAAAGAAAGCTGCATTTAAAAGAAAATACAATGAGTCCTACTTAAATTATGGGTTCATCGCAACTGGCGATTCACATGCCCCAAGCCCACTCTGTCTGATATGTGGCGACCGGCTATCCAACGAGGCCATGAAGCCTTCAAAACTGGTTCGCCACTTACAGACCAAGCACCCTGCATCAAAAGACAAGCCTTTGGAGTTTTTTGAAAGAAAAAAACGCGAACACGAAGGACAGAAGCAATTATTGAAGGCCACCACATCAACAAATGTGTCTGCTCTGAGAGCATCATTCTTAGTGGCTAACCGCATTGCCAAGGCTAAGAAGCCCTTCACTATTGGTGAAGAGTTGATCCTGCCTGCCGCTAAGGACATTTGCCAGGAACTTTTAGGAGAGGCTGCGGTTAAAAAAGTGGCACAGGTTCCTCTTTCAGCGAGCACTGTCAGTAGACGAATTAATGAAATAGCAGAAGACATCGAGGTACAATTGTTGGAGAGGATTAATGCGTCACCATGGTACGCAATCCAGGTTGACGAGTCTACTGACGTTGACAACAAGGCAATGATGCTGGTTTATGTGCGATATATTTTTCAGGAGGATGTGCATGAGGATATGTTATGCGCATTATTGTTGCCAGCCAACACCACAGGTGCAGAACTATTCAAGTCTTTGGATGATTACATATCAGGAAACCTAAACTGGTCATTTTGTGTCGGTATATGCACAGACGGAGCAGCTGCCATGACTGGACGGCTTTCTGGTTTAACTACCCGGGTCAAAGAGGTTGCGTCTGAATGCGACTCTACGCTCTGTGTCATCCATAGAGAAATGCTGGCAAGCCGAAAAATGTCACCTGAACTTAACAGCGTTTTGCAAGATGTGATTAAAGTTATTAATCACATAAAAGCACATGCCCTTAACTCACGTCTGTTCGAGCAGCTCTGTGAGGAGATGGACGCGGAGCACAAACGTCTTCTCCTACACACAGAAGTCAGATGGCTTTCTAAAGGTAGAGCACTGGCCAGAGTTTTTGAGTTACGAGACCCGCTTTATAGATTTCTTTTAGAAAAAGAATCGCCACTTGCAGCACATTTCAGTAGTAAGGAATGGGTCACAAAACTTGCTTACTTATGTGACATATTCAACTTTTTGAACGAACTTAATCTGTCACTTCAGGGGAGAATGACAACTGCCTTCAAGTTGGCAGATAAAGTTGCTGCATTTAAAGCCAAACTGGAAGTGTGGGGACGGCGAGTGAGAACAGGGATATTTGACATGTTTCAAACATTAGCAGGAATTTTGGAAGAGACCGAGCCTGAGCCTTCATTCTCCCAGCTGGTGCATGATCACCTATCTCAGCTTTCAGAAGAGTTTGAGCACTATTTTCCGACCACAAAAGACCCACGAACTAGGAAGAAATGGATTCGCAACCCATTTGTGAACAAGCCAGGTGAATCGACCTTGTCCGTGCTTGAAGAAGACCAACTGCTTGAGATTGCAAATGATGGTAGCCTTAAAAGTATGTTTGAGACTTCAAATCTCCCAACATTCTGGATTAAAGTCCAGGCTGAATATCCTGGGATCGCCACCAAAGCACTGAAAACTCTGCTTCCTTTTCCAACATCCTATCTTTGTGAAACTGGGTTTTCTGCCATGACAACAGCAAAAACGAGATTACGGAGTAGACTGGACATAAGGAACACACTTCGGGTTTCACTGTCTCCCATCACCCCTAGATGGGACCGTCTTGTTGCAGGAAAACAAGCCCAGTGCTCCCACTGATCCAGGGAAACAAGCCTGGTGCTCCCACTCATTCTGAACCTATGGTAAGTTGAATCACATTCTCATTATAAATGTCATAATTATATGATAAGTATGCACTAAGCTCCACCCCTCCATAACCCCACCCCCATATGACCAAAGCCCCGCCCCCACCCCCACCGGGCCATGGAAAACTGGTCTTGCTTAAAGCCGGTCCCTGGTGCAAAAAAGGTTGGGGACCTCTGCTCTATAGGATAGGTGATCACTTATTGATCATTTGGGTCCGAACATTGGAAAACGCACCTATTGGAAGAATGGGGAAGTTTTATCCCTGACAGGACACTTATCCCCATTTTAAAATGCAGCAACAGGTGGGACGTCTGACCGCAGCTCCATTCATTCTCTTGGGGGCTTCCAGAAAAGAACAGCGCTCACAGCCACTGAGGGAATGAATGGATCAGTGGTCGCATCTCACATGCCGCTCCAGTCTAATGGGGAGAAAAGCTCCACATTCTGCCAATTGTGTGCCAGCAGTCAGACCCCCACCAATCAATATTATCAATGATCCAGTGGAGAGGTGATTACTTGTTTTCACCGGAGAACCCCTGTAAGTGCATCTCTGCTGCTCTGGTCCAAGTATTTAATCTCTAAAGCCACGGCCCCACTATCAGTATTTGGTCAGTATCCGGTCAGTATTTTTTTTTTCAGGAGTGGGAGCCAAAACCAGGCGAGGAACAATCAGAGAAAAGGTAGAATAGAAACAAGTCACCAATTCTGCATTTATCACCCACTACTTGATTTGGCAGCGACTCCTGAGAAAAAATACTGACCAAATACTGATGGTGGGGCTGTGGCCTAATGGAAAAAAATATTTTCCTAGTTAATATCAGCAAGAACAAAATGACCGCCATACACAACACAGTTCACTATATCAACACCAATAATACCACATACAAAAGGGACAAATATCGCCACACCATGACTAAATCACATATTACCACCACATAGTGACTGAATAATACCACATACAAGGAACAAATATGGCCACACCATGACCAGACCACATATTACCACCCCAAAGTGACCAAATACTACAATACTGATCATGAATACAAACCACAATACTAACAACCCTGTTATTACCACCAGCGACATTATACACAGGAGCTCTGTATATAGTGTCAGTGTACAGGTAACACAGTGATCACCAGTGACATTATACACAGGAGCTCTGTATGTAGTGTCATTGTACAGGTAATACAGTGATCACCAGTGATATTATACACAGGAGCTCTGTATATTGTGTCAGTGTACAGGTAACACAGTGATCACCAGTGACATTATAAACAGCAGCTCTGTATATAGTGTACAGGTAATACAGTGGTCACGAGTGACATTATACACAGAAGCTCTGTATATAGTGTATACGTAATACAGTGATCACCAGTGACATACACAGGAGCTCTGTATATACTATATACACACGTGGTCGGAATTGTTGGTACCCCTCGTTTAATGAAAGAAAAACCCACAATGGTCACAGAAATAACTTGAATCTGACAAAAGTAATAATAAATTAAAAATCTATGAAAATGAAGAAATGAAAGTCAGACATTGCTTTTCTGCTTCCACAGAATTAAAAAAAAAATTAAACTCATAAAATAGGCCTGGAAAGAAATTATGGTACCCCTGAAAATAATGTGACAAAAGGGACATGTTAAATCAAGTTGTGTCCACTAATTAGCATCACAGGTGTCTACAATCTTGTAATCAGTCAGTGGGCCTGTATATAGGGCTACAGATACTCACTGTGAGGTTGGGTGACATGGTGTGTACCACACTCAACATGGACCAGAGGAAGCAAAGGAAAGAGTTGTCTCAGGAGATTAGAAAGAAAATTATAGAAAAGCATGTTAAAGGTAAAGGTTATAAGACCATCTCCAAGCAGCTTTATGTTCCTTTGACTACAGTGTCACATATTATTCAGAAACTTAAGATCCATGGGACTGTAGTCAACCTCCCTGGACGTGGCCACAGGAGGAAAATTGATGACAAATCAAAGAGACGGATAATATGAATGGTAACAGAAGAGTCCAGGAAAACTTCTAAAGAGATTAAAGGTGAACTTCAAGCTCAAGGAACATCAGTGTCAGATCGTACTATCCATCGTTGTTTGATTCAAAGTCGACTTCATGGGAGACGACCAAGGAGAACACCATTGTTGAAAAAAAAAATAATAAAAAAGCCAGACTGGAATTTGACAAACTACATGTTGACAAGCGACAAAGCTTCTGGGAGAATGTATTATGGACAGATGAGACAAAAATGGAAGTTTTTGACAAGGCACATCAGCTCTATGTTCACAGATGGAAAAATTAGACTATTCTGAAGTGGCCTTCTATGAGCCCTGACCTAAATCCTATTGAGCATCTTTGGAAAGAGCTGAAACGTGCCGTCTGGAAAAGGCAACCTTCAAACACAAGACAACTGGAGCAGTTTGCTCATGAGGAGTCGGCCAAAATACCTGTTGAGAGGTGCAGAAGTCTCATTGACAGTTACAGGAATCGTTGGATTGCAGTGATTGCCTCAAAAGGTTGTTCAACAAAATATTAAGTTAAGAAGAAGCATCATTTCTGTCCAGGCCTATTTCATGAGGTTAATTTTTTTTTTAAATTCTGTGGAAGCAGAAAAGCAATGTCTGACTTTCATTTGTTCATTTTCAAAAATTTGTAATTTATCAGATTCAAGTTATTTGTGTGACCATTGTGGGTTTTTCTTTCATGAAACGAGGGGTACCAACAATTTTGACCACGTGTGTAGTGTAAGTGTACATGTAGTACACTGACTCACCAGTGACGTCTCTAGGTGAAGTCCTTCATCTTCGCTTTTCTTCTTCATCAGGTACAGACGGCCATCACTTCTTCCAGCCAGGAATCGTCTCTGCAGAAAATAACACACAGTTACCAATAACTGATCTCTTCTAGAGAATATTCCCACTTTTCCCCCCTGACTTCTACACTATACCAGTTGAATAAAAAAAGCAACATAGTGCCATCCTGCACAGTAACAGGACTCCTCTTTTGTCCCATCCCATGGAAAACAGTTTCCTAAAACGTAAATTATATTACAGAAGTAATAATGTAATAATAATAATTGGAATCTAAAGTAATAATGTTCCCCACTAGCCACCATAAACTAATAAAGTATGTTCCTCAATCTGGCCCCCAAACAGTAATTAAGTCCCTTGTCCAGCCAGGCACCCCCATATGTCCCTTCTGGCCCCCATATGTCCAGGGTGGCCTCTCCATATATTTATCCTAGCCCACATGTATCGAGCCTGCCCTCCCCCCCATATATCCATCTTAGCCCCCATGTGGCCAGCCTGCCCCCACCCCACATATCCATCCTTGCCTCCATGTTTCCAGCCTGCCCCCCCATATATCCATCCTGGACTCCATGTATCCATCCTGACACCCCCTTGCATATATCCCTTTTGGCCCCCATTTGTCCAGTGTGACCCCTCCATATATTTATCCTAGCACACGTGTATAGAGCCTGCCCCCTCCCATATACCCATCCTAGCCCCCCATGTGGCCAGCCTGCCCCCCCATATTCATCCTTGCCTCCATGTTTCCAGCCTGCCCCCCCCATATATCCATCCTGGACTCCATGTGTCCAGCCTCCCCCCCCATATATCCATCCTGCCCTTCCCCCCTGCATATATCCATCCTGACACCCCCCCATATGTCCATCCTGCCCCCCCATATATCCATCCTGGACTCCGTGTGTCCAGCCTGCCCCACCCATATATCCATCCTGGCCTCCATGTGTCCAGCCTGCCCCCCCTACATATCCATCCTGGCCTCCATGTGTCCAGCCTGCCCCCCCTACATATCCATCCTGGCCTCCATGTGTCCAGCCTACCTCCTCATATATCCATCCTGCCCTTACCCCCTGCATATATCCATCCTGACACCCCCCATATATTCAGCGTGCCCCTCCATATATTTATGTTAGCCCACATGTATCGAGCCTGCCCCTCCACATATCCATCCTAGCCCCCCATGTGTCCAGCCTGTCCCCCCCCATATATCCATCCTGGCCTCCATGTGTTCAACCTGCCGCCCCCCATATATCCATCCTGGCCTCCTTGTGTTCAGCCTGCCCCCTCTACATATCCATCCTGGCCTCCATGTGTCCAGCCTGCCTCCTCATATATCCATCCTGCCCTTACCCCCTGCATATATCCATCCTGACCTCCATGTGTCCAGCCTGCCCTCCCATATATCCATCCTGGCCTCCATGTGTCCAGCATGCCCCCCCATATATCCATCCTGACCTCCATGTGTCCAGCCTGCCCCCCCATATATCCACCCTGGCCTCCATGTGTCCAGCCTGCCCCCCCATATATCCATCCTGGCCTCCATGTGTCCAGCCTGCCCCCCATATACCCATTCTGCCCACCCCCCTTTGCCTGTGTCCAGCCAGGGTCCCCCCTTGTGTGTCCAGCCAGGGCCCCCCCATTTGTGTGTCCATCCAGGGCCCCCCCTTGTGTGTCCAGCCAAGGCCCCCCCTTGGGTGTCCATCCGGGCCCACCCTTGTGTGTCCAGCCAGGGTTCCCCCTTGCGTGTCCAGCCAGGGTTCCCCCTTGTGTATCCAGCCAGGGTTCCCGCCTCGTGTGTCCAGCTTGGCCCCCCTCGTGTGCCCAGCTTGTCCCCCCTCGTGTGTCCAGCTTGGCCCCCCCTCGTGTACCCAGCCAGGGTTCCCCCTCGTGTGCCCAGCCAGGGTTCCCCCTCGTGTACCCAGCCAAGGTTCCCCCTTGTGTGTCCAGCTGGCCCCCCCTTGTGTGTCCAGCCAGGGTTCCTCCTTGTGTGTCCAGCCAGGGCCCCCCTTGTGTGTCCAGTCGGCTCCCCCCTTGTGTGTCCAGCTGGGCCCCCCCTTGTGTGTCCAGCCTCGGTTCCCCCTTGTGTATCCAGGCAGGGTCCCCCCTTCTGTGTACAGCAAGGGCCCCCCCTTGTGTGTCCAGTCGGCTCCCCCCTTGGGTGTCCAGCTGGGCCCCCCCTTGTGTGTCCAGCCAGGGTTCCCCCTTGTGTATCCAGCCAGGGCTCCCCCCTTGTGTGTCCAGCTTGGCCCCCCCTTGTGTGTCCAGCTTGGACCCCCCTCGTGTGTCCAGCCAGGGTTCCCCCTCATGTGTCCAGCTGGGGTTCCCCCTCGTGTGTCCAGCTGGGCCCCCCCTTGTGTGTCCAACCAGGGTTCCCCCTTGTTTGTCCAGCCAGGGTCCTCCTTGTGTGTCCAGTCGGCTCCCCCCCTGTGTGTCCTGTCGGCTCCCCCCTTGTGTGTCCAGCTGGGCCCCCCCTTGTGTGTCCAGCTGGGCCCCCCCTTGTGTGTCCAGCCAGGGTTCCCCCTTGTGTGTACAGCAAGGGCCCCCCTTGTGTGTCAAGTCGGCTCCCCCCTTGTGTGTCCAGCTGGGCCCCCCCTTGTGTGTCCAGCCAGGGTTCCCCCCTTGTGTGTCCAGCCAGGGTTCCCCCCTTGTGTGTCCAGCCAGGGTTCCCCCCTTTTGTGTCCAGTTGGCTCCCCCTTGTGTGTCCAACTGAGCCCCCCTTGTGTGTCCAGCTAGGCCTCGCTTGTGTGTCCAGCCAGGGTTCCCCCCCTGTGTGTCCAGCTAGGACCCCCCCTTTTGTGTCCAGTTGGCTAACCCCTTGTGTGTCCAGCCAGGCTACCCCCTTGTGTGTCTGTCCAGCTGGGCCCCCCCCCTTGTGTGTCCCACTGGGCTTCCCCTTGTGTGTCCCGCTGGGCTTCCTCTTGTGTGTCCAGCTGGGCCCCCCCTTGTGTGTCCAGCCAGGGGCCCAGACCATTACACACACACACACACACCTCCTCCTGAGTTGCGCGCCTCCTTCACAGCAGGCCCATGACGATGACGTCATACGCCGGCCGGCGAAGGGAGACGAGCAGCTTCAACTGCTTCACAGGGACGTGCGCCGCGGTGGTTCAGGTAATGAACGCCGCGTGCGCGCGTCCCTACATACACTGTGCATGTGCTTTTAAAGGGCCCGTGCCCCTTAAAACCGCAGGTTTTTTTTTTGCTCTCTTCTCCCCCCTCTCCTCTGCAGCAGGGGGCGGGGCCCACCGGGAAAATTCCCGGTATCCCACCAACCCAGACCGACCCTGATCGTGAGACAGAAGAGTAATCCAGCAGTCCAATGCCCAGAGAGGCATTTAAGGGGTTAATTAGCAGAAAAATCAAGGTATAGCACACTAAGGACCCATCCACTAATAGGAGCAGTAAATAATACAATGTAATAACTAGCAAATGACAAGGGGAACTATGGGTACTTAAATAAGGTGAAAATGGACTCTATTAGCCCTATTATTGTTCTGCTGACCACCCTAGTGATTGGCCGGCTTTGAGATAGGAGCAGTGACAAGTAAATTTAAAACTTTGCTGTATAGACTGAGACAAAATGAGCAGAGTCATCTCGTTATAATTAGAAGATGATTGAGATAATGATAGGACTGTTCTACTGCTGGAGGTTTAGATGGGGCAGGATATTATTCCTGTACAGTAAGGTTCTGTATGCAGCTCCCCTGCAGACTTCACGATCCCTGGAAAGGGAGCTATAATTCATCACTTCCTAGAGGCGGTGACAGCCTATAACATTTCTCTGTTAATGGATTCCTATTCTTTGCAGCTGTTATAAAGGACACACATGATGCTGTACAGTCTGTTCAGATAAAGCAGCAAGGAGGTGTGTGGATTTCCAATATGACCGCCTTCTGGAAAGGTTCTCAAAATGAAAATTAATAGCATCCATATGTATATAAAAAGAAGAAAGACATTACTTGTCTTCTACACACATCAATCTAATAAAGGAAAATTACAGTGGTACATATGACTCATAAGTCATTCACTTTAGAGTAAAAATCCAGCCAAAAATAAAACACTTGGTCTACAGTCACCCATTAATAACCTTTACAGTATGAGTTCTACATTGCAGCAGTCATCTACTTGATATATATATATTTTCCCAACAGGAGCATATAGGTTTCAAACTTCTCCCCTTTAAAAATCTGGAAAATGTTATTCGGAAATAATTCATCAAGAATCCATTTATGAGAAATCCTATGACTTTCAAAAACATCAATTTAATGCAACCTCCTACGCTGTCGAATGTCATCTATCGATCCTCGATGTACTGTCAGTGTGAAAGTGCTTATCTTGACTCCAATGTATTTACCAGGAATTTTAATTGGTGGCCCATCCTTGCAAATAAACCATCAGCATTTCATTCTTGGGTGTACAATCTTTGGGACCCTAACCAACCAGCTGAATAAAAGGACAGTGGCACCTGTGGCTTAAATATGGATAACTTTAATGGGGAAAACTGTAGTAACAGACACACTTTGCAACCTTCTGCATTTGCCCAATGGCTCTGTCCCTTGAATTCAAAATGAACAGTGATATAACCAGGCTTCCCCAATTAAAGCAACCTGTCATGAGTTTACCGCAAATAGAGAGGGGCCAGAAGACCGTGGTGTCTGATTTCATGTACTTCTGCACTAATTAGAAGCACTTCACCATCATATTAAACAGTGCAGGTTTCTGCTAGCTGTGCAGGGGTTAATCTGTTCAATTGAGAGCTTCCCTGCTCTGATGGTCTCAGCTGTTCAGTGTTGGCCACTCTCCTCTACTATATATTCTTGCCTCTGGCATTCAGAGACTGCCAGTGTTACTTCATACTGCCTGGTTCTGGAGCTGGAGGTGTTGGTTGTTTGAGGATGCATTTGGAGTGTTGTTCTAAAGACTGTTGCTTGGTGATTCAGCTGTATGCAAATCCTCATCCTCTCCTTTTTAGTTTTTTTCTTCCTATTCTTCATTCCTCTCTATTGTCTGTGAGTGCATATTTGTATGGTTGGTATTTTCAGTTATTCCTGTGCGTCTTCCCTTGTTAGTCTGGTTTGTGTATTCTCATACACTACTACTCCCCACTTCCCTGGCTGGGGGAGGGAACAGATAAAGGGCTGATTCAGGAGCTCAGCAAGGTACGTGGCGCCGGCATCTTCACTATTAGATGTAACCCCCAGAGGAGGGATAGCTAGGGGGCTCCTATGATTAAGGACAGGGAAAGAACCCCAGGCCCCAGGATATCCAACAAAAGAGTCCTGACACAACCTATCATATTCCAGAGTGACAGCTATCCAAACTCTACCCATTGACTCATTGTGCAGTCAGTATGAAAAATGTTTACATTGGCCCATGCGGCACAATAAACCTTTCATTCTTTATTCAAAGCTATTTTCTAGAATTTTATTCTTGCAATAGACCATCAGGTCATGATTGTTTAGTGTACGAGTCTTGGGACTTCAGCTAATCCACAGAATAAAGGGACAGCATCACTTGCAACTCCCATTTTTCCATTTAATGCAATCTCCCAAACTGCTGAATGACAGTTCTCCTTAAGCTGGCCATACACATTAGACATATGTCAGCCGAACCCCAATATCAACAGGTTTGGCGGACGGTCTAATGTGTATGGGGGAGCTGACCGACAGATGGACTGGACAGATATCAGTCAGGCATGTTCGATATTGGACTGCCGATTGCATTATTCTCCCTGAGATGACACATCAGGTGCAGCTTTCTCATAGAAAACACAGGAACACTCTGCCAAATGAGCGCTCCTGTGTTTGGGGGAGATGGCTGAGATGGCTATTGGCAAAACGATCTTTCGGCCCATAGCCATCTAGTGGCCATCTAATGTGTATGACCAGCTATACTCTTTTCATTGTATTGTCAGTGTGAAAGCTGCTTATCTTGATTAAGATCTCTCATTTTGTTATCAATAATTGCTGGTTCATCCTTGTAATAAACCATCAGCATTTGATTATTGGCTGTGTAAAACTTGGAACCCTAGCCAATCAGCAGATTAAAGGGACAGTGGCCTTCATGACTTCCATATGAATCATTTGAATAAGCAAAGCTACAGTACCAGGCACAGCTAAACAAATATAGATCCATTGGCATTTACCCTTTTTGCCCACATGCCCGGTCCCTTCAAACTGGAAATGAACAGTGATATTACCAGGCCTATCCCGTGATATTATCAGACCTTCCCATTGTACTATCAGTGTGAAAACTGCTAATTTTAGTTCATGCAGTTACACTGGGGGTACAAACCTTGGGACCCTAAACAATCAGCAAAATGAAGAGACAGTGGCACCCGTTACCTTCATATTAACCACTGGAATGAGGCAAACTGCTGTAGGAGGCACAGACAGATTTTTCCCATTGCAATGTCGGTGTGAAAGCTGCTTATCTTGGCTCATGCAGCACAATAGACCTGATATTCTATCATCAAAGGGTTTTCGGAGATTATTAGGTGATGATTTATTCTTGCACTAGACCATCAGCTCATGATAGTTGAGTATACAAACCTGTGGGCATTTGCCATGTTTTCCTCTATAAATGTGTGGCTGGGGGCCATGAGACCATCTCTAACAACACCCCTTCTCATGTTGTGTATATATATTTATACATGTGCCCCAGATTTACAGCAAAAATTATTCCACTAATTTCAACTGAAATGTTAATTATTTTCAATACTCCATAAAATACAAGTGCAAAATGACCTTCATAATTTAGGCGGTAGAGAAAACTAATTGCTTTCCCTGCGTCTCTCTTCATACCACTCACACTTTTATATAGACTTCACATCGATTTTTGTTGAGCTCGATTCCTTTTGTGTTTTAACAACAGCAGAAAAAAAAACACCAAAATCTCATTACACTTTGCAGATATATTGTTTCTGTATAATTTCCTTTCCTATTTTGATGATTTACAATATTTAAATCATTCTTATTAATGAAAAATGGTGTATTCAACCTCCGGAAAGAGTAACAAACATCCGATTAGTTATTGCTTTTCATAACAAATCAAATTCATTACAAATCTCCCCAAAAATTCTGATTAGATAGGAACCAAAAGTTTTACAATTTAACTTGCACCAATTCTAGCAAAATGGAGGCCACCATTTTTCTTGGTTCTGGGAGGCAAAAAGGGGTTAAAAAAGAAAAATGTTATATTCATCCTTCTTCACTGTTCTCGATCAGCTCCTTCTGTCTTCTCTCTTCTCTTTTATTTCTTCTGTTTTCCTCTTCTTCCTTGCCTCCGACACTGCTTTTATCCACCAGGTGCCGCACCATTGTGCTAAAAATCTGTTTTGTGCCGCATGGGGGTCAGGTGGGGTGCATGCCTATCACTGACGTCTATGATGTGCTTTGTATGCCATGTGATGTCATGGGTTTAGTAAAGAATGGCAGCACCGGGGCCCAAGAAGACAAGAAAATAGAAGGGAGGTGAGAAAGGAAGCGATTAAAGGACTGGAGGTGGTGGGGGAAATTATGGGTATTGGCAAGGATAGATGAGAATAAAAGGAGGGGTTTGCCAATCCATATGGACATAATGACAGCTACTGGACCACATGCTCATTGGGCGTTAGATAAACCTTGGGATTGGTGAAGGTGGAAGAGAAGAAAAATTAAGCCTTATTACAAGAAAATTGAATTTTTTTACTTCTGCATGCATCATCTTTTACTGTTGTCCAAAAATGCCAATTTTAGTAGTATTTAGTTGTGATAGACCTGTCCAGAAGGGACTCCTTTTGAAATAGGACCTCACATTGAACATATGAACATATGGGGAAGAGAGGTAACTAGTTATACTGTAGCTAGGGAAAGAAAAACTAATTAAAGCAACCTTTTAAGTAGTGACCCCTATGCAGCAGGTAATTAAGGAAAATCCTAATGACTAGCAGATGAGAGGCCAATCTTAGCTTTAATGCACAAGAATGCGGAGAAGGGCAGATTTACGACCTGTAGCGATAAGAGCCCCAGCTAAAAAGAAAACGTAAAATCCTTTGTCTACCTTATAGAAATTATGAAGTGAGGTTTTATGAACTGCATCGATATAATAGATAGGAAAGTAATATTTTGGGAAACGTGATGAAATAGCGAGCACAAAGCATGGTTTCGCATTGCTGGGCAATGGCCGGGGTCCGCCAAATAGACATTGGCCAAATAGATGACAATATCTATGCCATGTCTCCTATCTATGAACAGATAAAATGACTGTAATATCTCCCTCCTGGGACCTCCAGGGGCAAAGATATTGAAAAATGTTGGGAAACTCATAATTTTCTAAGTCTAAAACACATCCTATAGCTCTGTTATGAGTCACCAGAGGGGAGGTATGTGGGTGTAACTTGTGTTAATAAAAAGCCAACTCCAATTATGATCCTCGTTCAATGCCAGGAAGATACATTGTTTTGTAGGATTGATCCATATTTCACTGGAGTTCTTCTCTCAATAAATCTGAGCTATTTCTGTGACCCAGGTTTAGTAATTTTCTTTTGTTATTCCTTTTTTATTTTATGTAATTGTATATATCGTATTGTTTGTTTCCATTTTCTATCAACTTGTATATTTTTTTATAAACTCTACCTATTTTTCTGGATTAAATATAAAATTTAATAGTTTTGTTCCTCTTGCTCTCTAAACCGCACCCCTGAAACCATACATTACCTGTATCAGCCTGTATAAATGATTGGTGGTGGCACCTAAAAGTTTTCTTGGGTTATTGTGGAGCCTAGCAGTGACCGATCCACAGTATATATATTCCATGCATTGCCATCATTGGTATATTTACTGTACAGTCACTCAGATTTGCAATAATCAGCTTAGTAGTGAAAGCAGCCGTTACTTTGACCATCAATTGTTGGTCAATTGTGCATTGTGCTGACGATTGGAGGCAGCGGAGTGCTGTTCCTTGACAGTAGTACAAAAATATTTAGATTAATTTCACCCACAAAATTCTGGTACTACTTAATACAATTACTAGCAAGCATGAGTCAATAAGTTTTAGTAAAGAAAGTGTATGGAAAAGAGCTGCAACTTATTAGTCACAGCCTTCTAGCCCCAACATCAGTCATTGGAGGGTTGCACATCAAAAAGATAAGAATGGGGTAATAAGTAATCTGTGGCTTAGAAGAAAATGGCAAACCTCTGACGTATGGAAACAACCTTTAGAGGATAACATTACCAATATATTGTAATAGCTCCATACAATTTGGAACTGGTATTTTCTGCATTAAAGGGGTTCTCCTACATTATTAAAATGATTTAGTTAGACAACATGAAAATAAGCAAGTTTGCAATTGACTTGCTTTTCTATATGCTTTCATTCTCCTGCTGTCAAAGCTTTTATCTTACATTGTATACAACTTTTTTCCAAGGCGCTCGGTCACCAGAACCTGGCTGAGTATGCTACTTTCCAGGAGGGGAGTTAACTCCTAACATCCAAGCCACCTCTCTCAAGCCCATTTATTTCTTTACAGCAGTTATTTTCTCCCCTCTCTCCTCCCTCCCAGCTTTTGAGCTGTTATAAGTCCTGTAAAATCCCTGCAATTCCCCTAATCATGGAGCTCACTTTCCCAAGCTGTGTGCTTGCTCAAAGTCCCTGTAACCTATATAAGAAAATACAGTGTAACAGTGTAGACTCAGAATGAGCGCTGACAGACCAATAGCAGGGTGAAGCTCCTAGATAAGAACTGTCAATCAAGATGGTAAGCTCGCGCCCCATGAAACCAAGAAGTAAGGAGACTGAAGATCTGTGGGCTCTCAAATGACTACTTGAGAATATCCTTTTAAGCCAAAATGATAGATACTAGAGACAAGCAAAAAGATTTGCAGGACCCTGGTGGAGTGGTCATGTCCGTAGTCTGTTGTCACCAGATTGTAGTCAAGTGAACCTCTTTCTACTTACCAGCATCCCCAAATTCTCTTTTGATTAGAAGGCATGGTGCAACGTCATTATTGCAACATAACATAGCCATGTGTAGCACCGGCGTCTCTGCCTTCTGCCTCCCTCCCTCGGCAGACACGCCGACTCACTCACTACCGAGGCCCCCGTCCTGCATGTTCTGCTTCTCCGTCCTCTTCCTTCTCTGATGCTGCCCGGGGTACGTTCACATTCTCTGAAAGGGACAGTGCACCATCCTAAAGTGTCCCCAGCCAATGGCTAGGAGACACTTATTATTTAAGTTACTTCCACCTGATGGGAGTTGCCTGTGCAACATTGTTTGTCTGTTTCCCGTGCCCGCCTGCCAGTATACCAGGCGTGCCAGCCTGCCTGTCTATCAGCTGTGCCTGCCTGTATACCAGTCATGCCAGCCTGCCTGTCTACCAGTCATGCCTGCCTGAATGCCTGTATATCAGCTGTGCCTGCATGCCAGTCTATCAGGCGCACCCACCAGCACCAGCCTGCCTATATTCCAGCCGTGTCCACCAGCACCAGCCTGCCTATGTCGTGACAGCCTACTATTCCTGGCCTTTCCTGCCACCTGTCCCTTGGGGGTCAGCTGCCATCCACCAGAAGTCAGTCCCGGAGTAGCACCTGGTCCCGCCACCCTCGTCTCTCCTCGGATCGCGGTCATGCCCCTCCGGGTTCTCCTCGGATCATGGCACAGTGGTTCCACCTAACAGCCTGTTACACCATGACATCACTCTGGGACTACTGGTCAAAACAGGAGATGGGGATGCTGACTGGTAGAAGTATGTTCACTGGCCTCAGGCCCAGCAAACAAGAACTACCGAGGCAACCACTGGACCAGGGTTCGGAGAATCTTTTTGCTCAGCTTTAGTAAATAATTATGGTGTCAAGAATGGACAAAAAATTGTTTAGAAGACCAATTAAAATGAAAATCTCAATATATTGCAAAAAAACACAAACATCTCTTCATCAGGTCTCGGCAAAGTCCTTGGCTCTCACAAAAGTCATTCTTCACTCTTGGCGACAGACGTACAGTACAGACCAAAAGTTTGGACACACCTTCTCATTTAAAGATTTTTCTGTATTTTCATGACTATGAAAATTGTACATTCACACTGAAGGCATCAAAACTATGAATTAACACATGTGGAATTATATACTTAGCAAAAAAGCGTGAAACAACTGAAAATATGTCTTATATTCTAGGTTCTTCAAAGTAGCCACCTTTTGCTTTGATGACTGCTTTGCACACTCTTGGCATTCTCTTGATGAGCTTCAAGAGGTAGTGACCGGAAATGGTTTTCACTTCACAGGTGTGCCCTGTCAGGTTTAATAAGTGGGATTTTTTGCCTTATAAATGGGGTTGGGACCATCAGTTGTGTTGTGCAGGAGTCAGGTGGATACACAGCTGATAGTCCTACTGAATAGACTGTTAGCATTTGTATTATGGCAAGAAAAAAGCAGCTATGTAAAGAAAAACGAGTGGGCATCATTACTTTAAGAAATGAAGGTCAGTCAGTCCAAAAAATTGGGCAAACTTTCAATGTGTCCCCAAGTGCAGTTGCAAAAACCATCAAGTGCTACAAAGAAACTGGCTCACATAAGGACCGCCCCAGGAAAGGAAGACCAAGAGTCACCTCTGCTACTGAGGATAAGTTTATCCGAGTCACCAGCCTCAGAAATCGCAGGTTAACAGCAGCTCAGATTAGAGACCAGGTCAATGCCACACAGAGTTCTAGCAGCAGACACATCTCTTCAACTACTGTTAAGAGGAGACTTTGTGCAACAGACCTTCATGGTAAAATAGCTGCTAGGAAACCACTGCTAAGGACAGGCAACAAGCAGAAGAGACTTGTTTGGGCTAAAGAACACAAGGAATGGACATTAGACCAGTGGAAATCTGTGCTTTGGTCTGATGAGTCCAAATTTGAGATCTTTGGTTCCAACCATGGTGTCTTTGTGTGACGCAGAAAAGGTGAACGGATGGACTCTGCATGCCTGGTTCCCACCGTGAAGCATGGAGGAGGAGGTGTGATGGTGTGGGGGTGCTTTGCTGGTGACACTGTTGGAGATTTAGTCAAAATTGAAGGCATACTGAACCAGCATGGCTACCACAGCATCTTGCAGCGGCATGCTATTCCATCCGGTTTGCATTTAGTTGGACCATCATTTATTTTTCAACAGGACAATGACCCCAATCACACCTCCAGGCTGTGTAAGGGCTATTTGACCAAGAAGGAGAGTGATGGGGTGCTACGCCAGATGACCTGGCCTCCACAGTCACCAGACCTGAACCCAATCGAGATGGTTTGGGGTGAGCTGGACTGCAGAGTGAAGGCAAAAGGGCCAACAAGTGCTAAGCATCTCTGGGAACTCCTTCAAGATTGTTGGAAGACCATTTCCGTTGACTACCTCTTGAATCTCATCAAGAGAATGCCAAGAGTGTGCAAAGCAGTAATCAAAGAAAAAGGTGGCTACTTTGAAGAACCTAGAATATAAGACATATTTTCAGTTGTTTCACACTTTTTTGTTAAGTATATAATTCCACATGTGTTAATTCATAGTTTTGATGCCTTCAGTGTGAATGTACAATTTTCAAAGTCATGAAAATACAGAAAAATCTTTAAATGAGAAGGTGTGTCCAAACTTTTGGTCTGTACTGTATGTCGCCAAATTTTTTCAACTTAAAAGTATTGTACAAGTCATATTTTGTGTTACTCTACAATATTTTATATAGATAGTAATTCAACCTGAAAGAAGTGAAATAGATGGTTTTGTACTAAGCTGAGAATTTCCATCACAGAGCAGATAACACTTACATTGTTTCCATTACATCGAAAACCGAGACAAATTGAATTGTCTCCTATACCCGTAACAAATCTCACACTCTAGAGTGCCAAAATTGCAATCTCTGGCATATTTGCATTGCTATTACAGTGTACACTTGTATCCTGCACTAAGCACAATCTAATAATCACGGCTGAATACCGAATATTTGCCATCCTTTGTTAGTGACCAATGGAAAATATCAGTACCAGTTCTGCAAATCAAACATAATATCCACTGGACAATGCAGCTTTATCTCGACTATTTGTACAAGTGGAAGTGGTCTAAGTAATAAAATAAGTCATTTTACACAACGAGCACTAAACTAGGCTAGATATGTTTGCGGTGAGTTTCCAACCTGTGCTAATATTTATCTTACATTATCTATGTATCTATGCAGGTCAGAGAGGTGACTATAGAGGGTTTGGGAACAGTACCTAGGCACCATTACCTAATTCGTATTTGATGACTCAGGGGCCAAGGACTGTGAGACGAACAGTTACTGTGCCATGTTTATTAAGACTCTCAGAGCCAGCTACAGAGGAAGATAATCTGTCAACGACTCATGGCCAGCTAGCATCTCTTTCAGACATTTTTTCGAAAAATTCTTCCATTCCTAATTTTAGATTGCTTGTACGGAACCACTGGGCATAATAAACCCCATTCTTGTGTAGCGTGGCATGGGGCGATAGCCTTGGGCGAGGTACTTGTTTCTTGTGCCCCGGTACGTTACATGAAGGTAGTAGTCCTGGCTGGTTGTGTGGACTTGTGCTATAAGGGCGTTACACCCATGCAGGCCACATGTAACCGATGTTGCTGGTTTGCCAGGACCAGGTGTTGGACAGCTCAGTGAGGGAGACCACCATTTGAAAATAAACTTTTTACTGAACGGGAATTTGGTAGGGAATATATACAAGAGATAGCGGATACACAATTTTATGAACGTTTCTTTTAAAACTAGAAGCATTTTCCACCCAGTTTTCTTTCTTCATTTCTGTATTGTTCTCCTTTCTTCTTTACTCTCTCTACTTGTCCTATGTCTTCACTGTTTCTCACTACTTCACCACAACCCAGCTTGACACTACAATCCTGTTTAGCAAGAGTCCTTTACTTGACTCGCGTCTTCTCTCCCCTTAAAAGAGCTATAGTGCCAGTATGGCCGGTACTCATCTTCTCTAGTGCTGATGCTCTGGAACTCCCCCCTGGAACTTTCTACTCATCTCAAGTACTCAGTCCTGTCTAGGCATGTTACTTTCAAGAGTTATAAACTCTGGTCCTTTCTGCCAGGAGTCCACTCCCAGGACCCGTCTCCAGTAGATCATTCTGTCTCTTAGTCACTTCTGCTCTGGATCTTGCTATCTCTCTCCTTCAGTCTCCTCTCACTTTAGAAACACACCAGAATCTGGCACTGCTCACCATGGTCCTTAGGTTCTCTTTCTATGCACTCTAAGCCCTATCTGCAATTCTAACAGGAAGCCGTTACTTTCCCTTCAATTTAGCCCCTTCCACTCCTGGCTAGTCCCAAACATTAACATTTCTATTGTCAAACTACACACATTATTAATAATACTAACACCTTTAATGCACAACACAGTTCACATTACATCACAGTTCACATTACAACACATAATATTTTACTTGTTTCTTCAAGAAGGAAACATGGGCAGTATGTCCATCTCCTTACACTTGACCCATGGAATCTCCTATTCAAGCCACAAATCTTCTTAGTCATTCATCTGCAACCAATGTGTCAATTCGGATGCAATGAAAGAACTCCAAGAATTAACAGTCAAAATTCAACCCTTTCTGATTCAATATAAAACACACGTCAATGCAACTCCGGGACCTCTGAGGTAAGGATTGCGCCTGATTCATGTAACACCCTCATCATCCGAGCGCATTATTCATCTGCTCAGTTAATCAGAAAGGGTTTCATATCGACATTTCCTATGCCACCCACTCTAATGTATGATTATTGAACCTCGGGAATGTTCACATCACAAAACAAATTATCTCAGATGACATGAATATGAAATATTGAAAAATGAAATTTAATTCTCAAAATCTGTGTCATGAAGCTTTTGTGTCTTTAATCCTAAATGCTACAAGCACAAAAATATATAATTACAATTTGTTTGCTCACTTATTTAAAATATGCATTTTTTTTTGCGTGCATACCAACTTGTGCTCCAGTTCATTTTCCTCGGTTAAGTTTCAGGTTTCTGCACTCGATGCAGGTAAGGGTGTTGCCTCCCTTTGTTTGAGCTGGACATTACATTTATATACAGTAGCTTCCCATTGCTGGGTGTCCATATTCAGGACTTAGTCCTACTTGGCCCTTATTCACATTGATGTTACTTTGATAAGGTTTTAATACTAGAGGTTATGACCATCCCGATTTAGGTACACCTTGTTGCTGGTTGGATTGCTTTTAACCTTTTTATTGATAAAAAATGGTGTTTACTAAGTACCCTATGTTGTTTATATGTACTTTTGCTTTTCCTTATTTACTTAAAGCAGGGTTGCCAGAGAAAAATTTAAATCCATAAGACCTCTCCAGAAGGGAGAAAGAGCTGACACTTCAAACTCCTTTTGAAGCAGGCCTCACATTAAACATTTGGGGAAGGGATAAAGAAACTAATTATAACAAGGGAAATGAGGAAATTAGAAACATAGGAAGAGCTTCAACCGCCCTTTGAAACAGAGACCTCCTGCAGTGTCCAGGTAATTAAGACAGGAAGGTCTATTCTGGGAGCCAGATACCAAAATGGACATTCGTTTACACAGAGGTAACTCTTCCTCTCATCAAATGAAAACTGGACAATGACAGTAAACTTTGTGTCTCCATTGTCCAGATATGAATACTTTGTCCGATATTTATGGGATATAGATATTCGCTGTCGTAGCGAAGGGACGAACATGACGCACTTATTCACACTGCTGTAGGGCCACTAGAAACCTCCAACTTAATATCATGCTTGATCTCTATATAACTATAAAATCATAATAAGAAATATGCCGTCAATATTTACCACCTGGAACTTTCAGGGGCAAAGATATCCTGTAAATTGAGGATCTCATAAAACTGTAACAGACCCAAAACATCCCACAATCCGCCCCCATATGAGCTTATCAAGGGGAGGTATGTGGGCATAACTTTGAGCTAATAAATAGCAGCATTTGTGTCTGAGTCATTTGACAGTTTTTGGAAGACATAATTCACTGTGGTTATGTCCATTCCCTCCGCTAAGCTCTAAGTCATTTCCGTGATACAGGTTTAGTAATTCTCTTTTCTTATTCTTTTTAATGTTATGTAATTGTATATCTCGTATTGTTTGTTCCCATTTTTTATCATCTTGTGTAATTTTTAGAAATATTGCCTATCTTTCTGGATTAAATATATAAAATTTAATAGCTCTGTTCATTTTGCTCTGTAAACTGCACCCCTGAAGCCATACGCTACCTGTAACGGGTGTCCAATTGGCCTATATAAACGATTGGTGGTGGCAGTTAGTATTTTTTGTTATTGCGGAGCTTACAATGACCATATGGGGGGTATATATATATATATATATTTCATGCATTGGAATTGGAGGTGTATATACCAAATGCTTACTGTGAGTTCTCCAATAACCAGCCTTATAATGGAAGCAGTCGCGATTTTGCCATCACTCGTCAGCCAATTGCATAATTGTCCTGATGATTTCAGGCATCGGAGTTGGCAACTAGTGGCAGCAGTGGGATCTGTCTGATCTCTCCGGTGTCATCTGTGACAAAGTAGTGGGACCTGTGTTAGTGATGATCGAGCATGCTCATTGCTCGAGATTTACGAGCATGCTCGGGCGAGCACCTATTATCAACCGCGTGCTCGGGGGTTAAGTTTTCGTCGCTCCGTGAACATGATTTTCGACTGTTTGACAGCTTTAATACATGTGAAGAATGCTGGAAAACAGGCATTCCTCACATGTATTAAAGCTGTCAAACAGTCGCAAATCATGAAAACGTAATCTCTGAGCACTCTGAAAATACTCGCCCAAGTATGCTCGTAAATCTCGAGCAACGAGCATGCTCGATCATCACTGATCTGCGTGACTCCCACAGCTGTGTATCCTTGACAAGGGTATATGTTCATTTTTCTTTCTATATTGGGTTTTGAAACTTTTTAAAAGACCAAAAAAAGAGAACAAATATATAACTAATATAATACTGCCCCTATGTGTAAAAATATAATTACTATAATACTGCCCTTATGTACAAGAATATAACTACTATAATACTGCTCCTATGTATAAGAATATAACTACTATAATATTGCTCCTATGTACAATAATCTAGCTACTATAACACTGCCCCTATGTACAAGAATATAACTACTATAATACTGCTCCTATGTACAAGAATATAACTACTATAATACTGCTCCTATGTACAAGAATATAACTACTATAATACTGCTCATATGTACAAGAATATAACTAGCATAATACTGCCCCGTATGTACAAGAATATAACTACTATAATACTGCTCCTATGAGCAAGAATATAACTGCTATAATACTGTCCCCATGTACAAGAATATAATTACTATAATACTGCCCCTATGTACAATAATATAACTACTATAATACTGCCCCCTATGTACGAGAATATATCTAATATAACACTGTCCCCATGTAAAAGAATATAACTACTATAATACTGCCCCCTATGTACAAAAATATATATACTATGATACTGTCCCCTAATAATAATAATTTTTATTTCTATAGTGCCAACATATTACACAGCACTTTATATTTTAGAGGGGACTTGTACAGACAATAAAGACATTACAGAATAACACATAAATCAACAGATGCAAAAAGGAGTGAGGGCTCTGCTTGCAAATTTACAATCTATGTACAAGAATTTAACTGCTATAATACTGCCCCTATATAAAAGAATATAAATACTATAATACTGCTCCTATGTAAAAGAATATAACTACTATAATACTGCCCCTATGTACAAGAATATAACTACTGTAATACTGCCCCTATGTACAAGAATATAACTACTATAATACTGCTCCTATGTACAAGAATATAACTACTTTAATACTTCCCCCTATGTACAAGAATATGACTACTATAATACTGCTCCTATACACAAGAATATAGCTACTGTAATACTGTAATACTGCCCCTATGTACAAGAATATAACTAAAATAATACTGCTCCTATGTACAAGAATATAATTACTATAATACTGCCCCCTATGTACAATAATCTAACTACTATAATACTGCTCCTATGTACAAGAATATAACTACTATAATACTGCTCCTATACACACGAATATAACTACTATAATACAGTCTCCTATGTATAAGAATATAACTACTGTAATACTGCTCCTATGTATAAGAATATAACTACTATAATACTGCCACTGTGAAGAAGAATATTCCTACTATAATATTGCTCTTATGTATAAGAATATAACTACTATAATATTGCTCCTATATACAATAATTTAACTTCTATAATACTGCCTCCTATGTACAAGAATATGACTACTATAATACTGCTCCTATGTATAAGAATATGACTACTATAATACTGCTCCTATGTACAAGAATATAACTACTATAATACTGCCTCCTATGTACAAGAATGTAACTACTATAATACTGCCCCCTATGTACAAGAATATAACTACTATAATACTGCTCCTATGTACAAGAATATAGCTAGTATAATACTGCCCCCTATGTACACGAATAGAACTACTATAATACTGCTCCTATGTACAGGAATATAACTACTATAATACAGCCACTATGTACTAGAATATAACTACTATAATACTGCTTCTATGTACAAGAATATAACTACTATAATACTACTCCTATGTACATGAATATAACTACTATAATACTGCCCCTATGTACAAGAATATAACTACTATAATACTGCCCCCTATGTACAAGAATATAACTACTATAATACTGCTCCTATGTACAAGAATATAACTACTATAATTCTGCCCCTATGTACAAGAATATAACTACTATACTGCTCCCTATGTACAAGAATATAACTACTATAATACTGCCCCCTATGTATAAGAATATAACTACTATAATACTGCCCCCTATGTACAAGAATATACCTACTATAATACTGCCCCTATGTACAAGAATATAACTACTATACTGCTCCCTATGTACAAGAATATAACTACTATAATACTGCCCCCTATGTACAAGAATATAACTACTATAATACTGCTCCTATGTACAAGAATATAACTACTATAATACTGCCCCCTATGTGCAAGAATATAACTACTATAATACTGCCCCTATGTACAAGAATATAATTACTATAATACTGCTCCTATGTACAGGAATATAACTACTATAATACTGCCCCCTATGTACAAGAATATAACTACTATAATACTGCCTCTATGTACAAGAATATAACTACTATAATACTGCTCCTATGTACAAGAATATAACTACTATAATACTGCCCCTATGTACAAGAATATAACTACTATAATACTGCTCCTATGTACAAGAATATAACTACTACAATACTGCTCCTATGTATATGAATATAACTACTATAATACTGCTCCTATGTACAAGAATATAACTACTATAATACTGCTTCTATGTACAAGAATATAACTACTATAATACTACTCCTATGTACATGAATATAACTACTATAATACTGCTCCTATGTACAAGAATATAACTATTATAATACTACCCCTATGTATAAGAATATAACTACTATAATTCTGCTCCTATGTGCAAGAATATAACTACTATAATACTGCTCCTATGTACAAGAATATAACTACTATAATACTGCCCCCTATGTACAAGAATATAACTACTATAATACTGCTCCTATGTACAAGAATATAACTACTATAAAACTGCTCCTATGTACAAGAATGTAACTACTATAATACTGCCCCCTATGTACAAGAATATAACTACTATAATACTGCTCCTATGTACAAGAATATAACTACTATATTACTGCTCCTATGTACAAGAATATAACTAGTATAATACTGCCCCCTATGTACACGAATAGAAATACTATAATACTGCTCCTATGTACAGGAATATAACTACTATAATACAGCCACTATGTACAAGAATATAACTACTATAATACTGCCCCCTATGTACAGGAATATAACTACTATAATACTGCCCCCTATGTACAAGTATATAACTACTATAATACTGCCTCTATGTACAAGAATATAACTACTATAATACTGCTCCTATGTACAAGAATATACTATACTATAAAGAGGTTTATTTTATCCTTTTCCAGCGCCTTATCCAGTTTCTAGCGCCCCACTGACCACTTCTATTTGCACACTGTTCACTTTTCCCTTGGGAGTTGTGTTCTGTTGTATCTTTGTTCCACCAAAAAGACTCCTGTGGTATCCATTATAATTATTACAGCATGTATACAGTGCTGAAAAGACATGGGAACAGCATGGGGAAGACCCCTGGAAGCATCTCTGACTCCCAGGTCACTGCCTAAAAGTGTGCCCATTATAAGTGATCCTTGGCGCATGTAAATATGCCTCCCGCCATGCACCTGTCGTTGCAGACTTGAAACAATCACCATCCACGTCCTTGTCCCAGCGCAGCGTTCAGTTGACCCTATCACAATCCTTGGAATGCAAGCTCAAGTATGCAGCCAGCCACCCACCCACACACCGCAATAGTAAACTGCCAGATTTCTGGGCATCTGCTTGCACTTGAAATGTGGCCTTTTAGGCTCGTGGAGGCAGAAGCTGTCCACAACCTCATGGCAGCAGTGACCTGGTGTGCATACTCGGCCCCCAGCCGCCACAATTTCTCCCGGTAACGTCTCCGCCTCCCACAAGCACGGGTCCCACAACATTACCCGTGCCCTCCCCAGTGCACTTACTGGTAAGGACCGCCTAACCACAAACACGTGGACAGGTGAATGTGGCCAGGGACGGTACGGAGCCAGTCCACATTAAAAAAAGCAGCCATAGAGTGTCCGGGGACCTTCCCAAATACTTTTCTTAGCCAGGGCTGCTTCTCGGCAGGGTTGGACGGGCTCACCAGAGAATCGGAGACTCCTCCGGTGGCCCTGGCTTCTCCATCCGGAGAGTTCATAGTGCCGAGGTGAGGCCATGATGATGATAGAGGCCACCATCTGCTTAGTTTTCTGTTACTTGGAATGCAAGCGCAAGTATGCAGCCAGCCAGCCACCCACCCACTCATAGGTCGCAATAGTAAACTGCTAGATTTCTGGGCAGCTGCTTGCACTTGAAATGTGGCCTGCCATGTGTCCACAACCTCATGGCTGTGGCGGCCGGGTGTCCATACTCGGTCCCCAGCCGCCACTATTTGTCCCGGTATCACCTCCGCTTTCCACAAGCACGGGTCCCTGAAAATTACTGCTGGTACTTTTCTGTGGGAATCTGCTTGCCTCCTACCAGCCTGGAATATTTCCAGTAAACTATGGTACGACTGCCCCCAGTACTACAACCTCTGGCAAAAATTATGGAATCACCGGGCTTGGAGGATGTTCATTCAGTTGTTTAATGTTGTTGAAAAAAGCAGATCACAGACATGGCACAAATCTAAAGTCATTTCAAATGGCAACTTTAGGGCTTTAAGAAACGCTATAAGAAATCAAGATTAAAAATGTGGTACTCAGTAAGGGTAATTTTTTCAGACCAAGCAGAGGGAAAAAAATATGGAATCACTCAATTTTGAGGAAAAAATTATGGAATCATGAAAAACAAGCACACAAAAGAATACTCCAATACATCACTAGTATCTTTTTTCACCACCTCTGGCTTTAATAACAGCTTGCAGTCTCTGAGGCATGGACTTAATGAGTGACAAACAGTACTCTTCATCAATCTGGCTCCAACTTTCTCTGATTGCTGTTGCCAGATCAGCTTTGCAGGTTGGAGCCTTGTCATGGACCATTTTCTTCAACTTCCACCAAAGATTTTCAATTGGGTTGAGATCTGCACTATTTGCAGGCCATGACATTGACCTTATGTGTCTTCTTTCAAGGAATGTTTTCACAGTTTTTGCTCTATGGCAGGATGCATTATCATCTTGAAAAATGATGTCATCACCCCCAAACATCCTTTCAATTGATGGGATAAGAAAAATGGCCAAAATATCAATGTAAACTTGGGCATTTATTGAAGATGTAATGACAGCCATTTCCCAGTGCCTTTACCTGACATGCAGCCCCATATCATCAATGACTGTGGAAATTTGCATGTTCTCTTCATGCAGTCATCTTTATAAATCTCATTGGAACGGCACCAAACAAAAGTTCTAGCATCATCACCTTGCCCAATGCAGATTCGCGATTCATCACTGAATATGACTTTCATCCAGTCATCCACAGTCCACGATTGCTTTTCCGTAGCCCATTGTAACCTTGTTTTTTTCTGTTTAGGTGTTAATGATGGCTTATGTTTAGCTTTTCTGTATGTAAATCCCATTTCCTTTAGGCGGTTTCTTACAATTCAGTTACAGACACTGACTCCAGTTTCCTCCCATTTGTTCCTCATTTGTTTTGTTGTGCATTTCCTGTTTTGGAGACATATTGCTTTAAGTTTCCGGTCTTGATGCTTTGATGTTTTCCTTGGTCTGCCAGTATGTTTGCCTTTAACAACCTTCCCATGTTGTTTGTACTTGGTCCAGATTTTAGACACAGCTGACTGTGAACAGCATTGTGTGATTATTTACCTTCTTTTAAGAGTTTGATAATCCTCTCCTTTGTTTCAATTGACATCTCTTGTGTCGGAGCCATGATTCATGTCAGTCCACTTGGTGCAACAGCTCTCCTAGGTGTGATCACTCCTTTTTAGATGCAGACTAATGAGCAGATCTAATTTGATGCAGGTGTTAGTTTTTGAAATGATAATTTACAGGGCGATTCCATAATTTTTTCCTCAGAATTGAGTGATTCCATAATTTTTTCCCTCTGCTTGATCTGAAAAAAATTACCCTTACTGAGTACCACATTGTTAATCTTGATTTCTTTTAGTGTTTCTTAAAGCCCTAAAGTTGCCATTTGAATTGACTTTAGTTTCGTGCCATGTCTGTGATCTGCTTTTTTTCAACAACATTAAACAACTGAATGAACTTCCACCGAGCCCTGTGATTCCATAATTTTTGCCAGGGGTTGTAGTAGCGAAGTCATCCTCAATTTCCTTCTCAGGAATTTTATTTGGTAGACTGAGTGGCTGCCCAAATACATTAGTTTCTCACAAAGGAGCTGAAGATAGAGTGGCAGTAAGTGCAAGTTTCTCTTGCCTGTTACATATCAGAGGGTGAACGGCAGCACATTGCCTCACTGGTTAGCACTGAAGCCTTTCAGCGCTGGGATCCTGGGTTCAAATCCCAGCAAGGACAACATCTGCAAGGATTTTGTATGTTGTCCCCGTGTTTGCGTGGGTTTCCACCTCAGTAAAAAAGCAGCCATAGAGTGTTTGGGAACCTTCCTACACACTTTTCTTAGCCAGGACTGCTTCTCGGCAAGGTTGGACGGTCCCACCAGAGAATCCTCGGGTGGGGCCTGGCTCCTCCATCAGGAGAGTTCATGATAGCGCAAACTTTGCAGCTGCTATGGGGCTCTTGAGCAGGAGAGAAAGGTGAGTCGTCGGAATGAAATCCTCTGGTGGGCCCATTGTTTTTCAGTCTGAAACTGCTTCTCAGTGGGAGTTGTATTTCATCACAGCCATATTCTTTAGCTCGGTGAAAGGACTGGCATAGAGGGAAACCGTATCTACTCCAGCTGCCATTTCTCCGCCACCAGGTTCCGCCCATTGTCACACACGACCATGTCTGGCTGTAGGGTAAGCGGTGTCATCCACAGATCTGCCTGCTCTTTCAGAGCTGTCCACAACTCTTCAGCATTGTGTGGTTTGTCACCTAAGCATATTAGCTTCAGCACAGCCTGTTGCCGCTTGGCCGAGGCAGTGCTGGAGTACTTCCAGCTTGCGACTGATGTGGTCATTTCGGAGATGGATGCTGAAGAGGAGGAGGAAGATGAGGAGGTGCAGGAGCTGTAAAATGTGGGGGCAACCCTGATTGACCTAGGGCCCGCAATCCTCAGCGTCGGAAGGACGTGTTCCGTCCCAATATCCGACTGGGTCCCGGCTTCCACTATATTAACCCAGTGTGCTGTCAGCGAGATGTACAGTCCCTGCCCACAAGCACTTGTTCATGTGTGCGTGGTTAGGTGGACTTTCCCAGTAACTGCGTTGTTGAGGGCACGTCTAATATTGTGGGACACGTGCTCATGTAATGTGGGGACGGCACACCGGGAGAAATAGTGGCAGCTGGAGACCGAGTACTGAGGGACGCCACCGCCATCAGGTTGCGGAAAGCTTCCATCTCCACAAGCCTAAAAGGCAACATTTCAAGCGCAAGCATTCGCGAAACGTGTGAATTTAGTAGTATGGCCTGTGGGGTGTTGGCTGCGTATTTGCGCTTGCGTTCCAAGGACTGGGGTACGGACAACTGAACACTGCACTGGGACAAGGATGTGGACGTGCTTGCTGATGGTGCTAAATGAGAGTGTGCAACGACAGGTGCAGGGCTCGAGGCATCTTCGCATTCGCCATGAACAGGGTATTGGCGTGCATGCACAAAAGCGGAATAAGCAGTGGTGTCACCTGCAGACACTGTTGCTGGACCCAGGGGTTCGGCCAACTTAGTCGGGTGCTTTGCTGCCATGTGCCTGATAATGCTGGTGGTGGTCAGGCTGCTAGTTTTGGTACCCCTGCTGATGCTGGCCTGGCAGGTGGTGCAAATGGTCTTTTTGGGGTTATCTGCATAGTCTTTAAAAAATAACCAGACTCGGGAAGACCTAACAGTTGTACTGGCAACTTCCGTCGTGTTGGCGTTACGAGGAACGCTTTCTCGCCTTGTGTCTGCAGCCACCACACTGTTTATTCCTGCCTGTTGTGGTGCTACGCCTCCCTCTGCCTGTGTGCTGCTGTCCTTGTTCTGTATGTCCCCCTCCCAGGTTGGATCAGTTACTATATGATCCACCACCTCGTCTTCCACTTCCGCACCTTGATCCTCCTTCTGACTTTCTGGCAATTGTGTCTCATCATCATAATCCACCTCTTGCGACAGTAATTGCACTTTCCCACTGTCGCCTTCGTGTGACCGTGGCTGCTCAAATATTTGGGCATCGCTACACGCGACCTCCTCTTGCCCCGCTTCAAGTAGACCGGGCAAGAGGCCCGAATCTATAAATGGAAAAGTGAACAGCTCTTCAGAGTGTCCAAATGTGGGATCAGTTGTCTCCGGGCACTCGGCATGGTGGGAGGAAGGAGGATCAAGGTAAGGAATATGCGGTCCAGACTCACGGCTACTGAGACTTGACCGTGTGGAAGACAGGGTGGAGTTGGTGGTGGCAAAGTGACTGGAAGCATTATCTGCTACTGCTATCCAACCAACAACCATTTGACACTGCTCTGTGTTCAATAATGGTGTTCTGCGGTCCCCTTGTAATTGGGACAGGAAGGTCGAGCGACAAGATGTGGGTGTTTGATGTGGCACAATTTCACCTTGCCTACGGCCACGTCCTCTGCATGCACCATCAGCATCACGTCGACTTCTCCGTCCCTTGCCACACACCTTGCCCATTTTAGATGGAGGACAATATTTTCCACGTTCACGAGAAATGGCTGATTTTGGAATGCAGTTATATGTGATTACTCTGACAGAGAACCACGATTTTAAATAGCAAGTCTGTAATTTACTAATATTATTCTACACAGAGACCAAGTGTGAATAGCTTCACCAACACAGTGCAATGGAATGAAAATGGAAGAAATGTATGTTTTTTGAACAGTCTTATAGGTGATACGTCTGGCAGAGAACCACGGTTTTAAATAGCAGGCCTGTAATTTACTAATATTATTCTACACAGAGACCTAGTGTGAATAGCTTCACCGACACACTGCAACAGAATGGAAAAGGAGGCCAATATTTTCCACGTTCAGTTCAAATTTCTGGATTTTTATCGCTGAAATATGGAACAGATCTGGCTTTATTCTGCAGTGAGAACAAGAAAATGGAGAAGAAAAATGGTGTACTCTGGATTGCTTTTTAAGCAAATAGCCAGGATTAAGATAAAAAAAAAATTGCCCTGGCCCCTGATATCTGGGGCTATGTCTAGAAATATCTGTAATTATTACAGCAGCAGACAGGACGTTCAATGAACCCTCTTGTGCTGCATCATACACTGCAGTCTGCCACATACACTGCCTGCCTGCCTAGCACTGATTATATGCAGCTGGACTAGTCCTCAGAAGAACTGTTAGTTCAGATGGATATATATATACAATGGGTACGGAAAGAATTCAGACCCCTTTAAATTTTTCACTCTTTGTTTCATTGCAGCCATTTGGTAAATTCTAAAAAGTTCATTTTTTTTTCTAATTGAAGTACACCCTGCACTCCATCTTGACTGAAAACAAACAGAAATGTAGAAATATTTTGCAAATTTATTAAAAAAGAAAAACTGAAATATCACATGGTCATACGTATTCAGACCCTTTGTTCAGACACTCATATTTAAGTCACATGCTGTCCATTTCCTTGTGATCTTCCTTGAGATGGTTCTACTCCTTCATTGGAGTCCAGCTGTGTTTAATTAAACACCTGTCTATATAAGACCTCACAGCTCACAGTGCATGTCAGACCAAATGAGAATCATGAGCTCAAAGGAACTGCCCGAGGAGCTCAGAGACGAAATTGTGGCAAGATACAGATCTGGCCAAGGTTACAAAAGAATTTCTGCATTACTCAAGGTTCCTATAAGCACAGTGGCCTCCATAATCCTTAAATGGAAGAAGTTTGGGACCTCCAGAAGTCTTCCCAGACCTGGCCGTCCAGCCAAACTAAGCAATCGTGGGAGAAGAGCCTTGGTGAGAGAGGTAAAGAAGAACCTCATGATCACTGTGGCTGAGCTCCAGGAATGGAGTAGGGAGATGGGAGAAAGTTCCACAAAGTCAACTATCACTGCAGCCCTCCACCAGTCAGGCTTTCATGGCAGAGTTGCCCGATCAAAGCCTCTTCTCAGTGCAAGACATATGAAAGCCTGCAGGGACAGGACAACTGGTTGCAATTGAAGAAAACATGAATGCGGCCAAGTACAGAGATATTCTGGATGAAAACCTCTTCCAGAGTGCTCTGGACCTCAGACTTGGCCGAAAGTTCACCCTCCAACAAGACAATGACCCTAAGCACATAGCTAAGATAACAAAGGAGTGGCTTCAGAACAACTCTGTGACCATTCTTGACTGGCCCAGCCAGAGCCCTGACCTAAACCCAATTGAGCATCTCTGGAGAGACCTGAAAATGGCTGTCCACCAATGTTCACCATCCAACCTGACGGAACTGGAGAGGATTTGCAAGGAAGAATGGCAGAGGATCCCCAAATCCAGGTGTGAAAAACTTGTTGCATCATTCCCAAAAAGACTCATGGCTGTACTAGCTCAAAAGGGTGCTTCTACTCAATACTGAGCAAAGGGTCTGAATAAATATGACCATTTCAGTTTTTCTTTTTTAATAAATTTGCAAAAATGTCTTCATTTCTGTTTTTTTTCAGTCAAGATGGGGTGCAGGGTGTACTTAAATGACAAAAAAATGAACTTTTTAGAATTTACCAAATGGCTGCAATGAAACAAAGAGTGAACAATTTAAAGGAGTCTGAATATTTTCTGTACCCACTGTATATGTAGCACCCTGAGGATTCGGCTGCTACAGGGGTATTGCACCTCAGCCAGAGGTGTGATATTCCACTCCCGGGTAAGGATGGAGTGTGGAACTGAGCTCAGTAGGCTGCATGCACTACACACATCCCATTTCCGGGGGACAGACCAATGGTACTCCCACTAGAGAAATGTGCAGGTACGACAGTGTCTGTCCCTGGCTGGAGTGGGAGGGGGGTGGAACATCCCAGTAGTGTAGGGGCAGATAGGGGGAGCAGTCTGGGTAATGCTAGGAGCTCATTGGGTGCTGGTCACCTGAGCTCACACATAGAGGGAGTATATAAGGTGGGAACCATCTTAGAACAGGGTCTTTTGTAGAGGTTTGGTCAGACAAGCAGAGCAGCTCAGCCAGCTCCAAGGCCAAGAGAGAGAGAGAGGAGAAAGAAGGACCCAGAGGGGGAGAAGAGGGAACTCCAAGAACCCAAAATTAGACCAGAGGGTGAAGAGTTGGCACAAGGGTACCGGATCCCAAGCTGGTGGAGGGCACTAATCCTTAGCCAGAGACCGGAGGTCGTGGGCAGGATTTGCCATGACCACCCACTAAATCCACCCGGAAGGCAAACCGTGAATAGGGTCAGGGAACCCAGAGACAAGGGTTTTACCAACAAGAGGCCCGAGGGAGCCGGACATAGGTGGATCCCTGGTGGGGAAGGCCAGAGAGAAGGACAAGTCAGAAAGGGAGCTCAGGACCACGCTCCAGAATCACCTGGGGGTAGGCCGAGTCCAGGACCTGGCGGATGCAGCACGGCTCGGGCGGTCACTCAAGGCCGGAGTGACCAGAACAACAGCAGTAAGTAAAACCCTGAACTGCACAGCCCGACTCGGAGTCTTATTACCACCCTCACTGCACCACCACAACCACCACCCTCTACAACTGACCCCCTGAGGCTATACCCCTCCCGTTGGGGGTTATACTACCCGAAGCTGCACACACACCACCAGCCTCAGCGGACCCTGCTGCAGCGGCGGCCGTAGTGACCGCAAATCAACGGGTGGCGTAGTCGACACTAAAGAACATCCAGTAACATCTGTAGGACTGCCACACACTGGGCTTGACACCCTGGGCACGGACCGGGTCACCGCCACTCGGAGACTACAACCCCCATCTGATCCGGCTCCGGGTATCCCCCAAACAGCACTGGCCCAGGGGGCGCGTCAACTTTGGCGTAGTCGGCAGGATCACGTGCCCGCAACAACCGGGTACTGCGTGCCTGAAGAGAAGTTCACCGTTACCTTAAAAAGAAGTCTCCCGCCGGTTCCGGAGGGTCCCCGCCAACGGACCCCATCACAGGTCGTTTCCCGCCGGTTGTCCGCCATTTGCAGCTTTTTCCCGCCATCCATGGAGTTTCCCGCCACTGGGAGACGATTCCCGCCATTTCCAAAGATTTCCCGCCTTGGAAGAGCGGACGCCATTATGGGCGTGCCAGAGGGTGGCAAGAGGCCACCTCCCATCGTGGGCCAGGTCGAAGAATGGCGCCAAAAGCGGAAACCGCGCCCACCAACAGAGACTGTGATGCTGGAAGTGTCCATCAGCGTGAGAGAACTGCCCCTGGAACTGACAATCACAAAGTTGCCCCGGGACCACCTTCAATGTGGGCGGAGACAGAACAAGAGAGCAAAGATGGGTGTCGCCTGGAGCA
Source organism: Phyllobates terribilis (assembly GCF_046119375.1). Taxonomy (NCBI): domain Eukaryota; kingdom Metazoa; phylum Chordata; class Amphibia; order Anura; family Dendrobatidae; genus Phyllobates; species Phyllobates terribilis. The sequence continues at coordinate 50,293,718 of NW_027362764.1, forward strand.
GTCTGGAGAGAGCGCACCCGGAGACAAGAAGTCTGGAGAGGAGTCCAGAGAAAACCTACCCGGAGATGGAGGGAGGGTCAGGCAGCACCGACCCAGTGGTCAGGAGCCTGCTACAAGCCACAACCCCACTAGGCCTAGTGGAGGTCCTGGCACAGCTCCCCCGAGACCGGGAGTGTGCACAGACTGCGCTGGAGCGCCTCGCACAGAGGATGGCCCAGGTGCAGCGAGAGACGTTGGCGGAGTGGAGCCGAGAGATGGCCCAGCGGACCGAAACCCGTCAGCGGAGCACGCCACCCGAGACGAGGAGACAGACCGCCTCTGAGGATGGTGCAGGAGGACTCAAGGCCGGAGACGGCGCCGAGAAGGGAGCTGAACGAATGGAGGCAGGTAAAGGGGACGTCTCTACCCCGAACCGGGAAACCGCGTGCCTGCCCCAGCTCCCCGTCGCAGAGCCCGAAATTCCCCCTGCCGTGCCCGTCGCTGCATCGTCACCGCCGCAGACTAGGCCTCAACCGGAAACCGCGGCCGCGACCCCTGTGACGTCATACGCCTCGACCCTGAGCGCGGCAAAGCAGGAAATACCATCGGCCTGGTCGCAAGGCCTAGTACACCCGGGCGCCGCCATTCCAACAGCGCCCCCTACCTCCGCGGAGCCACCAGCCTGGTCGCAGGGCCGAGTAACCACGGGCGCCGCCGTTCTTACGGTGCCCTTTTCCTTTAGCGTGCCCCAAGCCTGGTCGCAAGGCCTGGTCAACCCGGGCGCCGCTACCACCACAGCGCCCATAACACCTAAAGTACCGCACCTGGGTGAGGACCTGTTCGCCCAGCATACGTGCCCGGATGGGCAGCCCTTTGTGTGGCCACCGGAGTTTCACCATCCCCGACTCCGGAAAGAAAGACCCCTAGATGAGCCCCTGATTCCGGTTCCGAAGCCCGTCAGGAGAACCCCGCTCCCGCTAGAAGAAGCACAATTCGAGTGGGACCCCACCGGAGGAGACCTCATGGGATTCACCCAAGAGACTCGGGCAGCCGCAGCTGAGCGTGCGGAGTGCTGCCGGCAGCAGTTAGAGGTCTTTGACCGGGAGCGAAGAGAGAGGCGGGACCGAGAGCAGCGGCTGCAAGAACAGAGTGCAGGGCAGAAGAGCCGGACCAGGAGGAACCCCCGTGCAGCTCATGGTCCCCGTACCACCGGGACTGTGATTAAATTCAACCTGCAGCATGGGTGGGGCTTCATAAGAGACCATCATACCCCCGGCGACGTCTTTGTAACCCGCAGAGACGTAGAAAGCCATCTGCCGGAGGGTCACAGAGGTTGTGACCTGTATGTAGGGGACGAGGTCACCTTCACCCGGCACAAGTGTGCCAAAGGACCCTACGCCCTCCATGTGCATCGCCTGACGGAGGAGGAGCTGCGGTGTGAGGAGGAGCAAGAGGACCCGGACGGGTCTGAAGATAAAGAAGGAGCAGGTGGACGCCGTCGTTAAAGTACGGTAAAGAGACTGTAAATAGTTACCCATCGGGGTACAGTGAACTGTTGCTGCTTTAAATATGTCCCCGTTGGGACAAGAGTGAACTGTTAACCCGTGTGTCCCTATTCTCATTACCTGGCCGAGGACTGAGAGCGGCCATATTCCCCCTGTATATAGTTGCGCTTTCTAAGGCGCCCTCTACCGGTTTTATAGGAAACTGTTGTTTTTCTTGAAGAGACTGTCGCACTTTACCCGGTCACAAGTTGCACCGTGGCCGGAGGAACAAGAATGTTATTTATGAAAAAGTTTATGCTGATATATATGATGTTTTCTATGTTTATGTTTTATGAAAAAAATTGTATGTTTTGGATGTTTATTCTCTTACAGCCCGAGGACGTGCTGTGATTTACCAGGGGGGAATGTAGCACCCTGAGGATTCGGCTGCTACAGGGGTATTGTACCTCAGCCAGAGGTGTGATATTCCACTCCCGGGTAAGGATGGAGTGTGGAACTGAGCTCAGTAGGCTGCATGCACTACACACATCCCATTTCCGGGGGACAGACCAATGGTACTCCCACTAGAGAAATGTGCAGGTACGACAGTGTCTGTCCCTGGCTGGAGTGGGAGGGGGGTGGAACATCCCAGTAGTGTAGGGGCAGATAGGGGGAGCAGTCTGGGTAATGCTAGGAGCTCATTGGGTGCTGGTCACCTGAGCTCACACATAGAGGGAGTATATAAGGTGGGAACCATCTTAGAACAGGGTCTTTTGTAGAGGTTTGGTCAGACAAGCAGAGCAGCTCAGCCAGCTCCAAGGCCAAGAGAGAGAGAGAGGAGAAAGAAGGACCCAGAGGGGGAGAAGAGGGAACTCCAAGAACCCAAAATTAGACCAGAGGGTGAAGAGTTGGCACAAGGGTACCGGATCCCAAGCTGGTGGAGGGCACTAATCCTTAGCCAGAGACCGGAGGTCGTGGGCAGGATCTGCCATGACCACCCACTAAATCCACCCGGAAGGCAAACCGTGAATAGGGTCAGGGAACCCAGAGACAAGGGTTTTACCAACAAGAGGCCCGAGGGAGCCGGACATAGGTGGATCCCTGGTGGGGAAGGCCAGAGAGAAGGACAAGTCAGAAAGGGAGCTCAGGACCACGCTCCAGAATCACCTGGGGGTTGGCCGAGTCCAGGACCTGGTGGACGCAGCACGGCTCGGGCGGTCACTCAAGGCCGGAGTGACCAGAACAACAGCAGTAAGTAAAACCCTGAACTGCACAGCCCGACTCGGAGTCTTATTACCACCCTCACTGCACCACCACAACCACCACCCTCTACAACTGACCCCCTGAGGCTATACCCCTCCCGTTGGGGGTTATACTACCCAAAGCTGCACACACACCACCAGCCTCAGCGGACCCTGCTGCAGCGGCGGCCGTAGTGACCGCAAATCAACGGGTGGCGTAGTCGACACTAAAGAACATCCAGTAACATCTGTAGGACTGCCACACACTGAGCTTGACACCCTGGGCACGGACCGGGTCACCGCCACTCGGAGACTACAACCCCCATCTGATCCGGCTCCGGGTTTCCCCCAAACAGCACTGGCCCAGGGGGCGCGTCATATATATATGTTGTGGAATACCTATACTAACAGGACGTTCAATGAACCCTCTTGTGCTGTATCATGCACTGCAGTCTGCCACATACCCTGCCTACCTAACTCCTGCTATCACCATACTGCTATATGCAGTTGGATTAGTCCTCAGAAGGAATATTAGTTCAGATTGATATACATATATTTTGTGAAATACCTATACTAACTATAAACAAGCAAATCTCTTCTTGATGCAGCAGCAGCTCTCACTACTCTGCCTGATTCCGGGGTAGACAATGACGTGCATGGCTGCACCCGGTCTTATATAGACCTGATGATGCTGTGCGGCCAGCCAATCACTGTAATGCCACAACCAACATGGCTATGGCATTACAGTGCATAGCAGGCAATCCCTGCATGTTCATTGTGTTGGTATATGCAACAGTTGTGGACTTCTTTGTTTGTGTGAAGGGGGACTTTATGTTGACCTGACAGTAGATTGCGATATTGTGTAAAGTTTCCTTGTTTACTGCATTGTAAAAAGAAAAAAAAGTCTCTCTTGTATTTTCTGTTTTGCACTTACTTCCTGGTGCAGTACTGTGTGACTTTGCGTTTTTTCCTCTGCCTCATGTTCAGAAGTAAAAGCTTGTTATCCCATGTAATCTGCTCTGTGAAGTTTCTACCACAACTGTGGGTATCCAGAAGCTGCGCAACACATTGGCTCTCTAAAGAGCGCCAAACATGCAGGGGGGACCCGAGTTCCCGCCTGAGCTACCTGGAAATACTCGCCGAGCACCGAGCTCGTCGAGCACAGTGATGCTCGGGCGAGAACCGAGCAGTGGTGAGCACATTCGCTTATCACTAGTTACCATGAATGGAAACACCTCAATTATAGATCTGGATCATAGATGATAGTGACAATTCAGGTCTTCCTGCTTCTTTCCCTTCCCTGCACAGTGTCCTCTGCACATGCTGTGGAGGATGACCACAACACTCTCCCATATAAGTAATTTACTTGTTTCAGTTAATATTATAATTAAAGACAATACATTCCCTTTAAAATTGTTCTCCATGATTAAAAAGGTGACGGTGAGTCACTTCTCACAGGCAAGCCATGAGGCAGAGAAGTCAAGGAGTCCGAGATCAAAAGTCAAGAAAAAAAGCCAAAAGGATACATGAAGGACAAATGGATAATAAAAACGGATAGTCAGAGGCAAAGTCCGGAGTCAGGTAACTAAGGTCAGAGTTCATCAAAGGCAAAAGAGGTAATCCAACCGAGTCGTTAAAAGGCAAATCAAGGTCCAGGAACAAAGATCAGAAAATAATAACACACACCAGAGAGCAAGGCTACAACCAGCTAAATAGCCAGGTAATCACTGTGAATGGGTGACATATGGAGGAAACCAAACAGACCCAACCAGATTGCACAGCCATTCCCAGTACTAACAGCACAGTACACCCTTGATCCTGTAGGGCGGCTGAGCTGTCACAGCGTCCTTAGAACATCATCAGTGGTGCAATTGTTACAAGAGTCACTATTTTCCATGGACTGCAAGCTGTAATACCAAACATATCCACATAGAAAGGAGTGGCACTTTTTCTGGGAAAAATAATCAGATACTTTTTTCTCATCCCATAAATTCCGTTTAACCAAAACACATAGCAAAATATTTCATCATGCTTCCTCCTCTAATCAATGCCAAGTTGATAAAGGCTATAAATGGAATAAAATAATAATGGAATAAAATAATAATGGAATAAAATAAATGGAATAAAAGGCTAAAAGAATACAACTTATTTGCAAGAAACAGACTTGATAAACGAGGAGGAGGTGTTGCATTGTATGTTAGAAAAGCGTATATCTGCACAGAGATTGAAGCTTCAGAGACTGGGAGTTCTGTGGAAACTATTTGGGTAAGAATACAGGGGGAGAACAACGGAAAGGACACCATTGTAGGCATTTACTACAGACCACCTGGGCAAGCTGAAGATATGGATGAACTCTTTATGTATCAAATGACCAAGTTCTCCAAAAAATATGACGTAGTGGTCATGGGAGATTTCAACTATCCAGACATTTGTTGGGAATCTCTCTCAAGTAAAACTAACAGGTCAAGCAAATTCTTATCCTCTCTTGCTGACAACTTTATCTTCCAAAAGGTAGGGGAGAAAACAAGGGGATCTGCTACTTTGGATCTAATCCTTATAAACAGGGAGGAAATGGTTGAGGAGGTAAAGGTGGCTGGGACGCTAGGAGGCAGCGATCATGCTATTATAGAATTTTGGATAACTAGAGGAGGAAGACATGTGAAGACTCAAACTTCAAGGTTAGATTTTAGAAAGGCAGATTTTAAGAGACTCAGAAAGAGAATAGGAGGGATCCAATGGCTGGATGTCCTTAAGGACAAAAATGTCCAGGAAGGATGGGAAATTTTTAAAAATGAGATTCTTAGAGCACAATCGTTAACAATCCCGAAAAGTAAAAAAAAATAGGTAATCCATGTAAGACAAATACCTGAATGTTTATGTGTCTGTTAAACCAGAAGACCTACATATATGACACATAAACTAAATGATATATAAAATATAACATTTATTGTTGATATATTAAAAGATACATAATTGGAGTAAAATAGGGAAAGGAAACACAAAGAGGAGGTAAGTAGCAGCGATTGTTAGGCATACATGCAGAAAATGAATTCATAAAGTCCATCCTCCACAGAAAAAAGTGCATGAGTATATTGCAGATAATAAAGTGAGACAGTGGTAAAGTGCAAAGTGCTAGTACAATTCTCACAATACTGAGTATATAATAAAGCAACAGAGCTGGGTGAGCATGGTGTACAAAATTAAGCATGTACTGAGTAACTGAGCTGGTACTGATCCGTGTGACCTGGATCCAACGCGCGTTTCGCCAGAGATTTAACGAGGATGTAGTGAGAGGAGGAGTAGGAAGATATTTATGGGAGGTCCAGCCAAAGAGAGACAGGGAAATAATGAAAAGAAAGTGTTTGTGACGCGCCCCCTGGGACATATTCCTTTTTGAGGGGAATACCCGGCACCGGATCAGATGGGGGGTTGTAGTCTCCGAGCGGCTGAGACCCGGTCCCGTGCCCAGGGCGTCAAGCTAAGTGTAATGTGGCAGTCCTTACTGATGTTATAAGAGTTCTTTTGTGTCGACTACGCCACCCGTTGTGATGCGGTCACTGTGGCCGCCGCTGCAGCAGGGTCCGCTGAGGCTGATGGTGGATGTGCAGCTTGGTGGGATAACCCCCAACGGGAGGGGTATAGCCTCAGAGGGGACAGGCGCAGAGGATGGGGGTTGTGGTGGTGCAGTGCAGCCGGCAATGAAGACAGACTCGGGTTGTGCAGTTAAGGGAGTTTACTTACTGCTGTTGTTTCGGTCACTCCAGCTGTTAGTGACCACCCGAGCCGTGCTGCGTCCACCAGGTCCTGGATCCGGCCAACCCCCAAACAAGTCCGGAGCGTGGCCCTGAGCTCTCCCTCTGTCCTTTCTTCAGCCGTCCCCACCAGTGATTCACCTAGGTCCAGCTCCCTCGGGCCTTCTTTTGGGACACCCTTGGCCTTGGGTTCCCTGACCCTCCACGTGGTGTGCCTTCGGGGTGAATGTGGTGGGTGACCGTGACAGACACTGCCCACGGTCTCCGGTCTCTGGCTGGGGAATGTCTTTGCCCCCACCAGCTTGGGTTCCGGTACCCTCTTGCTGACTCCTCACCCGGTGCTCTAATTTGGGTTCTTGGGTCCCTTCAGTCTTCCCCCTCTGGGTCTTTCTCTTTCTTTCTCCTCTCTCTCTCTCCAGGGCTGCTGTTTCCTTCTCTCTCCTCTCCAACTGACTTGTTCTCAGCGTCTGACCCTGATCTAAGTTGGTGCCCTCCTTATATATCCCTCTATGTGTGAGCTCAGGTGACCAGCACCCAATGAGCTCCTATCACTACCCAGACTGCTCCCCCTATCTGCCCCTACACTACATGGGATGTACCACCCCCCTCCCACTCCAGCCAGGAACAGGCTCGGTTGTACCTGCACATTTCTAAGTGGGAGTACCGTCGGCCTGCTCCTCTGGAATGGGATGTATGTAGTGCATGCAGTCTATCTGAGCTCAGTTCCACACTCCTTCCTTACCCGGGAGTGGAATATCACACCTCTGGGTTGAGGTGCAATACCCCTGTAGCAGCCGAATCCTCAGGGTGCTACATTCCCCCCTGGTAAATCACAGCACGTCCTCGGGCTGTAAGACATAAAACACCAAAACATACAAAATTTTTATCTGAACATATAAAACATATAAACATTATATATATATAAAACTTTTCATATACAACATTCTCGTCGCCTCTTGTCTCTGGTTCCTCCTCCTCCAGACACTGTACAACGTGTGTCCGGGAAAAGTGCGACAGTCTCTTAGAAAATCTGGTTTTCTATAAAACCGGTAGGGGGCGCTTTAGGACGCGCAACTATATACAGGGAAAGTTGGCCGCTCTCAGTCCTCGGCCAGGTAGAGGGAAGGGAATGGCTGCTCACAGTCCTCAGCCTGTGGGATTAAGGGGTTAACGGGTAAACAGTTCACTCAGCTGGTCCCAACGGGGACTATATTAGCAACAACAGTTTCAGTTTCAGTTCCTTTATACCCCGATTGGGTAACTATTTACATCACCTCTCAGCCGCACTCAACGGCGTCTTCCTCCTGCTCTTTGCTTATAGCTGGTGGTAACTTCAGACCCGTCCGGCCATGTGAGCTGGCTGAACAAGTCCTTCCCCAGGTGTGGCACCCTTGGTATTACGGGCGCGGGCGCGGTGGTGGTGGCGCCCGGGTTGCCCAGGCCTTGCGGCCAGGCCTGGGGCACCTGGAAGGTGAAGGGCACCGTTAATACGGCGGCGCCCTGGGCTACCTGGCCTTGCGGCCAGGCCGGAGGCTCCGCGGAGGTAGGGGGCGCTGTTGGTGGTGCGGCGCCCGGGGGTACTAGGCCTTGCGACCAGGCTGGTGGTAATTCCTGCTTTGTCACGCTCCGGGTCGGGGCGCGTGACGTCACAGGGGTCGCTGCGGCGGCTTCCGGTCGGGGCCTAGTCCATGGCGGTGACCTGGCGGCTACGGGCACAGCAGGGGGACTTTCGGGCTCTGCGACGGGGAGCTGGGGCAGGTAAGCGGTGTCACGGCTTGGGGTATAGGCGTCCCCTTTACCTGCCTCCATGCGTTCGGCTCCCTCCTCGGCGCCGTCTCCGGCCTTGGGTCCTCCCGCGCCATCCTCAGAGGCGGTCTGCTTCCTCTTCCAGGGTAGCGTGCTCCGTTGACTGGTCTCTGGTTGCTGGGCCATCTCCCGGCTCCACTCCGCCAGTATCTCGCGCTGTACCCGGGCCATCCTCCGTGCGAGGCCCTCCAGGGCAGTTTGTGCACACTCCCGGTCTCGGGGGAGCTGCGCTAGGATCTCCGCTAGACCTAGCGGGGTTGTGGACTCTAGCAGGCTCCTGACCATCGGGTCGGTGCTGCTCTGCTCGGCTTCCGGCAGGCTCCTGGCCAGCGGGCCGGTGCTGCTCTGCCCTCCTTCCTCGGTCTCTAGCAGACTCCTGGCCAGCGGGCCGGTGCTGTTCTGCTTTCTTTCCATCTCCGGGTGAGCTCCTCCGCTACTCCTTGTTAGACCTCTTGCCTCCGGGTGCGCTCGCTCCAGACTCCTCCAAGCGACACCCATCTTTTCTCTTCTCTTTCGTCTCCTCCCACTTCGAGGGCGGTCCCGGGGCAACTCGGTGACTGTCAGCTCCAGGGGGAGTTCTTTCACGCTGACAGACACCTCCAGCATCACAGTCTCTGTTGGTGGGGGCGGTTTCCACTTTTGGCGCCATTTTCTGTCCCGGCCCACGATGGGATGTGGCCTCTTGCCCTCCTTTGGCACGCCCATAATGGCGTCCGCTGCTCTTCCAAGGCGGGAAATCTGCGGTTTTGGCGGGAAGCGTCGCCCAGTGGCGGGAAACCCTGCAGATGGCGGGAACAAGCTGGAAATGGCGGACAATCGGCGGGAAACGACTGGTGATGGAGTCCGATGGCGTGGACCCTCCGGAACCGGCAGGAGTCTTCTTTCTGAGGTAAACTTGCACTTTTCTTCAGGCACGCAGTACCCGGGTGTTGCGGGCACGTAATCCTGCCGACTACGCCAAAGTTGACGCGCCCCCTGGGACATATTCCTTTTTGAGGGGAATACCCGGCACCGGATCAGATGGGGGGTTGTAGTCTCCGAGCGGCTGAGACCCGGTCCCGTGCCCAGGGCGTCAAGCTAAGTGTAATGTGGCAGTCCTTACTGATGTTATAAGAGTTCTTTTGTGTCGACTACGCCACCCGTTGTGATGCGGTCACTGTGGCCGCCGCTGCAGCAGGGTCCGCTGAGGCTGATGGTGGATGTGCAGCTTGGTGGGATAACCCCCAACGGGAGGGGTATAGCCTCAGAGGGGACAGGCGCAGAGGATGGGGGTTGTGGTGGTGCAGTGCAGCCGGCAATGAAGACAGACTCGGGTTGTGCAGTTAAGGGAGTTTACTTACTGCTGTTGTTTCGGTCACTCCAGCTGTTAGTGACCACCCGAGCCGTGCTGCGTCCACCAGGTCCTGGATCCGGCCAACCCCCAAACAAGTCCGGAGCGTGGCCCTGAGCTCTCCCTCTGTCCTTTCTTCAGCCGTCCCCACCAGTGATTCACCTAGGTCCAGCTCCCTCGGGCCTTCTTTTGGGACACCCTTGGCCTTGGGTTCCCTGACCCTCCACGTGGTGTGCCTTCGGGGTGAATGTGGTGGGTGACCGTGACAGACACTGCCCACGGTCTCCGGTCTCTGGCTGGGGAATGTCTTTGCCCCCACCAGCTTGGGTTCCGGTACCCTCTTGCTGACTCCTCACCCGGTGCTCTAATTTGGGTTCTTGGGTCCCTTCAGTCTTCCCCCTCTGGGTCTTTCTCTTTCTTTCTCCTCTCTCTCTCTCCAGGGCTGCTGTTTCCTTCTCTCTCCTCTCCAACTGACTTGTTCTCAGCGTCTGACCCTGATCTAAGTTGGTGCCCTCCTTATATATCCCTCTATGTGTGAGCTCAGGTGACCAGCACCCAATGAGCTCCTATCACTACCCAGACTGCTCCCCCTATCTGCCCCTACACTACATGGGATGTACCACCCCCCTCCCACTCCAGCCAGGAACAGGCTCGGTTGTACCTGCACATTTCTAAGTGGGAGTACCGTCGGCCTGCTCCTCTGGAATGGGATGTATGTAGTGCATGCAGTCTATCTGAGCTCAGTTCCACACTCCTTCCTTACCCGGGAGTGGAATATCACACCTCTGGGTTGAGGTGCAATACCCCTGTAGCAGCCGAATCCTCAGGGTGCTACATTTGCACACAAATTGCCCTGTTGATATGGCGCCATATCGTATGTGCCGTGCGCCACTTCCACATGCTGAGCTGCGACTCACAGGAGCGCAGATCAGCTGAGAAAGTCAGACGCCGGAGTGCGTGTCAGTGTGTCGGTGGAACGCACCAACCGGAAGTGACGTGATACACGTCATACAGGAAGTGCACTGAGATTGTGCGTTCCACCGTTGAAACGCAGGATGAGACAGCAGGAGGATGACGTGTTGGCAGAGAACGGAAAGGAGGAAGTGAGAGAAGATATAGAGAGGTGTGAATGTGATAGAGTGAGTGTATGCATGGGTGATGCTAAGTGAATGGGAAGATGTATTATGACAAAGCACAGATGTTAAGTGATGGAAGGAATATTAATTATGAAATGTGAAAAAAATGTGAAAAATACACAGTGATATACTACATTAGAAACCAAAATAATAAAAGTCATGTGAATGTGAAAATGTGTAAAATAAGTACCCCAAATGTATATAATAAATTGCAAAATGCAAATAGTGAGTAAAATACCGTCCTCTGTCATAAAAAAATAGAAATTAGACCAAATTATAAATATTATATAAAAACTAAATGGGTTATAAATCAAATCCCACTGATATACTAGTATACAAACATGGGCAAATATTATGTAAGGGAATCTATCACAAATTGCATATGTAACAGGCAGCCATGACAAGGTTCCAACAGAGTTAACAACATATAGTGTAAGGAGATGCAAACACAAAAAGAAACATCAAGCACCAGTAACATGATAGTTGGTAGGGATAAGGTTAATATGTGGAATCCTGATGTCACCATCAGTCAGAGGGATGTGGCTGGAAGACGAATGAACCAGCTGGCGAAAGAACTATGACATAAGAAAAAGAAAAAAAGGGTAGGTAAAGGAGAGAAGACAAGGATGATATAAGCATAAAATATAAGAATGAATAGTTAAAAATATTAAAAAGAGGCAAATACGAATGATCATATAGATACCTTATAAATGATACACACTACTTAAAGAAAGGAAACATAGCTATTTGTTTCATTCAGGCCATAAGGGGCTAAGGTGTTCAGTATTGTGATCCACCTTGCCTCTTTTTGTGCCAGAATCTTTTTCCAATTGCCGCCTCTAACCCCCGGGTAGACTCAATCTATACCACTTACTTGAAGACCAATTGGGTCGCAGTCATGCAATTGTTTGAAGTGGCGGGGAAGTGTTTTGAGATGGTCTATATTATCAACTTCCCTGGCTGATCTAATGTCTAGGACATGCTCCCTGGTTCGACTCCGCAATTCTCTTGAAGTTAAGCCAATATATTTTTTACCGCAAAGGCATTTTGCACAGTACACTACTCCATTAGTCGTACAGTTAATGCAGTGGGTGATCCTAAATTCTTTAGTTTCATCTAAATTGGAGAAGACTTTGGTAGACTCAATATTAATACAGGCAACACAGGAGCCACATGGGCGACAGCCCCAGGGAGGACCTTTTGAACCAAAAAGACCTTTCGTGTTGGGGGATTCCAGGTGGCAATGGACCAAGAGATCCTTTAGATTTTTTGAGCGTCGATATGTGATGGTTGGATGAGATGGTAGGTATTTTTTGAGAGTTTGATCAATTTGCAAGACTTGCCAGTGCTTTTTCAAGTCTAACCACATTTCACCATTTCTTGCATTATAGGTGGAAATGAATCTCACAGTGTCTTCTCTATTTTTAACTTTTGTGGAGTACAGAAGGTCCTTTCTTTTAGAGAATTTTGCTCTGCGGTAGCCTTGATGTATGATACTATCATTATATCCTCGATTGTGGAATCTATTTTTTAAAACTGAGGCTTGTCTTTCAAATTTGAAATCATTAGAACAAATACGACGCATTCTTAGAAACTGTCCATTAGGAATGCTCTTGATCAGATTCCTGGGATGTGAGGATTGTGCATGGAGTAAAGTATTGGCTGCAGTAGGTTTACGATGGACGTCCGTCTGGATTAAACCATTAAGATCAATTTCCAAAATGACATCCAAGTACACAATTTTTTCTCTTCCCGTGGTAAAAGTAAGCTTGATGTTTTGATTATTTCTATTGAGTAGATTGATGAACGATGTAACATTCTCCAGGGAACCCTGCCACAAGAAGAAAATGTCATCTATATATCTACCCCAATATAGAATGTTACTTGATAAAATTAGTTGATTAGTCATAAGGAATTCCCTTTCCCACAGCCCCAGGAAGAGGTTAGCATAGGAGGGCGCACAGGCTGCCCCCATAGCAGTGCCCCGGAGCTGCAGGAAAAAGGAATCTTGGAAGAGAAAAAAATTGTGACTGAGGACAAATTGGAGTAGTTGTAGAATCAATGCTCTCAAATTCTTTTCATAATCAGACATCTCAAGGAATATTTCAACCGCTCTTACGCCATCATCATGGTTGATTGAGGTGTAGAGAGATTCTACATCACATGTAACCATTAAGACGTCATTATCCACATGTACACCATCCATCTTTTTTAGGAAATCTGTTGTATCCTGAATGAATGAAGGAAGTGTTTGTACCAGAGGGCGTAATAAATGATCGATAAATCGACATACAGGTTCACAAAAATTACCCACCCCTGAAACGATGGGCCTACCTGGAGGATTATTAATATCCTTGTGAATTTTAGGAATAAGGTAGTGACTCGCCCCCTGGGCCGTGGGGCACCCGGAACCGGGCTTCAGTGCGATGCTGGGAGTAGTAGTGGCAACCCGATCCCGTGGCTCAGGGTGGTCAGACCAAATACTGTGGCAGTCTATTTGTAGAGCTATGAATGTCCGACTACGCCACCCGTGGATTGCGGCCAAGGATGACCGCCGCTGCAAGGCAGACCCCTGAGGCTGATGTTGGGATGCAGCACAGGGATAGGATAATTCCCCACGGGAAGAGTGTAGCCTCAGGGCACTGTATTAGGATGCTGGGGATGATGGTGCAGGCCGCAATAATAAGGGTTCAGAGTCTGCTTCAAGCAGTCCAGGGTCTTTATTGCAGGTATTTCTAATGACCCAACAGGAGTACTGGGTAGGAATGGGCCTGGGTGTCTGAGAACATTCGGGCGAGCCCCACTGGTCAGGGTGAGTGTGGAGGCCTACCGTTCTCTCTCTGCCCTTGCTGACTATCCCTCTTTTCATGGTATGATAGCCCACGTCCCTGAGCTGGCCATGTACTTCGCCTGTATGGCTTGCGACTCGGGCCTTAGGTACCTGTTACTTCTCCGTGCTGTACTGGTCCCTCTGTGTGGTGGAGCCTCCAGGCTTCTTAGGCCAAGGAACCTGAAATCCCTTGCGGGTTGGTTATCTGCTGCCGGGCTTGCAACCCTGACAGCCTCGGACCCCAGTGTCCGGTTGTGTAGTTCTCTCTCAGCCAGGACTGGCTCTCATCGCCTCTGTCCCTGGCTTACTGTTCCTCCTCTGCCTCCCGGACTCCTCAGCTGCTGACCGGTCCCTCTCCTCTGGGAACCCTTCTGGATGCTTCAGAAGTGGGTCCTGGTCTCTCTAACCCTGCCCTCAGTTCCAGATTTTATAGGGACAGCATGCTCCCCCTACTGGCCTGGGACAGGAGGTGCTGCATGCTAATGGTCCCTGACCAGAGAACCTCCCTCCTGCTCTCAGACACAGCCTTAAATATTTGTGGCATCCAGGCCTGGGGTGACACATTCCCCCCTAGTAAATTTTAGTACTCTAAACAAGAAACACAAATACAGGGTATAAATGCATGACCATAAACACAACAGGGAAAGAAATAACAAACAACACCACATATTGAGTTCTTTAGGTCACAGTGTGGTCTGTGACCGGGTGTCCATATCACCAACACAACGGGAGCCTTAACCAGGTGGGGTCTGTCCTTGCCCCGAGTCCTTGACAGTCTTTATTCATTCCTTTGGTTAGGCTCCGAACATATTTACAAGGAAGTCCCGGTTACTCACAGTCCATAACCTGTTAGTCCATATGACGCCCCCCTGGGCCTGTGTTGTGCAGGGAATACCCGGAGCCGGATCGCTGGGGGTTGTAGTCTCCGTGGCGCTGACCCGGTCCGTGCCCATGGTGGTCAATTCAGTGGCAGTCTTAGTAATGTGACAAATGTCCGACTACGCCACCCGTGGATTGCGGTCAGTGGGGACCGCCGCTGCGCTGCAGACCGCTGAGGCTGATGTTGTATGCGCAGCCAAGTATGGGATAACTCCCCACGGGAGAAGTATTGCCTCAGGGCAGCTAGTGTGGATGCTTGGGAGTGATGGTGTGAGCGTCCCAGTACTGATGGTGCTGGTGCGGCGATGAAACACAGAGACGTGTGGTGCAGTTCAGGGTCTTTACTGATGGTATAACGCAGACCTTCCCGGGAGTACTGGCTAGCAGTAGAGGCCTGGTGAGTCTGAGAGCTAGCAGGATCTCCCCCTGGCCAGGTGGAGTTGCAGGCCTCCCCGTCTCTCTGCACTCTTTCCTGGCTACGTTGCTGTGTGCGGGTAGAAGTAGCCCACGTCCCTGAGTATACCGTGTGGTGCTCACCCGTATGGCCGGTGACTTGGGGCCTTCCGTTAGCCTCCGCTTCACGATGGCGGTGCTGGTCCCTTGCTTGTGACCGTGCCTCCGGGCTTCTATGGCCAGAGGACATGGAATCCCCTGCCGGTTGGATTCTGCTGCTGGACCTGGATGTCCCCACAGCCTCGGACTCCGTGTCCGGGTTTAGTGTCTTCAGCCAAGGCGAGCTATCTAGCTTCCAGCCTCTGGCACTCGCTCCTGCTCCTACAGAGCTCCTAGTTCTTGCTTTCCCTGTGTCTGCTGTCCTCCAGACCAGACTGCGTCTCTGTCTGGAACTCTCTTTCCTAATCCCGCCCCAGACCCAGTTGATAAGGGCAGATTCCTCCCCTCCCAGGTCTGGGCGGGCGGTGTTGCATGCTTAGGGCTCCTGACCAGAGAAACCTCCCACTTGCTCTTAGACATGATATTTCTATTACTGTGGCAACCAGACCCCTGGGGTGCCACATTCCCCCCTAGTAAATTTTAGTACTCCGGGACTAAACACATTTTTAAAGAAACATAAATGCAGGGTATAACAATAACACAATAACATATTTACAAGAAGCTTTAGTTCTTTAAAGGTCACGGCGTGTCCGCAACCGGGTGTCCATATCACCCAAGGTGAAGTTTGTGAAACAAGAGGGTGTCCATGTCACCCAAGGTGAAGCTTTAAGCGAAGTAGGGGACCTGTCCAAAGCAAACCCCTTGTGTTGCTGCTGGGCGTGGCTGCAAGGCTGAAGCTAGCTACTTTGGACCGCAAGGAGGCCACGCCAGACAGGTTTTTTTTTCCGCGGCCGTCTTCGCAAGAGGCACAATGTGCAACTATCTACAAAATTGTTCCGGTTATCCAGTGTCCATAACCTGTTAGTCCAAAGAAATCTGCAGGGTAACTGAGAAACATAATTAATAACAGGCAACAAACATAAACCATAAACAGTTAAACAGATAAATTCACAGTGCATTAGTTTAGATTTTCCAGTCAGCGGGCATCTGACCTCTAGTGACTCTAGTGGACCTACGGAGCTCACTAACTGGTCCTGCACTACAGGGTGTAGGAGGTGTTATGGGTAAGCTGGGCAGCTGTCTGCGCACTCTTTGGCTCACTAGGGGCACGGCAGGCTCACTACTAGCACAGGGTTGATCCTCCTGCGCTGCTGGTGTGGACTCTTCTGCCTCCTGGGCCGGCTGCTCTTCCAGCTCTACCTGGTCTTCTGTAGGCACTTGAGGGGCTGGCTGGAGAAATGTGAGGACAGGCACCACGATAGCGTTGTTTACTTGTGTCCAGGACCGGGGAAAGTCTCCGAGTACGGTGCTGATCATTTCCTCCTTTTCCTCTACGGGTTGAGGGTCTTCCTGATCTTCATCCGTGCTTTGCAACTTCTCGGGGCACTTTTTCAGGTGGTCTCTGGAGACAGTGGCTGTGGTCTCTCCTCCATCCTTGCTGATGATGTACACTTTTGGATTATTGTGGCTTGAGGGCAGTACGGTGTACGGGTCCTTTTCCCACTGGTCGTCCAACTTATGGAGCCGCCTTTTTCTTTTCAAGACCTGCCCTCCAGGTACCAGGGGAACAGCGGGAGCATGCTGGTTATAAGTCCTCTCCTGCCTTTCTCTTGATTGACAGAGACTTCGCTCGACGCTCTCCTGTACTTTCCGGTACTGCTGCTGCCGTTCTGTATCCCAGTCTGTCTCTGGCGAGGTGTCCTCGGGTATCAGGACTCCCATATCCAGGTCAACAGGCAGCTTACCAGGTCTTGCTCGCATTAGGTAAGCCGGGGTACAGTTGGTGGAACCTACCGTGATGTGGTTGTACAGGTCCACCAGATCGGGCAGTTTCTCAGGCCACAGACTGTGTTCTTCTAGGGGCAATGTTTTTAGCAGATCTATCACCACCTGGTTCATCTTCTCGCAGAGTCCATTGGTTTGGGGGTGATAGGGCGTTGTTCTTATCTTCTTGCAGCCATACAGGTTGCAGAACTCCTGGAAGACCTCCGCTTCGAAGGCTGGTCCTTGGTCCATCAGCACTTAGTTCAGGTACCCGTGTGGGCGGCAGAAGTGCAGCTGGAAGGCTCTCGCTGCTGTCTGAGCCGTCAGGTCTTTGACAGGGACCACCACCAGGAACCGGGAGTAGTGATCCACGATGGTTAGGGCATAGACATACCCGCTTCTGCTTGGAGCCAGTTTAACATGGTCCAGAGCGACCAGTTCCAGCGGCTGCCTGGTGATGATGGGCTGCAGGGGAGTCCTCTGGATGGCACGGTCCCTTCTTCTTAGATTGCACGGGCCACAGTCTCTACACCACCTCTCAATGGCTCCTCTCATGCCTATCCAGTAGAACCGTTCACGCAGCAGGAACTCCAGCTTCTTCCATCCGAAGTGCCCTGCCCCATTGTGGTAGGCCTCCAGCACCATAGCTGCGTCCCGTCTCGGTACCACAACCTGCCAGATCAGTTCATGTGTCCGGGAATTGACCATTCTGCGGCACAACTTCTCCTTGTAGAGAAACAGTCGGCTCTTCTCCGTCCACAGTTGCTTGGTCTCTTTCGGAGCGTCTGGGTCCAGGCGGGCGTCAGCCTGGGTCAGCATCTCCTTCACCAGACGGACTGCGGGGTCACTGTCTTGCGTCTCCGCCCAGTTGTAGTGGGGTAAGGGGTTGAACGTAGCGGATCGCTGGCCCCTCACACGGTGGGAATACTGGGTAATCCCATGACAGTGAAACGCAGGGAGTTCGATCTCTTCCAATTCTTCTGGATCCTCCCCTTCGTCCGGTAGGTTTGGCATCCTGGACAGGGTGTCCGCGTTGGTATTGGAGCGTCCTGCCCGGTATTTGATCGTGAACTCATAATTGGACAGGTGGGCCATCCATCTCTGCTCCAGGGCACCCAGTCTTGCAGTGTCCAGGTGTGTCAACGGGTTGTTGTCCGTGTACACGGTGAACCAGGAAGAGGCAAGGTAATGCTTGAAACGTTCGGTTACTGCCCACACCACTGCCAGGAACTCTAGCTTGAACGAGCTGTAATTCTCAGGGTTTCTTTCCGTGGGTCGCAGTTTTCGGCTGGCGTAAGCAATTACCGGTTCTCTCCCCTGCTGGATCTGGGACAGTACGGCTCCTAGCCCGATGTTGCTTGCGTCCGTGTGGAGGATAAAGGGCTGGCTGTAATCAGGGTACGCCAGGATTTCATCCCCCATGAGGGCCATCTTCAGCTGGCGGAAGGACTCCTCTTCCAGCTTTTCCCATTTGAAGGGTGGCTTCTGGTTTTTGGCCTTCCTGGACTGGCCTATCAGGAGGTCCTGCATAGGAGCTGCCTTCTTGGTAAAACCGGGAATGAATCTTCGGTAGTAGCCTACCAACCCGAGGAACTGCCGCACTTCCTTTATGCTGGATGGTCTTGGCCAGTCCTTAATCACGGTGATCTTGTCAGGGTCGGGGGCCACTCCGTCAGCACTCACCACGTGTCCCAGGTACTGTACCTTTGGCTTCAGTAGATGACACTTTCAGGGTTTTACCTTTAGGCCATAGTTTGCCAGGGCTTCAAACACTTCTGCCAGGTGTTCCAGATGGTCCTCATAGGTCTTGGAATAGACGATGACGTCGTCCAGGTATAGTAGGACCGTCTCGAAGTTCCGGTGTCCCAGACAGCATTCCATCAACCGTTGGAAGGTTCCTGGTGCGTTGCAGAACCCGAACGGCATACAGTTAAATTCGCTGAGTCCCATCGGGGTGGTGAATGCGGTTTTCTCCCGGTCCGCCTCTGCTACAGGAACCTGCCAGTACCCGCTAGTGAGATCCAAAGTAGAGAAGAAGTTAGCAGATTATAATGCAGCTAAGGACTCTTTTATCCTTGGTAACGGGTACGCATCTTTGTGTGTGATACGGTTGACCTTCCTGTAGTCTACACACATTCTCATGGTGTTGTCTTTCTTTTTCACTAAGACTAGTGGAGCTGCCCAGGGGCTACAGCTGTCCCTAATTACCCCAGCCTCCTTCATGTCTTTTAGCATCCCCTTGGCGTGTTGATAGTGTGCAAGGGGTACGGGTCGGTATTTCTCCTTTATGGGATGATGGTCTCCCGTGGGGATGTGATGTTCTACCCCCTTTACTCGCCCGAAGTCCAGCGGGTGTTTACTAAACACTCTCTCGTACTCTTGAACCACCCGATAGACTCCCTGTTTTTGGTGTGAGGGAGTGGAGTCAGTACCCAAATGCAGTTGCTGACACCAGTCCTCCATTGGTTTCTTAGAGCCGTTTCCTTGCTCTGGTTGAGATGGAGGCAAGGGTTCCACGGCCTGTACAGAGTTCTGATTGATGGTGAACAATTTGGCTAGCGTGGCATACCGGGGCAGGTATACTTCTCTCTCCTCGATATTGATGATGCGGACGGGCACCCTCCCATGGCGTACATTGACCACCCCCCGTGCTGTCAAAATGGTGGGCCTACTGTCTGAGTAGACGGGTTCTACCATTGCTTGGTAGTCTCTACCTCTTAGACCAATAGCTGCCCGGCACCAAATCATCATCTCTCTTTTCGGGGGCATGGCAATAGGGAACGGGTCACACATTCTCACGCTACCTATCTCACCACCAGATTGTTCCACCTGTTGCCGTTTCATCAGTGCCCGGATCTCTTTTTGGATGACACGCTGCTGGCTGGAACTGGCGTTCTTGGCAACCTGTTGCAAAATAAGAATCACCTCTGCAAGACAGTTTTTGATTATGTTAGTACCTAGAGTTATTTTTGGGTGACTCTCGCGACGGTCAATGTCCACAATGATCAGTCCTTGTGCCGGCAGTTCAACTTTACCGACCTTGATGGTCACCTCTTTAAATCCTATCTGGGACACGGGCTGACCATTGCTGGCTATAATGCTCAGGTCGTCATCTGGGTAGCGGGTTATGTCCGAGTCATTCCAGTACCGCTTGAAGAGCACGTACGGGATGGTAGTCACCTGTGACCCAGTGTCTAGTAGGGCACTCATAGGAATGCCATCCAGTACCACAGGCAAGACCGGACGTCCCCCTACGTATTTGTCACACCAGTTCGATGGGCCTGATGATCTTATGCCTGGGGGTTGGCCCTCTACCCCAGGTTGGGCCCGTTTAAATGACAATACCTTGCCATATGTCCGGGTTGATTGCAGCGGCGGCAGATGGGTCGTCCGTCCTCGTTGTATCTGTCGCTGGGTCTTCCTCTGGCCGGTGGGGTCCTCCTCAGTCGGCGCCACGGGACGTCCTCCGGTCCAGATGCCAGCTGGATCTTTCCTGGAGAAGAGACCTGTAAAGACTGCACAGTTTTGGTTAGCGCGGCAACGCTCTTAGTCAGCTCTTGGCCCTGATGGTGCAGGTCTGTAGCCGGGTTATTGTTCAAAGCCTGCGCATCAGCTCCCACAGGCCCTGCAGACAAGGGCGCCGCGTCCTGGTGATAAGTGATGGCAGGGCGCCTGTGGGTCACAGCGCCACCTGGTGCCGGTTCTCGGAGCACCCGGATGGCTCTGTCCTTGAACTGTGCAAAGTCCAGGTCAGGGTCCTGTAAGGCCATTGCCCGCAACTGGGGTCGGTGGGCATTGCACAGTAGACCCTCAATAAATTGTTCGGTCAACAGCTTGTCTTCATTTCCCACGCTGTCAGGGTCTGCCTGCTTAATGGCTCTCAGGGCCTCTTGTAGGTTTAGAGCATAGTCTCTTATACTTTCGTGTGCCCGTTGTTTGCACCCGTAAAATCTGAGTTTTATTTCAGCTGAGGTTCGGGTATCAAATGTAACTTTCAGCCGGGCTAGTATCTCTCTGACAGTCCTCTTCTTCCCAGGTGACCAGGACTTTACCATCCTTTGGGCTGCCCCGATTAACTGGGCCACCAGGATGCTTACTTTTTGCTCTTCCGTGAGGGGGTATACCTGGAAGAGGCTATCCAGTTTTTCCCTAAAGTCACTTAGAGTATGTGACTCCCCTGAGTACTGGGGTAGCCAGGATATAGGGCATGGTGAATGGCATGACCGCTGCAGCGGTTGCGCTGGCGGCCGGTGTGGCGGTGGAGCTCCCCTCGGTATCCGGCTTCCTTCTACCCCCCTAGTGGACCGTGGCCTACCTTGCGATGCTCTTCTTCCGTAGGCCGCGGCTCCGCAGTCAATCGTCGGGGTAGAGGACCTGGCGTCGCGCTCCGATGACATCAGCATCGCTCTTCCTCCCTTCCAGGACTTTACGCAGCGTCAGTGCGTGGGGCGGAGCTTCGGATCTCGCGCGCTTTCGGCGTCCACGCCCCTCTTCTTCCCGTGCGGCGTCCTGTAGATGGCGTCCGATGGCGGGAAGCAGCTGCGGATGGCGGGAAGACGGCAGAAGACGGCGGGAAATGACCCAAGATGGCGTCTGATGGCGGGAAACGACTCTGGACGGCGGGAAACTTCGCCACAGGTAAGTATAAAAGTATTTTTCAGGCACGCAGTACCCGGTGGTGGCGGGCACGAAATCCTGCCGACTACGCCAAAGTTGACGCGCCCCCTGGGCCTGTGTTGTGCAGGGAATACCCGGAGCCGGATCGCTGGGGGTTGTAGTCTCCGTGGCGCTGACCCGGTCCGTGCCCAGGGTGGTCAATTCAGTGGCAGTCTTAGTAATGTGACAAATGTCCGACTACGCCACCCGTGGATTGCGGTCAGTGGGGACCGCCGCTGCGCTGCAGACCGCTGAGGCTGATGTTGTATGCGCAGCCAAGTATGGGATAACTCCCCACGGGAGAAGTATTGCCTCAGGGCAGCTAGTGTGGATGATGGGAGTGATGGTTTGAGCGTCCCAGTACTGATGGTGCTGGTGTGGCGATGAAACACATAGACGTGTGGTGCAGTTCAGGGTCTTTACTGATGGTATAACGCAGACCTTCCCGGGAGTACTGGCTAGCAGTAGAGGCCTGGTCAGTCTGAGAGCTAGCAGGATCTCCCCCTGGCCAGGTGGAGTTGTAGGCCTCCCCGTCTCTCTGCACTCTTTCCTGGCTACCTTGCTGTGTGCGGGTAGAAGTAGCCCACGTCCCTGAGTATACCGTGTGGTGCTCACCCGTATGGCCGGTGACTTGGGGCCTTCCGTTAGCCTCCGCTTCACGATGGCGGTGCTGGTCCCTTGCTTGTGACCGTGCCTCCGGGCTTCTATGGCCAGAGGACATGGAATCCCCTGCCGGTTGGATTCTGCTGCTGGACCTGGATGTCCCCACAGCCTCGGACTCCGTGTCTGGGTTAAGTGTCTTCAGCCAAGGCGAGCTATCTAGCTTCCAGCCTCTGGCACTCGCTCCTGCTCCTACAGAGCTCCTAGTTCTTGCTTTCCCTGTGTCTGCTGTCCTCCAGACCAGACTGCGTCTCTGTCTGGGACTCTCTTTCCTAATCCCGCCCCAGACCCAGTTTATAAGGGCAGATTCCTCCCCTCCCAGGTCTGGGCGGGCGGTGTTGCATGCTTAGGGCTCCTGACCAGAGAAACCTCCCACTTGCTCTCAGACATAATATTTCTATTACTGTGGCAACCAGACCCCTGGGGTGCCACACATATATCTAGAAAAACTGGGAAAACAGTATTAATAACCAGGGTACAAACATAACATATTAAATATTTACACTGTGCATTTTAGACCTTCCAGCGAGCAAGTATTTGACCCCTAGTGCTCCGGGTTGACCTCTGTAACCCACTGTCTGGTGGTGGTCTAACCTGGCTTTCCCCACTATCATTTAGGGTACAGCTACTAGCTGGGTTTACAGGCAGGGCAGGCAGCTGTCTGCGGGTTCTTTGGCTTACCGCAGGCATGGCAGGCTCACTGTCAACAGAGGGTTGACTCTCCTGGGCTGCTGGCGTGGGTTCTTCTGCCTCCGGGGCTGCTTGTTCTTCTTGCTCTTCCTGCTCTCCTGTAGGCTCTTGCTGGGTAGGCTGAAGGAAGTGTAGGACGGGGACCACTATGGCATTGTTTATTCGAGTCCAGGTGCGGGGGACTCTCCGAGAACTGTGCTGATCATTTTTTCCTTGTCCTCTGCGGGTTCAATGTCATCTTGATCTTCACTTGGACTCTGTAGCTACTCGGGGCACCGTTTTATTTGGTCTCTGGAGACGGTGCTAGTGGTTTCTCCTCCATCCTTGGTAATCACACATACCTTCGGGTTGTTGTGGTCGGACTGCAGTACTGTGTACGGGTCTCTCTCCCACTGGTCATCTAGCTTGTGAAGCTTTCTCTTCCGCTTCAGGACCTGCTCACCAGGTTCCAGGGGACCAGCAGGGGCATGTTGGTTGAAGAGCCTCTCTTGCTTTTCTCTCGCTTGAGCCAGACTCCTCTCCACACTCTCTTGTACCTTCTTGTACTGTAGCCGCCGTTCCGTATCCCAGTCTGCGTCTGGGGAGGTGTCCTCGGGTGTCAGGACTCCCATCTCCAGGTCTACCGGCAGCTTACCTGGTCTTGCTCGCATCAGGTAAGCCAGGGTGCAATTTGTAGCATTCACCGGGATATGGTTGTATAAGTCTATTAGGTCTGGCAGCTTCTCCGGCCACAGGCTGCGTTCTTCCAGGGGCAACGTCTTGAGGAGATCAATGATGATATTATTCATTTTCTCACACAGCCCATTGGTTTGCGGGTGGTAAGGCGTTGCCCGAATCTTCTTACAGCCGTAGAGGTTGCAGAACTCCTGGAAGATTTCCGCCTCGAACGCTGGACCTTGATCTGTCAAGACCTGTTCCGGATACCCATGTGGACGGCAGAAGGGTTGTTGGAAGGCTCTGGCCGCTGTTTGGGCTGTCAAGTCTTTAACAGGAACCACCACCAGGAACCGGGAATAGTGATCCACTATTGTCAGGGCATAGACGAAGCCTGACCGGCTTGGAGCCAATTTCACATGGTCCAGAGCTACCAGCTCAAGAGGCTGCCTGGTGACGATGGGCCTCAAGGGTGTCTTCTGGCTGGTACGGTCCTTCCTTCTGAGGTTACATGGGCCGCAGTCCCTGCACCACTTCTCTATGGCCCCTCTCATACCGATCCAGAAGAACCGTTCCCTCAGTAGGAACTCTAGTTTCTTTGAACCGAAGTGTCCCGCTCTGTCCAGGACCATTGCTGCATCTCGCCTTGGGACCACTATCTGCCAGGTCAGCTCGTGCGTCCAGTGGTTGACAAGCCTTCTGCACAGCTTACCCTCGTAGAGGAATAGCCTGCTTTTCTCCTTCCATATCTGCTTGGCTTCCTCAGGAGCGTCCGGGCCAGGGCTAGCGTCTGCCTGGGTTAACAGGTCTTTCACCAGACGAATTGCAGGGTCACTATCTTGCGTTTCGGCCCAGCCGTGGTGGGGTAAGGGGTTGAACATGACGGTGGTTAGGTCTTTGTCTTTTACCCGGTGTGAATACTGAGTGGCCCCATACCGGTGGAACGCAGGGAGCTCTACCTCCTCCAGCTCTTCCGAGTCTTCTTCTCCTTCAGGTAGGTGGGGCATTCTTGATAGGGCGTCTGCGTTGGCGTTGGTCCTGCCTGCCCGGTACTTGATTGTGAAGTCATAATTGGATAGCCGGGCCATCCACCGCTGTTCTAGGGCACCTAGTCTTGCATTGTCCAGGTGTGTCAGCGGGTTGTTGTCCGTGCACACAGTGAACTTTGCGGAGGCCAGGTAATGCTTAAACCGTTCTGTGACGGCCCACACCACTGGCAAGAATTCTAGCTTGAAGGAGCTGTAATTCTCCGGGTTTCTCTCGGTGGGCCTCAGCTTCCGGCTGGCGTACGCGATCACCCTTTCTCTGCCCTGTTGGTTTTGTGACAGCACGGCTCCCAGCCCCACATTACTGGCGTCTGTGTGGAGGATAAAAGGCTGGCCATAATCGGGGTAGGCCAGGATCTCATCCCCCGTGAGGGCCATCTTCAACAAGTGGAAGGACTCCTCTTCCGGCTTGTCCCACTTGAAGGGTGGCTTGTGACTTCTGGATTTGGACTGGCCTATCAGGAGGTCCTGCATTGGAGCTGCCATCTTTGTGAACCCAGGGATGAAACTTCGGTAGTAGCCTACCAACCCGAGGAATTGCCTCACTTCTTTGATGTTAGAGGGGCTTGGCCAGCTCTTGATGGCTGTAATTTTGTCGGGGTCGGGGGCTACTCCCTCAGCACTCACCACGTGTCCTAGGTACTGGACCTTCGGTTTCAACTGGTGACACTTTGAGGGTTTCACCTTCAGGCCATAGCCTGCCATGGCGTCGAACACCTCTGCCTGGTGTTTTAGATGGTCCTCGTAGGTCTTCGAATAGACGATCACGTCGTCCAGGTAAAGTAGGACCGTCTCGAAGTTTCGGTGCCCTAGACAGCATTCCATCAGCCTCTGGAAGGTCCCTGGTGCGTTGCAGAGCCCGAAGGGCATACAGTTGAATTCGCTCAATCCCATCGGGGTGGTGAAGGCGGTCTTCTCCTTGTCAGCCTCTGCCACAGGAACCTGCCAGTACCCGCTAGTAAGGTCCAAAGAGCTGCTAAAGACTCCTCTATCCTAGGTAACGGGTACGCATCTTTATGGGTGATACGATTGATTTGTCTATAGTCCATGCACATTCTCATGGCACCGTCTTTCTTTTTTACCAGAACCAAGGGGGCTGCCCAGGGGCTACAGCTGTCGCTAATGACCCCAGCTTCTTTCATTTCTCTCAGCATGCCCTTTGCGTTCTGATAATGTGCGGGGGGTACAGGTCTGTGTCTCTCTTTTATTGGTGGGTGGCTCCCCGTGGGGATGTGGTGTTCTACTCACTTTACTCAGCCGAAGTCTAGCGGGTGCTTACTAAAAATTCTCTCGTACTCCTGAACCACCCGGTAGACTCCTTGTTTTTGGTGCAGGGGAGTAGAGTCAGCACCCACATGGAGTTTCTGGCACCAGTCCTCCTTGTGTTTCTGGGAGCCATTACCCTCCACCGGGGAAGATGGAGGCAAGGGTTCCACGACCCTGATAGCATTGTGTTTGACGGCAAACAATTTGGCTAGTGTAGCGTACCGGGGCAAGTGTACATCCCTTTCCCCGATGTTTAAGATCCGGATGGGCACCCTTCCATGGAGGACATCAACCACCCCCCTGGCTGTCAAAATGGTGGGCCTGCTGTCTGAGTACACGGGTTCTACCATGACTTGGTAGTCTCTCCCTCTTAACCCGATTGCAGTCCGACACCAGATCATCATTTCACTTTTGGGAGGCATGGCAATGGGGAACGGGTCGCTCATCCTCACGCTACCGATCTCACCATCAGACAGTTCTACCTGTTGCCGTCTCATCAGGGCTCTTATTTCTTTCTGGAGGACCCTCTGTTGGCTGGAGCTCGCATTCATCGCCACCTGCTGCAAAATCTCAATTACTTCTGAAAGACAGTTTTCAATCGCATTAGTACCCAAAGTTATTTTAGGGTGACTTTCACGACGGTCAATGTCCAAAATGATCACTCCCTGTGCCAGCAGTTCAACCTTACCAATCTTGATGGTCATCTCTCTGAACCCCACCTGCGGCACGGGTTGGCCATTGCTGGCGATGATGCTTAAGTCATCGTCTGGGTAGCGGGTTATGTCAGCGTCACTCCAGTACCGCTTGAAAAGTACGTAGGGGATGGTAGTCACTTGAGACCCGGTGTCCAGTAGTGCACTCATGGGGATACCGTCCAGCACTACGGGTAAGACCGGGCGTCCCCCCACGTACTTATCACGCCAATTAGACGGGCCTGATGACCTTATGCCTGGGGGTTGGCCCTCCGCCCCAGGTCGGACCCATTTAAAGTACAGTACCTTGCTATGTGTCCTGGCTGACTGCAACGGCGGCAAATCGGCTGTCCATCCTCAGTGTAATGGTCGGTGGGCCTCCGTCTGAACGACGGGATCCTCCTCTGTCGACGCCACGGGACATCCTCCGGACTGGAAGCCAGCTTGATTGGTCTTGACGGTTCCACCTGCAACGACTGTACGGTCCTGGTCAGTGCAGCCACACTCTTTGTTAGCTCTTGGACCTGATGGTGCAGGTTTGCCAGCTGGGATGGATTTAGGGCCTGTGCATCAGCCCCCACAAGGTCTGCGGGGTAGGGCGCCGCCCCCTGGTGGTAAGTGATGGCAGGGCACCGGGAAGCTACAGCGCCACTTGGTGCGGGTTCTCGGAGCACCCGGATGGCCCTATCCTTGAACTGCGCAAAAGTCAGATCGGGGTTCTGTAGGGCCATGAGGCGCAGCTGGGTTCTGTGGGCGCTGGACAGCAGACCTTCTATGAACTGGTCAGACAACAGTTTATCAGTGTCCTGCATGCTGCCAGGGTCAGCTTGTTTAATTGCTCCCAGAGCTTCTTGCAGGTTCAAGGCATAGTCTCTGATACTATCTTGGGCTCGCTTCTTACAGCCATAGAACCACATTTTGATTTCGGCTGAGGTACGGGTATCAAAGGTACTCCGCAGCCGGGTCAGAATGTCCTTTACAGTCCTTTTCTCTTCATCTGACCATGATTTCACTTCCGCTGGGCTGCACCGGTTAGCTGCCCCGTCAGAATGCTCACTTTCTGTTCTTCTGTCAGGGGATAAACTTTAAATAAACTGTGCAGTCTTTCCTTAAAGTCAGTTAACGTATGGGATTCCCCTGAGTGTTAGGGTAGCCAGGCCGCTCTGGGGATGTAGGGCATGGAGAACGGCATCACCGCTGCTGCAGCCACGCTGGTGGTAGAAGGTCCCTCCGCGTCCGTCATCTTCCTCCCGCCTAGTTAAGTGTGGCCTACCTTCCGTTGATCCTCTTCCGTAGGCCGCGGCTCCCTGGTGCTGCTCCTTCCAGGACCTTGCGCAGTGTCGTTGCGTAGGGCGGGGCTTCAGGTCTCGCGCGGTTTGGACGTCCACGCCCCTCTTCATCCCGCGCGGCGTCCCGAAGATGGCGTCCGATGGCGGGAAAACGGCTGAAGATGGCGGGAAACGACTGAAGATGGCGGGAAACCTCTTTTTCAGGTAAGTGTACAGTCTTTTTCAGGCACTCAATACCCATTTGTGGCGGGTTGGTCACAATCCTGCCGACTACGCCAAAGCTGACTCGCCCCCTGGGCCGTGGGGCACCCGGAACCGGGCTTCAGTGCGATGCTGGGAGTAGTAGTGGAAACCAGATCCCGTGGCTCAGGGTAGTCAGACCAAATACTGTGGCAGTCTATTTGTAGAGCTATGAATGTCCGACTACGCCACCCGTGGATTGCAGTCAAGGATGACCGCCGCTGCAAGGCAGACCGCTGAGGCTGATGTTGGGATGCAGCACAGGGATAGGATAACTCCCCAAGGGAAGAGTGCAGCCTCAGGGCAGTGTAATAGGATGCTGGGGGTGATGGTGCAGGCTGCAATAATAAGGGTTCAGAGTCTGCTTCAAACAGTCCAGGGTCTTTATTGCAGGTATTTCTAATGACCCAACAGGAGTACTGGGTAGGAATGGGCCTGGGTGTCTGAGAACATTCGGCCGAGCCCCACTGGTCAGGGTGAGTGTGAAGGCCTACCGTTCTCTCTCTGCCCTTGCTGACTATCCCCCTTTTCGTGGTATGATAGCCCACGTCCCTGAGCTGGCCGTGTACTTCGCCTGTATGGCTTGCGACTTGGGCCTTAGGTACCTGTTACTTCTCCGTGCTGTATGGTCCCTCTGTGTGGCGGAGCCTCCAGGCTTCTTAGGCCAAGGAACCTGAAATCCCTTGCGGGTTGGTTATCTGCTGCCGGGCTTGCAACCCTGACAGCCTCGGACCCCAGTGTCCGGTTGTGTAGTTCTCTCTCAGCCAGGACTGGCTCTCGTCGCCTCTGTCCCTGGCTTACTGTTCCTCCTCTGCCTCTCGGACTCCTCAGCTGCTGCTGACCTGTCCCTTTCCTCTGGGAACCCTTCTGGATGCTTCAGAAGTGGGTCCTGGTCTCTCTAACCCTGCCCTCAGTTCCAGCTTTTATAGGGGCAGCCTGCTCCCCCTTCTGGCCTGGGACAGGAGGTGCTCCATGCTAATGGTCCCTGACCAGAGAACCTCCCTCCTGCTCTCAGACACAGCCTTTAACATTTGCGGCATCCAGGCCTGGGGTAACACAGTAGAACGTGGCGATCCGAGGGTCTTTGTAGAACAGGTAGTCACCTTCTTTCTTTGTGAGAATACCCTGGATTACTGCATCATCCAAGATGGATGTTAGCTCAGCCTGATATTTAGAGAGGGGATTAAAAGTAAGTTTTTTATACGTTTTTCCATCATTTAATTGTTTTTTGGCTTCCCGTAAATACATATGGGTTGGCCAAAGAACAACGTTACCACCCTTGTCAGAGGGTTTTATAACGACGTCTTGTAGTCTTTTGAGGTCGTTGATTGCTAGACGCTCATCCTTAGTACAGTTGTCATGAGGTAAGGAGGAGGCAATCTGTTTAAATTCATTATCAACCCGACGAACAAAGACATCTATATTCGGATACATCGACAAGGGTGGAAAACGTTGTGATTTAGGAATGATGGAAGCAGGTAACTTACTAGATTGAATAAGTTCTTGCTCATCAAGGAGACTCTGAAGTGTGTTCACTGCCGCTTGTTCCTCTACAGTGGGGAATAAATCAGTGTCAGCAGATCTGTCAAACATTTTTTTAAAAATCAATTTGCGAGCAAAAAGGTGAAGGTCTTTTAGAGCAGTGAAATAGTCAAAGCCTGTTGTTGGTGAAAAGGAAAGACCCTTACAAAGAACATCATGCTGTGCTTGAGTAAGAATATGCTGAGAAAGATTGATTACCTTCATTGAGGAAGATGCAGTGTCAGAGTCGTCCTGATGATTAACCAGAGTCAGCATGGGTTTGTAACTAACAAGTCATGTCAGACTAACTTAATTTCCTTCTATGACAGAATCACTGACTGGGTGGATCAGGGAAATGCTGTAGATATAGTATATCTTGACTTCAGCAAAGCATTTGACAAAGTGTCTCACACCATCCTTATTGAAAAAATGGCCAAGTATGGAATGGACAAGGCAACTGTTAGGTGAATTCATTACTGGCTTAGTGATCGGACTCAAAGAGTGGTCGTAAATGGCTTCACATCCAGTTGGATGAATGTCTCAAGTGGGGTACCACAGGGCTCTGTCCTGGGACCTGTATTGTTCAACATCTTTATCAATGATTTAGATGAAGGAATTGAGGGTAAACTGATTAAATTTGCTGATGACACAAAGCTAGGAGGGATAGCTAACACTAGAGAAGAGAGAGGGAGGATTCAAAAGACCTGAATAAACTGGAGCAGTGGGCAGCAACTAACAGAATGGTTTTTAACAGGGAAAAATGCAAAGTACTACATCTGGGCAATAAAAATGAAAAAATCATATACAGAATGAGCGGAATAGAGCTAAGCAACAGTACATGTGAAAAAGACTTAGGTATGCTAATAGATCATAGACTGAACATGAGTCAACAGTGTGATGCAGCAGAAAAAAAGGCAAATTCAATTCTGGGATGTATTAACAGAAGCATACAGTCTAGATCACGTGAAGTCATTATCACACTTTACTCCTCTTTGGTCAGACCTCATCTGGAATACTGTGTACAGTTTTGGGCACCACATTTTAGAAAAGACATTGACAAACTGGAGCAAGTTCAGAGAAGAGCGACCAGAATGGTGACCGGTCTGCAAACCATGTCCTATGAGGAACGGTTACAGGATTTGGGAATGTTTAGCTTGCAAAAAAGAAGACTGAGAGGAGACTTAATAGCTGTCTACAAATATCTCAAGGGCTTTCACATTGTAGAAGGATCATCTTTATTCTCATTTGCACAAGGAAAGACGAGAAGCAATGGGATGAAACTGAATGGGAGGAAACACAGATTAGATATTAGAAAAAACTTTTTGACAGTTAGGGTGATCAATGAGTGGAACAGGCGGCCACGAGAGGTGGTGAGTTCTCCTTCAATGGACGTCTTCAAACAGAGGTTGGACAGACATCTGTCTGAGATGATTTAGTGAATCCTGCTTTGAGCAGGGGGTTGGACCAGATGACCCAGGAGGTCCCTTCCAACTCTACCATTCTATGATTCTGTGAAGTCTAATCCTCAAGTCATATCATGCAATGCATTGAACGAAGGTTTGACTTCATATTTAATACCAGACAGAAATGTCAAGGTATAAAATACAGACTAAATCTAATAATCCCATTTCATCAGACTGTGGGTACATAGGGAGAAACAGATCAATCCCTGTCTCACGGTGTGGGTGATAACATGCCATCATTGTTTAAATCAAGTAGAAACAAAGATTCAGCAAGTGATATTAATTGAATTCATATAAGATGTTAAAATAATGGGATCAGTTTAGTGCTATAAATTTTGATCCCAAAATGAAAGGCATTAATATGAGAACTCAAAATCTACAAACTACATTTGGCAACCTTTTTTATCGAGTGCTGATTCACTAAAAAAAAAGATAAAGCAAATTTGCCTTAAATAAAGATCTACCATTTTGTGTTTACAGCTCGGTTACAGCTGTATCCTTGGTTACAGACTACAAGCAATCCTGTGTAGTCTGTTCTTTCAGTTATAATTTTGTGTATGTATTCAGAAGAGTACATTAGGTCACCAGGATCTGTGCATTTTCCTGGCCAGCAGCCTCACTTCCAGCCTCTTGTCCAGGTAGAGGGTGTGGTCCTTCAGTTCAGCCTCAAAATGCTTTGGTACGCACATGTCTCAGCTTCTGTGCTGGGTTTCGCTCTCTTTTACCATCCTTTTTTGTACTCCAGATGAAGTTATAACAGTAGCCCGACATGCTTGAATTAAGTCGTCATCCAAAGCCACCTACGTTCCATCTGGATACATGTGAGGCATCCGAGGATTGTCAGTCTAGTGTTGTGTTCATTTGCCATTTGTTTTGGACTTGCTGCCATCCAGTTCCTTCAGCTGCATCTTCTCTGTAAACTAGTTTGAATTCTACATCTTGCATCTGATCCTTTTGTGACCTGCTGGTTAACCTATCGTTTGCTGCAAGCATTATGAATGAATGTTATTAGAGTCTGTTCAAATAACGCCGGAAAATGCTGTCTTCTCTACAACTGCATGCACTGCTTTTTGGACCTGCTAATTCACCCATCATTTGCTGTAAGCATTGCAATCTGTTATCAGAGTCAGTTTATTATGCTTCAAACTGCTGTGGATTCTGCAAATTGCATCCACTACTACTGAGACCTACCAGTTAACCTATCGTTTGCTATAAGCATTACAAACTGTTACTAGAGACTGTTCACATTGCGCTGTAAAATCTTGTGTTTTATACAACCAACATCAAATTTCTTCTTCAGTCCTGCCAATTCCCTCTTTATCTGCCCTCCTGGTTTTGTGGCTTATGATATTTCCTGTCTCACTTGTTTTTTTCTCATCTAGCAAGCCTGTACATTTTAACAAAAAGAGACATCACTCAAAGCGCAGAAACTTTTAAAGTGACAAATAGAAATGCATAATAAAAATTACCATTTAGCAGCAGCTTGTTGATGGTTTTCTTTTAAATGTTCAAAATGTGCTGAATTAAAAAATAAAGCATACTGTTGCTTTAAAAAATATTTTAGAAATGTGAGTATTGGGAACACTGGGATTCAGGGTTTATGAATTATATTAGATATGTCTTAGTAACCCAAGATGTGAGTTTTCTCGCTAATGTGTTTTCGAAAACAGAATCTTCATTTTTGTGGTTTTAATCGTAAAAGATTTTGTTTCCATTTTTTAGGAAGCTTTTAAAAATCCAGATATAATCCAGGAGTAGATGCAGAAAAACAAGAATGAGACCTGAATTCACCTCCATATAATGGATTTCCGCTCTGCAAATATTAAAGTGCTTACTCTAGAGACTATACTCATTCCTTTTACATTGACCGAACCAAGGCACAAAGCCAAGTTGTCAGTAACCTTCCTCCTAGAGAGCATCTGAACTATGAAGCGGAGCAGCACTGACAACGATGAAGGGGAGCAGTACTGACAATGATGAAGGAGTGTAGCACTGACAACGATGAAGGGGAGCAGCACTGACAACGATGAAGGAGTGTAGCACTGACAACGATGAAGGAGTGTAGCACTGACAACGATGAAGGGGAGCAACACTGACAACGATGAAGGATTGTAGCACTGACAACGATGAAGGAGTGTAGCACTGACAACGATGAAGGAGTGTAGCACTGACAACGATGAAGGAGTGTAGCACTGACAACGATGAAGGGGAGCAGCACTGACAACGATGAAGGAGTGTAGCACTGACAACGATGAAGGAGTGTAGCACTGACAACGATGAAGGAGTGTAGCACTGACAACGATGAAGGAGTGTAGCACTGACCACGATGAAGGAGTGTAGCA
The DNA here is from genome assembly GCF_046119375.1 of Phyllobates terribilis. Lineage (NCBI taxonomy): Eukaryota > Metazoa > Chordata > Amphibia > Anura > Dendrobatidae > Phyllobates > Phyllobates terribilis. The sequence goes on from NW_027362764.1 coordinate 50,326,990, forward strand.
CTGACAACGATTAAGGAGTGTAGCACTGACAACGATGAAGGAGTGTAGCACTGACAACGATGAAGGAGTGTAGCACTGACAACGATGAAGGAGTGTAGCACTGACAACGATGAAGGAGTGTAGCACTGACAACGATGAAGGGGAGCAGCACTGACAACGATGAAGGAGTGTAGCACTGACAACGATGAAGGAGTGTAGCACTGACAACGATGAAGGGGAGCAGTACTGACAATGATGAAGGAGTGTAGCACTGACGACGATGAAGGGGAGCAGCACTGACAATGATGAAGGGGAGCAGCACTGACAACGATGAAGGGGAGTAGCGCTGACAATGATGAAGGAGTGCAGCACTGACAAGGATGAAGGAGTATAGCACTGACAACGATGAAGAGGAGCAGTACTGACAATGAGGAAGGGGAGCAGCACTGACAATGATGAAGGGGAGCAGAACTGACAACGATGAAGGAGTGTAGCACTGACAACGATGAAGGGGAGCAGCACTGACAACGATGAAGGGGAGTAGCGCTGACAATGATGAAGGAGTGCAGCACTGACAACGATGAAGGGGAGCAGCACTGACAACGATGAAGGAGTGTAGCACTGACAACGATGAAGGGGAGCAGCACTGACAACGATGAAGGGGAGCAGCACTGACAATGATGAAGGGGAGTAGCGCTGACAATGATGAAGGAGTGTAGCACTGACAACGATGAAGGAGTGTAGCACTGACAACGATGAAGGGGAGCAGCACTGACAACGATGAAGGAGTGTAGCACTGACAACGATGAAGGAGTGTAGCACTGACAACGATGAAGGAGTGTAGCACTGACAACGATGAAGGAGTGTAGCACTGACAACGATGAAGGGGAGCAGCACTGACAACGATGAAGGAGTGTAGCACTGACAACGATGAAGGAGTGTAGCACTGACAACGATGAAGGGGAGCAGCACTGACAACGATGAAGGAGTGTAGCACTGACAACGATGAAGGAGTGTAGCACTGACAACGATGAAGGAGTGTAGCACTGACGACGATGAAGGGGAGCAGCACTGACAACGATGAAGGGGAGTAGCGCTGACAATGATGAAGGAGTGCAGCACTGACAAGGATGAAGGAGTATAGCACTGACAACGATGAAGAGGAGCAGTACTGACAATGAGGAAGGGGAGCAGCACTGACAATGATGAAGGGGAGCAGAACTGACAACAATGAAGGAGTGTAGCACTGACAACGATGAAGGGGAGCAGTACTGACAACGATGAAGGGGAGTAGCGCTGACAATGATGAAGGAGTGCAGCACTGACAACGATGAAGGGAAGCAGCACTGACAACGATAAAGGAGAGCAGCAGTGACAAAGATGAAGGGGAGCAGCACTGACAATGATGAAGGGGAGCAGCACTGACAACGATAAAGGAGAGCAGCAGTGACAAAGATGAAGGGGAGCAGCACTGACAATGATGAAGGGGAGCAGCACTGACAACGATGAAGGAGAGCAGCACTGACAATGATGAAGGGATGCAGCACTGACAACGATGAAGGGGAGCAGCAATGACAATGAGGAAGGGGAGCAGCACTGACAACGATTCACGGGAGCAGCACTGAAAATGATTAAGGGGAGCAGCACTGACAACGATTAAGGGAATCAGTACTGACTACATTGAAGGGGAGCAGCACTGACTATGACGAAGGTGAGCAGCACTGACAATGATGAAGGGGAGCAGCACTGACAACGATGAAGAGGAGCAGCACTGACAACGATGAAGAGGAGCAGCACTGACAATGATGAAGGGGAGCAGCACTGACAACGATGAAGGGGAGCAGCATTGACAACAATGAAGGGGCAGCAGCACTGATAGCTATAAAAGGGAGCAGCACTGATAACGATGAAAGGGAGTAGCACTTATAATGATGAAAGGGGAGCAAAACTGACAACGATGAAATGGGACCAGCAGAGCAGCACTGACAACATTGAAGGGGAGCAGCACTGACGATTAAGGAAAGCATCACTGATAACAAGGAAGGGGTGCAGCACTGACTACGATGAAGGGGAGCAGCACTGACAACAATGAAGTGGAACAGCACTGACAACAATGAAGGGGAGCAGAACTGACAACAATGAAGGGGAGCAGCACTGACAACGATGAAGCGGAGCAGCACTGACAACGATGAAGGGGAGCAGCACTGACAACGATGAAGCGAAGCAGCACTGACAACGATGAAGCGGAGCAGCACTGACAAGGATGAAGGGGAGCAGCACTGACTCTGATGAAGGGGGGCAGCACTGACTACGATGAAGGGGAGCAGCACTGACAACGATGAAGGGGAGCAGCACTGACTACGATGAAGGGGAGCAGCACTGACAATGATGAAGGGGAGCAGCACTGACTACAATGAAGGGGAGCAGCACTGACAATGATGAAGGAGAGCAGCACTGACAACGATTGAAGGGGAGCAACACTGACAATGATGAAGGGGAGCAGCACTGACAACAATGAAGGGGAGCAGCACTGACTACAATGAATGGGAGCAGCACTGACAACAATGAAGGGGAGCAGCACTGACAACGATGAAGGGGAGCAGCACTGACAACGATGAAGCAGAGCAGCACTGACAACAATGAAGGGGAGCAGCACTGACAATTATGAAGGGGAACAGCACTGACAACTATGAAGGGGTACACTGACAACCAAAACAGCTTATATAAACCAGCTTTATAGTCAACAATAGTTCCAAAACTGATGGCACTAACCAAAGAGAAGGAAAGGCTTCTTAAATAATTGTTGGCAGGTCAGTCACTAGGTGGAACTTTCTTTAGGGTATTTATATTGTTCGCATTGACTAGGGGAGCTGAATTCATCTGTATGCAAAACTTTTCCAGGAAGCTTGACTTGTGATGAATCTAAAGCATGGAGTGCCCTAAAAAATTGTCTAATCTTCTTCACTGTTTTGGTGTCAGACCACGTATCTTTGCTGCAGCCATGTCATTTTTTTGTAATGGTCACGAAAAAATTGCAACATTTTTTTGCAATGTTTTTTGAGTGCAACAGTAAACATTACAGCCAAAAAACAAAACGTGACTGCAGTGTGTGAGCATAGTCTTACAGTTTCTTCAGCGATTTATGACTCTTTCTTCTCTATAGCTAAGCTTTCATGTCCTTTTACTATCTAGATTCGCCACTTTAAGTCTGCTGAATTCATTGCTTCTGCTTTTATACTGCCTAAGATAGTTCCTCCTATTTGACCGCACCACACCATGTGATGTGATTGCGGAAGCCTACCCAAGATCATGTGACTCCATTCTGGCTGATGCAATCTTCTGTAATGTGTAAAATGTAACAGACAGTCATAATGGTCTCATTTTATTTTCTGAATGTGCTGCAGGGATGGGAATTCGCAGACATATTGGACATGTTTAAAAGAAACGTATGTTGGCACTAGTGCATAAGTGTTTACCCTGCAGGGACACTTTGCTGGCACCTAGGGGGACATCTGGGACACAATAAATGGGACAGGTAAAGAGGTAGAGAGGATGATAGTGAGAAGCCAAAAATGTCTGTGCTACAGATTCTGTAGCACAATAGCTTGAAGAAGTCTTCATAACGGTCTGGGCTATTAGTTTAGGAAAGTGAACAACATCAACTTCGAATCACGGAGTTATGACTGTACTGTAATTATTTTGTTTTCAGAACTGGCATTAACAAAGGATGACCAAATCTGCAAAAAAATCATATACACAGATGTACTTGCATTTGTCCAGAAAATTTGATTTACAATGAATTTATTTTATGTGAATCGAATGTGCCTTATTATGGTCTGGGGTCTCTCTGGTCAACATAGGGTAAATAAAAACATAGCTCTCACCTGGCTCTCATCTTTGGTCTTCTTCAAAAGTCACTTCCAGTCTTTGGTGACTGCAACATTGACTAACGCCACATTCACACATCATGAGGTTGTCAAGTTCCGGTCAGGAGACCAGTGGACAGTCCTTGCATAATCGTCCATTCTCAGACTGTGACATTGTGGCGCCCCTTCTGCGCATTCGTGCCACAGATCCTAGAGGGATGCATGGACGGATTCCTCCACAAGAGGCCCTCACAGCATTCACACACCTCCACCTTCCACCTCAGACCACCAGAGGGAGCCCGTTAGGGATATAAATAGGGAAGGTGGAGCTAGGCAGTCAGTCAGTTCCTGCAGTAGATGAGCCTGAGAGGTCAGCCTGCGGTGGAGCTCAGTCTAGAGAACAGTTCTCTTAGGGGACAGAGCTAGTTACAGTCCCTCTAGAGACAGCCCAGACTCAAGGAGCTCAGGTTAGTGAGCCCAAGGCGTGCCGACGCCATAAGAGCGGTGAAGAGTAGAGAGGCCTACTGCCAGTGTGAAGCCTAGTCAGGGCCCCGAGCGTGGCCGAAGGCAAGTGGAGTAAGCGAGCTACATAGGGGGCAGAGGAGCTTAGCCAGCTCACCCCACAAGCATTTACCGGACACCGGGTCCGCGTCTGCAAGGATCTCTAGGACCAGCAGAAACAACCGGAACCCCTGGCGAACTACATGTCCCATGAATACCAAAGCTGACTGTAATACCAGGGTCAGGAGTCACTGAGGCCCAAGAGACCAGGGAGTGTGATCTCCAACAGAAGGCCCTACCACCAGGTCAGCAGGTGCAAGACAGAGACCAAGTTAGGCCTAGCTTCAGGCAGGTCATAAATTTATCAGGAAAAGGCAAGAAACAGGAGGCCCCACACCCGCTCACTGGGAAGAGTCCTGAAATGCACCCTTCACCCTACAGTGCCCTGGATCGTGCCTGAAACACCACCAGTAAAGGTACTGAAGTGAACTGTTGTGAGTGTACCTATTCTTCTTCTGACCCGGCTGGGTCCCCTCTGTCCTGCATCCCTTTTCCTACGCTGCCTTGAGGCCCCGCTCCACCTGTGGGGAGCCGCACCATCTAAGCTGCCTGATCACCAGCCTCAGAGGACTGTAGCAGCGCTGGTGATCCTCACCAGACACCACGGGTGGCGTCACAAACTTTTCCTATCCCATACACCTTTTCCCCATTATCCCTTCCTTGCTTTTTTAAGAGTGACCCCAAGGTATGGCCACAGGAGCCGGCCACCGCGGCATCCACCAAAACTAACAGCAAGGCCCGGGCACCGAGTCGTCCCCATCCCCTGGGCGCGTCAACATCATGAGTCAACCTCACGTGACTATTCCTATCTAGCCAACCTCACACGACTTCATGTGTGACACTCCGTGATATCATGACGTTGCAAAACCTAGTCACACTATAGGTGTCAAAGACTGGGCCATAACTTATGATGAAGGCCATAGACCTGTTGCAGACATAAACTGTGAGATCTCGGTGGGAAGCTAAACTGAGAAGTGAGGGCTGGGTAGAGGGTGAGTATAAATTTTTATTCTGACCCTTTTCAATCAAGTAAAATGGCAGATGGACACCATTGCGTTAGATTCATGTGAAGTGAATCTTAAAAAATTGGATTCACGTGACTCAGAATTTTTGGTGAAATTCAAGGTGAATTAGAATGGCTTCTAGTTGCTCATCTACCACTACATGGAGGAAATATTGATAGTAGTTTTTCCTTAGTAGCAGTACGGTGGTATTTTGTGGTAGCTGAATGGCGGTATTATCGGTAACATTGGTGTTTGTATAGTGTGTTCAGTAACTGTGTATTAGTAATGGTGGAAGACATTGTGTGATTGTATTATTTAGCCATTTTTTATGTTAATAATGGGTTAATTGCTTTTTTACTGTAAATGGTAAGATACCTTCAGTTTCCGTGCTCCACAATTTGGCCATAAGTTGCGTCCGGTGCAACCCAGTACAGAATTGGATAATATGTGGGTTACTTACAGGGTTGAAAGACGTCTTATAATCTTTCTCCGTACATTTCTGCTTTTTTATGGTTGGATTGTGGGTCAATGACAAAAACATAGGACTGATTATCTTTTGTCATGAGTAAACGGCAGAGGAGCAGCTTCTTGTCAATGCGATATGGAGCTAATTACTAAGTAAAATAATTATTCCAATTAAGCGAAAATTATTCACATTGTTTTGTTTGGAAAGATGAAATTTTATATAATTATTGTCTGAGCCGCCGTCGTCTCACCGCGCGGCAGAAGAGGCGAGAAATAATTGTGCTTAATTGTGAATTGTAGTTACGTAAACCGCGGCCGGTGGAACATTGTAACACGCAGATGATGGTCGTGACCAACCTGACCTAATGTGATGATTTATACAGGGCCAGAGTGTCATTACTGGTATTAACGGTACTTCAGCTCCACTCACATATTAACATTGGTGGATAAAAGTATTTCCCCCACATCTTCCCTCTCAATTATCCTCCATTATCAAAGGGAAGACATATTAGGATTGGAATTTTCCATACAAGAAATTAAGTTTCTTTATCACATTTTTAAAAAAATGTTGAGAAATATGAGTTAAATGTTGAGTACAATGTACAATGTCTGTAACAGCCCTCCATATATTTAGACAGCCTCAGTCCTCCATATACATAGTCTGCCAAAGTCTCTCAAAAATGTAAGTTGACAAAAAAAAAAACCCACATTACTAGGTTCTGAATTTATTTAATCTCTTCTCATCTGAGCCATTTTTCATTTTTACATCATCTAAGACGCATAACTTTTTTATTTTCTTGTTTATAAACTTATGTGCGGGTTTTTTTAATGCACGCTCTACTTTTTTAATGATACTATTTTGGGGTACATATGAAGTTTTGATTTTTTGATTGCTTTTTGTAGCATTTTTTTAATCAGAACTGCCATGACCAAAAATTGGTAAATTTTAGTGCTTTGATTTGGTTAAATATTTTTAGATTTTCATACATCAAAATTGACTATCTTCACATTGCAACTAGGATATATACAACGCTTTCTGTGCCATATTATGCCCTAACGCCCTTTTGCAGTGTTTTTAGTTTTTTTTTGTGTGTGTGTTTTTACTGATATTATGCTATCTTTTTTATAAGTTTTCTCTTGACTGTAATTATATGTCTGTGCTATCTACCTTATATACTCGAGTATAAGCACCTAATTTTACCGCAAAAAAACTGGGAAAACTTATTGACTCGAGTATAAGCCTAGGGTGAGAAATGCAGCAGCTACTGGTAAATTTCCCCATCCTGATGCGCATTGCTCCCTCATCCCCAATCCTGGTATGTATGGCCCCCTCATCCCAATCCTGGTATGCATGGCCCCCTCATTCCCAATCCTGGTATGCATGGCACCCTCATCTCCAATCCTGGTATGCATGGCACCCTCATCTTCAATTCTGGTAATGCATGGCCTCCTCATCCCTCAATCCTGGTATGCATGGCCCCCTCATCCCCCAATCCTGGTATGTATGGCCCCTTCATCCCAATCCTGGTATGCATGGCCCCCTCATCCCCAATCCTGGTATGCATGGCCCCTCATCCCCAATCCTGGTATGCATGGTCCCCTCATCCCCAATCCTGGTATGTATGGCCCCCTCAACCCCAATCCTGGTATGTATGGCCCCCTCAACCCCAATCCTGGTATGTATGGCATCCTCATCCCCAATCCTGGTATGCATGGCCTCTTCATCCCCCAATCCTAGTATGCATGGCACCCTCATTCCCAATCCTGGTATGCATGGCACCCTCATCTCCAATCCTGCTATGCATGGTCCCCTCATCCCCCAATCCTGGTATGCATGGCCCCCTCATCCCCCAATCCTGGCATGTATGGCACCCCTCATTCCCCAATCCTTGTATGTATGGCCTGCTCATCCACCAATCCTGGTATGCATGGCCCCCCTCATCCCCAATCCTGGTATGCATGGCCTCCTCATCCCTCAATCATGGTATGCATGGTCCCCTCAACCCCAATCCTGGTATGCATGGCCTCCTCATCCCAATATCCTGGTATGTGTGGCCCCATCACTGCACACATAAAAAATAAACACTTATACTCACCTTCCTTCCTCACCTCTGCTCCAGTGCTGCGCCCTGTCTGCCAGCAGCTCATGTCAGCATCTGAGCAGCGCATGGTGTCACAGCCATGCGCTCTCAGAAGCTGATGTGAGCTACCGGCATATTCACTCCTCTCCAAGCCGGGACTATGGGCGTGGAGAGGAGTGAATATGCATTCTCTTTAGTAGCGGGCACTGTCAGCAGAAGCTGCGGCTCAGCGCTCCTCTGTGCCCGCTACTAAAGAGAATGGCTATTCATTCTTCTCCATGCCCATGGGAGTGGAGAAGAGGGAATATTCATTTCCCTTTAGCAGCGGGCACACGTGATAGCTTCAGCAGCGGTTACTGTGTGTGCTCCTCTGCCGCCACACCCCACCCGTCTGCCACCGCAACCCCCCACCACTATCCGCCAACAGAATATGTATATACTCGAGTATATACCCGAGTATAAGCCGAGGGGGGCTTTTTCAGCACAAAAAATGTGCTGAAAAACTTGGCTTATACTCGACTATATACGTTATATGTACATTTGTAAACCTCTATTAAGGCTGTTTACGCAATGTGTAGCACAGTCCATTTTACAATTTGGGATTTCAGCCAGGAGAGAGAGAGAAAAGAGAGAGAGAAAGATTTTCCAGCTTCAAAGTTCGGGTCCCAATTGATTTCTATGGAGTTCGGTTTCAGGTTCAAGTTCGGGTACAGTTCTTGTACCCAAACCAAGGTTTGGACTAAAGTTTGGTCGAACAGGACCATACACGGGTCTGCTCATCCCTACTCACTATATGACCATTTCCTATACACCTGATGAAGGCTGGATGCAGCTGTAACGTGTAGTGTTTTTGTAATAAAAAGTATTTTTTACATAATACTTTTGTTTTATCTGCATTTATCGGATCCTTTTGCCTTTTTATCTTCATGGGATCGCCCTTTATCTGGTTTGTTTCATTTCATAGATCAAATTTTAATAGACACAGCAATACAAAATAATTTTTATTTCTTTATTTATAATTGGTTCAAGGGGAGTGATTTGAATTTTTATGTATTTTTGAATCATTTTAGTTTTTATTTGATTACTTGTTCTATATCCTGCAGTACTTCAATATTGCAGTATATAGTTTCCAACCGTTGTCTCCTAGGAAGCCCAGTCTGTAGCTGGACTTTACAGTGCCAAGATGGCGATGACACCTACCTTCAGTGTATCACCAGTTGCCATCAGCACCACCTCGCGATCACGTCATGGAAGGGAGGCGATTGGACGCTCAGGGTGGATTGCAGCACTTAAATGCCACTATCAGGGATTAACACTGGCATTTAAGGGGTTAAATCACTGCTGGTATAGTCAGTTGCTGGCTGTATAACACAGCTGGCACCTGAACTGTATGGTGCAGGATCAGCTTCTGAGCCCGCTCCATACACCCGCAATCGCTACATGACGTCATATAGCAGAAAGAGGTTCAGGGTCTATAGTTTATTAATGAGATCTGGTTTGGGTCTGTATATATTTACAGGGTCTGGTCTTGGTTAGGGTTAGATTCTAACGCCTTGGGTTGGGGGCGGCATGTGGAAAAATTGAACTTAGAAAATGATTGCACAGAATCTGTCCGATGCCACGTCTCAGCGCTGACAGACATGCATCTACGAGATTCCGCTGGAAAGACTCAAGAAATATTTACTGTTCTTAGATGAAGATTGAAAACCAGTTTCTCATGCAAGTCCTATTCAGAGCTGAGAGCTATTTGTACCTCAAGTGCTCATCGTTCTTTGATTACTGCCCCGGGGAGTTAAGTGGAGGCGTCTCGCATTTATTCTGACATTATGTAGACAGATCTTTAGTATTTTAAAAGGAAAAAAAAAGTGCAAAAATGAAAAGTAAAAAAAAAAGCTGTCTAAGACTTTGAAGAGGGTAGTAAATTACTTATTTCCACTGCTGAAAAAGCTTTTGGATTTAAAGGTACACAACCCCTTTGTTGTGTGGTTGAATTCAAAATGTCCCTATATGTCATCAGCTGTTGCCATAGGACGGTGCCTATAAAGTTAGTAACACGACTGGCCTGGTGGCTGTGTGTAACTGCTCTTAGGCGGCAAATCTTGTGCCTTCACCCGGTCGGCTTTCTCTTAGTGTAGTAAAAAGTTGAGGATAGTATATACAGAGCCAACCAGGTTTGAGGAATCCACTAATGTCATGGTGATGAAGACAATTCGGGTTGATCCATAAAGGAATTTTATAAATAATGATGGTGTAAGAATAGTGCCGGCTCCAGATGCATCAATTGGTCTGTCAACTTCTGAATTACCAATTTGGCAAAATACCTCAATGTGGTAAAGACCAAAAAGCATGTAGAAGACTCCTCCTCTAGCCCACATCTTGTATCAAGAGCAAATAGACACCTTGTGGAATGAGAAATAAATCCATTGTCTTTGTTCCGAGGAGAAAGAGAACCCAATGTCGGATTTCCATGGAGGAGGTTGATCTGGAGGAGACACCAGTAAAGAGTCTTCTAGTGAAATTTTAGGACACTGCAAGTGCCATGGCAGAGTTGTTTGTTAGGTAAGGTTTCCAGAGGTAAAAGTTGGACATTGGAGAATCTGCTAGTCAAAGGAACAAAAGTTGTAACAGCCATGAAGTGTGAAGCTCAATGCAAAGTACGGAAGGTAAGTTCCTCCATTCCTGTTAGAAAGTTAAGGTTTTCCAACATAGAAAATATAGATAAAGGAAGAGGGGAGAACATACAAACTAATTACAGATTTGGTTCTTGGTGGCATTTGAAGCCAGGACCCCAGCGTGGCAAGATGACATGCAAACCACTGGTGGACATAGACAGAAGAGGACCCTTGTGCAAGAACAATATATGGGCCTTTTGAGGTCCAATAGCTCGTCATAATGCTCAATTCTACCTCTCAGGCCACTGTGTGGCTGCACAGGTTGCACCAATAATATGTCCAACCCTGATGCAAACCATTGAGCCATGATGCATGCTTACCTGTCCCATCAACTGTGTCATCCTGTTCCGCCTGCCCGACTACTCTCCAACATGGCTCGGTCTGGCTGGAGAGTAGTCATGCAGCATTTCATAGTTAAAGGGAATCTGTCACCCCCCTGGGACCTATCAGACCTCTAATATGGGCATACAGGTGATAGAAATGTGAATCTATACTTACCTGTATGGCCCATATTAGAGGTCTACTCGCTTTGTAATAGCTTTTAATTAAATTAGTTTTGGCAAGCTTCGCGTCCAGGAGACGCAATGAAATCCCCGCTTATTAGCTTCCTTTCCATATCCACCCCCCTCCCCTGCACATCACAGGGACCTGTGACGTGCAGTTCCCGGCCTTATCCCGCGCCTGCGTAACTTACCCTGTATGGAAGACGCTCTTCTTCCTGCCGTCTGTGTAGCCTTGTGGAGCAGGAAACTTGTGCACAGGCGCCGGTGAGTCACTCTACGTGCAGGAGAGGGGGGGATATGGAAATTAAGCTAATAGGCGGAGATTTCTTCGCGTCCCCCGGATGCGAAGCTTGCCAAAACGAATTTAATAAAAAGCTATTACAAAGCAAGTAGACCTCTAATATGGGCCATACAGGTAAGTATAGATTCACATTTCTATCACCTGTATGCCCATATTAGTGGTCTGATAGGTCCCAGGGGGGTGACAGATTCCCTTTAAATATAGATGGCTGAAATCGTGCAAATATAATGCAGGTAAACAGTATGCAACAGCGGAGACACAGAAGGAACAACAGTATATTTCTTTTATTTAACAACTAATATTAATTGTAAAACATGTATTATATGATAACCATTTCTTTACAACGTTTGACAGCAAAATAAGCGGGAAATCACATAGCAGAATAAATTATCAGAATACACTAGATTTCAGGGGCTGGTAGTTTAAAATGATCTACTGGAGGGAAGGAGAACTAGATTGTCATTAACTATACGGGGCGAGGGCCAGTCTTTTAAAGCTTTGTCAATACTTTGTTCCTATCACAACTTGCTGCCCATTTCCCCCATAACTCTCTATCCACTTTTGCAGTGTTGCTCTGGCGTCTGCTGTTCCCTATCTAACTACTGTCTTTCCCTCTATCCATGCCCGGTACCATATGTCACTGTCAGAGGTAACGGCCCGTCTCGCGCGTGTTTCCTGGTCGCCGACCCGACCGTGAATCTCCGATCTGACACCTCCGGAGCTTCTGCTACGTCCTGTCACTGGCGCACACATCTGAAAAACTGTGCCGCCGCAACCTGTTTAAATTCTGTTGAACGACATCACTCGAGTGAGGAACCTTGACTGATGTCTCTCGGATCTTCAGGGCTTGACCGTCGTCGCCTGGGCTGGGAACCTTGACTGACGTCGCTCAGGTTTTCGGGGCTTGACCGTTGACATCTGGGCTGGGCGGAACACGGAACACTGCTGCTGCTCCTCCCCTCTATCTCTTCAGCGTCAGAATCACCTCAGAACTTGCACACTGTTTTTCTCCTATCTCTTCAGCGTCAGAATCACCTCAGAACTTGCTGTTTTTCTCCTCAGCTCGTTTCCCTGACAACGTTATACCCAGAGTTCTAATCAAACTCCTCCCCTCTGCCACGCCTCCATGCTGTTCTGGTTCCACAGTGTCTTGTCTCCTTACATTCCTCCCTTCTTTTATCTCGCCAGTCCCTGGGAGAGGGAAATATACAAATGTGTGTTGCTTCTTTAAGGCTGTGTACCCACAATGCGTTTTTTAAGCGTTTCCGCAGCGGCAAAAACGCTGCAGAAACGCTTAAAAAATGCATGGTAGAAGGCCTGCCATGTTCCCCAATGATAATCCGCATGTGCTGTGCACATGCTGCGGAAATTTCCGCTGCGGATTATCATTGCGGAAAAAAACGCAGCACTACCAATTATTTTGCGGAAGTGCTGCGTTTTCGCCGCCATTGACTTGCATTAGAACGCGCCAATTCCGCAAGACTGCATCTGTACTTGTGTAATTGGCGCGTTCTAATGTGCGGATGGTACCCGGGTGTAGAGGAGAGGAGAGTCTCATCCACACCCAGGTACTATTAAAAAAGCTGTAAAAAAAGAATAAAATAAAAAATAAATGTATACTTACCTTCTGGTGGCCCGCGCTGCGCTCCTCCTTGCTTCCCGGCACTTTGCGATGGAATGAGGGACCTGCGCTGACGTCAGAATCATGTGACGGGTCACGCAACGCTGACGTCGGCAGGTCCTTCAATCCACCGCTGCCGGCAGCCGGGACGGTGAAGCAAGACAGCGCGGGCCATCGGAGGGTAAGTATACATTAATTTTTTTATTTTTTGACATTCTCTCGGTCACACTATATAAATCCATGCTGTTTGCATGGATTTATATAGTGTGACCAAGTTGACAAGCACTTTCCAAGTGATGCTAAAATTGCTTGGAAAGTGCTTGATGACCCGCATGCGGAAATGCATGTGAAGAACGCTTCACTTCCACATGTCCCTGGCAGGAAAACAAATGTACAATCCTCATGTACAATCTGCATGTACAATCCGCATGTACAATCCGCATGCGTTTTTTTCTGCCAGGGAGATGTAGAAACGCTCAGGAAAAAATCCTGAGCATTTCTGCATCATGGGCACATAGCCTAAGGGTAGTCCAACTTCTGCCAAGAGCCGCACACATTCCTGAGTTTTCTGTTGGATTTGCATCCAGATGAACTCATCTTGTGCGTACCACCTAGGACAGTGCTGGCAAACCCTAAGGGGACGCGCACCATCATCTCAACCCTAGTGTACCTGGACCGGGCCCGGCGGGTGAGTACTCGGAGGCTGGAGCCCACCGACGCCAGCCCCTACTTTAGCTAGATGTGCGTTCTCTGACACACATTTAGCTGAAGTGTATTGCAGTGCACGAACTTGCTAGGCCTGTACGCCGCAATACATGCTGCCAGGAGCCGGCGTCAGCGTACACGCGACTGGGCGCAAGGCAGTGACGTAATGCGCCCGCGTCGCATACAAGGATTGGGGGCAACACATGCAAGGATTGGGGTTAGCACATACAAGGATGGAGGGAGCATATACAAGGATGGGGGCAGTATATATGATGAAGGGAACACGGACAAGAATGAAGGGAGCATGGACCAGGATGAAGGGAGCATGGACCAGGATGGGGGCAGCATATACAAGGATGGGGCGCAACATATATACAAGGATGGGGGATCAACATATATACAAGGAAGGGGGAGCAACATATATACAAGGATGGGGGAGCAACATATATACAAGGAAGGGGGAGCAACATATATACAAGGATGGGGGAGCAACATATATACAAGGATGGGGGAGCAACATATATACAAGGATGGGGGAGCAACATATATACAAGGATGAGGGAGCAACATATATACAAGGAAGAGGGAGCAACATATATACAAGGAAGAGGGAGCAACATATATACAAGGATGGGGGAACAACATATATACAAGGATGGGGGAGCAACATATATACAAGGAAGAGGTAGCAACATATATACAAGGAAGAGGGAGCAACATATATACAAGGATGGGGGAGCAACATATATACAAGGATGGGGGAACAACATATATACAAGGATGGGGGAACAACATATATACAAGGATGGGGAAGCAACATATATACAAGGATGGGGGAGCAACATATATACAAGGATGGGGGAGCAACATATATATAAGGAAGCGGGAGCAACATATATACAAGGATGGGGGAGCAACATACACTACCGTTCAAAAGTTTGGGGTCATTTAGAAATGTTATTATTTTTGAAAGAAAAGCACTTTTTTTTTTTCAATGAAGCTAACATTAAATGAATCAGAAATACACTCTATACATTGTTAATGTGGTAAATGACTATTCTAGCTGCAAACGTCTTGTTTTTATTGCAATATCTACATAGGTGTATAGAGGCCCATTTCCAACAACCACCACTCCAGTCTTTTAATGGTACATTGTGTTTGCTAACTGTGTAAGAAGGCTAATGGATGTTTAGAAAACCCTAGAAAACCCTTGCACAAGTATGTTAGCCTAGCTGAAAAAGGTTTGGCTGATTTGAGAAGCTATAAAATTGACCTTCCTTTGAGCTAGTTGAGAATCTGGAGCATTATATTTGTTTGTTCTATGAAACTCTCAAAATGGCCAGAAAAAGAGAACTTTCATGTGAAACTCGACAGTCTATTCTTGTTCTTAGAAATGAAGGCTATTCCATGCGAGAAATTGCCAAGAAAATGAAGATTTCCTACAACGGTGTGTACTACTCCCTTCAGAGGAGAGCACAAACAGGCTCTAACCAGAGTAGAAAGAGAAGTGGGAGCCGCGCTGCACAACTGAGCAACAAGACAAGTACATTAGAGTCTCTAGTTTGAGAAATTAACGCCTCACAGCTCCTCAACTGGCAGCTTCATTAATTAGTACACGCAAAACGCCAGTGTCAACGTCTACAGTGAAGAGACGACTCTGGGATGCTGGCCTTCAGGGCAAAGTGGCAAAGAAAAGCCATATCTGAGACTGGCTAATAAAAGGAAAAGATTAATATGGGCAAAAGAACACAGACATTGGACAGCGGAAGATTGGAAAAAAGTTTTATGGACAGACGAATCAAAGTTTGACGTGTTTGGATCACACAGAAGAACATTTGTGAGACGCAGAACAACTGAAAAGATGCTGGAAGAGTGCCTGATGCCATCTGTCAAGCATGGTGGAGGTAATGTGATGGTCTGGGGTTGGTTTGGTGCTGGTAAAGTGGGAGATTTGTACAAGGTAAATGGGATTTTGAATAAGGAAGGCTATCACTCCATTTTGCAACGCCATGCCATACCCTGTGGACAGCGCTTGATTGGAGCCAATTTTATCCTACAACAGGACAATGACCCAAAGCACACCTCCAAATTATGCATGAAATATTTAGGGAAGAAGCAGACAGCTGGTATTCTATCTGTAATGGAGTGGCCAGCGCAGTCACCAGTGTTATGTTCTGCTACAAGCACTAAGGAAAGACAGGAGATCTGTCCCTACAATAGAACCCTACGATGTAACGGGGAACCTGATCCTGCGATCAGACCCGCTAAAGTCCTCGGCTAGTCTGTACGAAGACCTATAGATGCAAGGGAGGGATCCCTACAAGAACTAGGGACTGGGATAAAATTGGACACCTCCTAGCAGAAATTGTAGCAGTAAAAGACAAACACACAACATAGAACATAGAGGTCAGAAGACCTAGCAAAACTAACAGATAAAGGTAACAGAGTACCAAGCTAGCTCAAGAGTAGAAAATACAATGAAGTCCAGCAAGGCCAGGAGGGCGGAGCCGGATTAAATAGGCAAAAATGGTCATGTGACCAGCAAACTGAAAAAAACCTAACAGGAGAGTTCTAACAGTACCCCCTCTTCTAAGAGGATCCTCCGGATCCCCTAGGCCCAGGCTTACCAGGAAACCTCCTGTGAAAAGCTCTGACTAGTCTGGAAGCAGAAACATCATCCGCCCTCACCCATGAGTTATCCGCAGGTCCGAAACCCTTCCAAGCGACGAGATACTGCAAACTCCCTCTATACCGTCTAGAATTTAGGATGCGGGAAATTTCATATTCCCCGTCCTCCACCACCGGAGGAACAGTGGCAGAGGCGTCACCATCCGACACATCAGCTTTTTTCAACAGAGAAACATGAAACACCGGGTTAATCTTCCAGGACGTAGGAACCTCCAACCTAACAGCAGATTGGTTAACTATCTGAAGCACCTTAAAGGGCCCTACGAACTTGGGACCCAATTTTTTAGAAGGAATCCTCAATCGCAGATTCTTAGAGGACAACCAAACCATGTCACCAACAGCAAACAAAACCTCTTGCCGTTTCCTATCAAAGTACCTCTTAGATTTTTTGTTAGCCTCCTGAAGATTACCACGCACATCCATCCAAACTCTCTCCAAATCACCGGAAAAACTCTCCTCCTCAGGCACAGCTGAAACCAATTTGGAGAATGACCCAAAAGACGGATGTCTCCCAGAACAACAAAAAAAAGGCGAACACCCAGCAGAAGAGGATGTATGGTTGTTAAGAGCAAATTCAGCAATTGGCAGAAACTCAGACCACCCCTCTTGATTGTCTGCCACAAAACAATGCAAGAACTGCTCAACATCCTGGTTCTTCCTTTCTGTTTGGCCATTAGACTCAGGATGATATCCGGTTGAAAACGACAAATGAACTCACAACCTGTCACAAAAGGCACGCCAAAAACGAGCCACGAACTGAGGTCCCCTATCAGAAACAATGTCAGTAGGAACACCATGTAGTCTGACAATTTCCTTGACAAAGGCCTTAGCGAGTGTCTTAGCGCAAGTTTGATGAAGGGAACCAAGTGACACATCTTGCTAAAACGGTCCACGACCACCCAGATGACCGTGAAACCTTCAGAGGGGGGAAGGTCAATAATAAAGTCCATAGCCAGATGTGTCCAAGGTGCACTAGGAACCTCCAGAGGGCAAAGCAACCCCGCAGCAGGAGCATGCGAAGACTTGGATCTAGCACACACAGTACATTGGCGCACCCACTTAATGACTTCCTTCTGCCATCCAGGCCACCAAAAACTGCGACCCACAAGTCTCTTGGTCTCAGAAATTCCTGGATGACCTGCCAACCGAGACTCATGACACTCAACAAACAAATCTCTCCTAAAGGTCCTAGGCACAAACAACCTCCCATGGGGAGTATTAGATGGGGCATTCTCCTGAGCTTTAAGAATCTCATCCTCCAAAACGGAGTCCAACGCAGCAATCACAACACCTTCTTGTAAAATGCTCTCCTCTTCCTCCTCAACACCGACCATGGGAGAAAAGCTGCGAGACAAAGCATCCGCTTTAACATTCTTGGTACCCGGGATGTAAGTAACGGAAAAATTAAACCGCGAGAAAAAAAGTGCCCACCTAGCCTGACGGGCATTCAAGCGCTTGGCAGCATCAAGATAGATCAGATTTTTATGATCAGTGAAAACCTGAATGGGAAATTCAGCACCTTCCAAGAGGTGACGCCAGTGTTCAAATGCGAGTTTAATCGCCAGCAATTCCCGATTACCAATATCGTAATTAAGTTCAGTCTCAGAAAATTTTTTTGAAAAAAAGGCACAGGGATGTACTCCATCCTTGTTTTCCTGAGACAACACCGCACCGACCCCCACCGAAGAAGCATCAACCTCAACCAAAAACGGCTTAGTCACATCAGGCTGCATAAGGATGGGAGCAGAGCTGAACCTCTCCTTTAGAAACACAAAAGCTTCAATGGCCTCAGAAGTCCACTGAACAGCATTAGCACCTTTCCTGGTGAGATCGGTCAGCGGTTTGACAATAATATAATTTTTTTTTATGAATTTTCTGTAATAATTGGCGAAACCCAAAAACCTCTGTATCGATTTCAAACCAATAGGCCTAGGCCATTCCTGCACAGCTTGAACTTTAACCGGGTCCATCTCAAAACCTTCACTGGAGATAATGTAGCCCAAAAAACTAATTCTCTGTACAGCGAACTCACATTTCTCTAGCTTAGCAAAAAGCGAATTGTCCATTAATAACTGTAATACCTCACGTACGCTCCGCCAATGAGACTCCAGATCCGGCGAATAAATCAAAATGTCATCCAAATACACAACCACATTTTTGCCGATCAAAGGTCTAAGGATGTCATTAATAAGATTCTGAAAAAATGCTGGAGCGTTGGTAAGACCAAAAGGCATAACCAGATTCTCAAAATGACCCACAGGAGTGTTAAAAGCAGTCTTCCATTCATCACCCTCCTTCATGCGCAACAAATTGTATGCCCCCCGGAGATCAATTTTAGAGAACCACTTGGCCCCCACTAACTGGTTAAATAAATCAGGAATCAATGGCAGTGGGTAAGGATTGCGTACAGTAATTTTATTAATCTCACGAAAGTCCAGACAAGGACGTAAACCGCCATCTTTTTTTTTTACAAAAAAAAATCCAACAGCCACAGGAGACTTGGAAGGCCTAATGTGACCGGCGGCCAAGCTTGTCTGTATGTATTCCTCCAAAGCCTTTCTCTCAGGAATAGTAAGATTAAATAAACGACTTTTAGGAAGAGTCGCTCCAGGGACAAATTCAATGGTACAATCATAGTCTCTATGGGGATGCAAAATTTGTGACTCCTCCTCAGAAAAAACTCTCCAAAAATCCTGAATAGGTACAGGTAATTCCCCTTTTTCCACCGCAGCAATACGTCCTTTACAACACTTGTCATAACACTTAGGGCTCCAGGACTTAATTTCATTAGTAGACCAATCCAGTACAGGATTGTGCAATTTTAACCAGGGTAACCCCAATATTACTGGAGAAGGCAAATTATCCAATACCACCAAATCCAAATTCTCTTGATGAATACCATTAATAGTGAGGGGAAATTCACAGACCTTATGAGTAACACTCTTCAAGGCAGAGCCATCAACAGAAACCACAGCAATAGGGGATGACAAAGTTTTAGGTTCTAATCTAAGTTTTTCCAAGAATCCCCCATCAATCACATTCAGAGTAGAACCACAATCCACAAATACCCGAAATTCAATTAATTCATCCTGAGCAGCGGTAGTAGCAGATAGGAATACTCCCTTAGAATTTAAACAGGCAATACGTGCATGACTGACCATTTTTTTTTCTTTCTTCATACGAAGCACACAGTTCTTAATAAAATGACCAGAATTTCCGCAATAGAAGCACAAGCCTTCAGAAAGCCTGCGGTCTTTTTCCTGAGAGCGGGGTGCCATCGCCCCAATCTCCATCGGCTCTCCATTGTCAGCACAGACCCTCTCAGGACTCGGAGCTGACATAGCAGAGGATTTGCTCTCATTAACCCTTGCACGCAGTCTCCTGTCCACCCGTATAGCTAATTGCATTGCCTCCTGCAAGTTTGCTGGTGTGGGATAAGCAATCAGTAAATTCTTAACCCTTTCACCTAGCCCTGCAAGAAACAAGCTTTTCAAAGCTGAATCGTTCCACCCCACCTGGGCAGACCACCGACGGAAGTGAGAACAATATTTTTCCTGATCCCTGCCTCAAACGTCTCAATTCAGACTCAGCAGATGAGACACGATCAGGATCATCGTACAACAAACCCAAAGCAGAAAAAAAACTATCCACTGATCTAAAGCACGGATCACTAGGTTGGAGAGAAAAAGCCCATCCCTGAGGATCCTTGCGCAAAAGTGACATTATGAACCCTATGCGCTGTGATTCATCACCAGAGGATCCGGGTCTCAAACGAAAATACAACAAACAATCATTTTTAAAAGAAAAAAGATCTTGTTGTTCACCAAAAAATAGATCAGGCAGACGTACCTTTGGCTCCACAAAATGTGCTCCAGGGCAGCTACTCACGTGTTGTTGGAGCTTGACCACCTCCAGAGAGAGTCCCTGCAAGCGTTGAGCCAAATCCTGAACCGAGACCATGATGGAAACTGGGGGTCTTTCCTTAGAGAAATTTTTTAGGCTGGACTTACTGTTATGTTCTGCTACAAGCACTAAGGAAAGACAGGAGATCTGTCCCTACAATAGAACAAATCTGGATCTCTACGATGTAACGGGGAAACTGATCCTGCGATCAGACCCGCTAAAGTCCTCGGCTAGTCTGTACGAAGACCTATAGATGCAAGGGAGGGATCCCTACAAGAACTAGGGACTGGGATAAAATTGGACACCTCCTAGCAGAAATTGTAGCAGTAAAAGACAAACACACAACATAGAACATAGAGGTCAGAAGACCTAGCAAAACTAACAGAGAAAGGTAACAGAGTACCAAGCTAGCTCAAGAGTAGAAAATACAATGAAGTCCAGCAAGGCCAGGAGGGCGGAGCCGGATTAAATAGGCAAAAATGGTCATGTGACCAGCAAACTAAAAAAAACCTAACAGGAGAGTTCTAACAACCAGATCTCAACCCCATTGAGCTGTTGTGGGAGCAGCTGGACTGTATGGTACGCAAAAAGTGCCCATCAAGCCAATCCAACTTGTGGGAGGGGCTTCAGGAAGCATGGGGGCAAATTTCTCAAGATTACCTCAGCAAATTAACAGCTAGAATGCCAAAGGTCTGCAATGCTGGAATTGCTGCAAAGGGAGCATTCATTGACGAAAGCAAAGTTTGAAAGAGAAAATTATTCTTTCAAATAAAAATCATTATTTCTAATCTTGTCAATGTCTGGACTATATTTTCTATTCATTTTGAACTCATTTGATAAATAAAAGTATGAGTTTTCATGGAAAACACAAAATTGTCTGGGTGACCCCAAACTTTTGAATGGTAGTGTATATACAGTACAAGGATGGGGGAGCAACATACACTGTGTTCCAAATTATTATGCAAATAATATTTTCTCAGATTTTCCCAAATTACCTATATGAATTGCAGTCATTGTAATTTTCCAGTCAAATTACTATTAGAGTACAATTGAAAGGTTTTTGTACAAACTGCCTATGATAACAGTATATTTTTAAAAAAATAAAAAACTCAAACTGAACTCAAAATGCATGTTCCAAATTATTATGCACAGCTGAGTTTTCAACCTTTTCATTTTAATAAAGAACAAAAAAATTGTCATTTTTGAAATTATAAGCATTAGCCGGTTATTACAAACTGAAATCAAACAGTTTTCAACTCAAAACTTTATTCTAGGTGATGTTACATTTGCACATAGGACCCCTTGTTCGAAAGGAGCTTCTGAACTCTCTCGTCCATTGAATTTGTCAGGTTTTGGATGGTTTCTGCTTCAATTGTTTTGCATGAGGACAGAATACCCTCCCAGAGCTGTTGCTTAGATGTGAACTGCCTCCCGCCATCATAGACTTTCCTTTCGATGATGCTCCAGAGGTTCTCAATGGGGTTGAGGTCAGGGGAGCATGGGGGTCACACCATAAGTTTGTCCCCTTTTATGCCCATAGCAGCCAGAGATGCCGATGTGTTATGTGCAGCATGAGACGGTGCATTATCATGCATGAAAATGATCTTGCTGCGGAATGCACGGTTCTTCTTCTTGAACCATGGAAGGAAGTGCTGTTTGAGAAACTCAACATACATTATGGAGTTCATCTTTACCCCTTCAGGGATCCTAAAAGGGCCGACAATCTCTCTCCCCATGATTCCAGCCCAAAACATTACTCCACCTCCTCCTTGTTTGCGCCATAGCCATGTTTGCATGGGGTGTCCATCAACCAGCCATCCTCCACTCCATCCATCTGGACCATCGAGATCATTTCATGCATGAAGGGGAAGCAACATATATACAAAGATTGGGGTAGCAACATATATACAATGATTGGGAACAACATATTTACAAGGATGGGGGGAGAAACATATACAAGGATGGGGGCAGTACATACAAGAATGGGGGCAGCACATACAAGGATGGGGGCAGCGCATACAAGGATGGGGGGCAGCGCATACAAGGATGGGGGCAGGGCATACAATGATTGGGGCAGTGCATACAAGGATTGGGGGCAGCATATACAAGGATTAGGGGCAGCATATACCACGATTGGAGGCAGCATATACAAGGATGGGGGCAGCATATACAAGGATGGAGGAAGCATGGACCAGGATGAAGGGAGCATTGACCAGGATGAAGGGAGCATGGACCAGGATGGGGGCAGCACATATACAAGGATGGAGGGAGCATATACAAGGAAGGGGAAGCATATACCAGGATGGAAGGGGGAGCATATACCAGGATGGGAGGGAGCATATTCTTTAAATCTGCAGTCTCATACCCCTTCTCCTATTTGTGGCTGCTTTCAGTTCCCCCCACCTGCTCTCTGTATGAGTTGTTTTTTCTAAACTAAAACCTCAGTATTCAGGTTACATGGCCGTGTTTTTCACTATACGATAAATAAGTGAGTTTTGGGTTGCAGTTTGGGCATTTGATCTCTAAAACGTTCGCCATCACTGGTATAGGAGGAATGCCTGCATTGGCTCGTTCCTGTACGGTTCTTCCAATAGAGGTTCTTCTGAGAGATCTTAGGTTCTAGTCGGTTCACTGGGCGTCAGCCCCGGTAGTTCCGTTGGTACGTGGATCCACCCTTCATCATGATCAACCGCCGGTTCAGTAACTGTTTCTAGTGGGGTCTTCAGGGGGAGCACCTTTTCCCGTTTTTCTGCCTCAGAAAGGCATGGAAGAAGCATATTTCTGTGCAACACTTGCGTCGGGGCACTCTCTTCACCTTCTGGTCGAACTTCATAATCCGGGCTATTTGAGTGGACTCACAATTCGATAGGGCTCTTCTTCTCCCCGGTAATCTAACTTATTCTTGGGTTGCTTGGCTCGTATTAACACCCGCTCTCCTGCCCGAAGGGGTTCTTCTTGTGTCGGACTTTTGACTTGGTATTCTATTTCCTTAAGTCTCTGTTCCACCAATCGTCTCATCATTTGAAGTCGATGACGATGTCCCTGAACCCAGGTAGTTGAGTAACTTCCCGGATATTCACCCGCTAATTCTAGTCCTAATTCGGTAATTTCTCGACCACCTCGCCCAAGTAGTAATGTGTAGGATGTGTATCCAGTGGATGCATGAACTCGATTGTTATACACCTACACGAGCTCGGAGACAAACTCAGGCCACCTCATTTCTGATCTTCTTTCAGTGTTCGTAGCATTTGTAACAGAGTTCTATTGAAGCGTTCGCAAGCTCCATTTCCTTGTGGGTAGTATGGTGTGGTCTGGGATTTGTCTATACCATAGAGATGGTGCACTTCCTCCATTATCTTCCCTTGGAAGCAGGCTCCTTGATCTGAATGAATTCTCTTCGGGCACCCATACACACGGATGAAATCTCAGTAAATTGCTTTGGCCACTGTTTCTGCCGTCTGACCTCGAGTCGGAGTGATCACAGCAAACTTTGTGAAGTGGTCGGTCATTACCAAACAATGCTCATAACCGTTGTAGGATGTTCCGATCATCAAGTAATCCACCATCAATACTTCCAACGGGGCAGACGTCTTTATAGTTTGGACTGGTGCCCTTTGTTCTGGAGGCTTGGTTAACTCACACTGATGGCACCTTCGACAGACCTCGTCTGTCTCAGCTGAGGCCAGTACACTAATCGTTGCAGCCATCGGAAAGTCTTTTCAGTGACTAAATGGGCCCCCCGTTCATGAGCTTCCTTTGCCAGACTCATCGCCATTTCTTCAGAGATCACCACTTGCCAGGTGACGTCCATCTCCCGAAGCACCTGAATCCTTCGGCACAGTAGACCATTTTTCATGACAAGTCATTCCCAGTGGCCTAAGATCTGCAACGTACTAGCTGATAGAGATGCTCTTAACTCCTGATCAGGTTTCTGCCCCAAGGTAACCCACTTCCTCAGCTCCGCTGGAGATAAATCCACTTATCCCTTGGGCGTCCCAGGACCTGGGCGTGTTTATGCTTTCCCTCTTTTTCTTGAGCAGCCACCATGGCAGCTGTGAAACGAGTGAAATCCGGGATCTTGTCACCTTCTAGATCTCCATCTCTGTCTCCCTTTGAACTTATTGGAGTGACTCGAGACAGTGCATCAGCATGGGCATTCTGAGCTTTTAACCGATACGTGATTCTGTACCGGTACTTGGACATTCTGGAATCCCACCTTTGTTCCAGCACTCCCAACTGCATTTTCGAATTGAGCAAGGGAATTGTTATCGGTTCTCACCTGAACCTCCGACCCTGACAGATACTCAGCAAACTTTTCAGTCATGGCCCAGACTAGCGCCAGCAGCTCTAACTTGAATGAACTGTGGTTATCCGGGTTCCATTTGGTTTCTCTCAGTGACCAACTAGCATATGCAATCACCCGTTCTTTGCCTTCTTGAATTTGAGCTAATAATTCTCCTAAGCCGTGCAGACTTCCATTGGTGTATAGTAAGTAGGGTTGGGAGAAGTCGGCATAGGCCAATATGGGATCATTGGTTAATGCCATCTTCAGTGCACAAAAGGCTTCTTCCTGCCGGATCCCCCACTGAATGGCCCATTGTTTCTGTTCCCCAGCTGATCCTCTCAGAAGCTCGTGGAGCGGGGTTGCTATTTTGGCAAATCTTTGATGAATCTTCGATAGTAATCTGCCAGGCTCAGGATTGCCTTTAGCTGTCTTATATTAGTCAGAATGGGCCACTTCTGTACAGCCGACACTTTTTTCGGGGGTGGGGTAGACCCCAGCACTGGAAACTATGTTCCCCAGATACTCAATCTCCCTCTGGAACAAGTGACATTTCCGAGGTTTAATCTTCAGCCCATGCATTTGGAGGCTCTCTAGCATTTTTTCTAACCCACTGAGATGTTCCTTGAAGGTGGAGGAGAATACTACAATGTCGTCCAGATAGATTATGGTCGCTTCAAAATTGAGATCACCAAGACATCTCTCCATCAACCGTTGAAAGTTCCAGGTGCGTTAGTTAGGCCGAAGGGCATCCAGTTGATCTTGAATAGACCCATGGGGTGGATGAAGGCAGTCTTCGACCGATCCTTATCGGCCATAGGAACTTGCCAGTAGCCGCTGGCCAGATCGAGGCAGGAGAAATATTTAGCTTTCCCTAAAGCAGACAGGGACTCTTCAATCCGCGGCAGTGGATAGGAATCCCGCACCATATATGTGTTGAACCATCGATAATCTACACAAAACTTCAAGGTCCCATCCTTCTTCTGAACTAATACAATGGGTGCAGCCCAAGGCTCTGACTTTCTCAAATTACTCTATTTTGTAACATATGGAACAAGAGGTCTTTCACTTCTTGATACATTTGTGGCAGAATCTGACGGTATCTCTCTCTAATGGGAGCAGTGTCCCCCGTAGGGATCTTGTGCTGGATAGCCTCAGTGCATTTGAAATCGTCTTCATGACGAGCGAACACCCCGTGATAATGCTGCAGTAGGCCCTTGATTTGTTCTACTGGCTCTGGGGAAAATTCTGTAAGGTCAGCCTTCATCTGTTCCAGGAGAGCGCGACGAACCCGTGCTCCCCCTTCTTTCACTCTCTTAGTGAGAGACACTGATAGAGTCCATGGATCTCCTTCCAGGGGTGTCAACTCACTGGAGTCGGGTTTGGGAAGATCCTCTGGCATGATGTTCACCTGGGCAATTTCTTTCCGAGGGTTCAACTGTAAATTTATTTAGCTCAATTTGACGCCGCATACCGGCACACACCAGTGCCGCACTGTGGCGAGAGTTCGGGTGACCAGGAGCCCAGGTATTGTTTTGTCTCCTTCTATGGGCTCAATTTGCACCTTCACCCCCTCGATTGGTACACAGGCCCTTACAGGGAGGGTGAGTATGGTTTGTCCAATGGGTAGAGTCACGGCAGCCTCCGGAGGTATAATCACTTTGCAAAGAAGCTGAGAGGTGTCTGGTAAGTTCTGGACCTGACTCACTCGGATGAGTTGTTGAAAAACCCTTCGTCTAGCGTGACGCCTGGTTATGCAATTCTGGTTGTCTATTTGTGATTCACCAATTAGGAACTCCCCTACTTCCTTCAGGATATTCATTCCCAACATCACTATGGGCCTGTGGCTTATTGGGCCTTTCACCAACACAATCGCTTTCTTTCCTAATTCTCATCCGCACATACGGACAGTCATCCACACCACCCCGGCCACTGGAATGGGGAGCTGGTTGGCAGCTACTAGTCTAATATTCAGCCCCTTGTTGGACCAGCCAACTGCAGGTAAGTGAGCGTGGAAGTATTCTTCAGGCATAGTGGTCACCTGAGACCCCGTGTCCATTAAAAATTTAATGCATTTCCCATCAAATTCTGTACAAGTCATGGGCCTTACAGAGACAATATTTTCAGAGCCTTTCTCCCCTTCTCCTGGGACACGGTACCCCACGGTGTGCTCTTCAACCGTGGGGCTCCTTAGTTTAAATCACGCCCCCTTCTTCCTTGGCTCCGGCTTGGGCACTCTCGGGATATATGTCTTCGCCCACCACAGTTCCAACATTCAACTTTTCGCTCTTCCGTTCGGCGATGGGTCTGAGACGAAGAATTCGGGGGTATAGCATCCTCTCCTTGGTCCCTCTCCTTATATCTAGCTGAGGGACCATCTCTTGGCAAGTTACTAGAGGCTCTTTTGAGATTGCGTAACTCTCCTAGAATATCTGTTATCTCATGACATAATTCTCGTGCCCAGTTAGGTTCCCTGCCGGCGACTTCCAAGGCGGTAGCTACTTGGTGATTCCGAACCAGTTGCCTCTTTTTCTCGAACTTGTGGCTCAGCCCCAGTTTCCAAGAGAGTCATGCCCGGATTAGTCCGTAACTGCTCCTTCAGAGCCTGTTGCCGGTAGGGGCCCCGGAGTCCGGCAAAAAATTGATACCGCAGTATTTTGTCTAAGGATCCCAGCCCTTGACATTCCTCTTGAGTTGTCTTGGCGATATGGGCCGTCATCTCCTGCAGAGCATTGACATACTGCACAATAGTCTCACCTTCCCCTTGAATTTGTTTAAATAAGCGCTTGCGTAAGTTATCAAGGTCAGTAGTGTCACCGTGTTTATCTTCCAAAATCCCAATTACTTTTACTATTGTGTCACGGTCCTTAGGTTGTCGGTACATAACAGACTGTCATGCCTCCCCATCAAGAGTCAGTAAAGCCAGCTCTGCCTGCATGGCTGGAGTCATAGGGTACATCCTGACCATGCTCTGCAGTCTCTCCACCCAATCCCACAACTGTAAATTATTCCCCGTGAATTTTGGGAGGTTACTGAGCATGGCCCCAAGGGGAATACTTCCCCTGACAAGTCTGCCATTACTCTGTTCTGCCATTTCCGCACTGGGATGTTGCATTCTGCCGACTACGCCAAATATAATGCAGGTAAACAGTATGCAACAGAGGAGGCACAGATGGAACAACAGTATACTTCTTTTATTTAACAACTAATATTAATTGTAAAACATGTATTATATGGTAACAATTTCTTTACAACATTTGACAGTAAAATAAGCGGGAAATCACATAACAGAATAATTTATCAGAATACACTAGAATTCAGGGGCTGGCAGTTTAAAATGATCTACTGGAGGGAAGGAGAACTAGATTGTCATTAACTATACTGGGCGAGGGACAGTCATATAAAGCTTTGTCAATACTTTGTTTCTATGACAACTCATTGCCCGTTTCCCCCGTAACTCTCTATCCACTTTTGCGATGTCGCTCTGGCGTCTGCTGGTCCCTGTCTGACTACTGTCTTTTCCTCTATCAGTGCCTGGTACCATATGTCCCTGTCAGAGGTAACGGACCGTCTCGCGCGTCCTTCCTGGTCGCCGACCCGGCGATGAATCTCCGATCTGACACCTCTTCTGCTATGTCCTGTCACTGGCGCACACATCTGAGAACTGTGCCACCACAACCTGTTCCTGCTCTGTCGACCGACGTCACCCAGGTGAGGAACCTTGACTGGCGTTGCTCGGATCTTTGGGGCTTGACCGTCGATGTCTGGGCTGGGAACCTTGACTGGCATCGCTCTGGTCTTCGGGGCTTGACCGTCGATGTCTGGGCTGGGCGGACACGCAGCACCTTTATTCCTGACAGGAGCTCCGGATGCGGCTGTTGCTCCTCCCGTCTCTCTCTTCGGTGTCAGAATCACCTCAGAACTTGCACACATGCTGTTTTTCTCCTCATGCTGTTCTTGTTCCACAGTGTCTTGAGATGATGGGATGGCACATTAATTGCATTAGAAGAGAGAAGGACAGTTTATTATACAGTATTAAAACTTTTTTACTGTACTTAAAATTGGACAACCCTTTATAAAAAATAAAATCGTTTTTACCGGCACATATAATAGACTCCATTTGATTTCTGCTCTCAGACAGATGCGACACAAGCATTGTAGGGTACAGATGATGTAGAAGAAAAAAAGGGGAAACTTGCTTTTTATTATGCTTTTATATTCCATTTTGCTGCATTTACAGTAAAAGCTTGGGAGCAAACAGACCAAAGGCTCAAAACTGAGGCTGTCAACTAAGAAGTGCTAAATGCTTTTCCTGATTCACAAGAGCTAATGGCTCAAAACAACATCGAAGAGCACTAAACCAAAAAGTGAGTCATAGACTACATCAACGGTGCTACAGTAAGTATTCCTAAATTCAATAAAAAGAACAGGTTTTGTCAATTAAATGTTTCTCTTTTTTCCTCATTACTGATCATATAATATTATAGATACATATTATATTCATTGTCAAGAATATAACTACTGTTATAATATCCCCACTTACAAAAATATACAGTTGAAACCAGAAGTTTCCATACACTATATAAAAAGACACATCTGCATGTTTTTCTCAATATCTGACATGAAATCAGGATAAACCTTTCCCTTTTTTGGTTGTTTAGGATTACCATAATTGTTAATATTTGCAAATGCCAGAATAATGAGAGAGAGAGAGAATGTTTTAAGGCATTTTTATTACTTACTGCAAAGTCAAAAGTTTACATATACTAATATTACTATGCCTTTAAACAATTCTGGACTGCCCATACGATGATGTCATGTGTTTGGAAGCTTCTGGGTTTTTTTGGCAACATTTGAGTTAATCAGAGACACACTGCCCCTTATATACAAGAATATAACTACAATAATACTGCCCCTATGTACAAGAAAATAACTACTATAATACTGCTCCTATGTACAAGAATATAACTACTATAATACTGCCCCTATGTACAATTATATAACTGCTATAATACTGCTCGCTATGTACAATTAATATAACTACTATAATACTGCCCCTTATATACAAGAATATAACTACAATAATACTGCCCCATGTACAAGAAAATAACTACTATAATACTGCCCCTATGTACAAGAATATAAGTACTATAACACTGCCCTCTATGTACAACAATATAACTAATATAATACTGCTCCTATGTACAAGAATATAACTACTATAATACTGCCCACTATGCGCAAGAATATAATTACTATAATACTGCTCCAATGTACAAGAATATAACTACTATAATACTGTCCATTATGTATAAGAATATAACTACTATAATACTGCCCTTATGTACAAGAATATAACTACTATAATACTGCTTCCTATGTACAAGAATATAACTACTATAATACTGCCCATTATGTATAAGAATATAACTACTATAATACTGCTCCTATATACAAGAATATAACTACTATAATATTGCTCCTATGTACAAGAATATAACTACTATAATACTGCCCATTATGTATAAGAATATAACTACTATAATACTGACCCATTAATACAAGAATATAACTATTATAATACTGCTCCTATGTACAAGAATATAACTACTATAACACTGCTCCAGTGTTAAAAACCAGGGGAGGAGTCCTGAGGAGATAATTTGCATATTTCCACTGCATTTTGGGGTAAGTGAAGAGTCTCCGCGAGCTCAAAGATCACTGGATTTTGGCTGTTGGAGCTGAAAAGAGGACATCGGTAAACCAGGGGAGGAGTCCTGAGGAGATAATTTGCATATTTCCACTGCATTTTGGGGTAAGTGAAGAGTCTCCGCGAGCTCAAAGAACACTGGATTTTGGCTGTTGGAGCTGAAAAGAGGACATCGGTAAACCAGGGGAGGAGTCCTGAGGAGATAATTTGCATATTTCCACTGCATTTTGGGGTAAGTGAAGAGTCTCCGCGAGCTCAAAGAACACTGGATTTTGGCTGTTGGAGCTGAAAAGAGGACATCGGTAAACCAGGGGAGGAGTCCTGAGGAGATAATTTGCATATTTCCACTGCATTTTGGGGTAAGTGAAGAGTCTCCGCGAGCTCAAAGAACACTGGATTTTGGCTGTTGGAGCTGAAAAGAGGACATCGGTAAACCAGGGGAGGAGTCCTGAGGAGATAATTTGCATATTTCCACTGCATTTTGGGGTAAGTGAAGAGTCTCCGCGAGCTCAAAGAACACTGGATTTTGGCTGTTGGAGCTGAAAAGAGGACATCGGTAAACCAGGGGAGGAGTCCTGAGGAGATAATTTGCATATTTCCACTGCATTTTGGGGTAAGTGAAGAGTCTCCGCGAGCTCAAAGAACACTGGATTTTGGCTGTTGGAGCTGAAAAGAGGACATCGGTAAACCAGGGGAGGAGTCCTGAGGAGATAATTTGCATATTTCCACTGCATTTTGGGGTAAGTGAAGAGTCTCCGCGAGCTCAAAGAACACTGGATTTTGGCTGTTGGAGCTGAAAAGAGGACATCGGTAAACCAGGGGAGGAGTCCTGAGGAGATAATTTGCATATTTCCACTGCATTTTGGGGTAAGTGAAGAGTCTCCGCGAGCTCAAAGAACACTGGATTTTGGCTGTTGGAGCTGAAAAGAGGACATCGGTAAACCAGGGGAGGAGTCCTGAGGAGATAATTTGCATATTTCCACTGCATTTTGGGGTAAGTGAAGAGTCTCCGCGAGCTCAAAGAACACTGGATTTTGGCTGTTGGAGCTGAAAAGAGGACATCGGTAAACCAGGGGAGGAGTCCTGAGGAGATAATTTGCATATTTCCACTGCATTTTGGGGTAAGTGAAGAGTCTCCGCGAGCTCAAAGAACACTGGATTTTGGCTGTTGGAGCTGAAAAGAGGACATCGGTAAACCAGGGGAGGAGTCCTGAGGAGATAATTTGCATATTTCCACTGCATTTTGGGGTAAGTGAAGAGTCTCCGCGAGCTCAAAGAACACTGGATTTTGGCTGTTGGAGCTGAAAAGAGGACATCGGTAAACCAGGGGAGGAGTCCTGAGGAGATAATTTGCATATTTCCACTGCATTTTGGGGTAAGTGAAGAGTCTCCGCGAGCTCAAAGAACACTGGATTTTGGCTGTTGGAGCTGAAAAGAGGACATCGGTAAACCAGGGGAGGAGTCCTGAGGAGATAATTTGCATATTTCCACTGCATTTTGGGGTAAGTGAAGAGTCTCCGCGAGCTCAAAGAACACTGGATTTTGGCTGTTGGAGCTGAAAAGAGGACATCGGTAAACCAGGGGAGGAGTCTTGAGGAGATAATTTGCATATTTCCACTGCATTTTGGGGTAAGTGAAGAGTCTCCGCGAGCTCAAAGAACACTGGATTTTGGCTGTTGGAGCTGAAAAGAGGACATCGGTAAACCAGGGGAGGAGTCCTGAGGAGATAATTTGCATATGTCCACTGCATTTTGGGGTAAGTGAAGAGTCTCCGCGAGCTCAAAGAACACTGGATTTTGGCTGTTGGAGCTGAAAAGAGGACATCGGTAAACCAGGGGAGGAGTCCTGAGGAGATAATTTGCATATTTCCACTGCATTTTGGGGTAAGTGAAGAGTCTCCGCGAGCTCAAAGAACACTGGATTTTGGCTGTTGGAGCTGAAAAGAGGACATCGGTAAACCAGGGGAGGAGTCCTGAGGAGATAATTTGCATATTTCCACTGCATTTTGGGGTAAGTGAAGAGTCTCCGCGAGCTCAAAGAACACTGGGTTTTGGCTGTTGGAGCTGAAAAGAGGACATCGGTAAACCGCGCGCCTAACGGTGCGCGCATTTTGCAGCATTTTTCACTGTTTTCAGAACATTAACAGTAAGAACATGCATGGAAGAGTCCAGGAGCCATTTGGTGAGCTGCATATCCTGCTACATGTTCACAGACTTGCCAGTGGAAAAGCCAGACTTCACATGCCAGAAATGCAAGCTTGTGTCCCTGTTGGAGGAAAAGTTGCGAAATCTAGAAGAGAGGTTAACTACCTTGAAAATCATTAAGGAAGGTAAAGAGTTCTTAGACAGAGCAGAATTATCTCTTCATGATTCAGAAAGAGAAGAAATTCGAACTGCACTTGACGAAACAGAGGAATGGAAGCATGTGACCCACAGAAGCAGGAGGATCGAGAGGCAGTCAGCACCCATACTGCTCAGGAACCAGTACCAGGCTCTCACGCAGGAGAACCATGAAGAAATACAGCAAAATAAGACTTTGCCAGCAATGAATAACCTTGTAAGCCCTCAGAATCCTCCTGGATGGAGAAAGAAGAATGTTGTGAAGAAAAAACGGAGAGTGGTGGTCATGGGGGATTCCCTGTTAAGAGGAACAGAGGCCGCTATCTGCAGACCAGACATAACCTCAAGAGAAATGTGCTGTCTTCCAGGAGCAAAAATTAAAGATGTGTCTGACAGGATATCAAGACTCTTCAGACCTACAGATCACTACCCATTCCTGCTAATACATGTGGGGACAAATGACACCGCAAGAAAGGACCTGGAAACCATCTGCAGTGACTTTGAAGACTTAGGCAAGAAAGTGAAAGAATTGGGAGCGCAGGTGGTCTTCTCATCCATCCTCCCAGTGGATGACCATGGAACAATGAGGTGGAATAAGATTCTACAGGTGAACAACTGGCTACGTCGATGGTGCCGTCAACAAGGATTTGGATTTCTGGATCACGGGATGAATTACCTATACAATGGACTACTTGCTAGAGATGGGGTGCACCTTACGAAGACTGGAAAACATGTATTTGGAAGTCGCCTTGCTACACTCATCAGGAGAGCTTTAAACTAGAACAATGTGGGAAGGGAAGCAAAAGGCCAGAAAAAGCCATACAGCTGACAAATACTATTGAGATCTCTGCTACTGGAAGTGGAAAGAAAGAACAAAGACAAAAAAATCTAAATAAAAATATGGGAGGAAGAGAAACCAATCACAAACTAAAATGTTTTTATACAAATGCACAAAGCATGGGCAACAAACAAGGAGAATTGGAACTACTAATGCAGGAAAAGAAATATGATGTCATTGGAATCACTGAAACTTGGTGGGACGATACACATGATTGGAATAAAAGGCTAAAAGGATACAACTTATTTGCAAGAAACAGAATTGATAAACGAGGAGGAGGTGTCGCATTGTATGTTAGAAAAGCGTATATCTGCACAGAGATTGAAGCTTCAGAGACTGGGAGTTCTGTGGAAACTGTTTGGGTAAGAATACAAGGAGAGAACAACGGAAAGGACACCATTGTAGGCATTTACTACAGGCCACCTGGGCAAGCTGAAGATATGGATGAACTCTTTATGTATCAAATGACCAAGTTCTCCAAAAAATATGACGTAGTGGTCATGGGAGATTTCAACTATCCAGACATTTGTTGGGAATCTCTCTCAAGTAAAACTAACAGGTCAAGCAAATTCTTATCCTCTCTTGCTGACTACTTTATCTTCCAAAAGGTAGGGGAGAAAACAAGGGGATCTGCTACTTTGGATCTAATCCTTATAAACAGGGAGGAAATGGTTGAGGAGGTAAAGGTGGCTGGGACCCTAGGAGGCAGCGATCATGCTATTATAGAATTTTGGATAACTAGAGGAGGAAGACATGTGAAGACTCAAACTTCAAGGTTAGATTTTAGAAAGGCAGATTTTAAGAGACTCAGAAAGAGAATAGGAGGGATCCAATGGCTGGATGTCCTTAAGGACAAAAATGTCCAGGAAGGATGGGAAATTTTTAAAAATGAGATTCTCAAAGCACAATCGTTAACGATCCCGAAAAGTAGGAAGAATGGGAAGCATTTAAGGAAACCAGGATGGATGAACACAGAACTTAAACACATGCTAAAAAGAAAGAAAGAAATGTTTATTAAATGGAAAGAGGGAGGCATATCTAAAGAAGATTATAATGCAGTCTGCAGATCCTGCAGGGCATGTATCAGGTTAGCTAAAGCTGACAATGAATTAAGGCTTGCAAGAGATGTCAAAAGCAATAAAAAAGGATTTTGGGGGTATGTCAAAAGTAAAAGAAAAGTCAAAGATGCTATAGGATTTTTACAGGATGAAAATGGAGAAATGGTAAGAGAGGATGTTGAGAAGGCCGAACTTTTTAATTCCTATTTTGCATCTGTTTTCTCTCAGAAAGAAAATGTAACATCAACTGATTTTCACTGTCCTTTTAAAGGAATAGAAGAATCCAAGTTATCTGTAAACAGAAAGATTGTGAGGGAATATTTAGCTAACATAAATGAGTTCAAGTCTCCAGGTCCAGATGAATTACACCCCAGAGTACTGAAGGAGATCGTAGAAGAAATTTTAGAACCACTCTCCATAATCTTTGAAAATTCTTGGAGAACAGGAGAAGTCCCAGAAGACTGGAGAAGAGCAAATGTTGTTCCTATCTTCAAAAAGGGGAAGAAGGTGGACCCAGGGAACTATAGGCCGGTGAGTCTGACTTCTATACCAGGAAAGATCTTTGAACAAATTATTAAACATCATGTATGTAAGTACCTGGATAAGAATGAAGTGATTAACCAGAGTCAGCATGGGTTTGTAACTAACAAGTCATGTCAGACTAACTTAATTTCCTTCTATGACAGAATCACTGACTGGGTGGATCAGGGAAATGCTGTAGATATAGTATATCTTGACTTCAGCAAAGCATTTGACAAAGTATCTCACACCATCCTTATTGAAAAAATGACCAAGTATGCAATGGACCAGGCAACTGTTAGGTGGATTCATAACTGGCTTAGTGATCGGACTCAAAGGGTAGTTGTAAATGGCTTCACATCCAGCTGGATGAATGTCTCAAGTGGGATACCACAGGGCTCTGTCCTGGGACCTGTATTGTTCAACATCTTCATCAATGATTTAGATGAAGGAATTGAGGGTAAACTGATTAAATTTGCTGATGACACAAAGCTAGGAGGGATAGCTAATACTAGAGAAGAGAGAGAGAGGATTCAAAAAGACCTAAATAAACTGGAGCAGTGGGCAGCAACCAACAGAATGTTTTTTAACAGGGAAAAATGCAAAGTACTACATCTGGGCAATAAAAATGAAAAAAGCATATACAGAATGGGAGGAATAGAGCTAAGCAACAGTACATGTGAAAAAGACTTAGGTATACTAATAAATCATAGACTGAACATGAGTCAACAGTGTGATGCAGCAGCAAAAAAGGCAAATACAATTCTGGGATGTATTAACAGAAGCATACAGTCTAGATCACGTGAAGTCATTATCGGTCTTTACTCCTCTTTGGTCAGACCTCATCTGGAATACTGTGTACAGTTTTGGGCACCACATTTTAAAAAAGACATAGACAAACTGGAACAAGTTCAGAGAAGAGCGACCAGAATGGTGACTGGTCTGCAAACCATGTCCTATGAGGAACGGTTGCAGGATTTGGGAATGTTTAGCTTGCAAAAAAGAAGACTGAGAGGAGACTTAATAGCTGTCTACAAATATGTCAAGGGCTGTCACATTGTAGAAGGATCATCTTTATTCTCATTTGCACAGGGAAAGACTAGAAGCAACGGGATGAAACTAAATGGGAGGAGACACAGATTAGATATTAGAAAAAACTTTTTGACAGTTAGGGTGATTAATGAGTGGAACAGGCTGCCACGAGAGGTGGTGAGTTCCCCTTCAATGGACGTCTTCAAACAGAGGCTGGACAGACATCTGTCTGAGATGATTTAGTGAATCCTGCTTTGAGCAGGGGGTTGGACCAGATGACCCAGGAGGTCCCTTCCAACTCTACCATTCTATGATTCTATGATTCTATGCTCCTATGTACAAGAGTATAACTACTATAATACTGCTTCTATGTACAAGAATATAACTACTATAATACTGCTCCTATGTACAAGAATATAACTACTATAATATTGCTCCTATGTAGAAGAATATAACTACTATAATACTGCTCCTATGTACAAGAATATAACTACTAGAATACTGCCCCCTATATACAAGAATATAACTATAATAATACTGCCCCTATGTACAAGAATATAACTACTATAATACTGACCATATGTACACGAATATAACTACTATAATACTGCGACTATGTACAAGAATATTAGTACTATAAGACTGCCCTCTATGTACAACAATATAACTAATATAACACTGCTCCTATGTACAAGAATATAACAATAATACTGCTCCTATGTACAAGAATATAACTACGATAATACTGCCCATATGTTATAACTGTTATAATACTGCCCCTATATACAAAAATATAACTACTATAATACTGCCCCATATGTAAAAGAATATAACTACTATAATACTACTCCTATGTACAAGAATATACCTACTATAATACTGCTCCTATGTACAAGAATATAACTACTATAATAGTGCCCACTATGTGCAAGAATATAATTACTATAATATTGCTCCTATGTACAAGAATATAGCTACTATAATACTGCTCCTATGTACAAGAATATAACTACTATAATACTGCCCATTATGTATAAGAATATAAATACTATAATGCTGCTCCTATGTACAAGAATATAACTACTATAATAGTGCTCCTATGTACAAGAATATAACTACTATAATACTGCCCCCTATGTACAAGAATATAACTACTATAATACTGCCCCTATGTACAAGAATATAACTACTATAATACTGCTCCTATGTACAAGAATATAACTAGTATAATACTGCCCATTATGTATAAGAATATAACTACTATAATACTGCTCCTATGTACAAGAATATAACTACTATAATACTGCCCATTTTGTATAAGAATATAACTACTATAATACTGCCCCCTTAATACAAGAATATAACTACTATGATACTGCTCCTATGTACAAGAATATAACTACTATAATACTGCTCCTATGTACAAGAATATAACTACTATAATACTGCCCATTATGTATAAGAATATAACTACTATAATACTGCTCCTATGTACAAGAATATCTATTATAATACTGCCCATTTTGTATAAGAATATAATTACTATAATACTGCCCCCTTAATACAAGAACATAATTACTATGATACTGCTCCTATGTACAAGAATATAACTACTTTAATACTGCCCTCTATGTACAAGAATATAACTACTATAATACTGCTCCTATGTACAAGAATATAACTACTATAATACTGCCCATTATGTATAAGAATATAACTACTATAATACTGCTCCTATGTACAAGAATATCTACTATAATACTGCCCCTTTTGTATAAGAATATAACTACTATAATACTGCCCCCTTAATACAAGAATATAACTACTATGATACTGCACCTATGTACAAGAATATAACTACTTTAATACTGCCCCCTATGTACAAGAATATAACTACTATAATACTGCCCCTATGTACAAGAATATAACTACTATAATACTGCCCCCTATGTACAAGAATATAACTACTATAATACTGCTCCTATGTACAAGAATATAACTACTATAATACTGCCCATTATGTATAAGAATATAACTACTATAATACTGCTCCCTATGTACAAGAATATAACTACTATAATACTGCCCATTATGTATAAGAATATAACTACTATAATACTGCTCCTGTGTACAAGATTATAACTACTATAGTACTGCTCCTGTGTACAAGATTATAACTACTATAATACTGCTCCAATGTACAAGAATACAACTACTATAATACTGTCCCCTATGTACAAGAATATAACTACTATAATACTGACCCCTATGTACAAGATTATAACTACTATAATACTGCTCCTATGTACAAGAATATAACTACTATAATACTGCTCCTATGTACAAGATTATAACTACTATAATACTGCTCCCTATGTACAGGAATATAACTAATATAATACTGCCCCTATGTACAAGAATATAACTACTATAATACTGCTCCTATGTACAAGAAAATAACTACTATAATACTGCTCCTATGTACAAGAATATTTCTACTATAATACTGCCCCCTATGTACAAGAATATAACTACTATAATACTGCTCCTATGTACAAGATTATAACTACTATAATACTGCTCCCTATATACAGGAATATAACTACTATAATACTGCCCCTATGTACAAGAATATAACTACTATAATACTGCTCCTATGTACAAGAATATAACTACTATAATACTGCTCCTATGTACAAGAATATAACTACTATAATACTGCCCATTATGTATAAGAATATAACTACTATAATACTGCTCCTATGTACAAGAATATCTACTATAATACTGCCCATTTTGTATAAGAATATTACTACTATAATACTGCTCCTATGTACAAGAATATAACTACTATAATACTGCCCCCTATGTACAAGAATATAACTACTATAATACTGCCCCTATGTACAAGAATATAACTAGTATAATACTGCCCATTATGTATAAGAATATAACTACTATAATACTGCTCCTATGTACAAGAATATAACTACTATAATACTGCCCATTTTGTATAAGAATATAACTACTATAATACTGCCCCCTTAATACAAGAATATAACTACTATGATACTGCTCCTATGTACAAGAATATATCTACTATAATACTGCTCCTATGTACAAGAATATAACTACTATAATACTGCCCATTATGTATAAGAATATAACTACTATAATACTGTTCCTATGTACAAGAATATCTACTATAATACTGCCCATTTTGTATAAGAATATAACTACTATAATACTGCCCCCTTAATACAAGAACATAATTACTATGATACTGCTCCTATGTACAAGAATATAACTACTTTAATACTGCCCTGTATGTACAAGAATATAACTACTATAATACTGCTCCTATGTACAAGAATATAACTACTATAATACTGCCCATTATGTATAAGAATATAACTACTATAATACTGCTCCTATGTACAAGAATATCTACTATAATACTGCCCATTTTGTATAAGAATATAACTACTATAATACTGCCCCCTTAATACAAGAATATAACTACTATGATACTGCTCCTATGTACAAGAATATAACTACTTTAATACTGCCCCCTATGTACAAGAATATAACTACTATAATACTGCCCCTATGTACAAGAATATAACTACTATAATACTGCCCCCTATGTACAAGAATATAACTACTATAATACTGCTCCTATGTACAAGAATATAACTACTATAATACTGCCCATTATGTATAAGAATATAACTACTATAATACTGCTCCCTATGTACAAGAATATAACTACTATAATAATGCCCATTATGTATAAGAATATAACTACTATAATACTGCTCCTGTGTACAAGATTATAACTACTATAATACTGCTCCTGTGTACAAGATTATAACTACTATAATACTGCTCCAATGTACAAGAATACAACTACTATAATACTGTCCCCTATGTACAAGAATATAACTACTATAATACTGCCCCCTATGTACAAGATTATAACTACTATAATACTGCTCCTATGTACAAGAATATAACTACTATAATACTGCTCCTATGTACAAGATTATAACTACTATAATACTGCTCCTTATGTACAGGAATATAACTACTATAATACTGCCCCTATGTACAAGAATATAACTACTATAATACTGCTCCTATGTACAAGAAAATAACTACTATAATACTGCTCCTATGTACAAGAATATTTCTACTATAATACTGCCCCCTATGTACAAGAATATAACTACTATAATACTGCTCCTATGTACAAGATTATAACTACTATAATACTGCTCCCTATATACAGGAATATAACTACTATAATACTGCCCCTATGTACAAGAATATATCTACTATAATACTGCTCCTATGTACAAGAATATAACTACTATAATACTGCTCCTATGTACAAGAATATAACTACTATAATACTGCCCATTATGTATAAGAATATAACTACTATAATACTGCTCCTATGTACAAGAATATCTACTATAATACTGCCCATTTTGTATAAGAATATTACTACTATAATACTGCTCCTATGTACAAGAATATAACTACTATAATACTGCCCCCTATGTACAAGAATATAACTACTATAATACTGCCCCTATGTACAAGAATATAACTAGTATAATACTGCCCATTATGTATAAGAATATAACTACTATAATACTGCTCCTATGTACAAGAATATAACTACTATAATACTGCCCATTTTGTATAAGAATATAACTACTATAATACTGCCCCCTTAATACAAGAATATAACTACTATGATACTGCTCCTATGTACAAGAATATATCTACTATAATACTGCTCCTATGTACAAGAATATAACTACTATAATACTGCCCATTATGTATAAGAATATAACTACTATAATACTGTTCCTATGTACAAGAATATCTACTATAATACTGCCCATTTTGTATAAGAATATAACTACTATAATACTGCCCCCTTAATACAAGAACATAATTACTATGATACTGCTCCTATGTACAAGAATATAACTACTTTAATACTGCCCTGTATGTACAAGAATATAACTACTATAATACTGCTCCTATGTACAAGAATATAACTACTATAATACTGCCCATTATGTATAAGAATATAACTACTATAATACTGCTCCTATGTACAAGAATATCTACTATAATACTGCCCATTTTGTATAAGAATATAACTACTATAATACTGCCCCCTTAATACAAGAATATAACTACTATGATACTGCTCCTATGTACAAGAATATAACTACTTTAATACTGCCCCCTATGTACAAGAATATAACTACTATAATACTGCCCCTATGTACAAGAATATAACTACTATAATACTGCCCCCTATGTACAAGAATATAACTACTATAATACTGCTCCTATGTACAAGAATATAACTACTATAATACTGCCCATTATGTATAAGAATATAACTACTATAATACTGCTCCCTATGTACAAGAATATAACTACTATAATAATGCCCATTATGTATAAGAATATAACTACTATAATACTGCTCCTGTGTACAAGATTATAACTACTATAATACTGCTCCTGTGTACAAGATTATAACTACTATAATACTGCTCCAATGTACAAGAATACAACTACTATAATACTGTCCCCTATGTACAAGATTATAACTACTATAATACTGCCCCCTATGTACAAGATTATAACTACTATAATACTGCTCCTATGTACAAGAATATAACTACTATAATACTGCTCCTATGTACAAGATTATAACTACTATAATACTGCTCCTTATGTACAGGAATATAACTACTATAATACTGCCCCTATGTACAAGAATATAACTACTATAATACTGCTCCTATGTACAAGAAAATAACTACTATAATACTGCTCCCTATGTACAAGAATATAACTACTATAATACTGCCCATATATACAAGAATATAACTACTATAATACTGCTCCTATGTACAAGAATATAACTACTATAATACTGCCCACTATGTGCAAGAATATAATTACTATAATATTGCTCCTATGTACAAGAATATAGCTACTATAATACTGCTCCTATGTACAAGAATATAACTACTATAATACTGCCCATTATGTATAAGAATATAACTACTATAATGCTGCTTCTATGTACAAGAATATAACTACTATAATACTGCTCCTATGTACAAGAATATAACTACTATAATACTGCCCCCTATGTACAAGAATATAACTACTATAATACTGCCCCTATGTACAAGAATATAACTACTATAATACTGCCCATTATATATAAGAATATAACTACTATAATACTGCTCCTGTGTACAAGATTATAACTACTATAATACTGCTCCTGTGTACAAGATTATAACTACTATAATACTGCTCCAATGTACAAGAATACAACTACTATAATACTGCCCCCTATGTACAAGAATATAACTACTATAATACTGCCCCTATGTACAAGATTATAACTACTATAATACTGCTCCTATGTACAAGAATATAGCTACTATTATACTACTCCTATGTACAAGATTATAACTACTATAATACTGCTCCCTATGTACAGGAATATAACTACTATAATACTGCCCCTATGTACAAGAATATAACTACTATAATACTGCTCCTATGTACAAGAATATAACTACTATAATACTGCTCCTATGTACAAGAATATAACTACTATAATACTGCTCCTATGTACAAGATTATTACTACTATAATACTGCTCCCTATATACAGGAATATAACTACTATAATACTGCTCCTATGTACAAGAATATAACTACTATAATACTGCTCCTATGTACAAGAATATAACTACTATAATACTGCCCCCTATGTACAAGCATATAACTACTCTAATACTGCTATGTACAAGTATATAACTACTATACTACTGCCCCTATGTACAAGAATATAACTACTATAATACTGCTCCTATGTACAAGAATATAACTACTATAATACTGCTCCTATGTACAAGAATATAACTACTATAATACTGCTCCCTATGTACAAGAATATAACTACTATAATACTGCCCATATATACAAGAATATAACTACTATAATATTGCTCCTATGTACAAGAATATAACTACTATAATACTGCCCACTATGTGCAAGAATATAATTACTATAATATTGCTCCTATGTACAAGAATATAGCTACTATAATACTGCTCCTATGTACAAGAATATAACTACTATAATACTGCCCATTATGTATAAGAATATAACTACTATAATGCTGCTC
This sequence comes from Phyllobates terribilis, assembly GCF_046119375.1. Classification (NCBI taxonomy): domain Eukaryota; kingdom Metazoa; phylum Chordata; class Amphibia; order Anura; family Dendrobatidae; genus Phyllobates; species Phyllobates terribilis. The sequence continues at coordinate 50,370,362 of NW_027362764.1, forward strand.
CTATGTACAAGAATATATCTACTATAATACTGCTCCTATGTACAAGAATATAACTACTATAATACTGCTCCTATGTACAAGAATATAACTACTATAATACTGCTCCTATGTACAAGAATATAACTACTATAATACTGCTCCTATGTACAAGAATATAACTACTATAATACTGCTCCTATGTACAATATTATAACTACTATAATACTGCTCCCTATATACAGGAATATAACTACTATAATACTGCTCCTATGTACAAGAATATAACTACTATAATACTGCTCCTATGTACAAGAATATAACTACTATAATACTGCCCCTATGTACAAGAATATAAGTACTATAATACTGCCCCTATGTACAAGAATATAACTAACATAATACTGCCCCCTATGTACAAGAATATAACTACTATAATACTGCTCCTATGTACAAGAATATAACTACTATAATACTGCTCCCTATGTAGAAGAATATAACTACTATAATACTGCCCATATATACAAGAATATAACTACTATAATACTGCTCCTATGTACAAGAATATAACTACAATAATACTGCTCCTGTGTACAAGAATATAACTACTATAATACTGCTCCTATGTACAAGAATATAACTACTATAATACTGCTCCTATGTACAAGAATATAACTACCATAATACTGCCTCTATGTACAAGAATATAACTACTATAGTATGATTTCTCTGTACTGAACAATAACAGAAAAGGTTCTTAAAGCTGTGTTGCTTTCTGTCCACAATTGTACATGTCTTAATATACACACTGTCCCTGTTTTTCTTTTTGAACATTTAAATAATGACTGATTATTTTGACTTTTTGCGCTAAGAGAAAAGAAGTAATTACATGATGCTCACTTACATCATCTCTTTTGTCTTGGGGGTCAGTGTATAATTACCTGACTGTCCAGTATACAGAACATCTGTACAAATGTCATAATGAACCAGGAGGACAATTGTAGGCAGCGGTAATCGGTGTTTTTCCGAGTGTGCGATGCGGAGGGTCATTACGTTTACTTCTGACCTGTAATTTCTTGTTACCAGTTTTATTTCACAAGTCTCAGGAGAATTCAGAGAAACTGCGCTCTGTAATTACCATTTTGATTAATAGAGCAAATCTAGCCGGACGCTATACAAGTAAGGACGGTAATCATTGTAAAATACTTTATTTGTTCCAATATTTTTTCACTATTTTTGGCCATTTTTGTGACCTGTATCCTGCACATTTCATCAGTTTACCCTTTTCCAGGCTCTATCTCTACAAAGAGACGTGAAGGATTCCTGCTCTCCTTTCTCTTTGTAGCACATGTTCAGAATCAGCAGCAGCATGGATAATATTATACAGCAGTACTGAGCAGGGGTGGATTAAGAGTAGCAAGGGACCGGTCAGTTTAGAAGGCGCGGCCCCCCCCCCTTCACACCTGATTTTTCACGTGGCATGTCACATGATCCCCTGTGATAGATCATGTGATAGTTCACGGGAAATTAATTTGGCACAATATTAATTGTGCTGCCCCATCTGAGAGCAGCACAATATTGGGGCAGATACCCTGATTCCAGCGATGTGTCACTTTTTCAGCTGCTTGTTGTCATTTTGAGAAAATCACGGTTTTATCTGCTGCAGATCTAGCCGCTCTCTGAATGCTGCACTCTGTATAGCCCCGCCCACACCACTGATTGGCAGCTTTCTGCCCATGCTCAGTGTACACAGAAATCTACTGATCAGTGATGGGGGTGGGGTCCTACAGAACTTACTAGTCATCTAGTAATAATTACCTTCTGACAAATCAATGATTTTATCAAAACAACACTAAGCAGCCCAGTAAGTGACACATTACTGGAATCAGTGCCTCTAACCCTACATTATGCTGCTCTCAGATTAGGTGGCAAAAACCTGATGACAGATTCCCTTTAAAGGAGCTGTAAAGACAAAAAAGTTTGTATTAAAAAAAATACAAGCCATTTGTGAAATTAACTTTTTTTCATTGTTAATTCACATTAGACTGTATCTTCAACACTTTTGTCAGCAGGTCTTATTACAGACTCTGAATAGGGCAGCTCTCTCCCTCTCCCTCAGCAGAAAGTCACAGCATGGTTAAAAAACGGGATCTTTTATGATTTTCTCATAATAAATAAAAAAGGACATGCAAGTCCTCCAAACTATTTTCCGTTTCTCTATAGGGGAGGTCCTAAATCTTTCTTGTTCTTTAGTTGATCACATGTCAAAAAGGCAAAGCATTTACTATGAACTCGCCTAAAAAAATATACACTTGGAGAGTAATATCATCATCTGCATGTAAATATTCCTTGACTCTAAGGGCTCGCTCACACTGTCGTATAACACGGCCGAATGCTATGTGATGTTTTATCGGATAGGACTCGGCCCTATGTTATACTATGGGACAGTGCAGATCTGCGATTATTGGCATGAGAAAATAATCTCATTCGATATTCGGACCATGTGCACCCATACAAGTCTATGAGTGCACGTAAAACATTAGACTGCACTCGGATGTCATCCAAGTGCAGTCCGATGAACACTCACAGAGACTATGGAGAAGATGGAGAAAGTAAGTTCTCCATCTTCTCCATATCTGTGCTGCGAGAGAATCGGATCACACTCAGTTGAAGCTCTGACAGAGTTTGAGCCGAGTGTCATTAGCATAATTGGCCCTATTCTCTTTCATGAGAGAATATATGGCTTAGTGAGTGGACCCTAAAACTGAATAGTAGTGACGGACAGGCACCTCACAAGCAGGATCCATGTAGCTCTCAGATGTCATGTAGGTAGGGCTTCATTCCATGGGGTAGGGCTTAATTTCAAGGTATATAAAAAAAATGGACTTCAAATAAAAATTAAATGAACACAAAAAGCACTAATTGAATTATTTTTTTCGTATTTATGTTTGCAGCCCCTTTAAAAACCCTTTGAGGACCAAGGCACATATATGTCCCATAGTTTTAAACTGGAAAAAAATTTGATTGAATAAAATTTAAGGTCCTCGAAGGTTTAAGTAGGTCATAAATTCATATGAATACTTGCTCATACAATTGCACATGCCAAAAGATGAAGAAGAACAGAATCAAAAATATGACATTAAGTGGAGCACTTACAGGTATTCAAGGTGAAAGAAACCAGCAAAGGCATCGTCTCGAATGACAGTAAATGAGTTAGAATTCAGCAAGCTGAAAATGAAGACAGCAGGTTAGAAGCGAACCAGACTTTATGGTGCTCAGAATTAGTCAAGCAGAATTTATTGACTGCTCTTGCAAAGCACTGAGACTCCCGCTGTGTATAGATGGCGCCGTGCGGCCTCCCGCTGTGTATAGATGGCGCCGTGCGGCCTCCCGCTGTGTATAGATGGCACCGTATAGATGGCTACGTGCGGCCTCCTGCTGAGTATACGTGTATAGATGGCTACGTGCGGCCTCCTGCTGAGTATAGATGCCGCACAGCGCCCCCCCCCAGAGACAGCAGGAGGCCGCACAGGGCCATCTATACTCAACGGGAGGCCGCACGTAGCCATCTATACACAGCGGGAGGCCGCACGGCGCCCCCCCCAGAGACAGCAGGAGGCCGCACAGCGCCATCTATACTCAGCGGGAGGCCGCACGTAGCCATCTATACACAGCGGGAGGCCGCACGGCGCCCCCCCCAGAGACAGCAGGAGGCCGCACAGCGCCATCAATACACGGCGGGGGGCCGCACGGCACCATCTATACATAGCGGGGGCCGCACGTAGCCATCTATACACAGCGGGGGGCCGCACGTAGCCATCTATACACAGCGGGGGGTCGCACGTTGCCATCCATACACAGCGGGGGGCTGCACGGCGCCCCCCCAGAGACAGCAGGAGGCCGCACAGCACCATCTATAGTCAGCGGGAGGCCGCACGTAGCCATCTATACACAGCGGGAGGCCGCACGGCGCCCCCCTCAGAGACAGCAGGAGGCCACACAGCGCCATCTATACTCAGCGGGAGGCCGCACATAGCCATCTATACACAGCGGAAGGCCGCACGGCGCCCCCACAAGAGACAGCAGGAGGCCGCACAGCGCCATCTATACTCAGCGGGAGGCCACACGTAGCCATCTATACACAGTGGGAGGCCGCACGGCGCTCCCCCCAGAGACAGCAGGAGGCCGCACAGCGCCATCTATACTCAGCGGGAGGCCGCACGTAGCTATCTATACACAGCGGGAGGCCGCACGTAGCCATCTATACACAGCGGGAGGCCGCACGGCGCCCCCCCCAGAGATAGCAGGAGGCCGCACAGCACCATCTATACTCAGCGGGAGGCCGCACGTAGCCATCTATACACAGCGGGGAGCCGCACGGCGCCATCTCTACACAGCAGGGGGCCGCACGGCGCCATCAATACACGGCGGGGGGCCGCACGGCGCCATCTATACATAGCGGGGGGCCGCACGTAGCCATCTATACCCAGCGGGGGGCCGCACGTAGCCATCTATACATCTAGCCATTGGAAGAATGGTGGAGGTTGCAGTAGCTTAACAAGACGGTTTAAATGCCCCTTGGAAGAATGGTGGAGGTCGCAGTAGCTTAACAAGATGGTTTAAATGTCCCTTGGAAGAGACGTGGAGGTCGCAGTAGGTTAAAAAGATGGTTTCAATGCCCCTTGGAAGAATGGTGGAGGTCGCAGTAGCTTAGCAAGATGATTTTAATGCCCCTTACAAGAGCTATGCAGTACAGCATATTAAAAATATTATTCCCATTATTGGGGAGTGGGTCTCCTATAGTCTTTGCCTATGCCTTCCAAGCAAAAGCTGGCAAAAATTAGGAAGGAGGAACTTGCAATCCTGGCAACACGGACCACGGTCACCCTGGTGGTATAGTGGTGGTGGAGGCTGAGTATAAGGAGAAGAGCAAAATACAGCCGAAATGAGGAAGCGTATACCCATGTGTGGGTGTGCAGCGGTGCATGGGAATACACCTCCCGAAATAACACAGTGGATTTGACTTTATGTTACTCTGCTGTCATTTGGTGGTGATGAGAAGTCTGGCCCAATCCAGCCCTTGTTCATTTTGATAAGGGTCAGCTTGTCAGAATTGTCGGTTGACAGGCGAGTGCGCTTATCAGTTATAATTCCCCCAGCGGCACTAAAAACACGCTCCGATAACACGCTAGCGGCAGGGCAGGCCAGAACCTCCAAGGCGTACAGAGCGAGTTCATTCCAAGTGTCCAGCTTGGATACCCAATTATTAAAAGGCACAGAGGAATCACGGAGGACGCTGGTACGGTCGGCAAGGTACTCCCTCACCATCTTTTGAAACTTTCCACTCCTTGTGAGAGTACCCCGCGCCTCAGGGCCTGTAAGCTGGGCGGGTCTCAGAAAACTGTCCCAGAATGTTGACAGTGTTCCCCTGCCTCTGCTGGATTGGAGTTGCGTCTCTCTCGCCTGTACGCCTTGGTTGGTCAACGAACTGTGACCTCTGCCGCTAGCGTGTTCAGATGGGAATTTTTTTAACAGTTCTGCAGCAAGGGCCTTCTGGTACTGCCACATTTTTGTAGACCTCTCCACCTCAGGAATAAGAGAGTGAAAGTTGTCCATGTAGCGGGGGTCTAAAAGTGTCACCAACCGGTAATGACTGTCACCCAACATTTTTTCAACGCAAGGGTCACGGTTAAGGCAGCGTAACATAAAGTCAGCCATGCGTGCCAGACTGGTAATGGGCAAGACTTCCGTGTCCTCACCAAGATGACGACTGACCATGCTCTCCTCCTCCTCCTCCTCCCCCCTGTCCTCAGGCCACCCACGGTGAACCGACTGTATGATAGTTGTACAGGTACTACCGTCTACAGCGCATGATACCAGCTCCTGTTCTTCCTCCTCTTCCTCCTCCTCTCCCTCATTGTACACCAATGCACGTTGGGATGAGATGAGGCTGGGCTGTGTGTAATCGCCCGCTACAGCTTCTTGATGTTATGATCTGCTACAGGGACTAAGGAAAGACAGGAGAACTGTCCCTACAATAGAACTAAACTAGATCCCTACGATGTAACGGGGAACCTGATCCTGCGATCAGACCCGCTAAAGTCCTCGGCTAGTCTGAACGAAGACCTATAGATGTGAGGGAGGGATCCCTACAAGAACTAGGGACTGGGATAAGTTTGGACACCTCCTAGCAGAAATAGTAGCAGTCAAAGACAAACACACAACAAAAAGCATAGAGGTCAGAAGACCTAGCAAAACTAACAGAGAACGGCAACAGAGCACAAAGCTAGCTCAAGAGTAGTAAATACAATGAAGTCCAGCAAGACCAGGAGGGTGGAGCCGGATTAAATAGGCAAAAATGGTCATGTGACCAGCAAACTAAAAAAAACCTAACAGGAGAGTTCTAACAGTACCCCCTCTTCTAAGAGGATCCTCCGGATCTCCTAGGCCCAGGCTTACCAGGAAACCTCCTGTGAAACGCTCTGACAAGTCTGGAAGCAGAAACATCATCCGCCCTCACCCATGAGTTATCCTCAGGTCCGAAACCCTTCCAAGCGACGAGATACTGCAAACTCCCTCTATACCGTCTAGAATTTAGGATGCGGGAAATTTCATATTCCCCGTCCTCCACCACCGGAGGAACAGTAGCAGAGGCGTCACCATCAGACACATCAGCTTTTTTCAACAGAGAAACATGAAACACCGGGTTAATCTTCCAGGACGTAGGAACCTCCAATCTAACAGCAGATTGGTTAACTATCTGAAGCACCTTAAAGGGCCCTACGAACTTGGGACCCAATTTTTTAGAAGGAATCCTCAATCGCAGATTCTTAGAGGACAACCAAACCATGTCACCAACAGCAAACAAAACCTCTTGCCGTTTCCTATCAAAGTACCTCTTAGATTTTTTGTTAGCCTCCTGAAGATTACCACGCACATCCGTCCAAACTCTCTCCAAATCACCGGAAAAACTCTCCTCCTCAGGCACAGCCGAAACCAATTTGGAGAATGACCCAAAAGACGGATGTCTCCCAGAACAACAAAAAAAAGGTGAACACCCAGCAGAAGAGGATGTATGGTTGTTAAGAGCAAATTCAGCAAGTGGCAGAAACTCAGACCACCCCTCTTGATTGTCTGCCACAAAACAACGCAAGAACTGCTCAACATCCTGGTTCTTCCTTTCTGTCTGGCCATTAGACTCAGGATGATATCCAGATGAAAACGACAAATGAACTCCCAACCTGTCACAAAAGGCACGCCAAAAACGAGCCACGAACTGAGGTCCCCTATCAGAAACAATGTCAGTAGGAACACCATGTAGTCTGACAATTTCCTTGACAAAGGCCTTAGCGAGTGTCTTAGCGCAAGGCAGTTTGATGAAGGAAACCAAGTGACACATCTTGCTAAAACGGTCCACGACCACCCAGATGACCTGTGAAACCTTCAGAGGGGGGAAGGTCAGTAATAAAGTCCATAGCCAGATGTGTCCAAGGTGCACTAGGAACCTCCAGAGGGCAAAGCAACCCCGCAGCAGGAGCATGCGAAGACTGGGATCTAGCACACACAGTACATTGGCGCCCCCACTTAATGACTTCCTTCTGCCATCCAGGCCACCAAAAACTGCGACCCACAAGTCTCTTCGTCTCAGAAATTCCTGGATGACCTGCCAACCGAGACTCATGACACTCAACAAACAAATCTCTCCTAAAGGTCCTAGGCACAAACAACCTCCCATGGGGAGTGTTAGATGGGGCATTCTCCTGAGCTTTAAGAATCTCATCCTCCAAAACGGAGTCCAAAGCAGCAATCACAACACCTTCTTGTAAAATGCTCTCCTCTTCCTCCTCAACACCGACCATGGGAGAAAAGCTGCGAGACAAAGCATCCGCTTTAACATTCTTGGTACCCGGGATGTAAGTAACGGAAAAATTAAACCGCGAGAAAAAAAGTGCCCACCTAGCCTGACGGGCATTCAAGCGCTTGGCAGCATCAAGATAGATCAGATTTTTATGATCAGTGAAAACCTGAATGGGAAATTCAGCACCTTCCAAGAGGTGACGCCAGTGTTCAAATGCGAGTTTAATCGCCAGCAATTCCCGATTACCAATATCGTAATTAAGTTCAGTCTCAGAAAATTTTTTTGAAAAAAAGGCACAGGGATGTACTCCATCCTTGTTTTCCTGAGACAACACCGCACCGACCCCCACCGAAGAAGCATCAACCTCAACCAAAAACGGCTTAGCCGCATCAGGCTGCATAAGGATGGGAGCAGAGCTGAACCTCTCCTTTAGAAACACAAAAGCTTCAATGGCCTCAGAAGTCGACTGAACCGCATTAGCACCTTTCCTGGTGAGATCGGTCAGCGGTTTGACAATAATAGAAATTTTTTTTATGAATTTTCTGTAATAATTGGCGAAACCCAAAAACCTCTGTATCGATTTCAAACCAATAGGCCTAGGCCATTCCTGCACAGCTTGAACTTTAACCGGGTCCATCTCAAAACCTTCACTGGAGATAATGTAGCCCAAAAAACTAATTCTCTGTACAGCGAACTCACATTTCTCCAGCTTAGCAAAAAGCGAATTGTCCATTAATAACTGTAGTACCTCACGTACGCTCCGCCAATGAGACTCCAGATCAGGCGAATAAATCAGAATGTCATCCAAATACACAACCACATTTTTGCCGATCAAAGGTCTAAGGATGTCATTAATAAGATTCTGAAAAAATGCAGGAGCATTAGTAAGACCAAAAGGCATAATCAGATTCTCAAAATGACCCACAGGAGTGTTAAAAGCAGTCTTCCATTCATCACCCTCCTTCATGCGCAACAAATTGTATGCCCCCCGGAGATCAAGTTTAGAGAACCACTTGGCCCCCACTAACTGGTTAAATAAATCAGGAATCAATGGCAGTGGGTAAGGATTGCGTACAGTAATTTTATTAATCTCACGAAAGTCCAGACAAGGACGTAAACCGCCATCTTTTTTTTTTACAAAAAAAAATCCAACAGCCACAGGAGACTTGGAAGGCCTAATGTGACCGGCGGCCAAGCTTGTCTGTATGTATTCCTCCAAAGCCTTTCTCTCAGGAAAAGTAAGATTAAATAAACGACTTTTAGGAAGAGTCGCTCCAGGGACAAATTCAATGGTACAATCATAGTCTCTATAGGGAGGCAAAATTTGTGACTCCTCCTCAGAAAAAACTCTCCAAAAATCCTGAATAGGTACAGGCAATTCCCCTTTATCCACAGCAGCAATACGTCCGTTACAACACTTGTCATAACACTTAGGGCTCCAGGACTTAATTTCATTGGTAGACCAATCCAGTACAGGATTGTGCAATTTTAACCAGGGTAACCCCAATATTACTGGAGAAGGCAAATTATCCAATACCACCAAATCCAAATTTTCTTGGTGAATACCATTAATAGTGAGGGGAAATTCACAGACCTTATGAGTAACACTCTTCAAGGGAGAGCCATCAACAGAAACCACAGCAATAGGGGATGACAAAGTTTTAGGTTCTAATCTAAGTTTTTCCAAGAATCCCCCATCAATCACATTCAGAGTAGAACCACAATCCACAAATACCCGAAATTCAATTAATTCATCCTGAGCAGCAGTAGTGGCAGATAGGAATACTCCCTTAGAATTTAAACAGGCAATATGTGCATAACTGACCATTTTTTTTTCTTTCTTTAAACGAAGCACACAGTTCTTAATAAAATTACCAGAATTTCCGCAATAGAAGCACAAGCCTTCAGAAAGCCTGCGATCTTTTTCCTGAGAGCGGGGTGGCATCGCCCCAATCTCCATCGGCTCTCCATTGTCAGCACAGACCCTCTCAAGACTCGGAGCTGACATAGCAGAGGATTTGCTCTCATTAACCCTTGCACGCAGTCTCCTGTCCACCCGTATAGCTAATTGCATAGCCTCCTGCAAGTTTCCAGGTGTGGGATAAGCAATCAGTAAATCCTTAACCCTTTCACCTAGCCCTGCAAGAAACAAGCTTTTCAAAGCTGAATCGTTCCACCCCACCTGGGCAGACCACCGATGGAAGTGAGAACAATATTTTTCCACATTACCTGATCCCTGCCTCAAACGTCTCAATTCAGACTCAGCAGATGAGACACGATCAGGATCATCATACAACAAACCCAAAGCAGAAAAAAAACTATCCACTCATCTAAAGCACGGATCACTAGGTTGGAGAGAGAAGGCCCATCCCTGAGGATCTTTGCGCAAAAGTGACATTATGAACCCTATGCGCTGTGATTCATCACCAGAGGATCCGGGTCTCAAACGAAAATACAATAAACAAGCATTTTTAAAAGAAAAAAAATCTTGTTGTTCGCCAAAAAATAAATCAGGCAGACGTACCTTTGGTTCCACAAAATGTGCTCCAGAACAGCTACTCACGTGTTGTTGGAGCTTGGCCACTTCCAGAGAGAGTCCCTGCAAGCGTTGAGCCAAATCTTGAACCGAGACCATGATGGAAAACTGGAGGTCTTTCCTTAGAGAAAATTTTTTTTTTCTTTTAGGGCTGGACTTACTGTTATGATCTGCTACAGGGACTAAGGAAAGACTGGAGAACTGTCCCTACAATAGAACTAAACTAGATCCCTACGATGTAACGTGGAACCTGATCCTGCGATCAGACCCGCTAAAGTCCTCGGCTAGTCTGAACGAAGACCTATAGATGTGAGGGAGGGATCCCTACAAGAACTAGGGACTGGGATAAGTTGGACACCTCCTAACAGAAATAGTAGCAGTCAAAGACAAACATACAACAAAAAGCATAGAGGTCAGAAGACCTAGCAAAACTAACAGAGAACGGCAACAGAGCACCAAGCTAGCTCAAGAGTAGTAAATACAATGAAGTCCAGCAAGACCAGGAGGGCGGAGCCGGATTAAATAGGCAAAAATGGTTATGTGACCAGCAAACTAAAAGAAACCTAACAGGAGAGTTCTAACACTTGATCCGTCTCATCATACTCTGGCTGCAATGCCTCCTCTTTAATTCTCTGCAGAGAGTGTTGCAAAAGACAGACAAGTGGGATGCTGACGCTAATGATGGCGTCATCACCACTCACCATCTGGGTGGACTCCTCAAAGTTTGTCAGGATCGTACATATGTCAGACATCCAGGTCCACTCCTGAGGTCTTATGTGTGGAGTCTCACCTGAATATCGACGGCCTTGTTGCAGCTGGTACTCCACAACTGCTCTCTTCTGCTCACAAATCCTTTGCAACATGTGGAGGGTAGAGTTCCAATGTGTGGGGACATCACACACCAGTCGGTGTGCCGGAAGCTGCAAACGCTTCTACAACACAGGAAGAGCGGCGGAAGCTGTAGCCGACTTGCGAAAATGAGCTGACAGGTGGCGTACTTTGACGAGCAGATCTGGCAACTCGGGGTACGATTTAAGAAACCGCTGAACCACGAGGTTAAGCACATGAGCCAGTCATGGTACGTGTGTGATCTCGCCTCGCCTCAGAGCCGCCACCAGGTTACGACCATTGTCACACACGACCATGCCTGAATGTAGGTTCAGCGGTCTCAGCCACAGATCTGCCTGCTCTTTCACAGCTGTCCACAACTCACAAGCAGTGTGAGGTTTATCACCTAAGCTTATGAGTTTCAGCACAGCCTGTTGCCGCTTGGCTGAGGCAGTACTGCAGTGCTTCCAGCTTGTAACTGATGTGGAGGAGGAGGATGATGCGCAGGAGCTGTACACTGTGGGGGCAACTCTGATTGACATAGGGCCCGCAATCCTCGGTGTGGGGAGGATGTGTTCCGTCCCAAGGTCCGACTGGGTCCCGGCTTCTACTATGCTTACCCAGTGTACCGTCAGGGTGATGTACCATCCCTGGCCACAAGCACTTGTCCATGTGTCCGTTGTCAGGTGGACTCTCCCAGTAACTGCGTTGTTGAGGGCACGGCAGATGTTTTGGGACACGTGAGAAACTGCCATAACAAGTGAAGACTGAGAGGAGGGGGCAACTTTGCATGCAGTATGGACAGGGGATTGCCTTGCACGCACAACAGGGGGTTCTATTACACGCACAACAGCGGAAGAAGCAGTGGTAATGTAGCGTCCCGAGGGTTCGGTCGCTACAGAGGTATTGCATCTCAACCAGATGTGCGATATCTCACTTCCAGGTAAGGATGGAGTGTGGATCAGGACCCTGACACCTGCATGCATTACACCACAAATTTACGGGGGGCAGGGCGACCGATATGCTCCAATTGGAGCACGACAGACCCTGTCCCTGGCTGGAGTGGGGGGAGGGAACACCGAGGAAGGGGGACCCTGTAGTGCATAGGAGGGAGAGGGCAGTTTCTGGGTGCACTGAGAAGGAGGTATATAAGGTGGGCACCATCTTAGTTCAGTGCAGTCAGAGAGAAGAAGTGACAGAGTAAGGGCCTCTGCAAGGGGTTCTGCTCCGCAGGCAGGCCTGGGAGAGGGGCCAGAGCCTGGAGGAAGGAGAAGGAAGGAAGAGGGGCGGAGGAGGCTCCAGGAACAAGACGAAGGGACCCCAGGGGTGTGGACCGGTGAGTCGCCACCGCACGCCCGAATCTACCTGCGTAGGGGGGTCAGGCCAAAGGGGGAGACCGGTCCCCGAAGCTAGTGGAGGCAGGGAACTACCCTCAGCTAGAAACCGGAGGCTGTGACATTTTATGTGGCGCAGCCCCTCGCTACATCCGCTAGGAAGGCACCACATAGGGTCAGGGAAACGGCACCAACGTTCGCCCGAGAATGCCCGAGGCAGCCGGACAGAAACGAGGTCACTGGTGGGGTATGACAGGCCAAAGAAAGGACACACAAAGGGGGTCCTGTGAAACGCTCCAAAGTTATCTGGGAGTAGGCCGAACCCCTCACCTGGTGAGCACAGTGCGACGTGGGACGTTATGACCAGCTGGAGTAACGTGGATAAAGAACTGTGAGTAAATACCCTGGACTGCATTACAGGACTCTGTGTCGTTATTGCTGCTCCCGCGCACCATCACCCCCAACATCCGCACTCGCTGCCCTGAGGCTATACTTCTCCCGTGGGGAGTTATACTACCCTCTGCTGCACCCACAACACCAGCCTCAGCGGTTTGCCCTGCAGCGGTGGTTCACTCTGACCGCAATCCACGGGTGGCGTAGTCGGACATTCAGCATTTAGACTGCCATTTGGTTTGACCGCCCTGGGCACGGACCGGGTCGCCGCCACGCAAGGACTACAACCCCCAGCATCCACAAAAGGTCCGGTTCCAGGTATCCCCACACACACACGACCCAGGGGGCGCGTCTGTGACACCCGCTGACACTGGTCGTGGACCCTGGGGTTCACCCCACAAAGTCAGGTGCTTTGCTGCCATGTGCCTGATCATGCTGGTGGTGGTCAGGCTGGTAGTTTTGTGACCCCTGCTGATGCTGGCATGGCAGGTGGTACAAATGGCCTTTTTGGGGTTATCAGCAGAGTCTTTAAAAAATTCCAGACTCTGGAAAACCTACCGGTTGTACTGGTAACGTCCCTCGTGTTGGTGTTACGGGGAACGGTTGCCTGCCTTCTGTGTGCAGCCACCACACTGCTTCTTCCTGCCTGTTGGGGTACTCTGCCTCCCTCCCCCTGTGTGCTGCTAGCTTCGCTCTGCGTGTCCTCTTGTCACGTTGGGTCAGTTACTAGATCATCCACCACCTCCTCCTCTTCCACTTGTGCACCATGATCCTCCTCACTTCGTGGCAATTGTGTCTCGTCATCGTCCACCTCTTGTGACAAATTGCCAGCGTCGACTTCCTGTGGCTGTGGCTGTTCAAATATTTGGGCAGCGCTACATGGGATCTCCTCTTCCACCACTTCAAGCGGAGCAGGCGAGGGGCACAAATATGGAAAGCTCTTCAGAGTGTCCAAGTGTGGGATCAGTTGCTGTCTGACGACACTCGGCATGGTGGGAGGAAGGAGCATCAGGGTGAGGAGGAGTATGCGGTCGAGACTCACGGCTTCTAAAACTTGACCGTGTGGAAGACAGACCGGAGGTGGTGGTGCCCAGGTAACTGGAAGTATTATCTGCTATCCAATTAATAACCTGTTCACACTGATCAGTTAGTAATAGTGGTCTTGTTATTGTGTGCTTCCCTAGTAATTCGGTCAAGAACTGGGAGCGAGAAGATGTGGTTGTTGGTTGTGGCACATTTTCACCTTGGCCATGGCCCCGTCCTCTACACGCACCATCACCAGAACGTCCAGTTCCACGTCCCTTGCCATGCGCCTTGCCCATTGTAAATGAAGTAAAATAGCTTACACTCTCACTATCAATGGAAAAAGGGTAATAAAAAGGAGATTAGAACCGTAGAAGAGGAAAACCACAGTTATATTTTTCTGGCCTACACCAGAATGTTTCAAACAGATACAGTGTATTTGTGTCTGAGCAATCAGGGAGAGACACTATTACTGTTTTTCTTTACGGAAAAAATACCAAAAGCTGGATAATACTGAGATTTGACCTGTGGAACTTCAAAACCACAGTTATATTTTTCTGGCCTACACCAGACTCTTTTAAACAGATATATTTGTGTCTGACCAGTCAGGGAGACACTATTACTGTTTTTTTTTTACGGCAAAAAATGCCAAAAAAAGGATAATACAGAGATTTGACCCGTGGAACTGCAAAACCTCAGTTATACTTTTCTGGCCTACACCAGAATCTTTCAAACAGATATATTTGTGTCTGACCAGTCAGGGAGACACTATTACAGTTTTTTTTACAGCAAAAAATGCCAAAAAAAGGATAATACAGAGATTTGACCCATGGAACTGTAAAACCACAGTTATATTTTCACCTCCCTCTGTAAGAGGATCCTATTGTGGTTTCCTCCCTTGCGTGGCAATTCCACTTTTTCTAATCCTATGAAGCGCAAGGAATTGCCACGCAAGGGAGGAAACCACAATAGGATCCTCTTACAGAGGGAGGCGAAATGGATCCTCCGAACTATTGCCCAGGGACCCCTCGGCTTAAACGACAAGCTAGACATGGCAGTATTTTTATGATGGTTCCATGAATATTTTGTATAAAAAAATTTTTTTTAAAACAATTGTTTTTAATTTTGTATTTTTTGTTGTAACATTTTGTATGGCTGTTTGGTCCAGGGGGTGGGTCGGGAGTATTTTAACCCCTACACACCCCCATGACCATATGCCTGGACCCGTAGAAGCGTGATAGACACGCAAAACGGCCGTCGTCCGCAAAAGGCGCCGCTTCCCTGCATTTTTAATGGAAATGGAATAAAAGAAGATTTTATTACATCGGTGTGCCACCTCGCTTTCTTCATGTATGAATTGTGACTTACTTTGTTTCTGGAGGGAGTTGCACCCGATGGTAAGATTGATTGCTCCAGCTGATGAGGTCGAGCTTCTGGAGTCTCTGCACAAGGACTGAGTTGCTGCACTGCTGGTTGCCTGTGCATTTGTATGATGAAATAATATTCTTTCCACTTCCGGATTGTGGCCACCAAAGTGCTTACTGGAGCCTTCAGTAGTTTAGATATTCTTCTGTAACCAATGCTATCAGTATGTTTTGCAACAATAAGGTTGCGATGGTCTTGAGACAGCTCATTGGTTTTACCCATCATGAGATGTTTCTTGGTGCCTTGGTAATGAGACACCTTTTTATAGGCCCCCAGCTGATATTAATTGTCACTAAGTGGCAGGATTGCTTTTTAATTTTTGATAGATTTTAGCAGTTGTCATGACTTTCCATGGCTTTTTGCACCTCTCTTTCTTCATGTGTTCAATACTTTTTTCCTGTGTCATTTCTCATTATTATTACACATAATTTATGGACACCTATGGTTTGATTTCTTTGCCTCTGTGGATTGGATGGGTTGTTACCGATATCTGGTGAGAGTTTCATGTCAATAGCACCTTTAGAAATATATTTACTTAGAAAATTGGTGAGGCGTTCAATACTTATTTCACCCACTGTATGTGGTACTGAGTAACACATGTAAGCATGGATAAGGGAGTTGTTTAAACCTCCGAAGGGTTTATTGACATATTGCGTTTTTGCCACGTTTTTTTCCTCACGTTTTAACCTTAGGGTATATGCATACATTAAGTATTTGTGTAAGATACAAAAAAATATTTTGCATAAAATATGCAAAAAAAATTCCATGTTTTAAAGTGGGTTTTTAATGTGTTTTCACTTGTGATTTTTTTTTATATTAATTTGAATGGGTGAAAAACACTGAAAGAATTGACGAGCTGCAAATTTGAAAAAATGCCTCGATGGTTGGAAAAAATAAGCAGTGTGTGCATGAGATTTCAGAAATCTCATTCACCTTGCTGGTACTGTAAAAACGCTGCGTGGAAAATGTGAACAAGCCCCTAATGATTCAAAAAATAAGCAACTTTCCAATTTATCTTATATTAAAAATCCTATCTTCTCAAGAACAGAGTGAGTTTTACAACTATAGTTTACTGCTCATTGCCTAGGTTACAGCCACCGCTGCAGTCTATCAGAGGTAGCCGTTTTATGAAGCAATTTGTTCTTGCTTGCAAGCTATTTGCTTTACAGCTTGCAAGTAGAATTCTGAAGCTGCCTGGATATCTGGATACAGTCAGCTTCAGTTTCTCTACGCTCTTCCGATGCTACCTCTGCTTGAAGTAGGGAAGAGTGCACAGTTCAGGTCAGCAGTGCAGCAATCCTCTTGATCCTAACTGTAAATATTCAGGAGCACACTGCTCCTCAACAAGCAGGCTGGGGAGTGGTGTGCTCCTGAATAAATACGATTACCCAAACCTTTTAAACAAGCTGCTGGTCAAGTAATAAGTCTAGGTATTGTAAAGTGGCTGTAGGACACCTAGTAGATGGGAAATAAACCTGGAGTAATGCTTTACTACATACAGTGGGTACGGAAAGTATTCAGACCCCTTTAAATGTTTCACTCTTTGTTTCATTGCAGCCATTTAGTAAATTCTAAACAGTTCATTTTTTTTCTCATTAAAGTACACTCTGCACCCCATCTTGACTGAAAAAAATCAGAAATGTAGAAATTTGTGCAAATTTATTAAAAAAGAAAAACTGAAATATCACATGGTCATAAGTATTCAGACCCTTTGCTCAGTATTGAGTAGAAGCCCCCTTTTGAGCTAGTACAGTCATGAGTCTTCTTGGGAATGATGCAACAAGTTTTTCACACCTGGATTTGGGGATCCTCTACCATTCTTCCTTGCAGATCCTCTCCAGGTCCGTCAGGTTGGATGGTGAACGTTGGTAGACAGCCATTTTCAGGTCTCTCCAGAGATGCTCAATTGGGTTTAGGTCAGGGCTCTGGCTGGTCCAGTAAAGAATGGTCACAGAGTTGTTCTGAAGCCACTCCTTTGTTATTTTAGCTGTGTGCTTAGAGTTATTGTCTTGTTGGATGGTGAACCTTCGGCCAAGTCTGAGGTCCAGAGCACTCTGGAAGAAGTTTTCATCCAGGATATCTCTGTACTTGGCCGCATTCATGTTTCTTTCAATTGCAACCAGTCGTCCTGTCCCTGCAGCTGAAAAACACCCCCACAGTATGATGCTGCCACCATCATGTTTCACTGTTGGGATTGTATTGGGCAGGTGATGAGCAGTACCTGGTTTTCTCCACACATACCGCTTAGAATTATCACCAAAAAGTTCTATCTTCGTCTCATCAGACTAGACAATATTATTTCTCATAGTCTGGGAGTCCTTCATGTGTTTTTGAGCAAACTCTATTCTGGCTTTCATATGTCTTGCACTGAGTAGAGGCTTCCGTCGGGCCACTCTGCCATAAAGGCCTGACTGGTGGAGGCTACAGTGATAGTTGACTTTGTGGAACTTTTTCCCATCTCCCTACTGCATCTCTGGAGCTCAGCCACAGTGATCTTGGGGGTCTTTGGTGGTCCCAAACTTCTTCCATTTAAGGATTATGGAGGCCACTGTGCTCTTAAGAACCATGAGTCATGCAGAAATTCTTTTGTAACCTTGGGCAGATCTGTACCTTGCCACAATTCTGTCTCTGAGCTCCTTGGGAAGTACCTTTGAGCTCATGATTCTCATTTGGTCTGACATGCACTGTGAGCTGTGAGGTCTTATATAGACAGGTGTGTGCCTTTCCAAATCAAGTCCTATCAGTTTAATTAAACACAGCTGGACTCTAATGAAGGAGTAGAACCATCTCAAGGAGAATCACAAGGAAATGGACAGCATGTGACTTAAATATTAGTCTCTGAGCAAAGGGTCTGAATACTTATGACCATGTGATATTTCAGTTTTTCTATTTTAATAAACTTGCAAAAATTTCTACATTTCTGTTTTTTTTCAGTGAAGATGGGGTGCAGAGTGTACTTTAATGAGAAAAAAGATGAACTTTTTAGAATTTACCAAATGGCTGCAATGAAACAGAGTGAAAAAGAGTGAAGAATTTAAAGGGGTCTGAATACTTTCCGTACCCACTGTATATAGGACTAAAAGAGGTTAATCGGTTATGACAGGTTGATTGCAAGCAGCTGAAGAGTTGGGAGAGATGGCTGCTGACCATATCTCCACCTCTGGATGTGGTTCACTTTGTAAAATGAGACCTGTTTGCCTCACACATGTGTGTGTGTATGGAGGCATGCAGATCTCCTGGATTGAGTGCCTTTGCTCAAGGACTTAAAGCCAGGTGGCCTAACCAGCACTATTGTATGGACTTGTTACTTTATGTTTCACTTTGTGCCAGACAAAGGCTGTATTTAAGTTTTCCTGTGATGTGGTTTATGAGGACTGCAATAAACCAGCCATACTGTAAATAGAAATTGTTCCTGTGATACCCCAGTTCGCTCCCTAGTGAGTAGCATTGTTACAGTATGTAATAATATGGGATATACCTCATGGAAATTGTTCAAGATAAGTTTGAGGAACATGAAAAAGGTGAAGATGTTGACTTTTCTCCAAGTTCACAGGAACTCAATCCAATAGACCAAGATATAGAAAACAAGACATCAAAACTAACTGGGCTAAAATGATTGCTTTTGTTTCAACAAACTTTGTCTAAATTAATAGTACAAGTGAATAAAAGAAAGTTTGTAATATATCTTATAAGAGAAATCTGCTTCTTTCTCCACTTCTTAGCCACTTTTTCCCCTTTCCCCTGCATAGTGAACCCATCATGCACATAAGAAACTGTGATAATCCATAAACAGACATCCAGCTCAGGGGGGAAAGAAGGGAGGGTCTAGTAAGAGAGAGGCAAAGACATTCACAGACCCCTACTGCTGCTTATTGCTTTCCAGTAAGCTTTTTTTATTTCACCCCAAGAGCTGGATTCACAGCTGTATTGCTCAGTACCATAGGCAGATTATAATGAGGGCAATCCGGGCGACCGCCCGGGGCCCCGAGCCTGCAGAGGGCCCGCGGCTCCGGGCGGGGTGTCTAATGCCGGATTGCCCTCATTATATGTGCGGGCCGCCGCGGCACATACCGGTAGCAGTGGCGGGGGGGGGGCCCCGTACCGCTCCCCCAGCAGCGGCCGCCGCTACTTCTTCATCCGCCGGGCCAGCACTGCAGCAGTTAACTTCCCTGTGCTGGCCCGGCCGCGTCACTGCTAGGAGACACGGCCCTGTGCGCGGCCGTGTCTCCTAGCTGTGACATCACGCAGTGCGCACGCGGCCTGCAGTGCTGCACCGAAGAGCCTGAGGACTGGAGCCGAGCCGGGGGATGGTGAGTGTGTATGTGTGTGTGTGTGTGTGTGTGTGTGTGTGTGTGTGTGTGTGGGCAGATGTCATTGTGTGATGTATGTTTGTATGTGTGTGTGTGTGTGTGTGTGGGCAGATGTCATTGTGTGATGTCTATTTGTGTGTGTGTGTGTGTGTGGGGGCAGATGTCATTGTGTGATGTCTGTTTGTGTGTGTGTGTGTGTGGGGGCAGATGTCATTGTGTGATGTCTGTTTGTATGTGTGTGTGTGGGCAGATGTCATTGTGTGATGTCTGTTTGTATGTGTGCGTGTGTGTGTGTGTGTGTGTGTGTGGGCAGATGTCATTGTGTGATGTCTGTGTGTGTGTGTGTGTGTGTGTAGGCAGATGTCATTGTGTGATGTCTGTTTGTGTGTGTGTGTGTGTGTAGGCAGATGTCATTGTGTGATGTCTGTTTGTGTGTGTATGTGTGTGTGTGTGTAGGCAGATGTCATTGTGTGATGTCTGTTTGTGTGTGTGTGGGCAGATGTCATTGTGTGATGTCTGTTTGTATGTGTGTGTGGGGGGGCAGATATCATTGTGTGATGTCTGTTTGTGTGTGTGTGGGCAGATATCATTGTGTCATGTCTGTTTATATGTATTTTTGTGTTTCAAATGTGCTTATGCGTGTATGTATATGTTTGTGTGTGTGCGTGACTGCGTGCGGCCTCCTGCTGAGTATAGTTGGTGCCGTGCGGCCTCCTGCTGTATCTAGGGGGGGCGCCGTGCTGCCCCCCGCTGTGTATAGATGGCTACGTACGGCCCCACGCTGGGCATTTAAACCGTCTTGTTAAGCTACTGCAACCTCCACGTCTCTTCCAAGGGGCATTTAAACCGTCTTGTTAAGCTACTGCGACCTCCACCATTTTTCCACGGGGTATTTAAACCATCTTGTTAAGCTACTGCGACCTCCAAGTCTCTTCCAAGGGGCATTAAAACCGTCTTGTTAAGCTACTGCGACCTCCATGTCTCTTCCAAGGGGCATTTAAACCGTCTTGTTAAGCAACTGAGACCTCCACCACTTTTCCAAGGGGCATTAAAACCGTCTTGTTAAGCTACTGCGACCTCCACCACTTTTTCAAGAGGCATTGATATTGTCTTTTTATATCACTGCGAACTCCACCATTCTTCCAACGGCATTGCATTTCCTCCTAATTTTAGTCAGCTTTTGCTTTTCAATGCATAGGCAAACACTAAGGGAGATCCACTCCCCAATAATGGGTAGAAGGTTTTTAGTATGCTGTAATCCACATCTGTTTCAAGCGGCATTGCAGTTCCTCATAATTTTTGGAAAGCCTTCCATTCACAGCTTAGGCCAACAGTGCACAGGAGACCCAGTTGCTATAAATGGAAAAAACGGTTTAGTTAAGGCCCTCTGACCTCCATGTCACTTCCAAGGGGCATTGGAGTGCCTCAAAATTTTTGGTAGGCATTGCACTCACTGCATGCCCTATAACTGTGTAGCCGAACCTCTCCTTTTGGTACAGAAACATATCCTACTAGACATGTGTGGTTGACTGCCCTGATATTGATGTGAATGGTCCCTGTTCCTCCTGCTCTTTCTCCTTTGCCACAACCTCATCCATCATTCATCACCTGAAGCTTTGTTTTAACGGGAGTCATAGAACTGGGATAGTAGCAGGAAAACATCCAGCAATCCTCGGAGGAGGTAGGATATGCGCCAAAACGCTGACCACCTCAGGCCTAGCCGCTGCTACATACATGCGCTTGCATTCCAAGGAACAGAAAGCTAAGGAGATGGATGGCCTCATGATCATGAATAATTTACTCGTTGTGTAGGAGGCCGACCACTGCTGTTGTCTACCTTCTAAACTTTGTGTTGAAGCATGATTGACCCAGGACCCGCAATCCTCTATGTCTGGAGGACGTGTTGCATCCCAGTGTCCAACTGTGTCCCGGCTTCCACAATATTAACCCAGTGTGAAGGCGTCAGTGAGATGCGCTTGCATTCCAAGAAAACAAAGCAGATGCTAACTTCTATCATCATCATCATGCTCCTCACCTTGGCACTCTCAACTCCCCTGATGGAGAAGCCAGGGCCCACCGGAGGAGTCTGGTTCTCTGGTGGGCTCGTCCAATGCTGCCCTAAAGCAGGCCGGGCTAAGAAAAGTGTGTGGGGGGATGTTCCAAGGAGAAATAGGGGCGGCTGGGGACCGTTTATGGACACCCGGCCGCCCCCAGGCGGCTGGGGACCGTGTGTGGACACCCGGCCGCCGGGCGTCTGGGGACTGAGTATGGATACCTCGCTGCCAAAGCAGCCATGAGGTAGTGGCCAGCTTCGGCCTCCTCCAAACTAAAAGGCCCCATTTCAAGTGCAAGCAAGCTAGCAGTATGGTATTGCAGCCTGGGGGTGGGTGGGTGGGTGGCAGGTTGCACACTTACGCTTGCATTGCAAGGAATGGGGGAGGTACAATTGAACACTGCCCTGGGACAAGGACTTGCACGGGGACAGTTGCAAGTCTGCATCTTCTGATGCGGCAAGGATCACTTCTGATGAGCACACTTTTAGGCAGTGACCTGGGTGTCAGAGATGCTTCCAGGGGTCTTCCTCATGCTGTTCCCATGTCTTTTCAGCACTGTATGCATGTGTCACGCAGCACATGGCCAGATAAGATTGTAAAATGTTAAAATGACATTTCCCGGTGAATGCATTTGTCACAGTTGAAAGCAATACAAAAGTGCAAAAACGCATAAAAAATGCTACTTGTGAACATAGCCCAAGGTATGGAGGAGTATTTTTGTTTTTGGTTATTTATTTTACCTTATACACAAGTCTTTACCCTGGAAAGGAAGTTCCTTCACATATTTCACAGAAAAACCGTTTCAGTTTCGTTTTTGAACGTTTTATTGTGAGCCCGTAACAGTGGCTTAATACCTCTGACCACGTTGTTGACAGCAGTGACCTGGGGGTCAGAAATGCTTCCTGGGGTGATCCCCATGCTGTCCCCATGTCAGTTGAGCACTGTCACTATCGTTTTGGGCACTTTTTAGGCTTTCTACAGACTGCCGGGGGTGCTGCCGCAAAAATGCTCGGGTCTCCCATAGACTAACATTGGGCTCGTTGCTCGGGTCGAGCACCCGAGTATCACGGTGAGCTCGGCCCAAGCTTCGAGCACCCAAGCATTTTAGTGCTCGCTCAACACTATTTGTAATCTTAAATTGGTTCTCCATATTGGACAGCCCTTACTTATTAGAAGAATCCTTTCAATAAGATTATCACAATGTATTTTCCAGCTAGAAATCTCACTGATCAGCTGTGTGCAATGAAGAACCCAAACAGTAAGTGTCCATTTTCCCTGCATTGCCGAGTTCAGAAAAGTCCAATCTATCAAAATACAAAAATAATTTACCCTATCGGTAATCACCGCAAACGGAAAAAAATCAAGAGCGCCAAAATTGCGTTTTTTTGGTCGCTGTAATTCCACAAAAAATCCTGTAAAAGTGATAAAAACTTCACATCTATTACAAAATGGTATCAATAAAATGTTATCTTGTCCCGCAAAAAATAAGCCATCACACAACTCCATCGACTGAAAAATTAAAATGTTACGGATCTCGGAAAATGGCGACAGAACCCCCAAATTTTTTTTCCCACATTTCAGATTTTTTTTCACCACTAAAATAAAGAAAAATCTAGTAATGTTTGGTATCGCTGTAATTGTACCGATCAGCAAAATCATATTTCAGGTTAATTACTAACACAAAATGCACACCGTAAAAGCAATTTCCAAAAAACAATATCAGAATTTCTTTTTTTCACAATTTCTCACCACTTGGAATTTTTTTCCCATCTTTCAGTACACTATGTGGTAAAATGAATAGTGTCATTCAAAAATACAACTCGTTCTGCAAAAAACAAGACCTCATATGTCTATGTGGACAGAAAAATAACAGTCATGGCTCTAGGAAGAAGGGGAGGAAAAACTGAAAACGCAAAAACGTAAATTGCCCCCGTCGTGAAGGGGTATAAAGACTGTAGTTAGACAAAGCATGAACTATGACACCCAATGTGTATCAGACAAGCATAGGCACCTAAGAATGTCAAGTCCTTATGAAGGGACCCAAATAGTTTCAAAACCTCTACATAAGTAAAAGGACCAGAATTTTAAAAGGAGTGACGTCACTCCATATATATTTATTATTTTTTTGCTTATATAGCACCATCATATTCTGCAGCACTTTACAGACGACATCATCACTGTCACCATTGGGTCTCACAATCTAAATTCCTTATCACTATGTCTTTGCAGTGTGGGAGGAAACTGGAGATCCCGGATTAAACCCACTAAAAGAAGGGGAGAGCATACAAACTCCTTATAGATGTTGTCCTTGGTGGGATTTGAACCCAGGATCCCAGTGTTGCAAAGCTACAGTACTAACCAAAGAACCACCGTACAGTGCAAATGTAATGTGCCCCAGTGAGGGCAAGCTATAGCTCATGCTCGCTCTGGCTCCCTACAGACAAAGTGTGCACTCCCTCTGATGTGCTGCAGTGCATGTGGCCAGAAATAGAGCCTGTCAGTTTTCTAAAGTACTGTACACACTGAACTACTCACTTCCTGTATTCAACATTAGCACTGGGTTCCCCCTCCCTCTACTGGGCTGGCTGTCACAGTTAACCCCTTACCTGGACCAAACTGCAGCCCAGAGAGTTCTAACTTTTGGGAACATGTTGTTAACCCCTTTTTAATGCCAGGGGGAATGCTACCTCCTTCACCACTTCTACATTCCCCCATACTTTAATTATGGTCGTCCTCGGCCACACTAGACAACCAATCAAATATTAACATTTATAATATTATAACTTATTATCAAAACATTTTAGTAAATGACTTTTCCTGATGTCCTCTTCTTGTGTAAGAACTGGCCCTTCTCGGTTAAGGGCCCTTGAACAGCAATCAAGACATTTCATTGTTATAACATTTGAAACTCTTCAGTAGCACCGGTCCTTCTCGGTAAGGACCCCGGAAGCACAGCGTCCATGTCCATTTTATCAGCATAGGTCAACTCAATAATAGCCCTTCATTTTCTTAAGGGCAGAGTCCTGAGACACACAGTCGTGGGTGTCATCACATGAGTTCTCTTTAAATGGCCCTAGTGGGGGTCACCTGTTCTTCCCGCTAGGCCACAAGTCTCTTAGTGGTAGAGGATATCAATCCTCAAGTCTTGCTTCAGTGATGAAAATTCCAGCAGAAAAAGACGCAACAGGTGCAACAAAAATAAAAATAAAAGAAAGCAGCTCACAAAAACAAGCAACTTTTGCTTGTTTAGGCCTCTCCGGCCCTGAAGCTAAAAGAACAGTCCTCTGATTCTTTTCTTGGAACAAAACTCTGATAAACATGGGGCGATCTGCCCCCATCGGGGATTAGTAACAGTCCAGGAAAGGAACCACAATCACACGGGTACTATTAAACGAAACTCGGAGGTCAACGGATCTCAACTCAGCCACTTCACTTCATCCTTCAAGCCTCCCTCTCCTCCTTCATGAAGGCGGCCCATGCGGTAGATGAAGGGGGAGTCTTCCACCTTCAAGGCTGGTCAAGGTATCTGCTAAGCCCAGGGTCCTCGTCCGAGGACATGGCGCTGCCACAGCCAACCTGGGTTGGGTCGTAGCTAGTGACCCTGTACTTCTGGACCACATGGCTGGTAGTGGTCTGTAAGTCACCAGCAGAGATGAGCGTTGTTCTACTCGAACTGTTCGCCAATCTCAAATTCGAGCTGTTTTGGGCGGTGTTCGAGCCGTTCGGCGAACACGAACGATTTGAGAAAAATTCGGCTGTTCGAGGTTATGTTCGATAACTGTTCGTGCACCAAAATCATAACTGGATTTTTTCTCAGTAATGATGAAAATTAATGTTAATACGCAGTTTGAGTGTACAGCGGGGTGGGGGGAGGGGCAGGGGATGGATCTCTGCAGGAATAATGAAGATCTCCATTTTTTTTTCTCTTTCCCGCATTTGCAGTGGGGAGGTGCAATCTGTCAGCCTATCAGCAGCGCACACACGGAGCGAAGTGCTTTTTTCACACAAGCAAGGGCATGTGTCATTGGCAGTGTATGTCACATGTCCTTGCCCTATAAGACCAAGCCATTTTCCCCGTCGCCACCATTTTCTCACTGCTGCAGCTGCGTGTTAGATGGCACCGCTGTTGCTGTGTGCGCTATACCTTGTTAATTTCAAGCCAATTTTCGCACAAATCTACAGATAGCTTGGGAGTAGGGAATAGTTGTGATTGCAGTCCTTTTAAGGACTAGGTTACAGCATTTCCTACGACTTGTATCAGGCAGGTCTGTGCTCTTAAATAGATAGATTGTGGGAGTAAAGACTAATTGTAATTGCAGTCCTTTTCAGGACTAACTTACATCAGTTCCTATCAGTTTTTGCCAGGCAGGTCTGTGCCAGTGCTGTGCAAGTTTTTTTCACAGCATTTGGCTGAATCTAGCAAAGCTAATCCTTTTTGGCCAATTGCAGAGTGTGTTACTCAGTGGAGTAGCCTATCTGTCTTGCAAGATGTACCACCTGTGTATAGAATACCAATTTTTTTACTGCACCTAGTGAAGTAAAATCTTTTGGGCATAGCATCATTCTATTAGTCCATCTATACTGACCTCCATCAGGTTGCAAACTGAATATAATTTTTTTCTGCATCTACCTCTGAAAAAATATTTGGCCTTCTAGCAGTGTGTGGGACTTGTTCTATTAGTCCATCTATACTGACCTCCATCAGGTTGCAAACTGAATATGTTTTTTTTCTGCATCTACCTCTGAAAAAATATTGGGCTTCTAGCTGTGTGTGGGACTTTCTCTATTAGTCCATCTATACTGACCTCCATCAGGTTGCAAACTGAATATATTTTTTTTCTGCATCTACCTCTGAAAAAATATTGGGCTTCTAGCTGTGTGTGGGACTTGTTCTATTAATCCATCTATACAGACCTCCATCAGGTTGCAAACTGAATATAATTTTTTTCTGCATCTACCTCTGAAAAAATATTTGGGCTTCTAGCTGTGTGTGGGACTTGTTCTATTAGTCCATCTATACTGACCTCCATCAGGTTGCAAACTGAAAATAATTTTTATCTGCATCTACCTCTGAAAAAATATTTGGGCTTCTAGCTGTGTGTGGGACTTGTTCTATTAGTCCATCTATACTGACCTCCATCAGGTTGCAAACTGAATATAATTTTTTTCTGCATCTAGCTTTGAAAAAATATTTGGCCTTCTAGCAGTGTGTGGGACTTTCTCTATTAGTCCATCTATACTGACCTCCATCAGGTTGCAAATTAAAAATAATTTTTATCTGCATCCAGCTCTGAAAAAATATTTGGCCTTCTAGCAGTGTGTGGGACTTTCTCTATTAGTCCATCTATACTGACTTCCATCAGGTTGCAAATTAAAAATAATTTTTTGTCTGCATCTAGCTCTGAAAAAATATTTGGCCTTCTAGCAGTGTGTGGGACTTTCTCTATTAGTCCATCTATACTGACCTCCATCAGGTTGCAAACTGAATATATTTTTTTTCTGCATCTACCTCTGAAAAAATATTGGGCTTCTAGCTGTGTGTGGGACTTGTTCTATTAATCCATCTATACAGAACTCCATCAGGTTGCAAACTGAATATAATTTTTTTCTGCATCTACCTCTGAAAAAATATTTGGGCTTCTAGCTGTGTGTGGGACTTGTTCTATTAGTCCATCTATACTGACCTCCATCAGGTTGCAAACTGAATATATTTTTTTTCTGCATCTACCTCTGAAAAAATATTGGGCTTCTAGCTGTGTGTGGGACTTGTTCTAGTAATCCATCTATACAGACCTCCATCAGGTTGCAAACTGAATATAATTTTTTTCTGCATCTACCTGTGAAAAAATATTTGGGCTTCTAGCTGTGTGTGGGACTTGTTCTATTAGTCCATCTATACTGACCTCCATCAGGTTGCAAACTGAAAATAATTTTTTGTCTGCATCTAACTCTGAAAAAATATTTGGCCTTCTAGCAGTGTGTGGGACTTTCTCTATTAGTCCATCTATACTGACCTCCATCAGGTTGCAAATTAAAAATAATTTTTATCTGCATCTACCTCTGAAAAAATATTTGGGCTTCTAGCTGTGTGTGGGACTTGTTCTATTAGTCCATCTATACTGACCTCCATCAGGTTGCAAACTGAATATAATTTTTTTCTGCATCTAGCTCTGAAAAAATATTTGGCCTTCTAGCAGTGTGTGGGACTTTCTCTATTAGTCCATCTATACTGACCTCCATCAGGTTGCAAATTAAAAATAATTTTTATCTGCATCCAGCTCTGAAAAAATATTTGGCCTTCTAGCAGTGTGTGGGACTTTCTCTATTAGTCCATCTATACTGACCTCCATCAGGTTGCAAATTAAAAATAATTTTTATCTGCATCCAGCTCTGAAAAAATATTTGGCCTTCTAGCAGTGTGTGGGACTTTCTCTATTAGTCCATCTATACTGACCTCCATCAGGTTACAAATTAAAAATAATTTTTTGTCTGCATCTAGCTCTGAAAAAATATTTGGCCTTCTAGCAGTGTGTGGGACTTTCTCTATTAGTCCATCTATATTGACCTCCATCAGGTTGCAAACTGAATATATTGTTTTTCTGCATCTACCTCTGAAAAAATATTGGGCTTCTAGCTGTGTGTGGGACTTGTTCTATTAATCCATCTATACAGACCTCCATCAGGTTGCAAACTAAATATAATTTTTTTCTGCATCTACCTCTGAAAAAATATTTGGGCTTCTAGCTGTGTGTGGGACTTGTTCTATTAGTCCATCTATACTGACCTCCATCAGGTTGCAAACTGAAAATAATTTTTATCTGCATCTACCTCTGAAAAAATATTTGGGCTTCTAGCTGTGTGTGGGACTTGTTCTATTAGTCCATCTATACTGACCTCCATCAGGTTGCAAACTGAATATAATTTTTTTCTGCATCTAGCTCTGAAAAAATATTTGGCCTTCTAGCAGTGTGTGGGACTTTCTCAATTAGTCCATCTATACTGACCTCCATCAGGTTGCAAATTAAAAATAATTTTTATCTGCATCCAGCTCTGAAAAAATATTTAGCCTTCTAGCAGTGTGTGGGACTTTCTCTATTAGTCCATCTATACTGACCTCCATCAGGTTGCAAATTAAAAATAATTTTTATCTGCATCCAGCTCTGAAAAAATATTTGGCCTTCTAGCAGTGTGTGGGACTTTCTCTATTAGTCCATCTATACTGACCTCCATCAGGTTGCAAATTAAAAATTATTTTTTGTCTGCATCCAGCTCTGAAAAAATATTTGGCCTTCTAGCAGTGTGTGGGACTTTCTCTATTAGTCCATCTATACTGACCTCCATCAGGTTGCAAATTAAAAATTATTTTTTGTCTGCATCTACCTCTGAAAAAATATTGGGCTTCTAGCTGTGTGTGGGACTTGTTCTATTAATCCATCTATACAGACCTCCGTCAGGTTGCAAACTGAATATAATTTTTTTCTGCATCTACCTCTGAAAAAATATTTGGCCTTCTAGCAGTGTGTGGGACTTTCTCTATTAGTCCATCTATACTGACCTCCATCAGGTTGCAAATTAAAAATAATTTTTTGTCTGCATCTAGCTCTGAAAAAATATTTGGCCTTCTAGCAGTGTGTGGTACTTTCTCTATTAGTCCATCTATACTGACCTCCATCAGGTTGCAAATTAAAAATAATTTTTATCTGCATCCAGCTCTGAAAAAATATTTGGCCTTCTAGCAGTGTGTGGGACTTTCTCTATTAGTCCATCTATACTGACCTCCATCAGGTTGCAAATTAAAAATAATTTTTATCTGCATCCAGCTCTGAAAAAATATTTGGCCTTCTAGCAGTGTGTGGGACTTTCTCTATTAGTCCATCTATACTGACCTCCATCAGGTTGCAAATTAAAAATAATTTTTATCTGCATCTACCTCTGAAAAAATATTTGGGCTTCTAGCTTTGTGTGGGACTTGTTCTATTAGTCCATCTATACTGACCTCCATCAGGTTGCAAACTGAATATAATTTTTTTCTGCATCTAGCTCTGAAAAAATATTTGGCATTCTAGCAGTGTGTGGGACTTTCTCTATTAGTCCATCTATACTGACCTCCATCAGGTTGCAAATTAAAAATAATTTTTATCTGCATCTGATGCGCCCCCTGGGCCTGTGTTGTTTGGGGGATACCCGGAGCCGGATCAGATGGGGGTTGTAGTCTCCGAGTGGCGGTGACCCGGTCCGTGCCCAGGGTGTCAAGCTCAGTGTGTGGCAGTCCTACAGATGTTGCTGGATGTTCTTTAGTGTCGACTACGCCACCCGTTGATTTGCGGTCAATACGGACGCCGCTGCAGCAGGGTCCGCTGAGGCTGGTAGTGTGTGTGCAGCTTCTGGTAGTATAACCCCCAACGGGAGGGGTATAGCCTCAGGGGGTCAGTTGTAGAGGGTGGTGGTTGTGGTGGTGCAGTGAGGATGGTATTAAGACTCAGAGTCGGGCTGTGCAGTTCAGGGTTTTTACTTACTGCTGTTGTTCTGGTCACTCCGGCCCTGAGTGACCGCCCGAGCCGTGCTGCGTCAACCAGGTCCTGGACTCGGCCAACCCCCAGGTAATTCTGGAGCGTGATCCTGAGCTCCCTTTCTGACGTTCCTTTTCTCTGGCCTTCCCCACCAGGGATCCACTTATGTCCGGCTCCCTCGGGTCTCTTGGTGGGTACACCTCTTCTGGGTTCCCTGACCCTATACTTGGTCTGCCTTTCGGGTGGATTTAGTGGGGGGTCGTGGCAGATCCTGCCCACAACCTCCGGTCTCTGGCTGAGGATTAGTGCCCTCCACCAGCTTGGGATCCGGTACCCTTGTGCCAACCCTTCACCCTGTTGCTTGTATTTGGGCTCTTGGGGTTCCCTCTTCTTCTCTCTGGGTCCTTCTGACTCCTCTCTCTCTTCTTTCAGGACTGCTTGACCCTCTACAAAAGACTGACTAGTAGCTGTCTGCCTGTCTGACCCTGATCTAAGATGGTTCCCACCTTATATACTCCCTCTATGTGTGAGCTCAGGTGACCAGCACCCAATGAGCTCCTAGCTTTACCCAGACTGCTCCCCCTATCTGCCCCTACACTACTGGGATGTTCCACCCCCCTCCCACTCCAGCCAGGGACAGACACTATCGTACCTGCACATAAACTGGTGGGAGTACCGTCGATCTGTCCCCCGGAAATGGGATGTATGTAGTGTATGCAGCCTACTGAGCTCAGTTCCACACTCCATCCTTACCCGGGAGTGGAATACCACACCTCTGGCTTGAGGTGTAATACCCCTGTAGCAGCCGAATCCTCAGGGTGCTACATTCCCCCCTGGTAAATCACAGCACGTCCTCGGGCTGTAAGAGAATAAACATCCAAAACATACAAATTTTTTTTTCATAAAACATAAACATATAAAACAATATATATATCAGCATAAACTTTTCATAAATAACATTCTTGTTCCTCGGCCACGGTGCAACTTGTGACCGGGTAAAGTGCGACAGTCTCTTCAAGAAAAAACAGTTTCCTATAAAACCGGTAGGGGGCGCCTTAGAAAGCGCAACTATATACAGGGGAAAAGTGGCCGCTCTCAGTCCTCGGCCAGGTATAAGGAAGGAATGACCGCTCTCAGTCCTCGGTCAGTGGGATTAAGGGACACACGGGTTAACAGTTTACACTTGTCCCAACGGGGACATATTTAAAGCAGCAACTGTTCACTGTACCCCGACGGGTAACTATTTACAGTCTCTTTACCGTACTTTAACGACGGCGTCCTCCTGCTCCTTCTTTATCTTCAGACCCGTCCGGGTCCTCTTGCTCCTCCTCACACCGCAGCTCCTCCTCCGTCAGGCGATGCACATGGAGGGCGTAGGGTCCTTTGGCACACTTGTGCCGGGTGAACGTGACCTCGTCCCCTACGTACAGGTCACGACCTCTGTGTCCCTCCGGCAGATGGCTTTCTACGTCTCTGCGGGTTACAAAGACGTCGCCGGGGGTATGATGGTCTCTTATGAAGCCCCACCCATGCTGCAGGTTGAATTTAATCACAGTCCCGGTGGTACGGGGACCATGAGCTGCACGGGGGTTCCTCCTGGTCCGGCTCTTCTGCCCTGCGCTCTGTTCCTGCAGCCGCTGCTCACGGATCCGCCTCTCTTTCCGCTCTTGCTCGAAGGCTGCCAACTGCTGGCGGCAGCACTCCACTCGCTCTGCTGCGGCTGCCCGCGTTTCTTGAGTGAACCCCATGAGATCTCCTCCGATGGGGTCCCACTCGAATTGTGCTTCTTCTAACGGGAGCGGGGTTCTCCTGACGGGCTTCGGAGCCGGAATCAGGGGCTCGCACAGGGGCCTTGCTCTTTGGAGTTCCAGTTGGTAGTACTCCTGGGGCCATACAAAGGGCTGCCCATCCGGGCACGTGTGCTGGGCAAATAGATCTTCGCCCAGGTGCGGCACTCGAGATGTTGAGGGCGCGTTGATGGTAGAGGCGCCCGGGTTGACCAGGCCTTGCGACCAGGTTAGGGGCACCCTAAAGGTAAAGGGCACCGTAAGGACGGCGGCGCCCGGGGGTACTCGGCCCTGCGACCGGGCCGGTGGCTCCGCGGAGGTAGGGGGCGCTGTTGGAATTGCGGCGCCCGGAGGTACTAGACCTTGCGACCAGGCCGTTGGCATTTCCTGTTTGGTCGCGCTCAGGGTCGAGGCGTGTGACGTCACAGGGGTCGCGGCCGCGGCTTCTACTTGAGGCCTAGTCCGGCACGGTGACGATGCAGCGACGGGCACGGCAGGGGGAATTTCGGGCTCTGCGACGGGGAGCTGGGACAGGTACACGGTTTCTCGGCTCAGGGTAGAGACGTCCCCTTTACCTGCCTCCGTCCGTTCAGCTCCCTCCTCGGCGCCGTCTCCGGCCTTCACTCCTCCTGCACCATCCTCAGAGGCGGTCTGTCTCCTCGTCTCGGGTGGCGTGCTCCGCTGACGGGTTCCGGTCTGCTGGGCCATCTCACGGCTCCACTCCGTCAGCGTGTCTTGCTGCACCTGGGCCATCCTCCGTGCGAGGCCCTCCAGCGCGGTCTGTGCACACTCCCGGTCTCGGGGGAGCTGTGCCAGGATTTCCACTAAGCCTAGTGGCGTTGTTGCTTGCAGCAGGCTCCTGACCACTGGGTCGGTGCTGCCTGTCTCTCCCTCCATCTCCGGGTACGCTTTCTCCGGAGTCCTCTCCAGACTTCTTGTCTCCCGGTGCGCTCTCTCCAGACTCCTCCAGGCTGCACCCATCTTCGTTCTTTTGTTCAGTCTCCGCCCACATTGAGGGTGGTCCGGGGGCAACTTTGTGATTGTCAGTTCCAGGGGCAGTTCTCTTACGCTGATGGACACTTCCAGCATCACAGTCTCTGTTGGTGGGCGCGGTTTCCGCTTTTGGCGCCATTCTTCGACCTGGCCCACGATGGGAGGTGACCTCTTGCCACCCTCTGGCACGCCCATAATGGCGTCCGCTCTTCCAAGGCGGGAAATCTTTGGAAATGGCGGGAATCGTCTCCCAGTGGCGGGAAACTCCATGGATGGCGGGAAAAAGCTGCAAATGGCGGACAACCGGCGGGAAACGACCTGTGATGGGGTCCGTTTGCGGGGACCCTCCGGAACCGGCGGGAGACTTCTTTTTAAGGTAACGGTGAACTTTTCTTCAGGCACGCAGTACCCGGTTGTTGCGGGCACGTAATCCTGCCGACTACGCCAAAGTTGACGCGCCCCCTGGGCCAGTGTTGTTTGGGGGATACCCGGAGCCGGATCAGATGGGGGTTGTAGTCTCCGAGTGGCGGTGACCCGGTCCGTGCCCAGGGTGTCAAGCTCAGTGTGTGGCAGTCCTACAGATGTTGCTGGATGTTCTTTAGTGTCGACTACGCCACCCGTTGATTTGCGGTCAATACGGCCGCCGCTGCAGCAGGGTCCGCTGAGGCTGGTGGTGTGTGTGCAGCTTCTGGTAGTATAACCCCCAACGGGAGGGGTATAGCCTCAGGGGGTCAGTTGTAGAGGGTGGTGGTTGTGGTGGTGCAGTGAGGATGGTATTAAGACTCAGAGTCGGGCTGTGCAGTTCAGGGTTTTTACTTACTGCTGTTGTTCTGGTCACTCCGGCCCTGAGTGACCGCCCGAGCCGTGCTGCGTCCACCAGGTCCTGGACTCGGCCAACCCCCAGGTAATTCTGGAGCGTGATCCTGAGCTCCCTTTCTGACGTTCCTTTTCTCTGGCCTTCCCCACCAGGGATCCACTTATGTCCGGCTCCCTCGGGTCTCTTGGTGGGTACACCTCTTCTGGGTTCCCTGACCCTATACTTGGTCTGCCTTTCGGGTGGATTTAGTGGGGGGTCGTGGCAGATCCTGCCCACAACCTCCGGTCTCTGGCTGAGGATTAGTGCCCTCCACCAGCTTGGGATCCGGTACCCTTGTGCCAACCCTTCACCCTGTTGCTTGTATTTGGGCTCTTGGGGTTCCCTCTTCTTCTCTCTGGGTCCTTCTGACTCCTCTCTCTCTTCTTTCAGGACTGCTTGACCCTCTACAAAAGACTGACTAGTAGCTGTCTGCCTGTCTGACCCTGATCTAAGATGGTTCCCACCTTATATACTCCCTCTATGTGTGAGCTCAGGTGACCAGCACCCAATGAGCTCCTAGCTTTACCCAGACTGCTCCCCCTATCTGCCCCTACACTACTGGGATGTTCCACCCCCCTCCCACTCCAGCCAGGGACAGACACTATCGTACCTGCACATAAACTGGTGGGAGTACCGTCGATCTGTCCCCCGGAAATGGGATGTATGTAGTGTATGCAGCCTACTGAGCTCAGTTTCACACTCCATCCTTACCCGGGAGTGGAATACCACACCTCTGGCTTGAGGTGTAATACCCCTGTAGCAGCCGAATCCTCAGGGTGCTACACATACAGCTCTGAAAAAATATTTGGCCTTCTAGCAGTGTGTGGGACTTTCTCTATTAGTCCATCTATACTGACCTCCATCAGGTTGCAAATTAAAAATAATTTTTTGTCTGCATCTAGCTCTGAAAAAATATTTGGCCTTCTAGCAGTGTGTGGAACTTTCTCTATTAGTCCATCTATACTGACCTCCATCAGGTTGCAAACTGAATATATTTTTTTTCTGCATCTACCTCTGAAA
This sequence comes from Phyllobates terribilis, assembly GCF_046119375.1. Lineage (NCBI taxonomy): Eukaryota > Metazoa > Chordata > Amphibia > Anura > Dendrobatidae > Phyllobates > Phyllobates terribilis. The sequence continues at coordinate 50,405,265 of NW_027362764.1, forward strand.
AAATATTGGGCTTCTAGCTGTGTGTGGGACTTGTTCTATTAATCCATCTATACAGACCTCCATCAGGTTGCAAACTGAATATAATTTTTTTCTGCATCTACCTCTGAAAAAATATTTGGGCTTCTAGCTGTGTGTGGGACTTGTTCTAATAGTCCATCTATACAGACCTCCATCAGGTTGCAAACTGAATATAATTTTTTTCTGCATCTACCTCTGAAAAAATATTTGGCCTTCTAGCAGTGTGTGGGACTTTCTCTATTAGTCCATCTATACTGACCTCCATCAGGTTGCAAATTAAAAATAATTTTTGTCTGCATCTAGCTCTGAAAAAATATTTGGCCTTCTAGCAGTGTGTGGGACTTTCTCTATTAGTCCATCTATACTGACCTCCATCAGGTTGCAAACTGAATATATTTTTTTTCTGCATCTACCACTGAAAAAATATTGGGCTTCTAGCTGTGTGTGGGACTTGTTCTCTTAATCCATCTATACAGACCTCCATCAGGTTGCAAACTGAATATAATTTTTTTCTGCATCTACCTCTGAAAAAATATTTGGGCTTCTAGCTGTGTGTGGGACTTGTTATATTAGTCCATCTATACTGACCTCCATCAGGTTGCAAACTGAAAATAATTTTTTGTCTGCATCTAGCTCTAAAAAAATATTTGGCCTTCTAGCAGTGTGTGGGACTTTCTCTATTAGTCCATCTATACTGACCTCCATCAGGTTGCAAATTAAAAATAATTTTTATCTGCATCCAGCTCTGAAAAAATATTTGGCCTTCTAGCAGTGTGTGGGACTTTCTCTATTAGTCCATCTATACTGACCTCCATCAGGTTGCAAATTAAAAATAATTTTTATCTGCATCCAGCTCTGAAAAAATATTTGGCCTTCTAGCAGTGTGTGGGACTTTCTCTATTAGTCCATCTATACTGACCTCCATCAGGTTGCAAATTAAAAATAATTTTTTGTCTGCATCTAGCTCTGAAAAAATATTTGGCCTTCTAGCAGTGTGTGGGACTTTCTCTATTAGTCCATCTATACTGACCTCCATCAGGTTGCAAATTAAAAATAATTTTTATCTGCATCTACCTCTGAAAAAATATTTGGGCTTCTAGCTGTGTGTGGGACTTGTTCTATTAGTTGATCTATACTGACCTCCATCAGGTTGCAAACTGAATATAATTTTTTTCTGCATCTAGCTCTGAAAAAATATTTGGCCTTCTAGCAGTGTGTGGGACTTTCTCTATTAGTCCATCTATACTGACCTCCATCAGGTTGCAAATTAAAAATAATTTTTATCTGCATCCAGCTCTGAAAAAATATTTGGCCTTCTAGCAGTGTGTGGGACTTTCTCTATTAGTCCATCTATACTGACCTCCATCAGGTTGCAAATTAAAAATAATTTTTATCTGCATCCAGCTCTGAAAAAATATTTGGCCTTCTAGCAGTGTGTGGGACTTTCTCTATTAGTCCATCTATACTGACCTCCATCAGGTTACAAATTAAAAATAATTTTTTGTCTGCATCTAGCTCTGAAAAAATATTTGGCCTTCTAGCAGTGTGTGGGACTTTCTCTATTAGTCCATCTATATTGACCTCCATCAGGTTGCAAACTGAATATATTTTTTTTCTGCATCTACCTCTGAAAAAATATTGGGCTTCTAGCTGTGTGTGGGACTTGTTCTATTAATCCATCTATACAGACCTCCATCAGGTTGCAAACTAAATATAATTTTTTTCTGCATCTACCTCTGAAAAAATATTTGGGCTTCTAGCTGTGTGTGGGACTTGTTCTATTAGTCCATCTATACTGACCTCCATCAGGTTGCAAACTGAAAATAATTTTTATCTGCATCTACCTCTGAAAAAATATTTGGGCTTCTAGCTGTGTGTGGGACTTGTTCTATTAGTCCATCTATACTGACCTCCATCAGGTTGCAAACTGAATATAATTTTTTTCTGCATCTAGCTCTGAAAAAATATTTGGCCTTCTAGCAGTGTGTGGGACTTTCTCTATTAGTCCATCTATACTGACCTCCATCAGGTTGCAAATTAAAAATAATTTTTATCTGCATCCAGCTCTGAAAAAATATTTGGCCTTCTAGCAGTGTGTGGGACTTTCTCTATTAGTCCATCTATACTGACCTCCATCAGGTTGCAAATTAAAAATAATTTTTTGTCTGCATCTAGCTCTGAAAAAATATTTGGCCTTCTAGCAGTGTGTGGGACTTTCTCTATTAGTCCATCTATACTGACCTCCATCAGGTTGCAAACTGAATATATTTTTTTTCTGCATCTAGCTCTGAAAAAATATTTGGCCTTCTAGCAGTGTGTGGGACTTTCTCTATTAGTCCATCTATACTGACCTCCATCAGGTTGCAAACTGAAAATAATTTTTTGTCTGCATCTAGCTCTGAAAAAATATTTGGCCTTCTAGCAGTGTGTGGGACTTTCTCTATTAGTCCATCTATACTGACCTCCATCAGGTTGCAAATTAAAAATAATTTTTATCTGCATCTACCTCTGAAAAAATATTTGGGCTTCTAGCTGTGTGTGGGACTTGTTCTATTAATCCATCTATACAGACCTCCATCAGGTTGCAAACTGAATATAATTTTTTTCTGCATCTACCTCTGAAAAAATATTTGGCCTTCTAGCAGTGTGTGGGACTTTCTCTATTAGTCCATCTATACTGACCTCCATCAGGTTGCAAATTAAAAATAATTTTTGTCTGCATCTAGCTCTGAAAAAATATTTGGCCTTCTAGCAGTGTGTGGGACTTTCTCTATTAGTCCATCTATACTGACCTCCATCAGGTTGCAAACTGAATATATTTTTTTTCTGCATCTACCACTGAAAAAATATTGGGCTTCTAGCTGTGTGTGGGACTTGTTCTCTTAATCCATCTATACAGACCTCCATCAGGTTGCAAACTGAATATAATTTTTTTCTGCATCTACCTCTGAAAAAATATTTGGGCTTCTAGCTGTGTGTGGGACTTGTTATATTAGTCCATCTATACTGACCTCCATCAGGTTGCAAACTGAAAATAATTTTTTGTCTGCATCTAGCTCTAAAAAAATATTTGGCCTTCTAGCAGTGTGTGGGACTTTCTCTATTAGTCCATCTATACTGACCTCCATCAGGTTGCAAATTAAAAATAATTTTTATCTGCATCCAGCTCTGAAAAAATATTTGGCCTTCTAGCAGTGTGTGGGACTTTCTCTATTAGTCCATCTATACTGACCTCCATCAGGTTGCAAATTAAAAATAATTTTTATCTGCATCCAGCTCTGAAAAAATATTTGGCCTTCTAGCAGTGTGTGGGACTTTCTCTATTAGTCCATCTATACTGACCTCCATCAGGTTGCAAATTAAAAATAATTTTTTGTCTGCATCTAGCTCTGAAAAAATATTTGGCCTTCTAGCAGTGTGTGGGACTTTCTCTATTAGTCCATCTATACTGACCTCCATCAGGTTGCAAATTAAAAATAATTTTTATCTGCATCTACCTCTGAAAAAATATTTGGGCTTCTAGCTGTGTGTGGGACTTGTTCTATTAGTTGATCTATACTGACCTCCATCAGGTTGCAAACTGAATATAATTTTTTTCTGCATCTAGCTCTGAAAAAATATTTGGCCTTCTAGCAGTGTGTGGGACTTTCTCTATTAGTCCATCTATACTGACCTCCATCAGGTTGCAAATTAAAAATAATTTTTATCTGCATCCAGCTCTGAAAAAATATTTGGCCTTCTAGCAGTGTGTGGGACTTTCTCTATTAGTCCATCTATACTGACCTCCATCAGGTTGCAAATTAAAAATAATTTTTATCTGCATCCAGCTCTGAAAAAATATTTGGCCTTCTAGCAGTGTGTGGGACTTTCTCTATTAGTCCATCTATACTGACCTCCATCAGGTTACAAATTAAAAATAATTTTTTGTCTGCATCTAGCTCTGAAAAAATATTTGGCCTTCTAGCAGTGTGTGGGACTTTCTCTATTAGTCCATCTATATTGACCTCCATCAGGTTGCAAACTGAATATATTTTTTTTCTGCATCTACCTCTGAAAAAATATTGGGCTTCTAGCTGTGTGTGGGACTTGTTCTATTAATCCATCTATACAGACCTCCATCAGGTTGCAAACTAAATATAATTTTTTTCTGCATCTACCTCTGAAAAAATATTTGGGCTTCTAGCTGTGTGTGGGACTTGTTCTATTAGTCCATCTATACTGACCTCCATCAGGTTGCAAACTGAAAATAATTTTTATCTGCATCTACCTCTGAAAAAATATTTGGGCTTCTAGCTGTGTGTGGGACTTGTTCTATTAGTCCATCTATACTGACCTCCATCAGGTTGCAAACTGAATATAATTTTTTTCTGCATCTAGCTCTGAAAAAATATTTGGCCTTCTAGCAGTGTGTGGGACTTTCTCTATTAGTCCATCTATACTGACCTCCATCAGGTTGCAAATTAAAAATAATTTTTATCTGCATCCAGCTCTGAAAAAATATTTGGCCTTCTAGCAGTGTGTGGGACTTTCTCTATTAGTCCATCTATACTGACCTCCATCAGGTTGCAAATTAAAAATAATTTTTTGTCTGCATCTAGCTCTGAAAAAATATTTGGCCTTCTAGCAGTGTGTGGGACTTTCTCTATTAGTCCATCTATACTGACCTCCATCAGGTTGCAAATTAAAAATAATTTTTTGTCTGCATCTAGCTCTGAAAAAATATTTGGCCTTCTAGCAGTGTGTGGGACTTTCTCTATTAGTCCATCTATACTGACCTCCATCAGGTTGCAAACTGAATATATTTTTTTTCTGCATCTACCTCTGAAAAAATATTGGGCTTCTAGCTGAGTGTGGGACTTGTTCTATTAATCCATCTATACAGACCTCCATCAGGTTGCAAACTGAATATAATTTTTTTCTGCATCTACCTCTGAAAAAATATTTGGGCTTCTAGCTGTGTGTGGGACTTGTTATATTAGTCCATCTATACTGACCTCCATCAGGTTGCAAACTGAAAATAATTTTTTGTCTGCATCTAGCTCTGAAAAAATATTTGGCCTTCTAGCAGTGCGTGGGACTTTCTCTATTAGTCCATCTATACTGACCTCCATCAGGTTGCAAATTAAAAATAATTTTTATCTGCATCCAGCTCTGAAAAAATATTTGGCCTTCTAGCAGTGTGTGGGACTTTCTCTATTAGTCCATCTATACTGACCTCTATCAGGTTGCAAATTAAAAATAATTTTTATCTGCATCCAGCTCTGAAAAAATATTTGGCCTTCTAGCAGTGTGTGGGACTTTCTCTATTAGTCCATCTATACTGACCTCCATCAGGTTGCAAATTAAAAATAATTTTTATCTGCATCTACCTCTGAAAAAATATTTGGGCTTCTAGCTTTGTGTGGGACTTGTTCTATTAGTCCATCTATACTGACCTCCATCAGGTTGCAAACTGAATATAATTTTTTTCTGCATCTAGCTCTGAAAAAATATTTGGCCTTCTAGCAGTGTGTGGGACTTTCTCTATTAGTCCATCTATACTGACCTCCATCAGGTTGCAAATTAAAAATAATTTTTATCTGCATCCAGCTCTGAAAAAATATTTGGCCTTCTAGCAGTGTGTGGGACTTTCTCTATTAGTCCATCTATACTGACCTCCATCAGGTTGCAAACTGAATATATTTTTTTTCTGCATCTACCTCTGAAAAAATATTGGGCTTCTAGCTGTGTGTGGGACTTGTTCTATTAATCCATCTATACAGACCTCCATCAGGTTGCAAACTGAATATAATTTTTTTCTGCATCTACCTCTGAAAAAATATTTGGCCTTCTAACAGTGTGTGGGACTTGTTCTATTAGTCCATCTATACTGACCTCCATCAGGTTGCAAATTAAAAATAATTTTTTGTCTGCATCTAGCTCTGAAAAAATATTTGGCCTTCTAGCAGTGTGTGGGACTTTCTCTATTAGTCCATCTATACTGACCTCCATCAGGTTGCAAATTAAAAATAATTTTTTGTCTGCATCTAGCTCTGAAAAAATATTTGGCCTTCTAGCAGTGTGTGGGACTTTCTCTATTAGTCCATCTATATTGACCTCCATCAGGTTGCAAACTGAATATATTTTTTTTCTGCATCTACCTCTGAAAAAATATTGGGCTTCTAGCTGAGTGTGGGACTTGTTCTATTAATCCATCTATACAGACCTCCATCAGGTTGCAAACTGAATATAATTTTTTTCTGCATCTACCTCTGAAAAAATATTTGGGCTTCTAGCTGTGTGTGGGACTTGTTATATTAGTCCATCTATACTGACCTCCATCAGGTTGCAAACTGAAAATAATTTTTTGTCTGCATCTAGCTCTGAAAAAATATTTGGCCTTCTAGCAGTGTGTGGGACTTTCTCTATTAGTCCATCTATACTGACCTCCATCAGGTTGCAAATTAAAAATAATTTTTATCTGCATCTACCTCTGAAAAAATATTTGGGCTTCTAGCTTTGTGTGGGACTTGTTCTATTAGTCCATCTATACTGACCTCCATCAGGTTGCAAACTGAATATAATTTTTTTCTGCATCTAGCTCTGAAAAAATATTTGGCCTTCTAGCAGTGTGTGGGACTTTCTCTATTAGTCCATCTATACTGACCTCCATCAGGTTGCAAATTAAAAATAATTTTTATCTGCATCCAGCTCTGAAAAAATATTTGGCCTTCTAGCAGTGTGTGGGACTTTCTCTATTAGTCCATCTATACTGACCTCCATCAGGTTGCAAATTAAAAATAATTTTTTGTCTGCATCTAGCTCTGAAAAAATATTTGGCCTTCTAGCAGTGTGTGGGACTTTCTCTATTAGTCCATCTATACTGACCTCCATCAGGTTGCAAACTGAATATATTTTTTTTCTGCATCTACCTCTGAAAAAATATTGGGCTTCTAGCTGTGTTTGGGATTTGTTCTATTAATCCATCTATACAGACCTCCATCAGGTTGCAAACTGAATATAATTTTTTTCTGCATCTACCTCTGAAAAAACATTTGGGCTTCTAGCTGTGTGTGGGACTTGTTCTATTAGTCCATCTATACTGACCTCCATCAGGTTGCAAACTGAAAATAATTTTTTGTCTGCATCTAGCTCTCAAAAAATATTTGGCCTTCTAGCAGTGTGTGGGACTTTCTCTATTAGTCCATCTATACTGACCTCCATCAGGTTGCAAATTAAAAATAATTTTTATCTGCATCCAGCTCTGAAAAAATATTTGGCCTTCTAGCAGTGTGTGGGACTTTCTCTATTAGTCCATCTATACTGACCTCCATCAGGTTGCAAATTAAAAATAATTTTATCTGCATCCAGCTCTGAAAAAATATTTGGCCTTCTAGCAGTGTGTGGGACTTTCTCTATTAGTCCATCTATACTGACCTCCATCAGGTTGCAAATTAAAAATAATTTTTTGTCTGCATCTAGCTCTGAAAAAATATTTGGCCTTCTAGCAGTGTTTGGGACTTTCTCTATTAGTCCATCTATACTGACCTCCATCAGGTTGCAAATTAAAAATAATTTTTATCTGCATCTACCTCTGAAAAAATATTTGGGCTTCTAGCTGTGTGTGGGACTTGTTCTATTAGTCCATCTATACTGACCTCCATCAGGTTGCAAACGGAATATAATTTTTTTCTGCATCTAGCTCTGAAAAAATATTTGGCCTTCTAGCAGTGTGTGGGACTTTCTCTATTAGTCCATCTATACTGACCTCCATCAGGTTGCAAATTAAAAATAATTTTTATCTGCATCCAGCTCTGAAAAAATATTTGGCCTTCTAGCAGTGTGTGGGACTTTCTCTATTAGCCCATCTATACTGACCTCCATCAGGTTGCAAATTAAAAATAATTTTTTGTCAGCATCTAGCTCTGAAAAAATATTTGGCCTTCTAGCTGTGTGTGGGACTTTCTCTATTAGTCCATCTATACTGACCTCCATCAGGTTGCAAACTGAATATATTTTTTTTCTGCATCTACCTCTGAAAAAATATTTGGGCTTCTTGCTGTGTGTGGGACTTTCTGTATTAGTCCATCTATACTGACCTCCATCAGGTTGCAAATTGAATATAATTTTTTTCTGCATCTAACCCAGCCAATAGTTTTGGCCTAATACCACAGTTTGGCCACTCAGCTCTGCTCGGTTCCCATCCATTGTTTTTTTGTGCAAACAACTCCAGAGTTGTGAATTAGTTAACCACCAAAATGAGTGGAAAAAGGCCTGCTGCTGGTGGAAAGGGGAATAGGCGTGTTGGGAAGGGGAAAAAAGGTTGTGTCCGTGGGGTAGGTGTTAAAGCAACAGTAACATCTGCAGAAGAAAGACCATCTTCCAGCCAAACTAAAATGTCTACTTCTTTTAGCTGACAATGTGATAAGATCCCTTTCTTACGGCCACGCCAATCGCTACAAATTCCAGATGAGGCACAAAAACAGCAGGTGCTTCAACGGATATCAAGTGCTCCTTTAAGTGGGCTCTCCTCCACATCAACTTCAACATCACAAATACTCCAGTCCTCAAAGGTGTCACCCCAATCGCACTTGCTTCCTCACAGCTCCCAAATCTCCAGCTGCCCGTCTGAGTATGAGGTAGAACAGATGGTTGAGTCTGCAGAGCTGTTTACTCATACTATAGCCTGGGAATCAGAGGTCGACTCCAGCGCTTCTGTGAATCCAGACGAGGAAATGATCTGCACTGATGCCCAGAATCTTTATGAGTCGGATCCAGGACCAGACGCAGAAGGTTCTGACCATAATGTAGACCCTCATTCCCAAACTGTAACTCCTGTTGGTGGAGACAATGAGGAAGACGATGATGAGACTCAAATACCTGATTGGAGCGACAACTTTAGTTTTTTGTCAGGGCAGGAACAGGTTGGCTCTGAGGACGATGGGTGTGATAACGCACAGGGTGATGATGATGAGGTTGGAGATCCCACTTACTGTCAACCCACAGTCAGCCAAGAGATGAGGTCAGCAGAGGAGGTGGAGGAAGATGCTAGTGACGACGAGGTCAGGTTGCACCTTCCTGGACAGAGACGTAGTACTGGAAGCACGTCAACAACTGCATCCTCAAACACAACTCTGCCTCTCACCACAAGTCGTGGTGGCTCTTCAGGTCGCATGGGTGCTAAGTCTTGCATAGCCTGAGCATTTTTTCAGATCGATAAAGATGACCCAACTCGTGTTATCTGTAACATTTGTCAGCAAAAGCTAAGTAGAGGCCAAAAAATACATAGTTTGAGTACTTCATGCATGAACCGGCACATGGACATGAAGCATAAGTTGCAGTGGGAAGCTCAGTGTGCTACAATGCGGCCTAGCCGGCCGGGCCAACCACCGTCTGCAATATCTTGTGCATCCGCGGCCTCTTCATCCTCTGTGACTGGGGGGACAGCAGTCACACCTGTTTTGGGGCGCAGACCTGCCACCTCTTTACCCGCAACAGCCAGCGTGATTGGCAGGTCATCATTTTCTTTGGAGGTGGTAACACCAGCTGGTGTTGAGCGCTGTCCGACATCGATAGCACCACCTTTGGATCAAGGCAACCTAACATGTCCGCCTGCATCTTCCTCACAGACCGGCAGTTTGCCGGGGACACCCTTATCAACCCCGTCTAAGCACAATAGCCAGCCCTCGGTCCCTCAGATGTGGACAAGTAAAAGACCATTTCCTCCTAGCCATGAGAAAGCTAAGAGGTTGAATTTCACCATCTGCAAGCTCTTGGCTACAGAAATGCTGCCTTTCCGCCTGGTGGACACAGAGGATTTTCGAGACCTTATGTCCGTCGCAGTGCCCCAGTACCAGATGCCCAGTCGGCACTACTTCTCAAAGAAAGGTGTGCCTGCGCTCCACCAGCATGTCGCACACAACATCACCGCTTCTTTGAGAAACTCTGTGTGTGACAGGGTGCATTTCACCACAGACACTTGGACGAGTAGGCATGGACAGGGGCGTTACATGTCGCTGACTGGGCACTGGGTAACTATGGTGACAGCAGGACAAGGGGCTGCTGTCCAAGTCTTGCCGTCCCCACGAGTTGTGCGTCAATCCTCTTTATGTCAAAGTTCCTCCACTGCTTCTGCCTCCTCAACCTCCTCTCGGTCTTCCACCTGCACCCAAAGCCTGTCTAGTCATGCCACAAGCTTTCTAACTGCGCAGAAGGGATCCTGCACACCTCCTTACTATGCTGGCAGTAGGGCTCAACGTCATCAGGCGGTTTTTACTTTGAAATGTCTGGGAAATGTGAGTCACACAGCTGAGGAGTTGTGGTCAGCTCTGGAGAACCAATTTCATGAATGGTTGTCTCCACTGGACCTGAAACCAGGGAAGGCCGTGTGCGACAATGCTGCAAACCTGGGTGCGGCCCTTCGCCGGGGCAATGTCACACACGTGCCTTGTATGGCTCACGTGTTGAACCTGGTTGTCCAGCAATTTTTAGCCCACTATCCCAGACTAGATGGCCTTCTGCAGAGGGCACGGTCGCTGTGTGCTCACTTCCGCCATTCGCACCCCGCAGCTCAGCGACTTACATCTCTACAGAAGTCGTTGGGCCTGCCACTTCACCGGCTAAAATGCGATGTGCCTACCCGGTGGAATTCAACTCTGCACATGTTGCAGCGACTGTGGCAGCACCGACAAGCCATGGTGCAATACGTTCTGACGTATAGCCCGGGCCAACGAGATCCGGAGGTGGGGCAAATCACGCTGGAGGAGTGGTCTCAGATCAGGGACCTATGCACCCTTCTGCACAGTTTTGAAATGGCGACGAAGATGTTTAGTGCTGACGATGCCATTATCAGCATGACTATTCCGGTGATTTACATGCTGGAGCACATGTTAAACAGAATTCGGAGTCAGATGGTGGCACAAGAGGAGGTGGAGGAAGTAGAGGAGGAGGAGTTGTATGCGGAAGGGCTAACATCTGCAAGGTCCAGACGGTCGGCAGCACCAAGGCGGCAGGCATGTGAGGGTGGGGGAGATGGTTTTACCAGGGCGCATGGTAGCAGCCAAACTAGTGAGGAAGGTGCAGGAGCCCAGGAAGAAGTGGAGGACGAACTGATGGAAGACTCATCAGATGAGGGAGACCTTGATCACATTTCTGTTGTGCGAGGTTGGGGGGAGAGGACAGAGGAAGGAAGCATGATTGTTACCTCGCCACCAACACAACAGGGACTTGGTGCTCCTGGATGCGCAACACACATGAGTGCCTTCTTGCTGCACTACCTGCAACATGACCCTCGAATTGTGAGAATTAGAAATAATCCTGACTACTGGGTTGCCACACTGTTAGATCCCCGGTACAAAAGTAAATTTGCAGAAATTATTCCTGCCATAGAAAGGGATGCACGCATGCAGGAGTATCAGCAGAGACTGTTGCAGAATCTTACATGTGCTTTTCCACAAAACACCAGTGGTGCACGTAGTGAATCTCACAGTTCCAACTTGCCAACCGTGGGACCGTCAAGTGTTCAGCACTCAAACCGTAACAGAACCACAGTATCTGCTGGTAACATCAATTTTGCGGAATCATTTCACCACTTTTTTAGCCCATCCTTTGCAAGGCCACAGGGGGCAAGAAGTCTGACACATAGTCAACGCCTAGAGACGATGGTACAGGAGTATCTCCAAGTAAACATTGAAGCCATGACTGTGTCACTGGACCCTTGCTCTTTTTGGGCTTCCAATCTGGATAAATGGCCGGAGCTAGCCACTTACGCCTTGGAGATCTTGTCATGCCCCGCAGCCAGCGTTCTGTCTGAACGTGTGTTCAGCGCTGCTGGTGGTGTGCTGACAGATAAGCGCACGCGGCTCTTCACTGATAATGTAGACAGACTCACGTTCATAAAGATGAACAAATCATGGATCCGAAACGACTTTTCTACCCCTGTGTCATCCTGGGGAGAGTAAAAGCTTGATGATTGGTTAAAATCACCCTACCAACCGTTTTAAGCTTTCAAATTACTAATCATGTTTATCTGTATCTTGACTGGAAAATAATTTGGGCTTTGTAGCAGTGTGCAGCACTGATCCTATTAGCCCATTTATACTAAGCTCCACCAGATTTAAAATTAATAATAATTTTTAGCTGCATCTAGCCCAGAAAATAATTTTGGGGATCTGAGATGCACAAGACACATAAGTGCCTTCTTGCTGCACTACCTGCAACATGACCCTCATATTGTCAGAATTCGAAGTAATCATGACTACTGGGTTGCCACACTCTTAGATCCCCCAAACTTTTCGATCAACCTTTTCATTTTAATAAAGACCAAAAAAATGGTCATTTTTGAAATTATAAGCATTAGCAGGTTATTAGAAACTGAAATCAAACAGTTTTCAACTCAAAACTTTATTCTAGGTGATGTTACATTTTCACATAGGACCCCTTGTTCGAAAGGAGCTTCTGAACTCTCTCGTCCATTGAATTTGTCAGGTTTTGGATGGTTTCTGCTTCAATTGTTTTGCATGAGGACAGAATACCCTCCCAGAGCTGTTGCTTAGATGTGAACTGCCTCCCGCCATCATAGACACTCCTTTTGATGATGCTCCAGAGGTTCTGAATGGGGTAGAGGTCAGGGGAGCATGGGGGTCACACCATAAGTTTGTCCCCTCTTATGCCCATATCAGCCAGAGATGCAGATGTTTTATGTGCAGCATGAGATGGTGCATTATCATGCAAAAAAATGATCTTGCTGTGAAATACATGGTTCTTCTTCTTGAACCATGGCAGGAAGTGCTGTTTGAGAAAATCCACATACATTATGGAGTTCATCTTTAGCGCCTTCAGGGATCCTAAAGGGGCCGACAATCTCTCTCCCCATGATTCCAGCCCAAAACATTACTCCACCTCCTCCTTGTTGGCGCTGTAGCCGTGTTTGCGTGGGGTGTCCATCAACCAGCCATCCTCCACTCCATCCATCTGGACCATCGAGCGCTGCACGGCACTCATCCATGAACAAAACAGTTTTGAAATCAGTCTTCATGTAATGTTTGGCCCACTGGAGCCGTTTCTGCTTGTGTGAAGTGGATAGAGGAGGTCGACAGGATGGCATATGCACAGCTGCAAACCTCTGAAGGACCCTGCGTCTTGTTGTTCGGGGGACGTTCGAGGCACCAGCAGCTTCAAAAACTTGTCTGCTGCTATGACAAGGCTTTTTTGCCGCTGCTCTTTTAACCTGACATAATTGCCTGTAGGAAAGAGTCCTCAATTTGCCCTTATCAGCACGCACACGTGTGTACTGTGAATCAGCTACATACTTCTTGATTGCCAAGACACTTCATCCTGATCATCGCACAATGTTGATTGTAGTCATGCCTTGACCTAAACACTCCACAATTTGTTGCTTCTCAGCAGCCGACACATTTTCTTTCCCATTTTGGCAGAAAATGTAGGCTGCTTAATAATGTGAGACAGCCTTCTTAAGTAGTCTTGCCTTTCATTGGACACACCTGCCAAACTAATTAGCACAGGTGTCTGCAATTGCTTACAGTGATATAAAGAGCCCTGACACACATCACCATCAATGAGTTTAACTGGCAAACAAACAAATTCTTCCCTTATCACTCCTAAACACTTTTTGCATAATAATTTGGAACACAGTGTACATGTGCTTTTCCACAAAACACCAGTGGTTCACGTAGTGAATCTTACAGTTCTAACTTGCCAACCGTGGTCTGTATGGAGTTGTTCAATAAAGGGCCCAAAATTAAGATAACATAGATGGGAGAGGTCTCTATGAATAGGAATTCCTAAGTATTTGATACCCTGTGAGGGCCAGGCAAAGGGAAAGTTGGACTGGATGGAATCCTATATGGATTTGGGGAGGGAGACATCGAGGGCCTCAGACTTCGCTGCATTGATTTTAAAATTTGACCATGTAACAAAGTGATCTATTTCAGCCATAACAGCATGGATGGATATATGTGATTGAGTGATATATACTAGTACATCATCAGCAAATAGAGAGCACTTGTACTCGGTGCCTCCCACCTCAATCCACCTAATATTGGGGTTATGGCGAATTGATGAGAGCAGGTGCTCCGTCACTAGGATGTATAAGAGAGGGGACAGAGGACATCCCTGCCTTGTCCCATTGGTGATTGTGAAAGGTGATGAAAATGTTCTGATGCACCCCCTGGGCCTTGGGACACCCGGAGCCGGACCCTTTTTGGTGGATGCTGGTGGTTGTAGTCTCCGTGGCGGCGACCCAGTTCCGTGGCTCAGGGTGGTCAAACCAGTGGCGGAACGATTTATGTGGTTTTGATGTTTAAGTGTCCGACTACGCCACCCGTGGATTGCGGTCAGAGTGAACCGCCGCTCCAGGGCAGACCGCTGAGGCTGGTGTTGTGGGTGCAGCAGAGCGTAGCATAACTCCCCACGGCAGGAGTATAGCCTCAGGGCAGTGTATGCGGAGGATGGGGGTGATGGTGCAGGGCAACAGCAGTAACGACACGGAGTCAGTGATGCAGTCCAGGGCCTTTACTCACAGTTCTTATTATCCAGACCACGTCTGCAGGTAACGGCTGCCCACGTCGTACTGTGCTCACCAGGTGAGGGGCTCAGACAACTCCCAGATAAGCGCTTCACAGGACCCCCTTCGTGTGTCCTTTGTCTGGCCTTTCTTACCAACCCTTCTGTCCGGCTGCCTCGGGCCTCCTCTTGGTAAACTTGGCGCCAGTTTCCCTGACCCTATGTGCTGCCCTCCTAGAGGGTGTAGCGAGGGGCTGCGCCACAGAAAATGTCACAGCCTCCGGTTTCTAGCTGAGGGTCATTTCCTGCCTCCACTAGTTTCGGGGACCGGTCTCCCCCTTTGGCCTGACCCCTCCATGCAGGTGGATTCGGGCGTGCGGTGGCGACTCGCCCGTCCGCACCCCTGGGATCCCTTCGTTCCTCGTTCCTGGAGCCTTCTCCGCTCCTCTTCCTTCCTTCTCCCTCTTCCAGGCCTGGGCCTCTGTTACTAGGCCCGCCTCCGGAGCAGAGCTCATGCAGAGCCCCTGCTCCCTGCCACTTCTGCTCAGACTTCTCTGCACTGAACTAAGATGGTGCCAACCTTTTATACTCCCTTCTCAATGCACCCAGGAACTGCTTCCTCCCTGCTCCTGCACTACAGGGTTCCCCTTCCTCAGTGTTCCCTCCCCCCACTCCAGCCAGGGACAGGGACTGTCGTGCCCATCTCAGGGGCATATTGGTCGCCCTGCCCCACAGCAATGTGGTGTAATGCATGCAGGTGTCGGGTCCTGATCCACACTCCATCCTTACCTGAGAGTGAGATATCACACCTCTGGGTGAGGTGCAATACCTCTGTAGCAACCGAGCCCTCAGGGTGCTACAGTTCCATTTATCTTCAGCCTAGGTGACGTATTGCGATACAGGGCCGTGATTTTGGCTATAAAAGGGTCCCCTAGACCCCTACCCCAAGCTTTTTAAGAGAAACATATATGGCGTGCCAGGAGACTCTATGGAATGCTTTCTCAGCATCCAACGAGAGTATCTAATTACAAATTTTTAACTGCATCTAGCCCAGGAAATACTTTGTGCCTAGTAGCAGTGTCTGCTAGTCAGCGGATTATCCCGGCTGTTAAGCAAGCTACACCACCTGTAGTTTGGACACTTAATTTTTTCAAAGGAAATGCTTCGGGACCACGGGATACTCAGTGAAGAGCATCAGGAGGCACCCCAAGGCATAGGGGCTGGGACTGGCAGTAGGATGCCTTGCGGTGGACAGCCGAGCTCGATCCTTATAAAAGCTTTTTAACTGCAGCAACTTTAGTGGACGCTACTGGAGCTGGAATTACGCGGCTGCTGGCATGAGACTTGCCCTCCAATAGATCCTTGTAAATGGATTTAAAGTGTATTCATTCAAATTAGAGAGACAATTTAAATTAAAAAGCTTAGAGCTGCCTCCACCACAGGGGGGCTCGCTCGACCCACCAGCGGACAGGCACCAGTATTGGGAGAGGGGGGCTGGCCGTCAGGGTTCACCGCGGCTCTGGCACAAACCCGGCGACACGGAGGTGGCACGGGCAGGAGCGGACTGAACGTGTCGGCTTCTCACTTTTTGGATTTTAGAAGGGCATGACATGCCTATATCTGTGTCTCCCCCTCCTTTTACTCCTCCACCTCTTTTCTTTTCTCATGACTATATGTACTTGTCACTTTTCCATGTGTTAGTTGTGTCTTCTGAGCAGTTTGTCAGCTTTTGGACACCTTTGAAGGTGTTTTCTATGTGTTTCTATGTGTTTTTGTTTGCCTGCCATTGGTTTTAACGGTGTTCGAAGGTGTTCGACGAACAGTTCGACGAACAGTTCGGCGAACACACGGGTGTTCGACGAACCGAACCGAACTCGAACACTACGGGGGTGGCTCAACACTAGTCACCAGCAGCCCCTTGACCAGTCACATCAACCTTCTCCGGCTGTTTGGGCGGGAAGCCGATGGCCTGTGCCTCACTAGGAGAGTTAGCTGCACCGCAGCTCTCGAAGCTCTCTTCCTCCTCGTCTTTGGACTCTCACCATCGGCGTCTCACCTGAGGTTTCTCCACTCGTGGGCCATCCGCTTTAGGTGGTGTCAGGAAACCCTTGGGAGCTTCCCTGGCCCATCACTGCTGGGCTTTCCATTTAGCCCTCTTCTGGAGGACCTCCCTGTCTCTTTTCAAAATGACTTACCACTCGTATGGACGAGTTAACGCAGCCGCGTACCATCCACGTGTACATTCGCACTTGGCAAAGTATTAAATGTCCCCAACATGTATGGAGACAGGAGGGTAGGTATTTCGTTTTTACAACGTCCAGACTGACGTACACCTCGTCGCCAGTTCATTCCTCTTCCGGGAATCCGTAGCCCTTCTGGAGATCGAATTCTATTACCCGTCCCCGGGTCTGAGAATCTTCCACTGACTCCCACCGAGCCACGTTGGAACCTTCCAGCCACCCCCACAGGAAAGTGTCCTTCCACTTTCGGTGCTTCAGCAATGTCATCGGAGGGGAACGCGCAGCTAGCCACTTCGGCTTATACCCGGGATGGCTCTTCCCCGTTTCTTCATGCGAGGAGCTCTCATCCTGCTGACTATGCCAAATGTATGGTGCTGCAGTGAGGTAGTCGTGGGCGAGCTATAGCCCATGCTCGCTCTAGTCCCCTCCAGACAAAGTGTGTCCTCCCTCTGATGTACTGCTGTATATGTGGTGTTCTCCACTTACTTCTGACCTGCCGGTCTCTTCTGCCTCCAGGGATTTCTCTTCTGGAACCAGGGCAGCAATGAATTCACAAAATTAATAATGACAACTGGAACTTTACTTGATTACTGGCAGTATTTACAATATTTATGGGCAGGTATAAAGGATAAGGCCCAACGGGTTGTCATCTTTCCCACAGGTACTTGATATGACTTCAGCCCTGGTTCCCAATTTAGGTGAAGTGTGGCGCCCCTGAGGGTTCAGTCACCACAGAGGTACTGCACCTCACCCAGAGGTGTGGTGTCTCCTTCTCTCAGGTAAGGAGGGAGTGCTGCCCGGAACCCCAACACCCACATTCAACACTACACTGCTCCAGGCCGGCTGGAAGGGCAACATGCATGTGCACAGTGCTGAGCTCTGTCCCTGGCTGGAGTGGGGGGAACCCAAAGGTAGGGGGAACCAGTAGTGGGTGTGGGTGGAGGAAGCTGTTTAGGAGAGCACCATAGTAGTAGGTATATAAAGGGAAGCCATCTTTGGTGGCAGGGGAGTTCAGTGAGAGAAGTCAGTCAGGGAGCAGAGTCTCTTTAGGAGCTCTGCTCCACAAGTAGGGCCCAATGCTGGAGGCCCAGGAGGGGAGCAGAGGAGTAGGCTCCGTTGTATTAAAGGGATCCTAGGGGGTACGGCGAGTGCAGGACGGCACCCGTACGCCCCGAATCTGTCAGAAGACAGAGGGATCGTAGGCCGCAAGAAGGGGACCGGCCCCTGGACCAGCGGTGTTACTCCAGGTCTCGGCTGGAAAAACCGGAGGCTTCTGGCTTTCATAGTCCAGTTGCCAAAGCCTCATTCTAATCTCCGTGAGGGTCAAGAAGGTCCGGGAACTCCAGTTAGACAGGAGGGACATCAGAGCACCTGAGCGGGACTGAGAGTGGGGAAGCGCAGGGCAGGAGGGAGAAGACCCAGCGTGAAGATGGTCTAGAGACGAACACAAGAAAGCGGGGTTCCGTCAGGTGCTCTTAAACTACCTGAGGAAATGCTGAACCCCTGCCTGGTGAACGCAGCGCGACGTGGGAGGCTGGCACCCGTACAGTGCACCTGTGGAACTTACATAAGAACTGTGAGTAAAGACTCGGATAACTGCACCGCACTGCCTCCGTCCATTATTTCTGCTGCGCCATCTTTCCCCCTGCACTACAACGCCCAGCGCAACTAATACAATCTACACTGCCCTGGAGCTAGCTCTGCCTGTGGAGAGCCACACCATCCCTGCTGCAGTAACATCAGCTTCAGAGGACCTGCTCCGCAGCGGCGGCTCCCTTTGGCCGCAATCCACAGGTGGCGTCACGAACACTTCCTAAAACTACAAACCCCTTACAAATAACTTTTCCCCTTTTTGTTGACCGCCCTGGGCCACGGACCAGGCCAGCCACCGTGATATCCCCCACCAGCATCCATAGGCCCAGCTGCCGAGTACCCCACGGCTCTAGGGGCACGTCAGAAGCATCTCTGTTGCTTTGTTCTCTAGCCCTAGAGAACCAGTGACAGTATGTCCAGTGGCAGTATGTCTGGATTCTAGTTCTCCCCATGTCCTTGACTTCAGTCCTAACTTCTTCTGCAGCCTGCAGACAGAATACACCCCTAGGTCCCCGACAACTCTCTCAAGGTTCCCAGGCCAGCTAAAGGGACTCCTGTGGAGGGATTCTTCTGCTTGATGATCCATTGTCTGGGATACTAGGCCCACGTCTACCCTAGCAGCCAGAAATAGAGCCTATCAGCTTTCTGAAGTACTGTATACACTGAACTACTCACTTCCTGTACTCAACATTAGCACTGGGTTCCCCCTCTCTCTACTGGGCTGGCTGAAACAGTTAACCCCTTACCTGGACCGAACTGCAGCCCAGAGAATTCTAACTTCTGGGAACATGCTGTTAACCCCTATTCAGTGCCAGGGGGAAATCTACCTCCTTCACCACTACTACACTAACCACTGAGCCACCATGGTGCCCACTGAGCCACTATGTGGTAAGATATCTGTACTGGAAAGTTCAGGACAATCTTATCTTGATTAATAGGAACATCCTGAGAAGAACACATGTGTATGTAGTACATTCTCCATTTCTATGCCGATAATGAGACCATCTTTCAATAGATGTTTTCCTGTTTACTATTAATGAGACCTCAGTGATATAAATTAGGAAAAAATCTTTATATTGAACTTGAATTTAAATATTCACATTTCTTTTCTCTCTTAAAGACTAATTCCTCGGAAATGAACAATTCCTTTTATTCCGCTCTAATTACTTGAGATATAATTAGGTTCTAAATCTTTCCTTTTTCCGAGACTCTAGAACTCTGGTCTCAAATGTCCATAAATCATCAAGCAGGAGACCCGATCCCTTTGGTGGACTTTACAGTGGAGCTGAATAAGTATCTGTCCTCTGCATTTATTAGTTTCTTAGAAAGCAAATTATAGGAAAGTGATCCATGCCATACTTTGCTCACAAAATACTGCCATACATTGCCTAAATACTACTGCTATGTAATGCATAATTGTATCAGTCAACATTACCAGCGCCATTTCCTTTGTGCCATTCTATAAAGTGTCCTTATCTCCAATATGCCTATAAATTAATGCTCTCCTTTTAAAAAAGTTTAAGAAAGTTTTTATAAAAATATTCACATAGTGCTTAAATAATATTTTTATAATTTGTACTGCTATATGGTGCAAACACACTGTCTATATACCCTATTAAAAAGCACCAAAGTGTATAAATAATACCAAAATAATGCTGAGTGCTTTTCTACCTGTTTAGATTTATTGGGCTTTTTAAAACCTATTTTCTCACTACAGTTTTAGTTTCTTAGTTTACTACCTGTGTATTTAAGGGTTAACTACATTGCAATAAAATCCTGAGGTGTAGATTTACTCACAAGGGGTTAATTAAGGGGAAGGGGTCATAATTAAGGGTTTATAAGGGGCAGCTGGTTGGACATCAAGTCCTTTGGAAGTGCATTGAGGTGAAGGGTACATTGCTGGAAAAGGAAGAAGAAAAAAAAAAAAAACTCTTTAAATCTCTTAGTTTGCGAGTGTGAACGAGCTGCGTGTGTCCGGAGTGTAAGTGCGAACGAAAGTAAGTGTGTGACTTGTTTTTCAGTGACTTTGGATTCAGGGAGTTTGGAAGGGAGGACTTAGGACTGAATTGCTGACTGTATTTCATTCTTTCTTTACTTTACTTTTTACTTAATTAATCCACCTGACCTACTTATCTGATTCCCCCGTCCATACTTGATACTTAACTGATCCCCCGCCGATATTTAATTGATACACTTGCACATCCCTAATTGATCCCCGTCCATACACCTATATATAAATAATTGTGTTTTGTACTTGTATATATATATACTGACTGTATCCCCATATTTAGAATGACGTCCATGTTGGCCGGAGCCGTGCAGTGTACATCTTGCGCAATGTATGCATTCCGTGAGCAACCGCTCGAGGATCCATACTGCTGCGAGAGATGTGAGCATATCGTGCACTTGGAAGCCCAAATTCTGGATCTAAGTGCTCAGATAGCGGTACTGAGGAGCATCGACAACATGGAACGGAGTTTGCTGCTCACCGAGCAGACACTCAATGGGTCAATACTGGGGGTGGAGCATAGAGGGGAAGTGCAGGCTGAACAGGCAGGGAGCTGGATAACAGTTAGGAGGGATAGAGGGAAGAAGTACAGGAAGGCTGGTTCAGAACCGGCATTATTGGAGCACGACAGATCCTCTGACCGCCGGGGGAGTGTATGCTCCAGTAATGAGGGGGAGGGGGGAAGTGTAGGGCAGGCAAGACAGGTTCTGGTAGTGGGTGACTCTATTATTAGGGGGACAGACAGGGCAATCTGTCACAAAGACCGGGATCGCCGAACAGTGTGCTGCCTCCCTGGCGCTCGAGTCCGGCACATCGCGGATCGGGTTGACAGGTTACTGGGTGGGGCTGGCAAAGACCCAGCGGTCATGGTCCACATCGGCACCAATGACAAAGTGAGTGGTAGATGGAGGGTCCTTAAAAATGATTTCAGGGACCTAGGTAGGAAGCTTAGGGCAAGGACCTCCAAGGTAGTTTTCTCAGAAATACTACCAATCCCGCGAGCCACACAGGAGCGCCAACGGGAAGTTAGGGAGGTGAATAAGTGGCTAAAGAGTTGGTGCAAGGCAGAAGGGTTTGGGTTCATGGAGAACTGGGCCGACTTCGCGGTCGGCTACAGGCTCTACCGTAGGGACGGGCTGCACCTCAATGAGGAGGGTGCAGCGGTGCTGGGGAAGAAGATGGCTAATAGGTTGGAGGAGTTTTTAAACTAGAGACGGGGGGGGAACCAAGGAAATAGGTGGGATGTGAGGCAAGCAAGGGGGAAGGGGAGAAGTGAATATAATGAGGGTGGAGAGGGGGGTGGGGATAGTACAGTTAGATCGTTAGAGAAGAATAGGATGCTAAATAACCCCAAAGTTTTATCTTGCATGCTGACCAACGCAAGAAGCCTGACCAATAAGGCGGATGAGCTGCAGGCGCTTATATCGGAGGAGAGGTATGACATCGTAGGTATAACAGAGACTTGGCTAGACGATAGCTACGACTGGGCGGTAAATTTATTAGATTATAGTTTATTTAGAAGGGACCGGAAACAGGGGAAAGGCGGAGGAGTCTGCTTATATGTAAAGTCATGTCTAAAACCCAGACTAAGGGAAGATATAGGAGAGAGAGAAGAGGGGGTCGAGTCCATGTGGGTAGAGATAGAGGGAACTAAAAATAATAATAAAATATTACTGGGGGTCTGCTATAAGCCACCAAATATAACAGAGGAGAATGAGAATCTGCTATTAGGACAAATAGACAAAGTAGCAAAACATAATGAAGTGATTGTAATGGGGGATTTCAACTACCCGGATATTGACTGGGAAACAGAAACCTGTAGATCTCAGAAAGGTAAAAGGTTCTTGACAAATATTAAGGATAATTATCTCTCCCAACTAGTGCAGGAACCAACGAGAGGGAAGGCCGTGTTGGACTTAATATTGACTAATAGGCCTGATAGAATAACTGAGGTACAGATAGGGGGGCACCTAGGTAATAGCGACCATAATATTATCGACTTCAGAATGCCCTTCAGTAGGGTTATCAATAAGGGAACAACAAAAACATTAAACTTTAGGAGGGCGAAGTTTGATCAGCTGAAAGAAAACCTTCAACTTATTGACTGGGACAAAGTTCTTAATCAAAGGAATACGAATAGTAAATGGGAAACCTTCAAAAGAATTCTGAATACTCAGTGCGAGAGATATATACCGTATGGGAATAAAAGGGCCAGAAATAAGAGGAAACCAATATGGTTGAACAAGAACGTAAAAGGGGCGTTAAATAGCAAAAAAGAGGCATTCATGAGATTAAAACAGGAAAACAGTAAGGAGGCACTAATGTGTTACAAGGAAAAAACGAGAACCTGCAAAAAACAAATAAAAATAGCGAAGGAGGAAACAGAGAGACGTATTGCTAGGGAAAGTAGATCAAATCCCAAACTGTTCTTTACGTATATAAATAGTAAAAGGATTAAATCGGATAATATTGGACCGATAAAAAGTGAGGAAGGCAAAATCATAGAGAAAGATGAGGATAAAGCTAATCTATTAAATAATTTTTTTTCGACAACTTTCACAAAGGAAATCGAACTAACAGGAGAAATGAGAAGTGACAAGCTTAATCCTCCACTAAGTATGACTAATCTAACCCAAGCTGGGGTACAGAAACGCCTCAGTAACATTAAAATAAACAAATCACCAGGACCTGATGGCATACACCCACGGGTACTAAGGGAACTAAGTAATGTGATAGACAGACCCCTATATCTTATATTTAAGGACTCTGTTGAGACTGGGTCTGTGCCACTTGATTGGCGACAGGCGAATGTAGTGCCAATATTCAAAAAGGGAGCGAAAAGTGACGCCGGAAACTATCGGCCGGTGAGTCTGACGTCCGTTGTGGGCAAAATTTTTGAAAGCTTCATTAAAGAGGCAATTACGGAGCATCTTGATGCTAATAATCTTTTAATCCCGAACCAACATGGATTCATGAGGAATCGCTCCTGCCAAACAAACCTGATTGACTTCTACGAGGAGGTTAGCTCTCGAGTAGATCAGGGGGAACCAGTGGATGTCGTGTATCTCGACTTCTCAAAAGCGTTCGATAGCGTGCCACATAATAGGTTGGTATACAAAATGAGAATGATGGGGCTGGGGGAAAATGTCTGCAAGTGGGTAGCTAACTGACTAAAGGATAGAAGGCAGAGGGTGGTTATAAATGGAATATACTCAGATTGGGTAAGCGTCACTAGTGGGGTACCACAGGGGTCTGTACTAGGCCCAATGTTATTTAATATCTTTATTAACGACATAGTCAACGGGATAAATAGTAAAATATCAATATTTGCAGATGACACAAAGTTATGTAAAACAATTAATACAAAAGAGGACAGTGCAGACCTACAGAGGGATTTGGATAAGCTGGGTAGGTGGAGCATTAAATGGCAAATGAGGTTTAACGAGGAGAAATGTAAGGTCATACATATGGGAAGGAAAAATGGAAGTCACCAGTACTCACTGAATGGGAAACCATTGGGGAATTCAGAGATGGAGAAGGACTTGGGCATCTTGATTGATAGCAAACTAAATTGGAGTGCCCAAAGTCAGGCCGCTGCTGTAAGGGCAAACAGGGTAATGGGATGTATCAGAAGAGGTATAGCTGCAAAGGATGAGAACATTGTTCTTCCACTGTACAAAGCACTGGTCAGACCACACTTGGAATACTGTGCTCAGTTATGGGCCCAATATATAGAAAGGATATAAATGAGCTTGAAAAGGTACAAAGGAGGGCAACAAAATTAATAAGGGGAATGGAGGGACTGCAATACCCAGAGAGGTTGGCAAAACTAGGACTATTCAGCCTGGAAAAGAGAAGGTTGAGGGGGGACATAATAAATGTGTACAAATATGTTAGGGGACAGTATAGAGACCTTGCCAGGGATTTGTTCAAAAGGAGGGATATTACGGTAACAAGAGGGCACTCACTAAGACTGGAAGAGAAAAGGTTTCAGCACCAGCATAGGAAGGGGTTCTTTACGGTAAGAGCAGTGAGAATATGGAATTCACTGAGTGAGGAGACGGTAATGTCGGATTCACTAAACCAGTTCAAGCGGGGACTGGATGCATTTCTAGATACCAGGCAGATTTCAGCATATACTTAAAAATAGAATAAAATAGTAGGTTGATACAGGGATTTATTCTGACTGCTGGTTTCAGAGTCGGGAGGGAATTTTTCCTCAGGTGAAGATTGGCCAAATCATTTGGGTTTTTTGCCCTCCTCTGGATCAACTTTAGCAATTACAGAACTAACAGGTCGAACTTGATGGACGCAAGTCTTTATTCGGCTTTACTAACTATGTTACTATGTTACTCGCAAAAAAAAAATTCCTCTAGTCAGGGCTAGCCTTATGTCAAATGGTGTTCTATATAGTATTTTGGTGCCGCTCCATGTAGTGTATAGTGCTATACAATGTCTTACTAACAGCAGTGCTGGTAGATACTGGTCAAATAACTCTTCCATAGAGTTGCTTATATTACAATAGAATATAGTGTTGCCATCATCTTACACTGCAAATACAATACAGCACTGTGCAAATAATACAGACGTTATAAAGGTAATCCAGTAGGAAGAAGTTCAGATTTTATATCTGTAGGTGTCTAACGACTGAACCCCCTCTGAATGACCACTTTGCTTCCCCTATTTGAATAGAGTGACAGTGGGCTTGCTCGACCGCCACTCCGCTCATTCCTTATAGGTCTGCCAGAGATAGCCCAGCACTGTATTTGGCTATGCCCGACAGTGTCATAGAGAATGAATGTAGCAGGGGTAAATCTCAAGGTGGTCATTGGGGCTCTCAGCAGTCAAACCTACCGATCTAGCGATCTAGAAGCTGTCGCCAATCCAATTGACTGGTGATAACTGCTTATTACTCTAATACCTGTTATTTCAGGTGACCTCTAAGAATACACTGCATGTGTGTACATGAGGTTTAACACTATTTCTGTCTATTATATGACTTGTATAATTCATTTTTTACCAGTTTGCAGGCTATATCTCTAATTTCCAGTTGAGACGAGCTGCTATGAGGTCTACCATATACAGCACACACAGACATGAGAGATTCCTGTTCTCCTGTCTCTATGGAGCACATGTTCAGAAGCAGCAGCAACATGGAGGACAATATAAATCAGTCCTGAGCAGTGTAGCTGTGAATCAAGCACTGTCATCCGATAAACACTTACTAGAAAGAAACAGCATGCAGAACATTATACAGCAGTACTAAGCAGTGTAGCTGTGAATCGAGCACTGTTATGTGATAAAAACTTGCTAGAAAGCAGCATCATGCAGAACATTATACAGGAGTACTAAGAAGTGCATTTGTGAATTCAGCTCTGTCATGTAATAAACACTTACTAGAAAGAAGCAACATCCCGGACATTATACAGCAGTACTAAGCAGTGTAACTGTGAATTGAGCACTGTTATGCGATAAACACTAAAAAGAAGCAGCATGCAGGACATTATACAGCAGTACTAAGCAGTGTAATTGTGAACCAAGCACTGTCATGTGATAATAGAAAGCAGCAGTATGCAGAACATTATACAGCTTTCACGCCAGGTGTGGGAAAGACGTAGTGCAACACTGAGGGAAAAGGGATAGGGAGCCCAGACACTAGAGAAAGGGGGAAGTGGAGACCTCCTAGTCTGGTCTAGCGTCTCCCCTAACGTCCCTATATTGCCTCCTCAGCAATCGCCACAAGCGTGCCTCGCCCTACTCTCCCTGATGTATGGCTATGGCTAGGGATGGAAGGAGATGAGTACTAGTCAACCTCCACTAAACTTTATAGACCACAAGGGTGGACAAAACAGGGGAAATGGCTTAGCTTTAGATGAACTCAAAATAAGCACATAGCCTCAACCTCCAGAGAGGACGAAGTACTGCTCCTGCTAAGCTTCACAAGTAGAAATGGATATAACCAGCGACTTCCTCTCAGACACACCAGGTATATATACACCCAGGCAGAGAGCTAATTAGCAAGAGAGAGGTAGCTGCTCGGTCCTAAGACAAATGTAGAGATCTCCTGCAACCCACTGCAGGTTGACTGTCTGTCACCTCTGACACACCCGTGACATCAGCAGTACTAAGCAGTGTAGCTGTAAATTCAGAACTGTGATAAACACTTACTAGAAAGAAGCAGCATGCAAGACATTATACAGCAGCACTTAGCAGTGTAGCTGTGAATCAAACACTTATGTGATAAACACTTTTCTAGAAAGCAGCAGCATGCAGGAAATGTATTATACCGCAGTACTAAGCAGTGCAGCTGTGAATTGAGCGCTGTTATGCAATAAACACTTGCTAGAAAGCAGCATCATGCAGGACATTATACAGCAGTACTAAGCAGTGTAGCTGTGAATTCATTTCTGGGAGGAGCTTAAACACTTACTACAACTGCATCAACCCTTTACCTCTCTCAGTCACTGTGCACATTCTCCTCCTCTCCCTTCTCTCTCTATGGACTTCAACTGTCAGCTGTAATCTGATCCCTCAGTGAGTGAGCAGTCCACCTTGTCTTAAGCAAGAAAAACGTTAGTTCTATTTCACAGCGAATGAGAAGTTAAGGAGGCAGGGGAGAAGTGGCTCATAAGTGGAGAAAGAAGCAGATTTCTTTCAAAAGTTTTATTACAAGGCGTCTTAGATTTGCTTGTACAATTGATTGCTGAATGACAGGGACCATACTACGTCATAGTAATAATATGAATCTTACGATTGAAGTTGATCACTGTCTGTATCATCGCTGTATAGCAGAATAGCATTGTTTACTACATCTACAAATGTTACATTTTCATATCACCAGGACCGTTCGGGGATTCATTATGTTTCCAACACAGTCATCATTTTTCTATTAAAATTCCTATGAAATATTATAAATACTTTACATAGTATTGTAGGAACGGTCCCCGCTCATTCCCCATACAATATATTTAATAAGCTGAAGGATATTGTTGCCTGTCGTCCCAGCGCCATAACAAATCAAATTTCTGTTATGCAGATTTTAGAACGTATCAATTTGAATATTTTACGACTTTTGTTCTCGGTCTTATATTAAATCCTAATAACATAAAAGCCATAGAAAGTCATTTTATCCGGGGTTGATGGGCGGTATAAATCACGTGCCGCAGACTGATGATCGTAGTCGTCCTAATTAAGATAAAGTAGCAAGCTCGCAAATTTAATGCACAAATACCTGCGATATTGAGGACTACCCTGTTCTTTTACAATCATTATATCTAATTGTTTTTGTTTCTTCACATATATTTGCCATTCGGGAAATCAGATTTCCTCGTATTGCAGTTTTTCATGGGTGACAATGGAGTTTAACAACATACTACATTTAATGTGAAGCTGCTTAAAATATGGGGGCGAAAAATATGGATACATTCTTCCATCACAGTGCCACCGCTGTCCACAGGTTGTGTTTGGTATTGCAGCTCAGCTTCTTTTAGGGGATTGGTTGGTGCAGGTGTGGTGCTGCTTTTTTGAACGAAAAAAAGTCATGATTTTCTAAAACCTTGTTAAGTTCTCAATGAATACCAATCTTTTGAATTTTGGGAAGATCGTAAATGCAGCTGCTTCTCTTCTACACGGCGATTAGACCAGATGTCTCGCCGGGAAGGAAGAGCTACATCATCTGACTAAAGATGTATGAATTGATTCTAAACTAATCAAGTACAATTAGAACTTTTAAAAATTCCTGCAAATGCAGTAAATTAGTGTCCGTCCGTCATTTTACTGAATTCTAAAGGGCTAGAAAGTGTTAAAAAAAAAAATACAAATCATCATACTCACCTCGCCTTTTATACTCACTGCGCGGCTTTTTTTTTTATCCTAAGATTATTATACTCTGGGGTCTGGAGAAAGACCTTAGAGTAAAAGACTATGTTCACACATTGCATTTTTGTTGCTTTTTTTATGCAAATTTCAGTTGCGTTTTACAGTACCAGCAAAAACTAAGAGATTTCAGAAATCTCATGCACACACATTGGTTTTTTTTTGGACTGAATTGGAAAACTGCTGCGTTTTTGCAAACTGCAGCATGTCACTTTTTTCAGCATTTTTTCAGAGTTTTTTCACCCATAGAAAGCATTGAGTAAGAGTAAAAACGAGCTTCCCTGATTCTTTCACTCTTCTTCTTCTTGTGCTGGGTCGCTCCATTGCAGAGATATTCACATTTATGTCTTTTGGAGCGCAGTATGTGAAATCTCTGCTTGCAGTTCAACTGGGCATTTCTTCACAGTCTTTTCTGAGGCGCATTCCTTCACTCCTCCCTCCCAAATGCTGATCTAGCAGTCAACCAGTCTCAGACGCTGCCGAACTGAGATTGTCAGCATCTAGGAGGGAGGAGTGAAAGTGCAAACCCCCAAGAAATGCCCAATTGCTCTACAAGCAGAGATCTCACATACCGCACTCCAAAAGTAACAAATCTTAATATCTCTGCAATAGAACAACGTAGCAAAAAATGGAAAAAAAAATGGCAGTGTCAGGGGCGCTCAGAGAATTTACTAGGGGCTAATGGCCCAGTCTTAAACTGTTTAAAGTCATTCATGCTGCAATGCCATATACAACCTTTTTTTGGAAGAAAGAAGCCATGTTTTTCTAATTCTGTACAACTTATTCAACTCTTTCCTGATGGGACCAATTCTCATTTTTACACATCCATTTTTTTTGTCCAGCCCTTCTACCAAGATCCATAACTATTTTTTATTTCCATACACATAGCCTTTCCCGGGCTTGTTTTTTGGTTTTAGTCTTGAATGACAACATTCAAATTTTCCATATACTGAAAAACCGAAAAACAAAAATTCCAATTGAGGTGAAATTGTGGTTAAAAAAACCCCCACACTTTTCTGTGTCATTTTCCTGTCTTTTTAAAAATTAGCATTTGATGGAAAAGCCACACCGCCCTAAAATCAGAAAACAAATAAAACTATTAAAACTACAAAAGAAAACTTTCAAAAAAGCTGGGCAAAT
Source organism: Phyllobates terribilis (assembly GCF_046119375.1). NCBI lineage: Eukaryota > Metazoa > Chordata > Amphibia > Anura > Dendrobatidae > Phyllobates > Phyllobates terribilis. Next base: position 50,434,641 of record NW_027362764.1, read on the forward strand.
GATGAATTTATCCCAAATTAAAAAAGTCACTAATTTAGAGGTATTCACGCAAAAAACAAAAAATGGAAAAAATGCAATGATGATGATGAATGGGGCCTTAAGTGTAACTAATGATGCACCTCTGTGCAGGGGCAGTACAGGTTCTCTTGCAGCCAAGGGCAAGTTAAAGGGATCTGTCCCAATGACGGATTGTGGCAATAGGCAATGCAGCCTCCTTCTATCCTCTCAGTTGTTACTGGATGATTTATGTATCGCTCAGGCCCACTAAGCGACACGTTACATACATCTCCCGTAATTGCGTGTAGCGTCAGCGGAGAAGTGCACTCACACTGACTTATTAAGTCTGAGTGTGTCTCCATTAACAGTCCTCATCCCATTATCTGGAGGGGACACAGATCTATAGTCCTGCCTTTAATACAATATACACATATAGTCAGACCTATGGTATCAACCCAAGGACACATGGATAAGAGAAGCTTAAAAGGAACTTGTCACTATGCAATCCGCTCTGCCGGCACCATGTTCTAGAGCCGGAGGAAATGATCCATCACTCATACTACTCTACACGCCTTAAGTCCAAAACATATTCATAGTAGAATTTTTAATCTTTACCTGGTCCTGTGGACAAGTGCAGATGATCTAAAGCTGCTTTCAAAGTTCAGGACGTTTCAGGGTATGTTCCATCTTTTTCTCCTACTCTCAACAGAACAGTTTTTTTCCATTGTCTTAGGCTGTGTTCACATGCAAGATTTTCACTGTGGTTTTTTGTTGTTTTTTTTACAGCCAAAATCTGCTTTATTGGCAGGAAAAACACTGCATTCAAAACACCATTTTTCAGTCTTTTGGGTGTGGATTACATGTGTGCTTTGTCTACAGTACATGTTAAATAAAGTTAGTTTTATTCTTCAAAAATGCAGTGAAAATGTCATTGTGTTTTTTTCAGTGCTTTTTCAATCTTTCACTGCTTTCTATGGGTAAAAAATACTCCAAAAATGCTGTGAATATGCTGAAAGAATTGATGTGCTGCAGATTTAAAGGGAACCTGTTACCAGGTTTTTCCGATATTACCTACGGCCATCACCTTTCAGCTCCATGTGACAGTATTCTATAATGCTGCACATATGACTCCAATGCAAAAAAAAAAACTTTTTATTATACTCACCTGCGGGATGGTCCGGTGCCTCCTCTCTTCTTTCGATGCCGTCTTCCTTCTTGCTTTGTGTGGATGAAGCATCCTACGTCATCCACGCAGCGTCCCCCCTTCATGTTCCTACACAGTCGAGGGCAGAGAAAAGTACTGTAATGCGCATGCGCCGGGAAAGGCCAAAGAGTGCCGGCGCATGCGCACTGCAATACTTTTCTCTCCCCTCATCAGGGCAGAGAGAAGTGCGACTGTGCAGGAACACAAAGGGGGGACGCTGCGTGGATGACATAGGATGCTTCATCCACACAAAGCAAGAAGGAAGACGGCATCGAAAGAAGAGAGAAAGTGCCGAATGAAGAGCAGCAATGCCCTTTGGACCAGATCGCCCCGTTGGTGAGTATAATAAAAGGCCTTTCTTTTGCCACAGCCCCACTATCAGTATTTGGTCAGTATTCGGTCAGTATTTTTTCTCAGGAGTGGGAGCCAAAACCAGGTGAGGAACAATCAGAGAAAAGGTAGAATAGAAACAAGTCACCAATTCTGCATTCATAACCCACTCCTGGTTTTAGCTCCCAGTGCTGAGAAAAATACTGACCGAATACTGACCGAATACTGACCAAATACTGATTGTGATGCCATGGCCTTACAGGGCGAATTGGAATCATATCTACAGCATTATAGAATACTGTCACATGGGGCTGAAAGGTGATGGCTGTAAGTTATGAGAAAAACCTGGCGAAAGGTTCCAATGAGGGTGAATGAGATTTCTGAAATTTCGTAACTTTTGCTGGAACTGTAAAAATTTTCATAAAAAAAAAAAAAAAAACCTGCAAAAACACAACATGTGAACATAGCCTTACTTCACGTTTCTAGATACTTTGATATCAACAGCTATGACTTCAGACTCATCCCACTAACCATATCCTTACAATTACATTCGCTTACATTGTAGATGATAGCTAAGCCTGCCATTTTCTGTAGGGGGTCTCGCAACTGTGTCCAACACAAATGTTAGGGGAAAGCAGATTGCAAGATGTCCTTTAATTATTGATATAGCAGATAGACCCCCGCCAGAATTGTCTGACTGCAGTTTATTCTGCTTTTCCGGTAGAACTGCTTTTCCGAGTATGAAAGTGTCCGGGGTGTAGGGAGGAGAATCTGTCCTTCAGCTATTGTAAGATAATGTGTAGCTTAATTCAACCGACTTTGGGACAAGGTGATGGAAGTGTGCGCACCTGCAGTGCTGTGCAGAAGTTTTAGGCAGGTGTGCAAAGAATGTTGCAAAGTAAGAAGCTTCCAAAGGAAAAAGTGTTAATAGTTTATTCGTATCACTTCTCAAAATGCAAAATAAAAGAACAAAAAAAAGAAAGACTTCTAGATAAACTTACACACAGTTTTATAAGGAAGTTGTTCCAAACATCTTGAAGAACTGACCCCAGATCTGGACTATCACTTGTATCACTATACCGCTTCCAAGTCACACCAATAAAATCTCCCATAAAGTGCCATACATTGCTGAAATAGTGCTGCCATGTAACAGTACTTTCCCCATTAGTGCTAGTATAATAGTACCTGCCATTGTACCTCTCTTTGAGCTATACTGTAACTGCAGCAGATCCTTGCAAGACCATAATTATAAAGGAGAAACTTTCTTTAAAATATCTTTAAGTTTTGGTAAACTTTGCTGCATTTCTAGAATAAACTAAGCTTTGTTTCCCCCACACAAGACCAATTAACGTCGCTTTGTAAACCTGCGGAGAATTTCTGATAATAGCTCATTGCTTTAGAGAGGTTTACACCCTGCATTTCCATAAATCTAAATGAAAAACACGAGGCAGAAGAGAGATTCTGAGCGAACACTTACTACATTATAAAGACAAAGAACTAAAGAAAAAAAATCAAAGAAAAGACGATAAACATAAATCACTTATAGAAGAGACTATTAGTGCAGTGAGTGCGGATTCCTCCTGTTGCTTCTCATAGACAGAAGAGAATATTCTACCACAGCTATATTTTTTCATGCTTTATATTTTAGAGAATATATTTTATCTATTTTAAAGATTTTATTTAATTAGGCTAAAATATGTAATGTTATTAGCAAGTGAAATAAGTATTGTTCTCAGTGAGCTGCACTCATAGATTACATTACTGATCCTGTACTGATCCTGAGTTACATCCTGTATTATACTCCAGAGCGGCACTCACTATTCTGCTGGTGCAGTCACTGTGTGCATACATTACATTACTGATCCTGTACTGATCCTGAGTTACATCCTGTATTATACTCCACAGCTGCACTCACTATTCTGCTGGTGCAGTCACTGTGTACATACATTACATTACTGATCCTGAGTTACATCCTGTATTATACTCCAGAGCTGCACTCACTATTCTGCTGGTGCAGTCACTGTGTACATACATTACATTACTGATCCTGTACTGATCCAGAGTTACATCCTGTATTATACTCCAGAGCTGCACTCACTATTCTGCTGGTGCAGTCATTGTGTACGTACATTGCATTACTGATCCTGTACTGATCCTGAGTTACATCCTGTATTATACTCCAGAGCTGCACTCACTATTCTGCTGGTGCAGTCACTGTGTACATACATTACATTACTGATCCTGTACTGATCCTGAGTTACATCCTGTATTATACTCCAGAGCTGCAATCACTATTCTGCTGGTGCAGCCACTGTGTACATACATTACATTACTGATCCTGAGTTACATCCTGTATTATACTCCAGAGCTGCACTCACTATTCTGCTGGTGCAGTCACTGTGTACATACATTACATTACTGATCCTGTACTGATCCTGAGTTACATCCTGTATTATACTCCAGAGCTGCACTCACTATTCTGCTGGTGCAGTCACTGTGTACATACATTACATTACTGATCCTGTACTGATCCTGAGTTACATCCTGTATTATACTCCAGAGCTGCACTCACTATTCTGCTGGTACAGTCACTGTGTACATACATTACATTACTGATCCTGTACTGATCCTGAGTTACATCCTGTATTATACTCCAGAGCTGCACTCACTATTCTGCTGGTGCAGTCACTGTGTACATACATTACATTACTGATCCTGTACTGATCCTGAGTTACATCCTGTATTATACTCCAGAGCTGCACTCACTATTCTGCTGGTGCAGTCACTGTGTACATACATTACATTACTGATCCTGTACTGATCCTGAGCTACATCCTGTATTATACTCCAGAGCTGCACTCACTATTCTGCTGGTGCAGTCACTGTGTACATACATTGCATTTTTTATCCTGTACTGATCCTGAGTTACATCCTGTATTATACTCCAGAGCTGCACTCATTATTCTGCTGGTGCAGTCACTGTGTACATACATTACATTACTGATCCTGTACTGATCCTGATCTGCATCCTGTTTTATACTCCAGAGCTGCGCTCACTATTCGGCTGGTGCAGTCACTGTGTACATACATTACATTACTGACCCTGCACTGATCCTGAGTAACATCCTGTATTATACTGCAGAATTAATAAAAGTTCTGAGAATTCGTGACGCCACCTGTGGTGTCTGGTGATGATCACCAGCGCTGCAGCAGTCCACTAAGGCACGTGTCAAGGCAGCTAAAGATGGTACAGCTCCCCACAGGTGGAGCGGGGCCTCAGGGCAGTGTAGATAGATAGATGGTGGGTGCGCTGGGCGTTGTTGTGCAGGTAGAGAACGCAGCAGGAGTAACGGACAGAGACGGGGGTTTTGCTTCGTTATCTTAACTGGTACAGCTGGTAGATACGGTCCAAGGTACTCAGGGGAAGGGCGCACTTTTGGGCTTCTCCCCAGGGAGCGGGTATAAGGCCTCCTGATCCGTGTCTGCCTCTGTGTAAGCTCCTGACCTGCCTGGAGCTAGGCCTGGCTTCTATGCTAGATCTCTCCTTCACCTGCTGACTTGGTAGTAGGACTTTCTTTTGGCAATCACTCTCCCTGGACGCTGGGGCCTTCGTGATTCCTAGTCCTGTATATGAGTTCAGCTTGGTGTTCCTGTAGTTCTCCAGGGGTTTCGGTTGTCCCTACTGGGTGTAAAGGGTCCCTGTAGGCTCGGATCCGGTGTCCGGTATATATATCGGGGTGAGCTTACTATGCTCCTCAGCCCCCTTTATCACTCCTTCCGTCCTCTCACCTTCGGCCACGCTCGGGGCCCTCACTAGGCTTCAGTGCTGCTGGAGGCCTAGCTTGCCTCACACAGCAGCCTGCGTGCTGCTACATCCTGACCACACACTAAACTTTAAACTGAGCTGCCTGGCTCCACCTTCCCTTTATATATCCCTAACAGGGCTCCCTCTGCTTGTATGAGGTGGAAGGTGGAGATGTTTGCATGTAGTGAGGGCCTCTTGTGGAGAAATCCATCTATGCACCCTTCTGGGTTCTGTGGCACCGTGCGCAGCAGGGCGCCACATTCCCCCCTAGTAAAACTCAGTACTCCTGGACTGAAGTATTTTTGCAAAAACAAGTTAAACAATAACATTAATATTTACAATAATAACAATATGGCTACAGCAAGTCCCGTAACCTGGTGTCCTTTTCACCAAAAGTAGATAAGTAGCATGAGGGACCCGTCCGCAAACCCTCCACATAGGCCCTGGGCGTGGCTGCAGGGCATAGGTGATCCAGGTGATGGACCACGTCTTCTGCCACGCCAAACGGGTTTTTGTTCAGTGGTCAGTAACAAGGCACTCCAGGGAGTGCAATTATGTACATGAAAAGTTTTTGAGCTGCTCACAGTCCTCAGCCACAGAGTCCTTGTACCCTTCCGGGTAACTAAATGCACAAATGTTACTTTTTCAGTTCACATAAGTAAATGACAGTAGGCAATACCCAACTGAGTAACTATTTACAGTACCTTTCAGCAGTTCAATAATGGTGCTCCCTCCGGGGAAGCACCTGTCCACAATTGGCTGGCCCAGCCGGGTCATCAGCTCTAGATGGCGAGGGTTTGCTCTCCTCCACCACCCTATGGACATTCAGGGCATACCAGCCCCTTTCACCTCTATGCTTGGTGTAGGTGACGTAGTCACCAGGCTAGAGATTCCAGTCGGGAGCGTTATCCGGTGCTCCGGCGGCTTGCTGGTCGTCGGCCATTGTTGCGCCCCCCTAGTGAACCGGAGCCTACCTTCTTCACTTTCTTTTTCTGGTAGGCCGCAGCTCCTCGGGCGACGGTCTCCTTCCAGGACCTTGCGTCGCTCGCGTCTGATGTCAGGGCGTCCTCTGGCCCCTTCCAGGACCTGACGCTTCCTGGTTCGACGTCAGGGGCAGGGTGTGTCCTCGACTTCGCGCGCTTCCACTGGTTACGCCCCTCTTCTTCCCGCACGGCAACAGGAAAAATGGCGGATATGGCGGAAAAACTTCACCACAGTAAGATTTACAGTCTCTTAAGGCGCACAGTACCCGGTGGCAACGGGCACGCAATCCTGTTCGTGACACCAAGTGGGATGTCGCGCCCCTGGGGGCCTTACTGTTTGGGGACAGTATATATCACTGTGGCTGGGCCAGGGCAGACAGTGCACAAAGGGGTGTCAATTATTAATAAAAGTTCTGAGAATTCATGACGCCACCTGTGGTGTCTGGTGATGGTCACCAGCGCTGCAGCAGTCCACTGAGGCAGGTGTCAAGACAGCTAAAGATGGTACAGCTCCCCACAGGTGGAGTGGGGCCTCAGGGCAGTGTAGATAGATAGATGGTGGGTGCGCTCGGCGTTGTTGTACAGGTAGAGAACGCAGCAGGAGTAACGGACAGAGACAGGGGATTTTGCTTCGTTACCTTTACTGGTACAGCTGGTAGATATGGTCCAGGGTACTCTAGGTGAAGGGTGCACTTTTGGGCTTCTCCCCAGGGAGCGGGTATAAGGCTTCCTGATCCGTGTCTGCTTCTGTGCAAGCTCCTGACCTGCCTGGAGCTAGGCCTGGCTTCTATGCTAGATCTCTCCTTCACCTGCTGACTTGGTTGTAGGACTTTCTTTTGGCAATCACTCTCCCTGGAAGCTGGGGCCTTCGTGATTCCTAGTCCTGTATATGAGTTCAACTTGGTGTTCCTGGGAACTGTAGTTCTCCAGGGGTTCCGGTTGTCCCTACTGGGTGTAAAGGGTCCCTGTAGGCTCAGACCCGGTGTCCGGTGTATATATCGGAGTGAGCTTACTATGCTCCTCAGCCCCCTTTATCACTCCTTCCTTCCTCTCACCTTCGGCCATGCTCGGGGCCCTCACTAGGCTTCAGTGCTGCTGGAGGCCTAGCTTGCCTCACACGGCAGCCTGCGTGCTGCTACATCCTGAGCACACTCTAAACTCTAAACTGAGCTGCCTGGCTCCACCTTCCCTTTATATATCCCTAACAGGGCTCCATCTGCTGGTATGAGGTGGTAGCTGGAGATGTTTGCATGTAGTGAGGACCTCTTGTGGAGAAATCCATCTATGCACCCTTCTGGGTTCTGTGGCACCGTGCGCAGCAGGGCACCACACACTCACTATTCTGCTGGTGCAGTCACTGTGTACATACTTTACATTACTTATCCTGTACTAATCCTGAGTTACATCCTGTATTATACTCCAGAGCTGCACTCACTATTCTGCTGGTGCAGTCACTGTGTACATACCTTACATTACTTATCCTGTACTAATCCTGAGTTACATCCTGTATTACACTCCAGAGCTGAACTCACTATTCTGGCAGTGGAGTCACTGTGTACATAGTATCTACAGTGGGTACGGAAAGTACTCAGATCCCTTTACATTTTTCACTCATTGTTTCATTGCAGCCATTTGGTAAATTCTAAAAAGCAAATTTTTTTCCAATTAAAGTACACTCTGCACCCCATCTTGACTGAAAAAAAGACAGAAATGTAGAGATTTTAGCAAATTTATTAAAAAATAAGATTTTCAGGTCGCTCCAGAGATGCTCAATTGGGTTTAGGTCAGGGCTCTGGCTGGACCAGTCAAGAATGGTCACAGAGTTGTTCTGAAGCCACTCCTTTGTTATTTTTACTGTGCTATTCCTTCAATTGCAACCAGTCGTCCTGTCTCTGCAGCTGAAAAACACTCCATTGGAAGTTGCTGCCACCACCATGTTTCACTGTTGGAATTGTATTGGGCAGGTGATGAGCAGTGCCTGGTTTTCTCCACACATACCACTTAGAATTATCATCAAAAAGTACTATCTTCGTCTCATCACACCAGAGAATCTTATTTCTCATAGTCTGGGAGTCCTTCATGTGTTTTTTTTAGCAAACTCTATGCAGTCTTTCATATGTCTTGCACTGAAGAGAGGCTTCCGTCGGGCCACTCTGCCATGAAGGCCCGACTGGTAGAGGGCTGCAGTGATAGTTGACTTTGTGGAACTTTCTCCCATCTCCCTACTGCATCTCTGGAGCTCAGCCACAGTGATGTTGGGGTTCTTCTTTTCCTCTCTCACGAAGGCTCTTCTCCAACGATTGCTCAGTTTGGCTGGACGGCGAGGTCTAGGAAGACTTCTGGAGGTCCCAAACTTCTTCCATTTAAGGATTATGGAGGCCACTGTGCTCTTAGGAACCTTGAGTAATGCAGACATTCTTTTATGACCTTGGCCAGATCTGTGCCTTGCCACAATTCTGTCTCTGAGCTCCTTGGGAAGTTCCTTTGCGCTCATGATTCTCATTTGGTCTGACATGCACTGTGAGCTGTGAGGTCTTATATAGACAGGTGTGAGCCTTTCCAAATCAAGTCCTATCAGTTTAATTAAACACAGCTGGACTCCAATGAAGGAGTAGAACCATCTCAAGGAGGGTCACAAGGAAATGGACAGCATGTGACTTAAATATAAGTGTCTGAGCAAAGGGTCTGAATACTTATGACCATGTGATATTTCAGTTTTTCGTTTTTAATAAATTTGCAAAAATCTCTACATTTTTGTTTTTTTTCAGTCAAGATGGGGTGCAGAGTGTACTTTAATGAGAAAAAAAAGAACTTTTTAGAATTGACCAAATGGCTGCAATAAAACAAAGAGTGAAAAATTTAAAGGGGTCTGAATACTTTCCGTACCCACTGTATTATGTTACTTAATATGCAAACTTTTATCATTCTTAGCTGAATAGTAATATACTCTGTGTATTACGACTGTGGCTTCGGCTCTGACTACACCCATTTAATAAATCACCGTACATCGCCCCATTTTCCATTATTTTTGTCGTATATTGTAGAGTAAATGTTTATGCGGTATTTGGGTCAGACCCCGCAAAAGAAAGACATGAATTAATAATAGAGATGGAAATAAACTTGGTAAACACTTTATTGATTTTATGTCTTTGTGAATATTTTGAATAATAAATGTATGGCTGAGCATGTACGCCAGTTGTTGTGACCTCGGAGGGATGGAAAATACGCTGCAGGGGGCAGCGCACAGAGAATGACAGCGAATCGCTCTGATATCACAGGGATGCCCAATACAAAGAACACAAGAACAAAGAGAACGCATTATTAATGGGTCCTTTGTATAATAAAGCAGCCGCCTCCGTTGTGCTGCATTGTGTGGATTCGCCTCTAGTAGTAGTTGATATTTTACAGAAAGTGATAGAACCACGCAATATGATAATGCGGTGTAGCAAAAGCATTTTTTTTCCTTGATTAAAGGGTTTTATGTCTTTATGAGAAGTGAAAAAAACACAAGGTCCCACATCTAGTTACTATTTAATCTTTATTAACTCTTTCTGAGGCTCTTATTAATCTTATTTGGACACTACAATACCAAATATGTTTTTTTTATTTCTTTATTTTTTAATGGTGAAAGAGGGGGTGATTTAAATGTTCATATATTTTTGTTCATATATTTTTACTAATTTTTTTTAAAACATTTTCATATTTTTTTATTTTACTTTTTAGTCCTTTTAGGAGACTTGATCATTCAATCTCTTATACTGTCTCCTGCAACATATCTTTTAAAATTCAAATTGGACAGGTCTGATGAATTTTCCAAAAAATTCAATTTGCAGTGAATCGATTTGCTTCATATTGCAATACTGAAAGGTCTCTGATTGCCCTCAAGAGACATATCATAGAATCATAGAATCATAGAATGGTAGAGTTGGAAGGGACCTCCTGGGTCATCTGGTCCAACCCCCTGCTCAAAGCAGGATTCACTAAATCATCTCAGACAGATGTCTGTCCAGCCTCTGTTTGAAGACGTCCATTGAAGGGGAACTCACCACCTCTCGTGGCAGCCTGTTCCACTCATTAATCACCCTAACTGTCAAAAAGTTTTTTCTAATATCTAATCTGTGTCTCCTCCCATTTAGTTTCATCCCATTGCTTCTAGTCTTTCCTTGTGCAAATGAGAATAAAGATGATCCTTCTACAATGTGACAGCCCTTGACATATTTGTAGACAGCTATTAAGTCTCCTCTCAGTCTTCTTTTTTGCAAGCTAAACATTCCCAAATCCTGCAACCGTTCCTCATAGGACATGGTTTGCAGACCAGTCACCATTCTGGTCGCTCTTCTCTGAACTTGCTCCAGTTTGTCTATGTCTTTTTTAAAATGTGGTGCCCAAAACTGTACACAGTATTCCAGATGAGGTCTGACCAAAGAGGAGTAAAGACCGATAATGACTTCACGTGATCTAGACTGTATGCTTCTGTTAATACATCCCAGAATTGTATTTGCCTTTTTTGCTGCTGCATCACACTGTTGACTCATGTTTAGTCTATGATCTATTAGTATACCTAAGTCTTTTTCACATGTACTGTTGCTTAGCTCTATTCCTCCCATTCTGTATATGCTTTTTTCATTTTTATTGCCCAGATGTAGTACTTTGCATTTTTCCCTGTTAAAAAACATTCTGTTGGTTGCTGCCCACTGCTCCAGTTTATTTAGGTCTTTTTGAATCCTCTCTCTCTCTTCTCTAGTATTAGCTATCCCTCCTAGCTTTGTGTCATCAGCAAATTTAATCAGTTTACCCTCAATTCCTTCATCTAAATCATTGATAAAGATGTTGAACAATACAGGTCCCAGGACGGAGCCCTGTGGTACCCCACTTGAGACATTCATCCAGCTGGATGTGAAGCCATTTACAACAACCCTTTGAGTCCGATCACTAAGCCAGTTATGAATCCACCTAACAGTTGCCTGGTCCATTGCATACTTGGTCATTTTTTCAATAAGGATGGTGTGAGATACTTTGTCAAATGCTTTGCTGAAGTCAAGATATACTATATCTACAGCATTTCCCTGATCCACCCAGTCAGTGATTCTGTCATAGAAGGAAATTAAGTTAGTCTGACATGACTTGTTAGTTACAAACCCATGCTGACTCTGGTTAATCACTTCATTCTTATCCATGTACTTACATACATGTTGTTTAATAATTTGTTCAAAGATCTTTCCTGGTATAGAAGTCAGACTCACCGGCCTGTAGTTCCCTGGGTCCACCTTCTTCCCCTTTTTGAAGATAGGAACAACATTTGCTCTTCTCCAGTCTTCTGGGACTTCTCCTGTTCTCCAAGAATTTTCAAAGATTATGGAGAGTGGTTCTAAAATTTCTTCTATGATCTCCTTCAGTACTCTGGGGTGTAATTCATCTGGACCTGGAGACTTGAACTCATTTATGTTAGCTAAATATTCCCTCACAATCTTTCTGTTTACAGATAACTTGGATTCCTCTATTCCTCTAAAAGGACAGTGAAGATCAGTTGATGTTACATTTTCTTTCTGAGAGAAAACAGATGCAAAATAGGAATTAAAAAGTTCGGCCTTCTCAACATCCTCTCTTACCATTTCTCCATTTTCATCCTGTAAAAATCCTATAGCATCTTTGACTTTTCTTTTACTTTTGACATACCCCCAAAATCCTTTTTTATTGCTTTTGACATCTCTTGCAAGCCTTAATTCATTGTCAGCTTTAGCTAACCTGATACGTGCCCTGCAGGATCTGCAGACTGCATTATAATCTTCTTTAGATATGCCTCCCTCTTTCCATTTAATAAACATTTCTTTCTTTCTTTTTAGCATGTGTTTAAGTTCTGTGTTCATCCATCCTGGCTTCCTTAAATGCTTCCCATTCTTCCTACTTTTCGGGATTGTTAACGATTGTGCTTTGAGAATCTCATTTTTAAAAATTTCCCATCCTTCCTGGACATTTTTGTCCTTAAGGACATCCAGCCATTGGATCCCTCCTATTCTCTTTCTGAGTCTCTTAAAATCTGCCTTTCTAAAATCTAACCTTGAAGTTTGAGTCTTCACATGTCTTCCTCCTCTAGTTATCCAAAATTCTATAATAGCATGATCGCTGCCTCCTAGCGTCCCAGCCACCTTTACCTCCTCAACCATTTCCTCCCTGTTTATAAAGATTAGATCCAAAGTAGCAGATCCCCTTGTTTTCTCCCCTACCTTTTGGAAGATAAAGTTGTCAGCAAGAGAGGATAAGAATTTGCTTGACCTGTTAGTTTTACTTGAGAGAGATTCCCAACAAATGTCTGGATAGTTGAAATCTCCCATGACCACTACGTCATATTTTTTGGAGAACTTGGTCATTTGATACATAAAGAGTTCATCCATATCTTCAGCTTGCCCAGGTGGCCTGTAGTAAATGCCTACAATGGTGTCCTTTCCGTTGTTCTCTCCTTGTATTCTTACCCAAACAGTTTCCACAGAACTCCCAGTCTCTGAAGCTTCAATCTCTGTGCAGATATACGCTTTTCTAACATACAATGCGACACCTCCTCCTCGTTTATCAAGTCTGTTTCTTGCAAATAAGTTGTATCCTTTTAGCCTTTTATTCCAATCATGTGTATCGTCCCACCAAGTTTCAGTGATTTCAATAACATCATATTCCTTTTCCTGCGTTAGTAGTTCCAATTCTCCTTGTTTGTTGCCCATGCTTTGTGCATTTGTATAAAAACATTTTAGTTTGTGATTGGTTTCTCTTCCTCCCATATTTTTATTATTTAAATTGTTTTGTCTTTGTTCTTCCTTTCCACTTCCAGTAGCAGAGATCTCAATAGTATTTGTCAGCTGTATGGCTTTTTCTGGCCTTTTGCTTCCTTTCCCACATTGTTCTAGTTTAAAGCTCTTCTGATGAGTGTAGCAAGGCGACTTCCAAATACATGTTTTCCAGTCTTCGTAAGGTGCACCCCATCTCTAGCAAGTAGTCCATCGTATAGGTAATTCATTCCGTGATCCAGAAATCCAAATCCTTGTTGACGGCACCATCGACGTAGCCAGTTGTTCACCTGTAGAATCTTATTCCACCTCATTGTTCCATGGCCATCCACTGGGATGATGGATGAGAAGACGACCTGCGCTCCCAATTCTTTCACTTTCTTGCCTAAGTCTTCAAAGTCACTGCAGATGGTTTCCAGGTCCTTTCTTGCGGTGTCATTTGTCCCCACATGTATTAGCAGGAATGGGTAGTGATCTGTAGGTCTGAAGAGTCTTGATATCCTGTCAGATGCCAATAGTGGTGGTGCTGCTGCTAGTGGCTCTCACATTCTTAGCTGTGATATAGGTTTTTTTCTTTTACCGTGTAAATTGTCATTGCCACTTTTTCTTTTGCTATATACTTTGTACAATACTATAATTAAAATTTGATGATCTTTTAAACCCCAGTTTTTCAACCCTTGCAAAAATGTTGTGATAAGAAATTCTAGTTAGATCGAGACATGGGCAGAAAGCAAAATGTGGCAGTAGAGGTGTGGGGAGTAGGGTTTTTAAATTGGACCTGCAAAACAGGTGTTCAAAAACAGATATGCACAATTAAATGTCTACATTTTTTATTTATTTATTTTTTATTACATGACAAGGAATGCTAGATTGATAAATGTCCACAGCCAAAATGGATGTGTAAAACAAAAATTGCTCGTGACGCACACACTTTGTGAGGTAAACAGTCACATCCAAAAGTCTGGATTTTGTGGAATTTTATTTTGTATTTTTTTAAAAAAGCAATTATACTCCTTTTCACAAATAGGTTTGTACAAGAGATGCAAAAGCTTAGTACAGGCGCTTGTGACAAGCAAGCACACCATTTCTGACCGACAATGAGTTTAGATTTCTTCCCAAAAATATTGTACTGCCTTACTACTCTCATCTTCTTCCCTGCTGCAGTTGTATAATACATTACTGTCTGGAGTATTTCTCTGTTTTATGGCTGTCTCTTCTTATCTCTGTTACTAAGCTGTGAGCTCTGACGTCCTTGCTGTATCCTAAAATCACCCTAAAATGGCTGCTGCATTCCCCTCCTCAGATTTTCTATAGGTTATTATAGTACTTCCCATACGGTCGTGCCTTAGATGAGTGTTGCGTGCACGTCGCTAGGTTCAGATAGGGGCGAGACAGGTTACATGAATTCTTTGGAATCCTGGGGGAACCGTTACTCAGGGCGACCATAGACCATGTGCTGCAGCTTCTCTCAGGCACACAGGGGTATTGACCATCAGGCACAGACACGTAGGTTGTTTCACTTGCTGACCAGACACACTTGACAAGAGTCCTCATAAACGGTAGAACAGTAGCATTTAATAAGATGCCGCACAGCCAGTGCAAGTTAAGTCTTATGAGCAACAGGCTCCAGTGACAAACAGTTCAGTTTCCTTAGCAGCACAGCAGTTCACAGTCTTCCCAGTAGTACAGGGCAGCACAGTTCTAATGCAAAGGCACATTAATAAACATAGCATTCTTTACAGCACAGTGAGATGGAGGAGAGGTGGAGGGTTTGCTGAGGGAAATGATCCCTGTGACACCATTTCTTACAGTCCTTATCTTTCTGCCTGATAATACTCTGCAGTGTTAGTTCAGGAACTCTACCTGACCTGTGCTTAGCTTCACTCCTGACTTGAATTCTTTTCACTTGCAGGGGCTCTTCTGTGAGATACAAAGCACACACACCACCTTTCTCTTCGGCTCCAGCCAGACAGTAAAAACTTCCCCACAATCCCCCTGGGGCTCTGCTAAAACATTCCCCTTCTCCTGTGACTGTGTTAACCCCTCTAGTTACTGGATGCTTTTGGAGCACAGCACTTCCTGTCTTTTGTCCTTGTGTTACTTCTAATAGTTTCTGAATGCTTTTAAAGCAACAGCACTACTTCTGCATGTCACACTCTGCAACAGCACTACTTCTGCATGTCACAATCTGCAACAGCACTACTTCTGCATGTCACATGAGTCTTATGCAATCTTCTGCATTGTGTAAAATGGAAGCAGGCATTTTTTTTGCCCTAGTTGAATCACAAATTGTAGGATTTGCGAGGACTTGCGAATTTCGTAAGATTTTACTAGAATTTGATTCACTCATCTGTAGCTGCAATACAATAAATAATATTGCAGTCTATACTGTTATTACAGTTCTCCTATGAAACTCAGCCTCTTGCGAAGTTTCACAGGAGGAGTATGATGACAGCCAAAGGTCACCGGCTGCTATGATAAAACAGTGGCTCCCAGCAATCGCTTTCTGGGGGCCGACCGATGAGAGCTGATAGCATGTGGACTGGCAATTGCGCCATTTATATACCACTGTCAGTGATTGACAATAATGTCAAAATTGATAACATGAACTGGGCTCAGCTCTTGCAAACAGCCCTCAGCGACCTGTGACAAAAAAGTACATCACAGTTTGATAAGGAGTTGACTCACACAGCATAGTAATGCCCAATATGTATACATCATGGTATTACTATTAGAGATGAGCAAACCAATTCTGCATGAATCTAATTATTTTAGTGCTCATTTTTTGCGCCTGGGCAGTGAATTCTTTTGCCGCATCCAATATTGCTGTATTTTCTGCATCGAACACCACAACACCATTTAATCTAAGGTACAGGTGCTTCTCACAAAATTAGAATATCATCAAAAAGTTAATTTATTTATTTCAGTTCTTCAATACAAAAAGTGAAACTCATATATTATATAGAGTCATTACATACAGAGGGATTTATTTCAAGTGTTTATTTCTGTTAATGTTGAGGATTATGGCTTACAACCAATGAAAACCACAAAAGTCATTATCTCAGTAAATTAGAATACTTTATAACAACAGCTTGAACAATTATTTTAAAATCCGAAATGTTGGCCTAGTGAAATATATGTTCAGTAAATGTACTCAATACTTGGTCGGGGCTCATTTTGCATCAATTACTGCATCAATGCAGCAATGTGGCATGGAGGCGATCAGCCTGTGGCCCTGCTGAGGTGTTATGGAAGCCCAGGTGCCTTCAGCTCGTCTGCATTGTTGGGTCTGGGGTCTCTGATCTTCCTCCTGACAATACCCCATAGATTCTCTATGGTGTTAAGGTCAGGCGTGTTTGCTGGCCAATCAATCACAGTGATACTGTTGTTTTTATACCAGGTATTGGTACTTTTGGCAGTGTGGACAGGGGCCAAGTCCTGCTGGAGAATGAAATTTCCATCTCCAAAAAGCTTGTGGGCAGAGGGAAGCATGAAGTGCTGTAAAATGTCCTGGTAGACGGCGGCGCTGACTTTGGTCTTGATAAAACACAGTGGACCTACACCAGCAGATGACATGGCCCCCCAAACCATCACTGATGGTAGAAACTTCACACTAGACCTCCAGCAGCTTGGATTGTGGCCTCTCCACTCTTCCTCCAGACTCTGGGACCTTGTTTTCCAAATGAAAAGCAAAAACAACACCTAGGACCACTGAGCAACAGTCCAGTTCTTTTTCTCCTTGGCCCAGGTAAGACGCTTCTGGCGTTGTCTATCGGTCATGAGCGGCTTGACACAAGGAACGCGACACTTGTAGCCCATGTCCAGGAAACGTCTATGTGTGGTGACTCTTGAAGCAATGACTCCAGCAGCAGTCCGCTCCTTGTGAATCTCCCCCAAATGTTTGAATGGCCTTTTCTTAACAATTCTTTCAAGGCTGCGGTTATCCCGGTTGCTTGTGCACCTTTTTCTACCACACTTTTTCCTTCCACTTAACTTTCCATTAATATGCTTGGATACAGCACTCTGTAAATAGCCGGCTTCTTTAGCAATGACCCTTTGTGGCTTACCCTCCTTGTGGAGTATGTCAATGACTGCCTTCTGGACATCTCTCAAGTCAGCAGTCTTCCCCATGATTGTGGAGGCTACTGAAACAGACTAAGGGACCTTTTTAAATGCGTAGGTAGCCTTTGCAGGAGTTTTTTGTTAATTTTTTTGATTTACTGAGATAATGACTGTTGTGTTTTTATTGGCTATAAGCCATATTCATCAACATTAACAGAAATAAATAGTGATGAGCAAACCTGCTCACCTCTGCTCGGTACTCGCCCAAGCATCACGGTGCTAGACAAGCTCGGCACTTGGCGAGTATTTCCGGGTTGCTTGGGCGAGAACTCGGGTCCCCGCCCTGCATGTTTGGTGCTCTTTAAAGAGCCAATCAACATACAGGGATTGCTTGCCACGCACTGTAATGCCGTAGCCTTGTTGGTTGTGGGCAAACAGTGATTGGCTGGCCGCACAGGGTCTATATGAGACCTTGTGCCACTATGGTCGTCACAGTCTACTCCGGAAACAGGCAGAGTAGGGGGATCAGCTGCTGAGTCAGGGAGAGATTTGCTTGTTTATAGTTAATATTGGTATTCCACAACATATATATACTGTATATCTATCTGAACTAACAGTCCTTCTGAAGACTAATCCAGTTGCATATATTCAGTGGTGATAGCAGGAGTTAGGCTGGCAGGCAGTATATGTGGCAAACTTCAGTGCATGATACAGCACAAGATGGTCCATTGAACGTCCTGTCTGCTGCTGCTTTCTTACAGATATTTATAGACATAGCCCCAGGTATCAGGGACCAGGAAATCTTATCTTTTATCTTAATCCTGGCTATTTGCTTAAAAAGCAATCCAGAGTATACCATTTTTTTCTGCTCCATTTGCTTGTTAGCACTGCAGAATACAGCCAGATCTTTTCCATATTACAGCGATAAAAATCCAGAAATCTGAACTGAACATGGAAAATATTGGCCTCCTTTTCCATTTTGTTGCAGTGTGTCGGTCAAGCTATTCACACTAGGTCTCTGTGAAGAATAGTATCAGTAAACTACAGGCCTTCTATTTAAAACCATGGTTCTCTGACAGACGTATCACATATAACAGTGTTCCAAAATCAGCCATTTCTGCCTTCCATTTCATTGCAGTGTGTCGGTCAAGCTATTCACACTACATCTCTGTGAAGAATAGTATTAGTAAACTACAGGCCTTCTATATAAAACAGTGGTTCTCTGTCAGACGTATCACATATAACAGTGTTCCAAAATCAGCCATTTCTGCCTTCCATTTCATTGCAGTGTGTCGGTCAAGCTATTCACACTAGGTCTCTGTGAAGAATAGTATTAGTAAACTTCAGGCCTGCTATTTAAAACCATGGTTCTCTGTCAGACGTATCACATATAACAGCGTTCCAAAATCAGCCATTTCTCGTGAACATGGAAAATATTGTCCTCCATTTAAAATGGGAAACGTGCGTGGCAAGGGACTGGGAAGTGGATGTGATGGTGATGTTGCATGTAGAGGCAGAAGACGTGGCCGTGGGCAAGCTGAAATTGTTTTAGAAAAAACACCCACATCTTGTCGCTCGACCTTCCTGTTCCAATTAGTAAGGGACCGCAGAACACCACTATTGAACCCAGAGCAGTGTCAAAAGGTTGTTGGTTGGATAGCAGATAATGCTTCCAGTCACTTTGCCACCACCACCAGTGTCTTCCACACGGTCAAGTCTCAGTAGTCATGATTCTGGACTGCATATTCCTCACCCTGATCCTCCTTCCTCCCACCATGCCAAGTGCCTGGAGACAACTGATCCCACACTTGGACACCCCGAAGAGCTTTTCACTTTTCCATTTGCAGACTCGGTCCGCTTGCCTGGCAAGCTTCAAGCGGGTGAAGAGGAGAATGCGTGTAGCGATGCCCAAATATTTGACCAGCCACGGTCACACGAAGGCAATGGTGGGAAAGTGCAATTACTATCGCAAGAGGTGGATGATGATGATGAGACACAATTGCCAGAAAGTCAGGAGGAGGACCAGGGTGCGGAAGTGGAAGATGAGGTGGTGCATGATGTAGTAACTGACCCAACCTGGCAGAGGGACATGCAGAGGGAGGACAGCAGCACACAGGGGAGGGAGGCGTAGCACCACAACAGGCAGGAAGAAGCAGTGTGGTGGTCGCAGACACAAGGCGGGAAAGCATTCCCCATAACGCCAACCCGACGGAAGTTGCCAGTTCAACTGTTAGGTCTTACCGAGTCTGGTTGTTTTTTAAAGACTCTGCATATAACCCCAAAAAGGCCATTTGAACCACCTGCCAGGCCAGCATCAGCAGGGGTAGCAAAACTAGCAGCCTGACCACCACCAGCATGATCAGGCACATGGCAGCAAAGCACTCGACTAAGTGGGCCGAACCTAAGAGTCCAGAAACAGTGTCTGCGGGTGACACCACTGCTTCTTCCGCTGCTGTGCTTGCAAGCCAATTGCAAATGCTTGCGCTCGAAATGTTGCCTTTTAGGCTCGTGGAGATGGAAGCTTTCCACAACCTGATGGCGGCGGCCATCCCTTGGTACTCGGTCCCCAGCCGCCACTATTTCTCCCGGTGTGCCATCCTCGCATTACTCGAGCACGTGTCCCACAACATTAGCTGTGCCCTCAACAACGCAGTTACTGGGAAAGTCCACCTAACCACGGACACGTGGACAAGTGCTTGTGGGCAGGGACGGTACATCTTGCTGACGGCACACTGGGTTAATATAGTGGAAGCCGGGACCCAGTCGGACCTTGGGATGGAACACGTCCTCCCGACGCTGAGGATTGTGGGCCTTGGGTCAATCAGGGTTGCCCCCACATTCTACAGTTCCTGAACCTCCTCCTCTTCAACCTCTATCTCCGAAATGACCACATCAGTCAGAAGATGGAAGCACTGCAGCACTGCCTCGGCCAAGTGGCAGCAGGCTGTGCTGAAGCTAATATGCTTAGCTAACAAACAGCACAACACTGAAGAGTTGTGGACAGCTCTGAAAGAGCAGGCAGATCTGTGGCTGACACCGCTGACCCTACAGCCAGGCATGGTTGTGTGTGACTATGGCTGGAACCTGGTGGAGGTTCTGAAACGAGGTGAGTTCACACACGTACCATGACTGGCCTATGTGCTTACAGTTGTGGCCAAAAGTATTGGCACCCCTGCAATTCTGTCAGATAATGCTCAGTTTCTTCCTGAAAATGATTGCAATCACAAATTCTTTGGTATTATTATCTTCATTTAATTTGTCTTCAATGAAAAAACACAAAAAGAATTGTCCTAAAGCCAAATTGGATATAATTCCACACCAAACCTAAAAGTATTGGCACTGTTTGAAAAATCATGTGATGCTTCTCTAATTCGTGTAATTAACAGCACCTGTAACTTACCTGTGGCACCTAACAGGTGTTGGCAATAACTAAATCACACTTGCAGCCAGTTAACATGGATTAAAGTTGACTCAACCTCTGTCCTGTGTCCTTGTGTGTACCACATTGAGCATGGAGAAAAGAAAGAAGACCAAAGAACTGTCTGAGGACTTGAGAAACCAAATTGTGTGAAAGCATGAGCAATCTCAAGGCTACAAGTCCATCTCCAAAGACCTGAATGTTCCTGTGTCTTCCGTGCGCAGTGTCATCAAGAAGTTTAAAGCCCATGGCACTGTGGCTAACCTCCCTAGATGTGGATGGAAAAGAAAAATTGACGAGAGATTTCAATGCAAGATTGTGCGGATGGTGGATAAAGAACCTCGACTAACATCCAAACAAGTTCAAGCTGCCCTGCAGTCCGAGGGTACAACAGTGTCAACCCGTACTATCCGTCGGCGTCTGAATGAAAAGGGACTGTATGGTAGGATACCCAGGAAGACCCCACTTCTTACCCCGAGACATAAAAAAGCCAGGCTGGAGTTTGCCAAAACTTACCTGAGAAAGCCTAAAACGTTTTGGAAGAATGTTCTCTGGTCAGATGAGACAAAAGTAGAGCTTTTTGGGAAAAAGCATCAACATAGAGTGTACAGGAAAAAAAAGAGGCATTCAAAGAAAAGAACACGGTCCCTACAGTCAAACATGGCGGAGGTTCCCTGATGTTTTGGGGTTGCTTTGCTGCCTCTGGCACTGGAGTGCTTGACCATGTGCATGGCATTATGAAGTCTGAAGACTACCAACAAATTTTGCAGCTTAATGTAGGGCCCAGTGTGAGAAAGCTAGGTCTCCCTCAGAGGTCATGGGTCTTCCAGCAGGACAATGACCCAAAACACACTTCCAAAAGCACTATAAAATGGTTTGAGAGAAAGCACTGGAGACTTCTAAGGTGGCCAGCAATGAGTCCAGACCGGAATCCCATAGAACACCTGTGGAGAGATCTCAAAATGGCAGTTTGGAGAAGGCACCCTTCAAATATCAGGGACCTGGAGCAGTTTGCCAAAGATGAATGGTCTACAATTCCAGCAGAGCATTGTAAGAAACTCATTGATGGTTACCGGAAGCGGTTGTTCGCAGTTATTTTGGCTAAAGGTTGTGCAACCAAGTATTAGGCTGAGGGTGCCAATACTTTTGTCTGGCCTATTTTTGGAGTTTTGTGTGAAATGATCAATGATTTGATTTTTGCTTCATTCTCTTTTGTGTTTTTTCCTTGCAAACAAATTAAATGAAGATAATAAGACCAAAGAATTTGTGATAGCAATCATTTTCAGGAAGAAACTGAGTATTATCTGACAGAATTGCAGGGGTGCCAATACTTTTGGCCACCACTATAACCTCGTGGTTCAGCGGTTTCTCAAAGCCTACCCGGATCTGTCGGATCTGGTTGTCAAAGTATGCCGCGTGTGTGCCCATTTTAGAAAGTCAGCTACGTCTTCCGCCGCCCTTGTCGTGCTTCAGCAGTGTTTGCAGCTTCCAGCTCACTGACTGGTTTGCGATATTCCCATGAGTTGGAACTCTACATTGCAGATATTGGGAAAGATTTGTGAGCAGAAGAGGGCAGTTGTTTACTATCAGCATCAACAAGGGCGTCGGTATTCAGGTCAGACTCCACACATAAAACCTCAGGAGTGGACATGGATGTCAAACATCTGTACCATCCTCCAAAACTTTGAGGACTCCACCAAGATGGTGAGTGGCGATGACGCCATAATTAGCGTCACCATCCCACTTCTCTGTCTTCTGAAACTCTCTCTGCTCACAATTAAAGAAGATGCATTGCAGGCGGAGCACGATGAGATGGAGCAAGGAACCATACAGGGTGATTCCACACAGCCCAGCCTCATCTCATCCCAACGTGGATTGGGTGACAATGAATAGGAGGAGGAGGAAGGACAGGAGCTAGTTTCCTGAGCTATAGACGGTACTACCTGCACAACTGTCATACCGTCTGTTCAGCGTGGATGGCCTGAGGACAGGGAGGAGGAGGAGGATGAGGAGGAGAGTATGGTCAATCGTCTTCTTTGTGAGGACACGGAAGTCTTGCCTGTTAGCAGTCTGGCACACATGGCTGAGTTTATGTTACGCTGATTTTCCCGTGACCATCGCATTGTCCAAATTTCGGGTGACAGTCATTACTGGTTGGTGACACTTCTAGACCCACGCTACAAGGAGAACTTTATATCTCTTATTCCTGAGGCGGACAGGCCTAATAAAATGGGGAAGTACGAGAAGGCCCTTGTTGCGGAATTATTACAAAAATTCCCATCTCAAAACGCTGGCGGCAGAGGTCACAGTTCGTTTGACAACCAAGGAGTACAGGTGAAAGAGGCACAAATGCAATCCATCAGAGGCAGGGGAACACTTTCAAAGTTCTGGGACAGTTTTCTCAGACCCTCCCATAGCACATGCCCTGAGGAGCGGGGTACTCTCACAAGGAGATAGTGAGGGAGTACCTTGCCGACCGTACCAACATCCTCCTTGATTCCTCTATGCCTTATAATTATTGGGTATCCAAGTTGGACACGTGGCATGAACTGGCTCTCTACGCCTTGGAGGTCCTCTTCTGCCCTGCCGCTAACGTTATGTCAGAGCGGGCTTTTAGTGCCGCTGGTGGAATTATAACCGATAGGCGCATCCGCCTGTCAACGGAAAATGCTGACAGGCTGACTCATAAAAATGAACAAGGGCTGGATTGGGCCAGTCTTCTCAACACCACCGAATGATAGCAGCATAACATAAACTCAAATACAGTGTCTTTTTTTTGGGAGGTCTAACTCTATTCCCATGCACCTCTGTCTTCACACCCAGACATGGGTATACGCTTCCTGATTTTGTTTATTTTCTCTTGTCCTCCTCCTTCTCCTCATCCTTATCCTCCTCCACCATATCACCACCATATGTACCATATCACCCTATCTACGTCTCTTGCAAGACACATTGGAGTTCCTCCAAATTTTTGGCAGCCGTTGCATTCATTGCATAGGCAAACAGTATGGGAGACCCACTTCCTAATAATGTGAACATTGTTTTCAGGAGGCCCTCTGACCTCTATGTCTCTTGCAAGGGACATTGGAGTTCCTCTAAATTTTTGGCAGCCGTTGCATTCACTGCATAGGCAAACAGTATGGGAGACCCACTTTCTAATAATGGGAACATTGTTTTCAGGAGGCCCTCCGACCTCTACATGTCTTGCAAGGGACATTGGAGTGCCTCCAAATTTTTTCGCAGCCATTGGACTCACTTCATACCCTTTAACTGTATAGCAGACTTCTCCTTTCTAATGGGAACATGTCGTACTCGTTACTGTGGCCCAGCTCTATGTGTCTTTAAATTGTTAGTAGGGTTTTTCCTAAATTTTGGCAGCTGTTGGACTCACTTCATACCCTATAACTGTATAGCAGACCCTCTCCTTTCTATTGGGAACATGTTGTACTCGTTACTGTGGAACAGCTCTATGTGTCTTTAAATTGTTATTGGGGTTTTTCCCAAATTCGGCAGCCCTTGCAGTCACTGTATGGGCATTACCACTATAGGAGACCCATTCCTTTATAATGGGAACATTTTTTTTTACTGAGACCCTCCTCTATGTCTCTTCAAAGGGGTATTTGGGTGTGTACAAATTTTTGGCAGCCTTTGCAGTCACTGCATACACAATAACAGTATAGGAGACCCACTCTTTAAGAATAGTAAAGGCTGCCTGATGGCCCTATAAAAATAGTGTTTGTGACTTTTAGAGTCCCTCATTCATAAATGAAACAGGATGTGTCTGATGATGTCTCACACACCACATGGCTAGATAAGGTAGTAAAATGTTAAAATATAATTTCCCGGTGAATGCATTTTTCACCGTTGAAAGCAATGCAAAAGTGCAAAAACGCATCAAAAACGCTACGTGTGAACATTGCCCAAGGAGTGGAGGAGCATTTTTGTTTTTTTATATTTATTTTGCCTTATATACAAGTCATTACCCTAGAAACGATGTTCCTTAACATTTTTCCCAGGAAAATCCATTTTGGTTTCGTATGTTTTATTGTGAGTCGTTAAAAGTGGTGTAATACTCTGACAACGTTGTTGACAGCAGTGACCTGAGAGTCAGAAATGCTTCCCCATGCTGTTCCCATGTTATTTGAGCACTGTTCCCATCGATTTGAGCAATTTTTAGGCCCTCTGCAGACCGCCGGGGGGGGCCGCCTGAAAAATGCTCGAGTTTCCTATAGACTTACATTGGGCTCATTACTTGGACCGAGCACTCGAGCATTTCAATTTGCTCGACCCGAGCATCGAGTACCCGAGCATTTTAGTGCTTGCTTGTCACTAGAAATAAACACTTGAAATAGATCACTCTGTTTGTAATTGTAATAACTCTATCTAATATATGAGTTTCACTTTTTGGATTGAAGAACTGAAATAAATGATCTTTTTGATGATATTCTAATTTTGTGAGAAACACCTGTAGTTCTATCTGTGACAAATAAATGAAGCACAGCAAAATTGGTGGCTCGGGTAATTACAGTGGGTATGGAAAGTATTCAGATCCCTTTAAATTTTTCACTCTTTATTTCATTGCAGCCATTTGGTAAATTCTAAAAAGTTCATGTTTTTCTCATTAAAGTACACTCTGCACCCCATCTTGACTGAAAAAAAACAGAAATGTAGAAACTTGTGCAAATTTATTAAAAAAGAAAACTGAAATATCACATGGTCATAAGTATTCAGACCTTTTGCTCAGACCCTCATATGTACAGTAAGTCACATGCTGTCCATTTCCTTGTGATCCTCCTTGAGTTGGTTCTACTCCTTCAATGGAGTCCAGCTGTGTTTAATTAAACTGATAGAACTTGATTTGGAAAGGCACACACCTGTCTATATAAGACCTCACTGCTCACAGTGCATGTCAGACCCAAATTTTATCATTTCGGGTAATGTACAGTACAGACCAAAAGTTTGGAAACACCTTCTCAATTAAAGATTTTCCTGTATTTTCATGACTATGAAAATTGTACATTCACACTGAAGGCATCAAAACTATGAATTAACATATGTGGAATTATATACTTAACAAAAAAGTGTGAAACAAATGAAAATATGTCTTATATTCTAGGTTCTTCAAAGTAGCCACCTTTTGCTTTGATGACTGCTTTGCACACTCTTGGCATTCTCTTGATGAGCCTCAAGAGGTAGTCACCGGAAATGTTTTTCACTTCACAGGTGTGCCCTGTCAGGTTTAATAAGTGGGATTTCTTGCCTTATAAATGGGGTTGGGACCATCAGTTGTGTTGTGCAGAAGTCAGGTGGATACACAGCTGATAGTCCTACTGAATAGACTGTTAGAATTTGTATTATGGCAAGAAAAAAACAGCTAAGTAAAGAAAAACGAGTGGCCATCATTACTTTAAGAAATGAAGGTCAGTCAGTGCGAAAAATTGGGAAAACTTTGAAAGTGTCCCCAAGTGCTGTTGCAAAAACCATCAAGCGCTACAAAGAAACTGGCTCACATGAGGACCGCCCCAGGAAAGGAAGACCAATAGTCACCTCTGCTTCTGAGGATAAGTTTATCCGAGTCACCAGCCTCAGAAATCGCAGGTTAACAGCAGCTCAGATTAGAGACCAGGTCAATGCCACACAGAGTTCTAGCAGCAGACACATCTCTTCAACAACTGTTAAGAGGAGACTTTGTGCAGCAGGCCTTCATGGTAAAATAGCTACAGGGAAACCACTGCTAAGGACAGGCAACAAGCAGAAGAGACTTGTTTGGGCTAAAGAACACAAGGAATGGACATTAGACCAGTGGAAATCTGTGCTTTGGTCTGATGAGTCCAAATTTGAGATCTTTGGTTCCAACCACCATGTCTTTGTGCGACGCAGAAAAGGTGAACGGATGGACTCCACATGCCTGGTTCCCACCGTGAAGCATGGAGGAGGAGGTGTGATGGTGTGGGGGTGCTTTGCTGGTGACACTTAATCCAAAATTGAAGGCATACTGAACCAGCATGGCTACCACAGCATCTTGCAGCAGCATGCTATCCATCCGGTTTGCGTTTAGTTGGACCATCATTTATTTTTCAACAGTACAATGACCCCAAACACACCTCCAAGCTGTGTAAGGGCCATTTGACCAAGAAGGAGAGTGATGGGGTGCTACGCCAGATGACCTGGCCTCCACAGTCACCAGACCTGAACCCAATCGAGATGGTTTGGGTGAGCTGGACCTCAGAGTGAAGGCAAAAGGGCCAACAAGTGCTAAGTGTGGAACCCCAGGGGTCTGGTTACCACAGTAATAGCAATATTACGTCTGTGAGCAGGTGGGAGGTCTCCTGGTCAGGAATCCTAAGCATGCCACACCTCCTGCCCAGTCCTGGGAGGGGAAGAACTTCCCCTATATAAACTGGGGCTGAGGTGGGGTTAGAAAAGAACACAGACAGAGACAGAGACACAGTCTGGTCTGGTGTGGAGCAGTTGCAGGGAAAGTGACAACAGGAGCTCTGTAGGAGCAGGAGTGAGTGCCAGAGGCTGGAAGCTAGATAGCTCGCCTTGGCTGAAGAGATCTCACCGGACACGGAGTCCGAGGCTGTGGGGACTGTTCCATACCCAGCAGCAGAAACCGACTGGCAGGGGATTCCAGGTCCTCTGGCCAAGAAACCCGAAGGCACGGTCACACGCAAGGGACCAGCACCGCCGTTGTGGAGCGGAGGCTACCAGAAGGCCCCGAGTCACCGGCCATACGGGTGAGCACCACACGGTACACTCAGGGACGTGGGCTACTTTTACCCGCTTCTAGCAAGGTAGCCAAGAAAAGTACAGTTAGTTGGGGAGGCCTACAACTCCGCCTGGCCAGGGGAGATCCTGTCTGCTCACGGACTGACCAGACCCCGACCGCTAGCCAGTACTCCCGGGAGGGTCTATCTTTGTCACCAGTAAAGACCCTGAACTACACCGCACCGTCTCTGAGTGGTTCCTGGTGCCTGCGTGCAATTCTACCATCCCCATCATCCACGTCCGCTGCCCTGAGGCCATACCCCTCCCGTTGGGGGTTATACTATCCACGCTGCACAACCGTACCACCGGCCTCAGCGGTCTGCCCTGCAGCGGCGGTTTCATAACCGCATTCAACGGGTGGCGTAGTCGAACAATATCACATCTGCCACTAAAAACATCGCCACTTAGTTTGACACCCTGGGCACGGACCGGGTCACCGCCACGAGGACTACCACCCCCAACGGATCCGGCTCCGGGTATTCCCCAAACATGGCCCAGGGGGCGCGTCAACTTTTGGCGTAGTCGGCAGGATTTCGTGCCCGCAACCACCGGGTACTGCGTGCCTGAAGAAAAGTTCATATATACCTCAAAAAGAAGTCTCCCGCCAATTCCAGAGGATTCCCGCCATCGGACCCCATCTGGGGTCGTTTCCCGCCGTTTGCCCGCCATCTGATGCCTTTGCCCGCCATCCGACGCCATCTTTTGCCTTCTTCCCGCCATCCGTGAAGTTTTCCCGCCATCGGACGCCATCTTTTGCCTTCTTCCCGCCATCCGTGGAGTTTTCCCGCCGTTGGACGCCATCTCGAGGACGCCGCGCGGGAAGAAGAGGGGCGTGGACTCCGAAAGCGCGCGAGAACTGAAGCCCCGCCTCACGTCCGGACGTTGCGTAAGGTCCTGGAAGGAACCCAGCAGACGCCGACGTCACAGGAGCGCGACGGAAGGTCCTCAACCCTGACGATCCACTGCGGAGCCGCGGCCTACGGAAGAGGATCATCGCAAGGTAGGCCACGGTCCACTAGGGGGGAGGAGGATGTCGGATACGGAGGAGAGCTTCACTGCCAC
The DNA here is from genome assembly GCF_046119375.1 of Phyllobates terribilis. Lineage (NCBI taxonomy): Eukaryota > Metazoa > Chordata > Amphibia > Anura > Dendrobatidae > Phyllobates > Phyllobates terribilis. The sequence continues at coordinate 50,463,049 of NW_027362764.1, forward strand.
AGCCACCGCCAGCACCACCGCTGCTGCGGTCATGCCTTTCACCATGCCCTACATCCCGGGGGCAGCCTGGCTACCCCAGTACTCAGGGGAGTCACATACCCTAAATGACTTCAGAGAAAGGCTGGATAGCCTCTTCCAGGTGTACCCCCTCACAGAAGAGCAAAAAGTGAGCATCCTGGTGGCTCAATTAACAGGGGCAGCCCAAAGGGAGGTAAAGTCCTGGCCACTTGGGAGGAGGAGGACTGTCGCAGAGATACTAGCCCGGCTGAAGGACACCTTTGATACCCGTACCTCAGCCGAGATCAAGCTTAGATTCTACGAGTGCAAGCAGCGAGCACATGAGAATATAAGGGACTATGCGCTAAACCTACAAGAGGCCCTGAGAGCCATTAAGCAGGCCGACCTTGACGGCGTGGGAAACGAAGACAAACTGTTGACTGAACAATTTATAGAGGGTCTACATTCTAATGCCCACCGAACCCAGTTGCGGGCCATGGCCTTACAGGACCCTCATCTGGACTTTGCACAGTTCAAGGACAGAGCCATCCGGGTGCTCCGAGAACCGGCACCAGGTGGCGCTGTGACCCACAAACGCCCTGCTACCACTTACCACCAGGAGACGGCGCCCTTGTCGGCAGGGCCTGTGGGAGCTGATGCGCAGGCTTTAAACAATGACCCGGCTACAGACCTGCACCATCAGGTCCAAGAGCTAACTAAAAGCGTTGCCGCGCTAACCCGAACTGTGCAGTCTTTACAGGTTTCTACTCCAGGGAAGATCCAGCTGGCATCCGGACCGGAGGATATCCCGTGGCGCCGACCAAGGAGGACCCCACCGGCCAGAGGAAGACCCAGCGACCGATACAACGAGGACGGACAACCCATCTGCCGCCGCTGCAATCAACCCGGACATATGGCAAGGTACAGTCCTTTAAACTGGCACAACCTGGGGTAGAGGGCCAACCCCTAGGAATAAGATCACCAGGCCCATCGAACTGGCGTGACAAATACGTGGGAGGACGTCCAGTCTTGCCTGTGGTACTGGATGGCATTCCTATGAGTGCCCTACTTGACACCGGGTCACAGGTCACCACCATCCCGTACGTGCTCTTCAAGCAGTACTGGAATGACTCGGATATAACCCGCTACCCAGACGACGACTTGAGTATCATCGCCAGCAATGGTTAGCCCGTGCCACAGATCGGATTTAAAGAGATGACCATTAAAATCGGTAAAGTCGAACTGGCAGCACAGGGACTGATCATTGTGGACATTGACAAGCGCGAGAGTCACCCAAAGATAACTCTAGGAACTAATGTGATTGAAAATTGTCTTGCAGAGGTGATTCTTATTTTACAGCAGGTTGCCAAGAACGCCAGCTCCGGCCAGCAGCGAGTGCTTCAAAAAGAGATCCGGGCACTGATGCGACGGCAACAGGTGGAACTCTCCGGTGGTGAGATTGGTAGCGTGAGGATGTGTGACCCTTTCCCTATTGCCATGCCCCCAAAAAGTGAAATGATGATTTGGTGCCGGGCAGCTATTGATCTGAGAGGTAGAGATTACCAGGCAATGGTAGAACCAGTCTACTCAGATAGTAGGCCCACCATTTTGACGGCACGGGGGGTGGTTGATGTACGCCATGGGAGGGTGCCCGTTCGCATAATAAATATCGGGAAGAGGGAAGTGTACCTGCCCCGGTATGCTACGCTAGCCAAATTGTATACCATCAACCAAAATTCTGTACAGTCCGTGGAACCCTTGCCTCCATCTCATCCAGAGGAAGGTAACGGCCCTAAACAACAAATGGAGGACTGGTGTCAGCAACTGCATTTGGGTACTGACTCCACACCCGCTCACCAAAAGCAGGGAGTCTACCGGGTGCTCCAGGAATACGAGAGAGTGTTCAGTAAACACCCGCTAGACTTCGGGCGAGTGAAGGGAGTGGAACATCACATCCCCACGGGAGACCATCCTCCCATAAAGGAGAGGTATCGTCCCGTACCCCCTGCACACTACCAACACGCCAAGGGGATGCTTAGAGACATGAAGGAGGCTGGGGTAATCAGGGATAGCTGTAGCCCCTGGGCAGCTCCACTAGTCTTGGTTAAAAAGAAAGACAACACCATGAGAATGTGTGTAGATTACCGGAAAATCAACCGTATCACACACAAAGATGCGTACCCCTTACCAAAGAATAGAGGAGTCTTTGGCTGCTTTAAAATCTGCTAACTTCTTCTCCACTTTGGATCTCACTAGCGGGTACTGGCAGGTTCCTGTAGCAGAGGCGGACCGGGAGAAGACCGCATTCACCACCCCGATGGGACTTAGCGAGTTTACCTGCATGCCGTTCGGACTCTGCAACGCACCAGGAACCTTCCAACGATTGATGGAATGCTGTCTGGGACACCGGAACTTTGAGACGGTCCTGCTGTACCTGGACGATGTTATAGTTTATTCCAAAACCTACGAGGACCACCTGAAACACCTGGCGGAAGTGTTTGAAGCCCTGGCAAACTACGGTCTGAAGGTGAAACCGTCGAAGTGTCACCTGCTAAAACCAAAAGTGCAGTACCTGGGACACGTGGTGAGTGCTGACGGAGTGGCTCCCGACCCTGATAAGATCACCGCGATTAAGGAATGGCCAAGACCCTCCAGCGTAAAGGTAGTGCGGCAGTTCCTCGGGTTGGTAGGCTACTACCGAAGATTCATTCCCGGTTTCACCAAAAAGGCAGCTCCTATGCAGGACCTCCTGATAGGCCAGTCCAGGAAGGCCAAGAACCAGAAGCCGCCCTTCACATGGGAGAAGCTGGAAGAAGAGTCCTTCCGCCAGCTGAAGATGGCCCTCACGGGGGATGAAATCCTGGCGTACCCTGATTACAGCCAGCCCTTTATCCTCTACACCGACGCAAGTAACATCGGGCTAGGAGCCGTACTCTCCCAGATCCAGCAGGGGAGAGAACGGGTAATTGCTTACGCCAGCCGAAAACTGCGACCCACCGAAAGAAACCCTGAGAATTACAGCTCATTCAAGCTAGAGTTCCTGGCAGTGGTGTGGGCAGTCACCGAACGCTTTAAGCACTACCTCGCCTCTTCGCGGTTCACCGTGTACACGGATAACAACCCGTTGACACACCTGGACACTGCAAGACTCGGTGCCCTGGAGCAGAGATGGATGGCCCGCCTGTCCAACTATGAGTTCACGATCAAATACCGGGCAGGACGCTCCAATACCAACGCGGATGCCTTGTCCAGAATGCCAAACCTACCGGACGTAGGGGAAGATCCAGAAGAACTGGAAGAAGTTGAACTCCCCGCGTTTCACCGTCATGGGACTACCCAGTATTCCCACCGTGTAAGGGGTAAGCAATCCACTACGTTCAACCCCTTACCTCATTACAACTGGGCGGAAACGCAGGACAGTGACCCCGCCGTCCGACGGGTGAAGGAGATGCTGACTCAGCCAGATGCCCGCCTTGACCCAGACGCTCCGGAGGAGACCAAGCAACTGTGGGCTGAGAAGAGTCGACTGTTCCTTGACAAGGGGAAGTTGTGCCGCAGAATGGTTAACTCCCGGACGCATGAACTGATCTGGCAAGTAGTGGTGCCAAGAAGAGACGCGGCTATGGTACTGGAGGCATACCACGACGGAGCTGGGCACTTCGGATGGAAGAAGCTGGAGTTCCTGCTGCGCGGGCGGTTCCACTGGGTAGGCATGAGAGGAACAATCGAGAGGTGGTGCAGAGACTGTGGCCCATGCAACCTAAGAAGGAAGGACCGTGCCAGCCAGAAGACTCCCCTGCAGTCCATCATCACCAGGCAGCCGTTGGAACTGGTAGCCTTTGACCATGTAAAACTGCCCCCCAGCAGAAGTGGCTACGTCTATGCGTTGACCATCGTGGATCACTATTCCCGGTTCTTGGTTGTAGTCCCCGTCAAGGACTTAACGGCTCAAACAGCAGCTAGAGCCTTCCAGCAGCACTTCTGCCGTCCACACGGATACCCAGAGCAGGTGCTGACGGACCAAGGACCTGCCTTTGAAGCGGAAGTCTTCCAGGAGTTCTGCATCCTGTATGGCTGCCGGAAGATAAGAACAACACCCTATCATCCGCAAACCAATGGACTCTGCGAGAAGATGAACCAGGTGGTGATAGACCTTCTGAAAACATTGCCCCTGGAAGAACGCAGTCTGTGGCCTGAGAAACTGCCTGATCTGGTGGACCTATACAACCACATCCCTGTAGGTTCTACCAACTGTACCCCGGCTTACCTAATGAGAGCAAGACCTGGTAAGCTGCCTGTTGATCTGGATATGGGAGTCCTGACACCCGAGGACACTTCACCAGAAGCAGACTGGGACACAGAGAGGCAGCAGCAGTACCGGAAAGTACAGGAGAGCGTTGAGCGAAGTCTCCGTCAAGCAAGAGAAAGACAGGAGAAGACTTACAACCAGTATGCTCCCGCTGTTCCCCTGGTACCTGGAGAGCAGGTCTTGAAGAGGAAAAGACGGCTCCACAAGTTGGACGACCAGTGGGAGAAGGACCCGTACACCGTACTGCCATCAAGCCATGAAAACCCGAAAGTCTGCACAATCAGTAAGGATGGAGAAACCACAGCCATTGTCTCCCGAGATCACCTGAAGAAGTGTCCCGAGCAACTACGAAACCCTGAAGAAGATCAAGAAACCCCTCGACCCGCAGAGGAAAGGGAAGAGATGGTCAGTACTGTACTCGGAGACTTCCCTCGATCTTGGACACAAGTAAATGGCGCTGTTGTAGTACCCGTCCTCACCTTCCTCCAGCCAGCATCCCAAGTGCCTACGGAAAAACAGGTAGAGCTGGAAGAGCAGCCGGTCCAGGAGGCAGAAGACCCCATACAAGCAGACCAGGAGAATCGACCCTCTGCTTATAGTGAGCCTGCCGTGCCCCTAGTGAGCCAAAGAGTCCGTAGACAGCTGCCCAGCTTACCTTTGACAGCTCCTACACCCTGTAGCTCAGGACCGGTCAGTAAGCTCCGTAGGTCTACTAGGGCCACTAGAGGCCAGTTGCCCGTACGTTGGAGGATCTAAAGTGTTTAGACTGTTTTATTAATATTTACCTGTTTACTGTTGCTTGTAAATAATTATGTTTTTCCAGTTATTTTATAGGTATCTTTTGTGGATTTACTAGAACTCTATTGTATATATGTTTGGAGCGTAACCCAGGAACGGACTAAAGACTGTTAAAGACTCGGGGCAGGACAGACCCCTACCTGGTTACGGCTCCCTGTTCTTTGGTGAAATGGACACCCTTTTTGTTTCAAAAATTGCACCCGGTTGTGGACACGCCGTGACCACTTTAACATGTTTTTCCTTATTGTATTGTTCCTGTTTATACCCTGTTATGTTTTCAAAAAAAAAAATAAATATGTTTAATCCCGGAGTACTAAATTTTACTAGGGGGGAATGTTGAACCCCAGGGGTCTGGTTACCACAGTAATAGCAATATTACGTCTGTGAGCAGGTGGGAGGTCTCCTGGTCAGGAATCCTAAGCATACCACACCTCCTGCCCAGTCCTGGGAGGGGAAGAACTTCCCCTATATAAACTGGGGCTGAGGTGGGGTTAGAAAAGAACACAGACAGAGACAGAGACACAGTCTGGTCTGGTGTGGAGCAGTTGCAGGGAAAGTGACAACAGGAGCTCTGTAGGAGCAGGAGTGAGTGCCAGAGGCTGGAAGCTAGATAGCTCGCCTTGGCTGAAGAGATCTCACCGGACACGGAGTCCGAGGCTGTGGGGACTGTTCCATACCCAGCAGCAGAAACCGACCGGCAGGGGATTCCAGGTCCTCTGGCCAAGAAACCCGAAGGCACGGTCACACGCAAGGGACCAGCACTGCCGTCGTGGAGCGGAGGCTACCAGAAGGCCCCGAGTCACCGGCCATACGGGTGAGCACCACACGGTACACTCAGGGACGTGGGCTACTTTTACCCGCTTCTAGCAAGGTAGCCAAGAAGAGTACAGTTAGTTGGGGAGGCCTACAACTCCGCCTGGCCAGGGGAGATCCTGTCTGCTCACGGACTGACCAGACCCCGACCGCTAGCCAGTACTCCCGGGAGGGTCTATCTTTGTCACCAGTAAAGACCCTGAACTACACCGCACCGTCTCTGAGTGGTTCCTGGTGCCTGCGTGCAATTCTACCATCCCCATCATCCACGTCCGCTGCCCTGAGGCCATACCCCTCCCGTTGGGGGTTATACTATCCACGCTGCACAACCGTACCACCGGCCTCAGCGGTCTGCCCTGCAGCGGCGGTTTCATAACCGCATTCAACGGGTGGCGTAGTCGAACAATATCACATCTGCCACTAAAAACATCGCCACTTAGTTTGACACCCTGGGCACGGACCGGGTCACCGCCACGAGGACTACCACCCCCAACGGATCCGGCTCCGGGTATTCCCCAAACATGGCCCAGGGGGCGCGTCACTAAGCATCTCTGGGAACTCCTTCAAGATTGTTGGAAGACCATTTCCAGTGACTACCTCTTGAAGCTCATCAAGAGAATGCCAAGAGTGTGCAAATCAGTCATCAAAGCAAAAGGTGGCTACTTTGAAGAACCTAGAATATAAGACATATTTTCAGTTGTTTCACACTTTTTTGTTAAGTATATAATTCCACATGTGTTAATCCATAGCTTTGATGCCTTCAGTGTGAATGTACAATTTTCATAGTCATGAAAATACAGAAAAATCTTTAAATGAGAAGGTGTATCCAAACTTTTGGTTTGTACTGTACATTCTGTTTGAAGTGAACTTATTAATCATCATCATCAGGCGCATATTTGTGCCATTCAGGATATCTTATATTGATGTCTTTTAATTTGGAGAAGTGTACATTTTTGGGCAATTTTTTTTTTTATTTTATTTCTACAAATTTTACAAATAATCAAATAAAAAATGTCATGGCTTTGAGATGAAGATGCATTGACCAGAAGATGTGACAAACAGCCAAATCTAGTCACAAACCCACTGGTAACAGAAATAATGTTCATGGTACCACCTAAATTCCCTTGACAGATAATGTTAGGGTAGAGAAGAATCTGTCATGTTGGACTTCCAGTGACTGATCCTTTTGTTCTCTGGGAAATAAGCTTTTACAAGAGGAGTCTGGAAGCCTTTCACTCATAGAGAACACAGGTTCGCTTGACTGTGCCACTCTGCTACTCTGTGGTTTCAGCACTACTCCCTCAACCTCAACTCTGATTCATCTTTGCTACAAAGAGCTCTGCCAAATATTGCTCTGTAAACTTTGCTGTATTGCTGTGCTAGCTCTGCCATATTGAATTCTGCTGTAAACGTAGCTCTGCTATATTGAACCTCCATTATGCTTTTCTTGTTCCTCATGCTCTAGCTCTGCTTCATTGCTGTGCTTATTTTGCTATGCTAGTTACTGTAGCTCCAACTCTGCTTCGTTGTGAATTCAACTCTGCTGTAACAGTTTCCATGATTCCAGTTCTGTTTCTGAGTCATCTGTCACCGCTGTTCCTGTTTATCACCCTGCTGCACCAACGCCACCAGTCCGGGCTGCACAAAACATGATTACTACTACCAAGGGCTTTGAGGATCTGCCTCACAAGGTGAGACATTGCACCCCTTCACTCCTATGGTTACACCTTTGGTTTACGTCCCAGACCTCTATTGATGTTACTGATGTTTTAATTTGTTTGCAAGCAAGTTATTTATTTGCTTGTCCAAACCCAATATTGTCCATGTATCCAAACTGAGATCCATTTCTAATTCAACACCGGCTTCTTTTTATAGACCACGATGACATAAAGCCATTATAACTTTCTGTCGCCATCGGAGGAACCCCCTCGAGAGATACATTACTTTGTTTTTGGATACAATTGTATCTTTATTCATTATGCATCTCCATGGAAAAGCCATTGTGCTGCAGATATAACTCAACAATAGCTACCCTTTACTGAACGCCCCCTATGAAAGACCCGGCAGATTATTATTATTCATCCGTACTTTATAACACATCCCCCGTACAGACTTACAGAAGCTGATAACTCGCAGCCTTTTGTTTGATGGCAACAATTAGGAAATAGACTCGAAACAAAGCTAAGTGCAATAACGATCGAATCATGAATACAATGCGACAGTATTTAACCCGACGGACTGACACAGGTGATTTTATCTTAATCCGGTCCTCTTTAATGGTTACTGCTGATAATGAAACCTTGTCTGACAATATGGAACGTAAAAATAGAAATAAAATAAAGGGATGGATTAAAATAAAATTAATAAACCGTACTGAAAGGGACGAAGCAGAGGCGCTCGCTGCACCCTTGTCGTGACCCAGCAGCTCAATGCACTTTCGCGTCCACTTGTTTTCTACCCATCTCCACCCTTCTCTAAGAAAGAGGATGGCAGAAACGATGTAAAAGTAGGTGGAAAGGTGCAATGAACAGCATAGCTATGTGAAGGGTGTATCGAGAGCCTGTGCTTGGTTTGAACAGTCATATTGTGCTGAAAGACTCCCTTAAAGGGAGTATTGTTTTAAGACCCCTTACTGCTCTGATTTCCACCACATTATTCATGATTGATAAGTTCAAGGGTATATTTACCAACTTTTACTGAAGCGTTTCTGCTGGGAGGTGTAATTTACACCCCTCCACACTCTCCCATGCCCCTTCACACCCAGTTTGCCACCCCTGGAATGTACAATTAAATGGAGGGGCTCTATCTGATGACAAAGTATCATGCACAAGAAATGCAGTGATTTAAGGAATTTTGCCGTGTGCTCGGGAGATTTCTCAATTCTTCTGGAAGTGTCGACTAGGGAATGTTGGACAGTACTAAAAAAAAAATATATATGCTCCCTGAATCCCTTCTTTACTGATTGGGCAGTGCACGCGAGTGACTGTTCATCTAAGCTGTAGCGCTGGATTAAAGTTGGTAAAGGTTCTCCATGCAACTTAATAACCACAAATATGTATGTAACGCTGGTGTCTCTGCATGGCTCCCCTCCCTCCTCCCGGCAGGGACAGCAACATGCTCACCGTCTCTACTGCCCAAATGTGTCCTCTGATGCGACTCCCACTGCAGCTCCTGTGTCCCAGCACCTGTGTTCAAGAACCCACACTGTCTGAACCAGGACCTGCGTCCGCCCTGTCTAGTGATCAAGAATCCGTATCGTACTGTCTGAACCAACATCAGCATCCGGTCCGGCCTTGGACTCATAGTCCGCACCTGTGTCCGTGACCCCTGTGTCTCTAGTGACGCTCATGGCACTGGCAGTCTTTCTGAAACCACAACTTTCCTGTAATCATTTTTAAGGACCTTCCACCCCCCTCTAACTTTGTCATTGGTACCAATGTGTACCATGACCGCTAGGTTTTCCCCAGCCCCACCCAGCAATCTGTCTATCCAATCCGCGATATGCTGAACCCAAGCACCCGGCAGACAACACACTGCTCGGCATTCACGGTCTCGGCGGCAGATGACCCTGCCTGTCCACCTAATTATAGAGTCCCCTACCACCAATATCTGTCTGGCCTTTGTTGCACTCCTATTTCCCTCCTTCCGACAGCAGTCATTTTTCTGGTTGCTCGGAGCAATGTCCTGCTGTAGTGATACTAGTACTGGGCCTGCTGTCATGAACCCAGTCCTGGGCCTTCTGTAGGGATACTAGTCCTGGACCTGCTGTAGTGATCCCCAGTCCTGGACCTGCTGTAGTGATCCCAGTCCTGGGTTTGCTGTAGTGATCCCCAGTCCTGGGCCTGCTGTAGTGATCCCAGTCCTGGGCCTGCTGTAGTGATCCCAGTCCTGGGCCTGCTGTAGTGATCCTAGTCCTGGGCCTGCTGTAGTGTTTCTAGTCCTGGGCCTGCTGTAGTGATCCCCAGTCCTGGGCCTGCTGTAGTGATCCCAGTCCTAGGTTTTCTGTAGTGATCCCCAGTCATGGACCTGCTGTAGGGATCCTAGTCCTGGGCATGCTGTAGTGATCCCCAGTCCTGGGCCTGCTGTAGTGATCCCAGTCCTAGGTTTGCTGTAGTGATCCCCAGTCATGGACCTGCTGTAGGGATCCTAGTCCTGGGCCTGCTGTAGTGATCCCAGTCCTGGGCCTGCTGTAGTGATCCCCAGTCATTGGCCCGCTGTAGTGATCACAGTCCTGGGCCTGCTGTAGGGATACTAGTCCTGGGCTTTCTGTAGTGAAACTAGTCCTGTGCCTTCTGCAGTGAAACTAGTCTTGGGCCTGCTGTATTGATCCCAGTCCTGGGCCTGCTATAGTGATCCCAGTCCTGGGCCTGCTGTAGGGATACTAGTCCTGGGCCTGCTGTAGTGATTCCAGTCCTGGGCCTGCTGTAATGATTCCAGTCCTGGGCCTGCTGTAGTGATCCCAGTCCTGGGCCTGCTGTAGTGATCCCCAGTCCTCGGCCTGCTGTAGTGATCCCAGTCCTGGGCCTGCTGTAGTGATCCCAGTACTGGCCCTGTTGTGATTCTAGTCCTGGGCCTGCTGTAGTGATCCCAGTCCTGGTCCTGCTGTAGTGATCCTAGTCCTGGGCCTGTTGTAGTGATTCTAGTCCTGGGCATGCTGTGGTGATCCCCAGTCCTGGGCCTGCTGTAGTGATCCCAGTCCTAGGTTTGCTGTAGTGATCCCCAGTCATGGATCTGCTGTAGGGATCCTAGTCCTGGGCCTGCTGTAGTGATCCCCAGTCATGGGCCTGCTGTAGTGATCCCAGTCCTGGGATTGCTGTAGTGATCCCCAGTCCTGGGCCTGCTGTAGTGATCCCAGTCCTGGGCCTGCTGTAGTGATCCCAGTCCTGGGCCTGCTGTAGTGATCCTAGTCCTGGGCCTGCTGTAGTGATTCTAGTCCTGGGCCTGCTGTAGTGATCCCAAGTCCTGGGCCTGCTGTAGTGATCCCAGTCCTAGGTTTGCTGTAGTGATCCCCAGTCATGGACCTGCTGTAGGGATCCTAGTCCTGGGCCTGCTGTAGTGATCCCAGTCCTGGGCCTGCTGTACTGATCCCCAGTCATGGGCCCGCTGTAGTGATTCCAGTCCTGGGCCTGCTGTAGTGATTCCCGTCTTGGGCCTGCTGTAATGATTCCAGTCCTGGGCCTGCTGTAGTGATCCCAGTCCTGGGCCTGCTGTAGTGATCCCCAGTCCTGGGCCTGCTGTAGTGATCCCCAGTCCTCGGCCCGCTGTAGTGATCCCAGTCCTGGGCCTGCTGTAGTGATCCCAGTACTGGCCTTGTTGTAGTGATTCTAGTCCTGGGCCTGCTGTAGTGATCCCAGTCCTGGGCCTGCTGTAGGGATCCTAGTCCTGGGCCTGCTGTAGTGATCCCAGTCCTGGGCCTGCTGTAGTGATCCCCAGTCATGGGCCCGCTGTAGTGATTCCAGTCCTGGGCCTGCTGTAGTGATACCCGTCTTGGGCCTGCTGTAATGATTCCAGTCCTGTGCCTACTGTAGTGATCCCAGTCCTGGGCCTGCTGTAGTGATCCCCAGTCCTGGGCCTGCTGTAGTGATCCCAGTACTGGCCTTGTTGTAGTGATTCTAGTCCAGGGCCTGCTGTAGTGATCCCAGTCCTGGGCCTGCTGTAGTGATTCTAGTCCTGGGCCTGCTGTAGTGATCCTTAGTCATGGGCCCGCTGTAGTGATCCCAGTCCTGGGCCGGCTGTAGGGATACTAGTCCTGGACTTTCTGTAGTGAAACTAGTCCTGGGCCTACTGTAGTGATCCCAGTCCTGGGCCTGCTATAGTGATCCCAGTCCTGGGCCTGCTGTAGGGCTACTAGTCCTGGGCCTGCTGTACTGATTCCAGTCCTGGGCCTGCTGTAGTGATTCCAGTCCTGGGCCTGCTGTAGTGATTCCAGTCCTGGGCCTGCTGTAGTGATTCCAGTCCTGGGCCTGCTGTAGTGATTCCCGTCTTTGGCCTGCTGTAATGATTCTAGTCCTGGGCATGCTGTAGTGATCCCCAGTCCTGGGCCTGCTGTAGTGATCCCAGTCCTAGGTTTGCTGTAGTGATCCCCAGTCATGGACCTGCTGTAGGGATCCTAGTCCTGGGCCTGCTGTAGTGATCCCAGTCCTGGGCCTGCTGTACTGATCCCCAGTCATGGGCCCGCTGTAGTGATTCCAGTCCTGGGCCTGCTGTAGTGATTCCCGTCTTGGGCCTGCTGTAATGATTCCAGTCCTGGGCCTGCTGTAGTGATCCCAGTCCTGGGCCTGCTGTAGTGATCCCCAGTCCTGGGCCTGCTGTAGTGATCCCCAGTCCTCGGCCCGCTGTAGTGATCCCAGTCCTGGGCCTGCTGTAGTGATCCCAGTACTGGCCTTGTTGTAGTGATTCTAGTCCTGGGCCTGCTGTAGTGATCCCAGTCCTGGGCCTGCTGTAGGGATCCTAGTCCTGGGCCTGCTGTAGTGATCCCAGTCCTGGGCCTGCTGTAGTGATCCCCAGTCATGGGCCCGCTGTAGTGATTCCAGTCCTGGGCCTGCTGTAGTGATTCCCGTCTTGGGCCTGCTGTAATGATTCCAGTCCTGTGCCTACTGTAGTGATCCCAGTCCTGGGCCTGCTGTAGTGATCCCCAGTCCTGGGCCTGCTGTAGTGATCCCAGTACTGGCCTTGTTGTAGTGATTCTAGTCCAGGGCCTGCTGTAGTGATCCCAGTCCTGGGCCTGCTGTAGTGATTCTAGTCCTGGGCCTGCTGTAGTGATCCTTAGTCATGGGCCCGCTGTAGTGATCCCAGTCCTGGGCCGGCTGTAGGGATACTAGTCCTGGACTTTCTGTAGTGAAACTAGTCCTGGGCCTACTGTAGTGATCCCAGTCCTGGGCCTGCTATAGTGATCCCAGTCCTGGGCCTGCTGTAGGGCTACTAGTCCTGGGCCTGCTGTACTGATTCCAGTCCTGGGCCTGCTGTAGTGATTCCAGTCCTGGGCCTGCTGTAGTGATTCCAGTCCTGGGCCTGCTGTAGTGATTCCAGTCCTGGGCCTGCTGTAGTGATTCCCGTCTTTGGCCTGCTGTAATGATTCTAGTCCTGGGCATGCTGTAGTGATCCCCAGTCCTGGGCCTGCTGTAGTGATCCCCAGTCACGGATCAGCTGTAGGGATCCTAGTCCTGGGCCTGCTGTAGTGATCCCCAGTCATGGGCCTGCTGTAGTGATCCCAGTCCTGGGATTGCTGTAGTGATCCCCAGTCCTGGGCCTGCTGTAGTGATCCCAGTCCTGGGCCTGCTGTAGTGATCCCAGTCCTGGGCCTGCTGTAGTGATCCTAGTCCTGGGCCTGCTGTAGTGATTCTAGTCCTGGGCCTGCTGTAGTGATCCCAAGTCCTGGGCCTGCTGTAGTGATCCCAGTCCTAGGTTTGCTGTAGTGATCCCCAGTCATGGACCTGCTGTAGGGATCCTAGTCCTGGGCCTGCTGTAGTGATCCCAGACCTGGGACTGCTGTACTGATCCCCAGTCATGGGCCCGCTGTAGTGATTCCAGTCCTGGGCCTGCTGTAGTGATTCCCGTCTTGGGCCTGCTGTAATGATTCCAGTCCTGGGCCTGCTGTAGTGATCCCAGTCCTGGGCCTGCTGTAGTGATCCCCAGTCCTGGGCCTGCTGTAGTGATCCCCAGTCCTCGGCCCGCTGTAGTGATCCCAGTCCTGGGCCTGCTGTAGTGATCCCAGTACTGGCCTTGTTGTAGTGATTCTAGTCCTGGGCCTGCTGTAGTGATCCCAGTCCTGGGCCTGCTGTAGGGATCCTAGTCCTGGGCCTGCTGTAGTGATCCCAGTCCTGGGCCTGCTGTAGTGATCCCCAGTCATGGGCCCGCTGTAGTGATTCCAGTCCTGGGCCTGCTGTAGTGATTCCCGTCTTGGGCCTGCTGTAATGATTCCAGTCCTGTGCCTACTGTAGTGATCCCCAGTCCTGGGCCTGCTGTAGTGATCCCAGTACTGGCCTTGTTGTAGTGATTCTAGTCCAGGGCCTGCTGTAGTGATCCCAGTCCTGGGCCTGCAGTAGTGATTCTAGTCCTGGGCCTGCTGTAGTGATCCTTAGTCATGGGCCCGCTGTAGTGATCCCAGTCCTGGGCCGGCTGTAGGGATACTAGTCCTGGACTTTCTGTAGTGAAACTAGTCCTGGGCCTACTGTAGTGATCCCAGTCCTGGGCCTGCTATAGTGATCCCAGTCCTGGGCCTGCTGTAGGGCTACTAGTCCTGGGCCTGCTGTAGTGATTCCAGTCCTGGGTCTGCTGTAGTGATTCCAGTCCTGGGCCTCCTGTAGTGATTCCAGTCCTGGGCCTGCTGTAGTGATTCCAGTCCTGGGCCTGCTGTAGTGATTCCCGTCTTTGGCCTGCTGTAGTGATTCCAGTCCTGGGACTGCTGTAGTGATCCCAGTCCTCGGCCTGCTGTAGTGATCCCAGTCCTGGGCCTGCTGTAGTGATCCCAGTCCTGGGCCTGCTGTAGTGATCCTAGTCCTGGGCCTGCTGTAGTGATTCTAGTCCTGGGCATGCTGTAGTGATCCCCAGTCCTGGGCCTGCTGTAGTGATCCCAGTCCTAGGTTTGCTGTACTGATCCCCAGTCATGGATCTGCTGTAGGGATCCTAGTCCTGGGCCTGCTGTAGTGATCCCAGTCCTGGGCCTCCTGTAGTGATCCCCAGTCATGGGCCCGCTGTAGTGATCACAGTCCTGGGCCTGCTGTAGGGATACTAGTCCTGGGCTTTCTGTAGTGAAACTAGTCCTGTGCCTTCTGTAGTGAAACTAGTCCTGGGCCTCCTGTAGTGATCCCAGTCCTGGGCCTGCTATAGTGATCCCAGTCCTGGGCCTGCTGTAGGGATTCTAGTCCTGGGCCTGCTGTAGTGATTCCAGTCCTGGGCCTGCTGTAATGATTCCAGTCCTGGGCCTGCTGTAGTGATCCCAGTCCTGGGCCTGCTGTAGTGATCCCCAGTCCTCGGCCTGCTGTAGTGATCCCAGTCCTGGGCCTGCTGTAGTGATCCCAGTACTGGCCCTGTTGTGATTCTAGTCCTGGGCCTGCTGTAGTGATCCCAGTCCTGGTCTTGCTGTAGTGATCCTAGTCCTGGGCCTGCTGTAGAGATTCTAGTCCTGGGCATGCTGTGGTGATCCCCAGTCCTGGGCCTGCTGTAGTGATCCCAGTCCTAGGTTTGCTGTAGTGATCCCCAGTCATAGGTTTGCTGTAGTGATCCCCAGTCATGGATCTGCTGTAGGGATCCTAGTCCTGGGCCTGCTGTAGTGACCCCCAGTCATGGGCCTGCTGTAGTGATCCCAGTCCTGGGATTGCTGTAGTGATCCCCAGTCCTGGGTCTGCTGTAGTGATCCCAGTCCTGGGCCTGCTGCAGTGATCCCAGTCCTGGGCCTGCTGTAGTGATCCTAGTCCTGGGCCTGCTGTAGTGATTCTAGTCCTGGGCCTGCTGTAGTGATCCCCAGTCCTGGGCCTGCTGTAGTGATCCCAGTCCTAGGTTTGCTGTAGTGATCCCCAGTCATGGACCTGCTGTAGGGATCCTAGTCCTGGGCCTGCTGTAGTGATCCCAGTCCTGGGCCTGCTGTAGTGATCCCCAGTCATGGGCCCGCTGTAGTGATTCCAGTACTGGGCCTGCTGTAGTGATTCCCGTCTTGGGCCTCTTGTAATGATTCCAGTCCTGGGCCTGCTGTAGTGATCCCAGTCCTGGGCCTGCTGTAGTGATCCCCAGTCCTGGGCCTGCTGTAGTGATCCCAGTCCTGGGCCTGCTGTAGTGATCCCAGTACTGGCCCTGTTGTGATTCTAGTCCTGGGCCTGCTGTAGTGATCCCAGTCCTGGTCCTGCTGTAGTGATCCTAGTCCTGGGCCTGCTGTAGTGATTCTAGTCCTGGGCATGCTGTGGTGATCCCCAGTCCTGGGCCTGCTGTAGTGATCCCAGTACTAGGTTTGCTGTAGTGATCCCCAGTCATGGATCTGCTGTAGGGATCCTAGTCCAGGGCCTGCTGTAGTGATCCCCAGTCATGGGCCTGCTGTAGTGATCCCAGTCCTGGGGTTGCTGTAGTGATCCCCAGTCCTGGGCCTGCTGTAGGATTCCAGTCCTGGGCCTGCTGTAGTGATCCCAGTCCTGGGCCTGCTGTAGTGATCCTAGTCCTGGGCCTGCTGTAGTGATTCTAGTCCTGGGCCTGCTGTAGTGATCCCCAGTCCTGGGCCTGCTGTAGTGATCCCCAGTCATGGGCCCGCTGTAGTGATTCCAGTCCTGGGCCTGCTGTAGTGATCCCCAGTCATGGACCTGCTGTAGGGATCCTAGTCCTGGGCCTGCTGTAGTGATCCCAGTCCTGGGCCTGCTGTAGTGATCCCCAGTCATGGGCCCGCTGTAGTGATTCCAGTCCTGGGCCTGCTGTAGTGATTCCCGTCTTGGGCCTGCTGTAATGATTCCAGTCCTGGGCCTGCTGTAGTGATCCCAGTCCTGGGCCTGCTGTAGTGATCCCCAGTCCTGGGCCTGCTGTAGTGATCCCCAGTCCTCGGCCTGCTGTAGTGATCCCAGTCCTGGGCCTGCTGTAGTGATCCCAGTACTGGCCTTGTTGTAGTGATTCTAGTACTGGGCTTGCTGTAGTGATCCCAGTCCTGGGCCTGCTGTAGTGATTCTAGTCCTGGGCCTGCTGTAGTGATACTTAGTCATGGGCCCGCTGTAGTGATCCCAGTCCTGGGCCGGCTGTAGGGATACTAGTCCTGGACTTTCTGTAGTGAAACTAGTCCTGGGCCTGCTGTAGTGATCCCAGTCCTGGGCCTGCTATAGTGATCCCAGTCCTGGGCCTGCTGTAGGGCTACTAGTCCTGGGCCTGCTGTAGTGATTCCAGTCCTGGGCCTGCTGTAGTGATTCCAGTCCTGGGCCTGCTGTAGTGATTCCAGTCCTGGGCCTGCTGTAGTGATTCCAGTCCTGGGCCTGCTGTAGTGATTCCAGTCCTGGGCCTGCTGTAGTGATTCCCGTCTTTGGCCTGCTGTAATGATTCCAGTCCTGGGACTGCTGTAGTGATCCCAGTCCTCGGTCTGCTATAGTGATCCCAGTCCTGGGCCTGCTGTAGTGATCCCAGTCCTGGGCCTGCTGTAGTGATCCTAGTCCTGGGCCTGCTGTAGTGATTCTAGTCCTGGGCATGCTGTAGTGATCCCCAGTCCTGGGCCTGCTGTAGTGTTCCCAGTCCTAGGTTTACTGTAGTGATCCCCAGTCATGGATCTGCTGTAGGGATCCTAGTCCTGGGCCTGCTGTAGTGATCCCAGTCCTGGGCCTGCTGTAGTGATCCCCAGTCCTGGGCCTGCTGTAGTGATCCCAGTCCTGGGCCTGCGTAGTGATCCCAGTCCTGGGCCTGCTGTAGTGATCCTAGTACTGGGCCTGCTGTAGTGATTCTAGTCCTGGGCATGCTGTAGTGATCCCCAGTCCTGGGCCTGCTGTAGTGATCCCAGTCCTAGGTTTGCTGTAGTGATCCCCAGTCATGGATCTGCTGTAGGGATCCTAGTCCTGGGCCTGCTGTAGTGATCCCAGTCCTGGGCCTGCTGTAGTGATCCCCAGTCATGGGCCTGCTGTAGTGATCACAGTCCTGGGCCTGCTGTAGGGATACTAGTCCTGGGCCTGCTGTAGTGATCCCAGTCCTGGGCCTGCTATAGTGATCCCAGTCCTAGGCATGCTGTAGGGATACTACTCCTGGGCCTGCTGTAGTGATTCCAGTCCTGGGCCTGCTGTAATGATTCCAGTCCTGGGCCTGCTGTAGTGATCCCAGTCCTGGGCCTGTTGTAGTGATCCCCAGTCCTCGGCCTGCTGTAGTGATCCCAGTCCTGGGCCTGCTGTAGTGATCCCAGTCCTGGGCCTGCTGTAGTGATCCTAGTCCTGGGTCTGCTGTAGTGATTCTAGTCCTGGGCCTGCTGTAGTGATCCCCAGTCCTGGGCCTGCTGTAGTGATCCCAGTCCTAGGTTTGCTGTAGTGATCCCCAGTCCTGGGCCTGCTGTAGGGATCCTAGTCCTGGGCCTGCTGTAGTGATCCCCAGTCATGGGCCCGCTGTAGTGATTCCAGTCCTGGGCCTGCTGTAGTGATTCCCGTCTTGGGCCTGCTGTAATGATTCCAGTCCTGGGCCTGCTGTAGTGATCCCAGTCCTGGGCCTGCTGTAGTGATCCCCAGTCCTGGCCCTGCTGTAGTGATCCCCAGTCCTCGGCCTGCTGTAGTGATCCCAGTCCTGGGCCTGCTGTAGTGATCCCAGTACTGGCCTTGTTGTAGTGATTCTAGTCCTGGGCCTGCTGTAGTGATCCCAGACCTGGGCCTGCTGTAGTGATTCTAGTCCTGGACCTGCTGTAGTGATCCTTAGTCATGGGCCCGCTGTAGTGATCCCAGTCCTGGCCCGGCTGTAGGGATACTAGTCCTGGACTTTCTGTAGTGAAACTAGTCCTGGGCCTGCTGTAGTGATCCCAGTCCAGGGCCTGCTATAGTGATCCCAGTCCTGGGCCTGCTGTAGGGCTACTAGTCCTGGGCCTGCTGTAGTGATTCCAGTCCTGGGCCTGCTGTAGTGATTCCAGTCCTGGGCCTGCTGTAGTGATTCCAGTCCTGGGCCTGCTGTAGTGATTCCAGTCCTGGGCCTGCTGTAGTGATTCCCGTCTTTGGCCTGCTGTAATGATTTCAGTCCTGGGACTGCTGTAGTGATCCCAGTCCTCGGCCTGCTGTAGTGATCCCAGTCCTGGGCCTGCTGTAGTGATCCCAGTCCTGGGCCTGCTGTAGTGATCCTAGTCCTGGGCCTGCTGTAGTGATTCTAGTCCTGGGCATGCTGTAGTGATCCCCAGTCCTGGGCCTGCTGTAGTGATCCCAGTCCTAGGTTTGCTGTAGTGATCCCCAGTCATGGATCTGCTGTAGGGATCCTAGTCCTGGGCCTGCTGTAGTGATCCCAGTCCTGGGCCTCCTGTAGTGATCCCCAGTCATGGGCCCGCTGTAGTGATCACAGTCCTGGGCCTGCTGTAGGGATACTAGTCCTGGGCTTTCTGTAGTGAAACTAGTCCTGTGCCTTCTGTAGTGAAACTAGTCCTGTGCCTTCTGTAGTGAAACTAGTCCTGGGCCTGCTATAGTGATCCCAGTCCTGGGCCTGCTGTAGGGATACTAGTCCTGGGCCTGCTGTAGTGATTCCAGTCCTGGGCCTGCTGTAATGATTCCAGTCCTGGGCCTGCTGTAGTGATCCCAGTCCTGGGCCAGCTGTAGTGATCCCCAGTCCTCGGCCTGCTGTAGTGATCCCAGTCCTGGGCCTGCTGTAGTGATTCCAGTACTGGCCCTGTTGTGATTCTAGTCCTGGGCCTGCTGTAGTGATCCCAGTCCTGGTCCTGCTGTAGTGATCCTAGTCCTGGGCCTGCTGTAGTGATTCTAGTCCTGGGCATGCTGTGGTGATCCCCAGTCCTGGGCCTGCTGTAGTGATCCCAGTCCTAGGTTTGCTGTAGTGATCCCCAGTCATGGACCTGCTGTAGGGATCCTAGTCCTGGGCCTGCTGTAGTGATCCCCAGTCATGGGCCCGCTGTAGTGATTCCAGTCCTGGGCCTGCTGTAGTGATTCCCATCTTGGGCCTGCTGTAATGATTCCAGGCCTGGGCCTGCTGTAGTGATCCCAGTCCTGGGCCTGCTGTAGTGATCCCCAGTCCTGGGCCTGCTGTAGTGATCCCCAGTCCTCGGCCTGCTGTAGTGATCCCAGTCCTGGGCCTGCTGTAGTGATCCCAGTACTGGCCTTGTTGTAGTGATTCTAGTCCTGGGCCTGCTGTAGTGATCCCAGTCCTGGGCCTGCTGTAGGGATCCTAGTCCTGGGCCTGCTGTAGTGATCCCAGTCCTGGGCCTGCTGTAGTGATCCCCAGTCATGGGCCCGCTGTAGTGATTCCAGCCCTGGGCCTGCTGTAGTGATTCCCGTCTTGGGCCTGCTGTAATGATTCCAGTCCTGTGCCTGCTGTAGTGATCCCCAGTCCTGGGCCTGCTGTAGTGATCCCCAGTCCTGGGCCTGCTGTAGTGATCCCCAGTCCTCGGCCTGCTGTAGTGATCCCAGTCCTGGGCCTGCTGTAGTGATACCAGTACTGGCCTTGTTGTAGTGATTCTAGTCCAGGGCCTGCTGTAGTGATCCCAGTCCTGGGCTTGCTGTAGTGATCCCCAGTCCTGGGCCTGCTGTAGTGATCCCAGTCCTAGGTTTGCTGTAGTGATCCCCAGTCATGGATCTGCTGTAGGGATCCTAGTCCTGGGCATGCTGTAGTGATCCCAGTCCTGGGCCTCCTGTAGTGATCCCCAGTCATGGGCCCGCTGTTGTGATCACAGTCCTGGGCCTGCTGTAGGGATACTAGTCCTGGGCTTTCTGTAGTGAAACTAGTCCTGTGCCTTCTGTAGTGAAACTAGTCCTGTGCCTTCTGTAGTGAAACTAGTCCTGGGCCTGCTATAGTGATCCCAGTCCTGGGCCTGCTGTAGGGATACTAGTCCTGGGCCTGCTGTAGTGATTCCAGTCCTGGGAATGCTGTAATGATTCCAGTCCTGGGCCTGCTGTAGTGATCCCAGTCCTGGGCCAGCTGTAGTGATCCCCAGTCCTCGGCCTGCTGTAGTGATCCCAGTCCTGGGCCTGCTTTAGTGATTCCAGTACTGGCCCTGTTGTGATTCTAGTCCTGGGCCTGCTGTAGTGATCCCAGTCCTGGGCCTGCTGTAGTGATCCCCAGTCCTCGGCCTGCTGTAGTGATCCCAGTCCTGGGCCTGCTGTAGTGATCCCAGTACTGGCCTTGTTGTAGTGATTCTAGTCCAGGGCCTGCTGTAGTGATCCCAGTCCTGGGCTTACTGTAGTGATTCTAGTCCTGGGCCTGCTGTAGTGATCCTTAGTCATGGGCCCGCTGTAGTGATCCCAGTCCTGGGCCGGCTGTAGGGATACTAGTCCTGGACTTTCTGTAGTGAAACTAGTCCTGGGCCTGCTGTAGTGATCCCAGTCCTGGGCCTGCTATAGTGATCCCAGTCCTGGGCCTGCTGTAGGGCTACTAGTCCTGGGCCTGCTGTAGTGATTCCAGTCCTGGGCCTGCTGTAGTGATTCCAGTCCTGGGCCTGCTGTAGTGATTCCAGTCCTGGGCATGCTGTAGTGATTCCAGTCCTGGGCCTGCTGTAGTGATTCCCGTCTTTGGCCTGCTGTAATGATTCCAGTCCTGGGACTGCTGTAGTGATCCCAGTCCTCGGCCTGCTGTAGTGATCCCAGTCCTGGGTCTGCTGTAGTGATCCCAGTCCTGGGCCTGTTGTAGTGATCCTAGTCCTGGGCCTGCTGTAGTGATTCTAGTCCTGGGCATGCTGTAGTGATCCCCAGTCCTGGGCCTGCTGTAGTGATCCCAGTCCTAGGTTTGCTGTAGTGATCCCCAGTCATGGATCTGCTGTAGGGATCCTAGTCCTGGGCCTGCTGTAGTGATCCCAGTCCTGGGCCTCCTGTAGTGATCCCCAGTCATGGGCCCGCTGTAGTGATCACAGTCCTGGGCCTGCTGTAGGGATACTAGTCCTGGGCTTTCTGTAGTGAAACTAGTCCTGTGCCTTCTGTAGTGAAACTAGTCCTGGGCCTGCTGTAGTGATCCCAGTCCTGGGCCTGCTATAGTGATCCCAGTCCTGGGCCTGCTGTAGGGATTCTAGTCCTGGGCCTGCTGTAGTGATTCCAGTCCTGGGCCTGCTGTAATGATTCTAGTCCTGGGCCTGCTGTAGTGAACCCAGTCCTGGGCCTGCTGTAGTGATCCCCAGTCCTCGGCCTGCTGTAGTGATCCCAGTCCTGGGCCTGCTGTAGTGATCCCAGTACTGGCCCTGTTGTGATTCTAGTCCTGGGCCTGCTGTAGTGATCCCAGTCCTGGTCCTGCTGTAGTGATCCTAGTCCTGGGCCTGCTGTAGTGATTCTAGTCCTGGGCATGCTGTGGTGATCCCCAGTCCTGGGCCTGCTGTAGTGATCCCAGTCCTAGGTTTGCTGTAGTGATCCCCAGTCATGGATCTGCTGTAGGGATCCTAGTCCTGGGCCTGCTGTAGTGATCGCCAGTCATGGTCCTGCTGTAGTGATCCCAGTCCTGGGATTGCTGTAGTGATCCCCAGTCCTGGGCCTACTGTAGTGATTCCAGTCCTGGGCCTGCTGTAGTGATCCCAGTCCTAGGTTTGCTGTAGTGATCCCCAGTCATGGGCCTGCTGTAGTGATCCCAGTCCTGGGATTGCTGTAGTGATCCCCAGTCCTGGGCCTGCTGTAGTGATCCCAGTCCTGGGCCTGCTGTAATGATCCTAGTCCTGGGCCTGCTGTAGTGATTCTAGTCCTGGGCCTGCTGTACTGATCCCCAGTCCTGGGCCTGCTGTACTGATCCCAGTCCTAGGTTTGCTGTAGTGATCCACAGTCATGGACCTGCTGTAGGGATCCTAGTCCTGGGCCTGCTGTAGTGATCCCAGTCCTGGGCCTGCTGTAGTGATCCCCAGTCATGGGCCCGCTGTAGTGATTCCAGTCCTGGGCCTGCTGTAGTGATTCCCGTCTTGAGCCTGCTGTAATGATTCCAGTCCTGGGCCTGCTGTAGTGATCCCAGTCCTGGGCCTGCTGTAGTGATCCCCAGTCCTGGGCCTGCTGTAGTGATCCCAGTCCTGGGCCTGCTGTAGTGATCCCAGTACTGGCCCTGTTGTGATTCCCAGTCATGGGCCTGCTGTAGTGATCCCAGTCCTGGTACTGCTGTAGTGATCCTAGTCCTGGGCCTGCTGTAGTGATTCTAGTCCTGGGCATGCTGTGGTGATCCCCAGTCCTGGGCCTGCTGTAGTGATCCCAGTCCTAGGTTTGCTGTAGTGATCCCCAGTCATGGATCTGCTGTAGGGATCCTAGTCCTGGGCCTGCTGTTGTGATCCCCAGTCATGGGCCTGCTGTAGTGATCCCAGTCCTGGGATTGCTGTAGTGATCCCCAGTCCTGGGCCTGCTGTAGTGATCCCAGTCCTGGGCCTGCTGTAGTGATCCCAGTCCTGGGCCTGCTGTAGTGATCCTAGTCCTGGGCCTGCTGTAGTGATTCTAGTCCTGGGCCTGCTGTAGTGATCCCCAGTCCTGGGCCTGCTGTAGTGATCCCAGTCCTAGGTTTGCTGTAGTGATCCCCAGTCATGGACCTGCTGTAGGGATCCTAGTCCTGGGCCTGCTGTAGTGATCCCAGTCCTGGGCCTGCTGTAGTGATCCCAGTACTGGCCTTGTTGTAGTGATTCTAGTCCTGGGCCTGCTGTAGTGATCCCAGTCCTGGGCCTGCTGTAGGGATCCTAGTCCTGGGCCTGCTGTAGTGATCCCAGTCCTGGGCCTGCTGTAGTGATCCCCAGTCATGGGCCCGCTGTAGTGATTCCAGCCCTGGGCCTGCTGTAGTGATTCCCGTCTTGGGCCTGCTGTAATGATTCCAGTCCTGTGCCTGCTGTAGTGATCCCCAGTCCTGGGCCTGCTGTAGTGATCCCCAGTCCTGGGCCTGCTGTAGTGATCCCCAGTCCTCGGCCTGCTGTAGTGATCCCAGTCCTGGGCCTGCTGTAGTGATACCAGTACTGGCCTTGTTGTAGTGATTCTAGTCCAGGGCCTGCTGTAGTGATCCCAGTCCTGGGCTTGCTGTAGTGATCCCCAGTCCTGGGCCTGCTGTAGTGATCCCAGTCCTAGGTTTGCTGTAGTGATCCCCAGTCATGGATCTGCTGTAGGGATCCTAGTCCTGGGCATGCTGTAGTGATCCCAGTCCTGGGCCTCCTGTAGTGATCCCCAGTCATGGGCCCGCTGTAGTGATCACAGTCCTGGGCCTGCTGTAGGGATACTAGTCCTGGGCTTTCTGTAGTGAAACTAGTCCTGTGCCTTCTGTAGTGAAACTAGTCCTGTGCCTTCTGTAGTGAAACTAGTCCTGGGCCTGCTATAGTGATCCCAGTCCTGGGCCTGCTGTAGGGATACTAGTCCTGGGCCTGCTGTAGTGATTCCAGTCCTGGGAATGCTGTAATGATTCCAGTCCTGGGCCTGCTGTAGTGATCCCAGTCCTGGGCCAGCTGTAGTGATCCCCAGTCCTCGGCCTGCTGTAGTGATCCCAGTCCTGGGCCTGCTGTAGTGATTCCAGTACTGGCCCTGTTGTGATTCTAGTCCTGGGCCTGCTGTAGTGATCCCAGTCCTGGGCCTGCTGTAGTGATCCCCAGTCCTCGGCCTGCTGTAGTGATCCCAGTCCTGGGCCTGCTGTAGTGATCCCAGTACTGGCCTTGTTGTAGTGATTCTAGTCCAGGGCCTGCTGTAGTGATCCCAGTCCTGGGCTTACTGTAGTGATTCTAGTCCTGGGCCTGCTGTAGTGATCCTTAGTCATGGGCCCGCTGTAGTGATCCCAGTCCTGGGCCGGCTGTAGGGATACTAGTCCTGGACTTTCTGTAGTGAAACTAGTCCTGGGCCTGCTGTAGTGATCCCAGTCCTGGGCCTGCTATAGTGATCCCAGTCCTGGGCCTGCTGTAGGGCTACTAGTCCTGGGCCTGCTGTAGTGATTCCAGTCCTGGGCCTGCTGTAGTGATTCCAGTCCTGGCCCTGCTGTAGTGATTCCAGTCCTGGGCATGCTGTAGTGATTCCAGTCCTGGGCCTGCTGTAGTGATTCCCGTCTTTGGCCTGCTGTAATGATTCCAGTCCTGTGACTGCTGTAGTGATCCCAGTCCTCGGCCTGCTGTAGTGATCCCAGTCCTGGGTCTGCTGTAGTGATCCCAGTCCTGGGCCTGTTGTAGTGATCCTAGTCCTGGGCCTGCTGTAGTGATTCTAGTCCTGGGCATGCTGTAGTGATCCCCAGTCCTGGGCCTGCTATAGTGATCCCAGTCCTAGGTTTGCTGTAGTGATCCCCAGTCATGGATCTGCTGTAGGGATCTTAGTCCTGGGCCTGCTGTAGTGATCCCAGTCCTGGGCCTCCTGTAGTGATCCCCAGTCATGGGCCCGCTGTAGTGATCACAGTCCTGGGCCTGCTGTAGGGATACTAGTCCTGGGCTTTCTGTAGTGAAACTAGTCCTGTGCCTTCTGTAGTGAAACTAGTCCTGGGCCTGCTGTAGTGATCCCAGTCCTGGGCCTGCTATAGTGATCCCAGTCCTGGGCCTGCTGTAGGGATTCTAGTCCTGGGCCTGCTGTAGTGATTCCAGTCCTGGGCCTGCTGTAATGATTCTAGTCCTGGGCCTGCTGTAGTGAACCCAGTCCTGGGCCTGCTGTAGTGATCCCCAGTCCTCGGCCTGCTGTAGTGATCCCAGTCCTGGGCCTGCTGTAGTGATCCCAGTACTAGCCCTGTTGTGATTCTAGTCCTGGGCCTGCTGTAGTGATCCCAGTCCTGGTCCTGCTGTAGTGATCCTAGTCCTGGGCCTGCTGTAGTGATTCTAGTCCTGGGCATGCTGTGGTGATCCCCAGTCCTGGGCCTGCTGTAGTGATCCCAGTCCTAGGTTTGCTGTAGTGATCCCCAGTCATGGATCTGCTGTAGGGATCCTAGTCCTGGGCCTGCTGTAGTGATCGCCAGTCATGGTCCTGCTGTAGTGATCCCAGTCCTGGGATTGCTGTAGTGATCCCCAGTCCTGGGCCTGCTGTAGTGATCCCAGTCCTGGGCCTGCTGTAGTGATCCCAGTCCTAGGTTTGCTGTAGTGATCCCCAGTCATGGGCCTGCTGTAGTGATCCCAGTCCTGGGATTGCTGTAGTGATCCCCAGTCCTGGGCCTGCTGTAGTGATCCCAGTCCTGGGCCTGCTGTAGTGATCCTAGTCCTGGGCCTGCTGTAGTGATTCTAGTCCTGGGCCTGCTGTAGTGATCCCCAGTCCTGGGCCTGCTGTAGTGATCCCAGTCCTAGGTTTGCTGTAGTGATCCACAGTCATGGACCTGCTGTCGGGATCCTAGTCCTGGGCCTGCTGTAGTGATCCCAGTCCTGGGCCTGCTGTAGGGCTACTAGTCCTGGGTCTGTTGTAGTGATTCCAGTCCTGGGCCTGCTGTAGTGATTCCAGTCCTGGGCCTGCTGTAGTGATTCCAGTCCTGGGCCTGCTGTAGTGATTCCCGTCTTTGGCCTGCTGTAATGATTCTAGTCCTGGAACTGCTGTAGTGATCACAGTCCTCGGCCTGCTGTAGTGAACCCAGTCCTGGGCCTGCTGTAGTGATCCCAGTCCTGGGCCTGCTGTAGTTATCCTAGTCCTGGGCCTGCTGTAGTGATTTTAGTCCTGGGCATGCTGTAGTGATCCCCAGTCCTGGGCCTGCTGTAGTGATCCCAGTCCTAGGTTTGCTGTAGTGATCCCCAGTCATGGATCTGCTGTAGGGATCCTAGTCCTGGGCCTGCTGTAGTGATCCCAGTCCTGGGCCTGCTGTAGTGATCCCCAGTCATGGGCCCGCTGTAGTGATCACAGTCCTGGGCCTGCTGTAGGGATACTAGTCCTGGGCTTTCTGTAGTGAAACTAGTCCTGTGCCTTCTGTAGTGAAACTAGTCCTGGCCCTGCTGTAGTGATCCCAGTCCTGGGCCTGCTAAAGTGATCCCAGTCCTAGGCCTGCTGTAGGGATACTAGTCCTGGGCCTGCTGTAGTGATTCCAGTCCTGGGCCTGCTGTAATGATTCCAGTCCTGGGCCTGCTGTAGTGATCCCAGTCCTGGGCCTGCTGTAGTAATCCCCAGTCCTGGCCCTGCTGTAGTGATCCCGTGTCCTCGGCCTGCTGTAGTGATCCCAGTCCTGGGCCTGCTGTAGTGATCCCAGTACTGGCCTTGTTGTAGTGATTCTAGTCCTGGACCTGCTGTAGTGATCCCAGTCCTGGGCCTGCTGTAGTGATTCTAGTCCTGGGCCTGCTGTAGTGATCCTTAGTCATGGGCCCGCTGTAGTGATCCCAATCCTGGGCCGGCTGTAGGGATACTAGTCCTGGACTTTCTGTAGTGAAACTAGTCCTGGGCCTGCTGTAGTGATCCCAGTCCAGGGCCTGCTATAGTGATCCCAGTCCTGGGCCTGCTGTAGGGCTACTAGTCCTGGGCCTGCTGTAGTGATTCCAGTCCTGGGCCTGCTGTAGTGATTCCAGTCCTGGGCCTGCTGTAGTAATTCCAGTCCAGGGCCTGCTGTAGTGATTCCAGTCCTGGGCCTGCTGTAGTGATTCCCGTCTTTGGCCTGCTGTAATGATTCCAGTCCTGGGACTGCTGTAGTGATCCCAGTCCTCGGCCTGCTGTAGTGATCCCAGTCCTGGGCCTGCTGTAGTGATCCCAGTCCTGGGCCTGCTGTAGTGATCCTAGTCCTGGGCCTGCTGTAGTGATTCTAGTCCTGGGCATGCTGTAGTGATCCCCAGTCCTGGGCCTGCTGTAGTGATCCCAGTCCTAGGTTTGCTGTAGTGATCCCCAGTCATGGATCTGCTGTAGGGATCCTAGTCCTGGGCCTGCTGTTGTGATCCCAGTCCTGGGCCTCCTGTAGTGATCCCCAGTCATGGGCCCGCTGTAGTGATCACAGTCCTGGGCCTGCTGTAGGGATACTAGTCCTGGGCTTTCTGTAGTGAAACTAGTCCTGTGCCTTCTGTAGTGAAACTAGTCCTGTGCCTTCTGTAGTGAAACTAGTCCTGGGCCTGCTATAGTGATCCCAGTCCTGGGCCTGCTGTAGGGAGACTAGTCCTGGTCCTGCTGTAGTGATTCCAGTCCTGGGCCTGCTGTAATGATTCCAGTCCTGGGCCTGCTGTAATGATCCCAGTCCTGGGCCAGCTGTAGTGATCCCCAGTCCTCGGCCTGCTGTAGTGATCCCAGTCCTGGGCCTGCTGTAGTGATTCCAGTACTGGCCCTGTTGTGATTCTAGTCCTGGGCCTGCTGTAGTGATCCCAGTCCTGGGCCTGCTGTAGTGATCCCCAGTCCTCGGCCTGCTGTAGTGATCCCAGTCCTGGTCCTGCTGTAGTGATCCCAGTACTGGCCTTGTTGTAGTGATTCTAGTCCAGGGCCTGCTGTAGTGATCCCAGTCCTGGGCTTGCTGTAGTGATTCTAGTCCTGGGCCTGCTGTAGTGATCCTTAGTCATGGGCCCGCTGTAGTGATCCCAGTCCTGGTCCGGCTGTAGGGATACTAGTCCTGGACTTTCTGTAGTGAAACTAGTCCTGGGCCTGCTGTAGTGATCCCAGTCCTGGGCCTGCTATAGTGATCCCAGTCCTGGGCCTGCTGTAGGGCTACTAGTCCTGGGCCTGCTGTAGTGATTCCAGTCCTGGGCCTGCTGTAGTGATTCCAGTCCTGGGCCTGCTGTAGTGATTCCAGTCCTGGGCCTGCTGTAGTGATTCCAGTCCTCGGCCTGCTGTAGTGATTCCCGTCTTTGGCCTGCTGTAATGATTCCAGTCCTGGGACTGCTGTAGTGATCCCAGTCCTCGGCCTGCTGTAGTGATCCCAGTCCTGGGCCTGCTGTAGTGATCCCAGTCCTGGGCCTGTTGTAGTGATCCTAGTCCTGGGCCTGCTGTAGTGATTCTAGTCCTGGGCATGCTGTAGTGATCCCCAGTCCTGGGCCTGCTGTAGTGATCCCAGTCCTAGGTTTGCTGTAGTGATCCCCAGTCATGGATCTGCTGTAGGGATCCTAGTCCTGGGCCTGCTGTAGTGATCCCAGTCCTGGGCCTCCTGTAGTGATCCCCAGTCATGGGCTCGCTGTAGTGATCACAGTCCTGGGCATGCTGTAGGGATACTAGTCCTGGGCTTTCTGTAGTGAAACTAGTCCTGTGCCTTCTATAGTGAAACTAGTCCTGGGCCTGCTGTAGTGATCCCAGTCCTGGGCCTGCTATAGTGATCCCAGTCCTGGGCCTGCTGTAGGGATTCTAGTCCTGGGCCTGCTGTAGTGATTCCAGTCCTGGGCCTGATGTAATGATTCCAGTCCTGGGCCTGCTGTAGTGATCCCAGTCCTGGGCCTGCTGTAGTGATCCCCAGTCCTGGCCCTGCTGTAGTGATCCCCAGTCCTCGGCCTGCTGTAGTGATCCCAGTCCTGGGCCTGCTGTAGTGATCCCAGTACTGGCCTTGTTGTAGTGATTCTAGTCCTGGACCTGCTGTAGTGATCCCAGTCCTGGGCCTGCTGTAGTGATTCTAGTCCTGGGCCTGCTGTAGTGATCCTTAGTCATGGGCCCGCTGTAGTGATCCCAATCCTGGGCCGGCTGTAGGGATACTAGTCCTGGACTTTCTGTAGTGAAACTAGTCCTGGGCCTGCTGTAGTGATCCCAGTCCAGGGCCTGCTATAGTGATCCCAGTCCTGGGCCTGCTGTAGGGCTAATAGTCCTGGGCCTGCTGTAGTGATTCCAGTCCTGGGCCTGCTGTAGTGATTGCAGTACTGGGCCTGCTGTAGTAATTCCAGTCCAGGGCCTGCTGTAGTGATTCCAGTCCTGGGCCTGCTGTAGTGATTCCCGTCTTTGGCCTGCTGTAATGATTCCAGTCCTGGGACTGCTGTAGTGATCCCAGTCCTCGGCCTGCTGTAGTGATCCCAGTCCTGGGCCTGCTGTAGTGATCCCAGTCCTGGGCCTGCTGTAGTGATCCTAGTCCTGGGCCTGCTGTAGTGATTCTAGTCCTGGGCATGCTGTAGTGATCCCCAGTCCTGGGCCTGCTGTAGTGATCCCAGTCCTAGGTTTGCTGTAGTGATCCCCAGTCATGGATCTGCTGTAGGGATCCTAGTCCTGGGCCTGCTGTAGTGATCCCAGTCCTGGGCCTCCTGTAGTGATCCCCAGTCATGGGCCCGCTGTAGTGATCACAGTCCTGGGCCTGCTGTAGGGATACTAGTCCTGGGCTTTCTGTAGTGAATCTAGTCCTGTGCCTTCTGTAGTGAAACTAGTCCTGTGCCTTCTGTAGTGAAACTAGTCCTGGGCCTGCTATAGTGATCCCAGACCTGGGCCTGCTGTAGGGATACTAGTCCTGGGCCTGCTGTAGTGATTCCAGTCCTGGGCCTGCTGTAATGATTCCAGTCCTGGGCCTGCTGTAATGATCCCAGTCCTGGGCCAGCTGTAATGATCCCCAGTCCTCGGCCTGCTGTAGTGATCCCAGTCCTGGGCCTGCTGTAGTGATTCCAGTACTGGCCCTGTTGTGATTCTAGTCCTGGGCCTGCTGTAGTGATCCCAGTCCTGGGCCTGCTGTAGTGATCCCCAGTCCTCGGCCTGCTGTAGTGATCCCAGTCCTGGGCCTTCTGTAGTTGACGCGCCCCCTGGGACATATTCCTTTTTGAGGGGAATACCCGGCACCGGATCAGATGGGGGGGGGGTTGTAGTCTCCGAGCGGCTGTGACCCGGTCCCGTGCCCAGGGCGTCAAGCTAAGTGTTATGTGGCAGTCCTACAGATGTTATTAAAGTTCTTTTATGTCGACTACGCCACCCGTTGTGATGCGGTCACTGTGGCCGCCGCTGCAGCAGGGTCCGCTGAGGCTGATGGTGGATGTGCAGCTTGGTGGGATAACCCCCAACGGGAGGGGTATAGCCTCAGAGGGGACAGGCGCAGAGGATGGGGGTTGTGGTGGTGCAGTGCAGCCGGCAATGAAGACAGACTCGGGTTGTGCAGTTAAGGGTGTTTACTTACTGCTGATGTTGTACTGGTCACTCCAGCTGCTAGTGACCACCCGAGCCGTGCTGCGTCCACCAGGTCCTGGATCCGGTCAACCCCCAAACAAGTCCAGAGCGTGGCCCTGAGCTCTCCCTCTGTCCTTTCTTCAGCCGTCCCCACCAGGGATTCACCTAGGTCCAGCTCCCTCGGGCCTTCTTTTGGGACACCCTTGGCCCTGGGTTCCCTGACCCTTCATGTGGTGTGCCTTCGGGGTGAATGTGGTGGGTGACCGTGACAGACACTGCCCACGGTCTCCGGTCTCTGGCTGGGGAATGTCTTTGCCCCCACCAGCTTGGGTTCCGGTACCCTCTTGCTGACTCCTCACCCGGTGCTCTAATTTGGGTTCTTGGGTCCCTTCAGTCTTCCCCCTCTGGGTCTTTCTCTTTCTTTCTCCTCTCTCTCTCTCCAGGGCTGCTGTTTCCTTCTCTCTCTCCAACTGACTTGTTCTCAGCGTCTGACCCTGATCTAAGTTGGTGCCCTCCTTATATATCCCTCTATGTGTGAGCTCAGGTGACCAGCACCCAATGAGCTCCTATCACTACCCAGACTGCTCCCCCTATCTGCCCCTACACTACATGGGATGTACCACCCCCCTCCCACTCCAGCCAGGAACAGGCTCGGTTGTACCTGCACATTTCCAAGTGGGAGTACCGTCGGCCTGCTCCTCTGGAATGGGATGTATGTAGTGCATGTGTGACACCCCGGGGGTCTGGTTGTCACAGTGATAGAGATATTACGTCTGAGAGCAGGTGGGAGGTCCTTTGGTCAGGGATCCTGTGCATGCCACACCTCCTGCCCAGCCTTGGGAGGGGAAGAACTTCCCCTGTATAAACCCGGGGCTGAGGCAGAGTTAGGGAGTCCAGGAAGAGTAGAGACAAGAGCAGCATAGGAAGCAGCAGAGTCACAAGGAGTCAGGGGCTGGCAGCTAAAGAGCTCGCCCTGACTAAGAAGATTCTTTACCGGACCCGGAGTCCGAGGCTGTGGGGACTAACTTCTACCCAGCAGCAGAATCCGTCAGGCAGGGGATTTCAGGTCCCCTGGCCCAGAAGCCCGAAGGCCCGGTCCCACGCGTGGGACCAGCACCGCCATCGTGGAGCGGAAGCCATTAGAAGGCCCCGAGTCACCGGCCATACGGGTGAGCACCACACGGTACACTCAGGGACGTGGGCTACTTACATCAGCTTCTAGCAAGGTAGCCAGAAGAGTACAGTCAGCTTGGGAGGCCTACAACTACGCCTGGCCAGGGGAGATCCCATCTGCTCAAGGACTGACCAGGCCCCGTTCGCTAGCAAGTACTCCGGGAGGGTCTATCGTTGTTACCAGTAAAGACCCTGAACGCTACCATACCGTCTCTGAGTGGTTCCTGCTACCCCCATCATCCACGTCGGCTGCCCTGAGGCCATACCCCTCCCGTTGGGGGTTATACTATCACGCTGCACCATCCTTCCACCGGCCTCAGCGGTCTGCCCTGCAGCAGCAGCCCCCTGGCTGCATTCAACGGGTGGCGTAGTCATCAACCATTTTCTACCGCTAACAGACTGCCGTCCAGTTTGACTCCCTGGGCACGGAACGGGTCACCGCCACGAGACTACAACCCTAAACAGATCCGGCTCCGGGTAAGCTCCCGCGTGCGCAACGCAGCGCGACACAGGCCCAGGGGCGCGTCAACTTTGGCGTAGTCGGCAGGATCACGTGCCCGCAACCACCGGGTACTGCGTGCCTGAAAAGCAAAGACTGTTCAAACTTACCAGTGGTGAAGATTCCCGCCATCGGTGAAGATTCCCGCCATCCGGCGCCATCTTCAGCCTTCTTCCCGCCATCGGTGAAGTTTCCCGCCATCCGGCGCCATCTTCAGCCTTCTTCCCGCCATCCGTGGAGTTTTCCCGCCATTGGACGCCATCTTGAGGACGCCGCGCGGGAAGAAGAGGGGCGTGGACTCCGAAAGCGCGCGAGAACTGAAGCCCCGCCTCACGTCCGGACGTTGCGTAAGGTCCTGGAAGGAGCCCAGCAGACGCCGACGTCACAGGAGCGCGACGGAAGGTCCTCAACCCTGACGATCCACTGCGGAGCCGCGGCCTACGGAACAGGATCATCGCAAGGTAGGCCACGGTCCACTAGGGGGGAGGAAGATGTCGGATACGGAGGAGAGCTCCACTGCCTCAACCCCCGCCAGCGCTACCGCTGTTGCAGTTATGCCCTTCACCATGCCCTATATCCCGGGAGCAGCTTGGCTACCCCAGTACTCAGGGGAGTCACATACCCTGCATGACTTTAGAGAAAAGCTGGATAGCCTCTTCCAGGTGTACCCCCTCACAGAAGAGCAAAAAGTGAGCATCCTGGTGGCCCAACTAACTGGGGCAGCCAAAAGGGAAGTAAAATCCTGGCCACCTGGGAGGAAGACTGTCGCAGGGATACTAACCCGGCTGAAGGACACCTTTGATACCCGCACCTCAGCCGAGATTAAACTTAGATTCTACGGGTGCAAGCAGCGAGCGCATGAGAGTATAAGGGACTATGCACTCAACCTACAAGAGGCCCTGAGGGCCATTAAGCAGACCGACCCTAATGGAGTGGGAAACGAGGACAGGCTGTTGACCGAACAATTTATAGAGGGTTTATATTGCAATGCCCACCGCACCCAGTTGCGGGCAATGGCCTTACAGGACCCTCATCTAGAATTTGCACAGTTCAAGGACAGAGCCATCCGGGTGCTCCGAGAACCGACACCAGGTGGCGTTGTGACCCACAGACGCCCCACTACCACTTACTACCAGGAGGCGGCGCCCTTGTCAGCAGGGCCTGTGGGAGCTGATGCGCAGGCTTTGGACAATGACCCGGCTCCAGACCTACACCATCAGGTCCAAGAGCTAGCTAAAAGCGTTGCTGCGCTAACCCGAACTGTGCAGTCTTTACAGGTTTCCACTCCAGGGAAGATCCAGCTGGCATCCGGACCGGAGGACATCCCGTGGCGTCGACCAAGGAGGACCCCACCGGCCAGAGGAAGACCCAGTGACCGATACAGCGAGGACGGACGACCCATCTGCCGCCGCTGCAATCAACCCGGACATATGGAAAGGTACTGTTCTTTAAACGGGCACAACCTGGGGTAGAGGGCCAACCCCCAGGAAAAAGATCACCAGGCCCATCGAACTGGCGCGACAGATATGTGGGAGGACGTCCAGTCTTGCCTGTGGTACTGGATGGCATTCCCATGAGTGCCCTACTGGACACCGGGTCACAGGTCACCACCATCCCGTACGTGCTCTTCAAGCAGTACTGGAATGACTCGGATATTACCCGCTACCCTGACGACGACTTGAGTATCATCGCCAGCAATGGTCAGCCCGTGCCACAGATCGGATTTAAAGAGGTGACCATCAAAATTGGT
The DNA here is from genome assembly GCF_046119375.1 of Phyllobates terribilis. Taxonomy (NCBI): domain Eukaryota; kingdom Metazoa; phylum Chordata; class Amphibia; order Anura; family Dendrobatidae; genus Phyllobates; species Phyllobates terribilis. The sequence goes on from NW_027362764.1 coordinate 50,496,858, forward strand.
AGAGTCGAACTGGCCGCACAGGGACTGATCATTGTAGATATTGACAAACATGAGAGTCACCCAAAAATAACTCTAGGAACTAATGTAATTGAAAATTGTCTTGCAGAGGTGATTTTCCTTTTACAGCAGGTTGCCAAGAATGCCAGCTCCGGCGAGCAGCGGGTGCTCCAGAAAGAGATCCGGGCACTGATGCAACGGCAACAAGTGGAACTCTCCGGCGGTGAGATTGGTAGCGTAAGAATGTGTGACCCTTTTCCTATTGCCATGCCCCCAAAAAGTGAAATGATGATTTGGTGCCGGGCAGCTATTGGTCTGAGAGGTAGAGATTACCAGGCAATGGTAGAACCAGTTTACTCAGACAGTAGGCCCACCATTTTGACAGCACGGGGGGTGGTCAATGTACGCCATGGGAGGGTGCCCGTTCGCATAATAAATATCGGGGAGAGGGAAGTGTACCTGCCCCGGTATGCCACGCTAGCCAAATTATATACCACTAATCAAAATTCTATACAATCTGTGGAACCCTTGCCTCCATCTCACCCGGAGGAAGGTAACGGCTCTAAGAAAGACATGGAGGACTGGTGTCAGCAACTACATCTGGGTACTGACTCCACTCCCTCACACCAGAAACAAGGAGTCTATCGGGTGGTTCAAGAGTATGAGAGAGTGTTTAGTAAACACCCGTTAGACTTCGGGCGAGTCAAGGGGGTAGAACACTGCATCCCCACGGGAGATCATCCTCCCATAAAAGAGAGGTATCGACCCGTACCCCCTGCACATTACCAACACGCCAAGGGGATGCTTAGAGACATGAAGGAGGCTGGGGTAATCCGGGATAGCTGTAGCCCCTGGGCAGCCCCACTAGTTTTAGTCAAAAAGAAAGACAACACCATGAGGATGTGTGTAGATTACCGGAAAATCAACCGTATCACACACAAGGATGCGTACCCCTTACCAAGGATAGAGGAGTCATTGGCTGCTTTAAGATCTGCTAACTTCTTCTCTACCTTGGATCTCACTAGCGGGTACTGGCAGGTTCCTGTAGCAGAGGCGGACCGGGAGAAGACCGCATTCACCACCCCGATGGGACTTAGCGAGTTCACCTGCATGCCGTTCGGACTCTGCAACGCCCCAGGAACCTTCCAACGATTAATGGAGTGCTGTCTGGGCCACAGAAACTTCGAGACGGTCCTGTTGTACCTGGACGATGTCATCGTATACTCCAAAACTTATGAGGACCACCTGAAACACCTGGCGGAGGTGTTCGAAGCTCTGGCGAGTTACGGCCTAAAGGTGAAACCCTCCAAGTGTCACCTCCTGAAACCAAAGGTGCAATACCTGGGACACGTGGTGAGCGCTGACGGAGTGGCTCCCGACCCCGATAAGATCACCGCAATTAAGGGATGGCCAAGCCCCTCCAGCGTAAAAGAAGTGCGGCAGTTCCTAGGGTTGGTAGGCTACTACCGAAGGTTTATTCCCGGTTTCACCAAAAAGGCAGCACCTATGCAGGACCTCCTGATAGGCCAGTCCCGGAAGGCCAAGAACCAGAAGCCGCCCTTCAAATGGGAAAAGCTAGAAGAAGAGTCCTTCCGCCAGCTGAAGATGGCCCTCACGGGGGATGAAATCTTGGCGTACCCGGACTATAGCCAGCCCTTCATCCTCTACACCGACGCCAGTAACATCGGGCTAGGAGCCGTACTGTCCCAGATTCAGCAGGGGAGAGAACGAGTAATCTCCTATGCCAGCCGAAAACTGCGACCCACCGAAAGGAACCCCGAAAATTACAGCTCATTTAAGCTAGAGTTCCTGGCCGTGGTATGGGCAGTCACCGAGCGCTTTAGGCATTACCTCGCTTCTTCCCGGTTCACCGTATACACGGATAACAACCCGCTGACACACCTGGACACGGCAAGACTCGGTGCCCTGGAGCAGAGGTGGATGGCCCGTCTGTCCAACTACGAGTTCACAATTAAATACCGGGCAGGGCGCTCCAATACCAACGCGGACGCCCTGTCCAGGATGCCCAACCTGCCGGACGGAGGAGAAGATCCGGAGGGACTGGAAGAAGTTGAACTCCCTGCGTTCCACCGTCATGGGACTATCCAGTATTCCCACCGGGTAAGGAGTAAGCAGGCTGCTACGTTGAACCCCTTACCTCACTACAACTGGGCGGAAACGCAAGACAGCGACCCTGCCGTCCGACTGGTGAAGGAGATGCTGACTCGCCCGGAGGCTAGCCTGGAATCAGACGCTCCAGAGGAAGCCAAACAACTATGGGCAGAGAAGAGTCGACTGTTCCTTTACAAGGGGAAGTTGTGCCGCAGAATGGTTAACTCCAGGACGCATGAACTACTCTGGCAAGTAGTGGTGCCACGAAGAGACGCAGCCATGGTGATGGAGGCATACCACGACGGAGCTGGACACTTCGGGTGGAAAAAGCTGGAGTTCCTGCTGCGCGAGCGGTTCCACTGGGTAGGCATGAGAGGAACCATCGAGAAGTGGTGCAGAGACTGTGGCCCGTGCAATCTGAGAAGGAAGGACCGGGCCAGCCAGAAGACTCCCCTGCAGTCCATCGTCACCCGGCAACCGTTGGAACTGGTAGCCTTGGATCATGTAAAACTGACCCCCAGCAGAAGTGGCTACGTCTACGCGTTAACCATCGTGGATCATTACTCCCGGTTTCTGGTTGTCGTCCCCGTCAAGGACTTAACGGCTCGAACAGCAGCTAGAGCCTTCCAGCAGCACTTTTGCCGTCCACACGGGTACCCGGACCAAGTGCTGACGGACCAGGGACCTGCCTTTGAAGCGGAGGTCTTCCAGGAATTCTGCAATCTGTATGGCTACCGGAAGATAAGGATGACACCCTACCATCCGCAAACTAATGGGCTTTGTGAGAAAATGAACCAGGTGGTAATGGATCTTCTAAAAACGTTGCCCCTGGAAGAACGCAGTCTGTGGCCTGAGAAGTTGCCCGATCTGGTGGACCTATACAACCACATCCCGGTAGGTTCCACCAACTGTACCCCGGCTTACCTAATGAGGGCAAGACCTGGTAAGTTACCTGTTGACCTGGAAATGGGAGTCCTGACGCCCGAGGACACTTCACCAGAAACGGACTGGGACACAGAGAGGCAGCAGCAGTACCGGAAAGTACAGGAGAGCGTGGAGCGAAGTCTCTGTCAGGCTAGGGAAAGACAAGAGAAGACTTACAACCAGTATGCTCCCGCTGTTCCCCTGGTACCCGGAGAGCAGGTCTTGAAGAGGAAGAGACGGCTCCACAAGTTGGACGACCAGTGGGAGAAGGACCCGTACACCGTACTGCCCTCAAGCCACGAGAACCCGAAGGTCTGTACCATCAGTAAAGACGGAGGGGAAACCACAGCCATTGTATCCCGGGACCACCTGAAGAAGTGCCCCGAACAACTGAGGAACCCTGAGGAGGAACAGGAAGACCATCGACCCGTGGAAGAAAGGGAAGATATGGTTAGTACCGTGCTCGGGGACTTCCCTCGGTCTTGGACTCAAGTCAATGGTGCAGTTGTGGTACCCGTACTCACCTTCCTCCAACCATCATCCCAAGAACCTACGGAGCAACGGGTAGAGCTGGAAGAGCAGCCGGTCCAGGAGGCAGAAGATTCCACCCAAGCGGAACAGGAGAATCCACCCTCTGCTTATAGTGAGCCTGCCGTACCCCTAGTGAGACAAAGAGCCGGTAGACAGCTGCCCAGTTTACCCTTGACAGCTCCTACACCCTGTAGTTCAGGGCCAGACAGTCAGCTCCGTAGGTCCACTAGGGCCACTAGAGGCCAGTTACCCGCACGTTGGAGGATCTAAATGTTTAAGTTGTTTTACAATGTTTACCTGTTTATTGTTGCTTGTGTGTAATTTTGTGTTTCTAGTTGTTTTTAGGAGTCTTCGGTGGATTTACCGGGAATCCTTTGTATATAGTTGGAGCGTAACCCAGGATGGACTAGAGACTGTTAAGGACTCGGGGTAGGACAGACCCCTACCTGGTTACGTCTCCCTGTGTTGGTGAAATGGACACCTTTGCTTTTCTTCAAAGACTGCACCCGGTTGCGGACATCCGTGACCATCTTATTGTGTTTCCTTATTGTATTTTATTGTTCTTTGATATACCTTGTTATATTTTTCTAAAAAGTGTTTAGTCCCGGAGTACTAAATTTCACTAGGGGGGAGTGTGACACCCCGGGGGTCTGGTTGTCACAGTGATAGAGATATTACGTCTGAGAGCAGGTGGGAGGTCCTTTGGTCAGGGATCCTGTGCATGCCACACCTCCTGCCCAGCCTTGGGAGGGGAAGAACTTCCCCTGTATAAACCCGGGGCTGAGGCAGAGTTAGGGAGTCCAGGAAGAGTAGAGACAAGAGCAGCATAGGAAGCAGCAGAGTCACAAGGAGTCAGGGGCTGGCAGCTAAAGAGCTCGCCCTGACTAAGAAGATTCTTTACCGGACCCGGAGTCCGAGGCTGTGGGGACTAACTTCTACCCAGCAGCAGAATCCGTCAGGCAGGGGATTTCAGGTCCCCTGGCCCAGAAGCCCGAAGGCCCGGTCCCACGCGTGGGACCAGCACCGCCATCGTGGAGCGGAAGCCATTAGAAGGCCCCGAGTCACCGGCCATACGGGTGAGCACCACACGGTACACTCAGGGACGTGGGCTACTTACATCAGCTTCTAGCAAGGTAGCCAGAAGAGTACAGTCAGCTTGGGAGGCCTACAACTACGCCTGGCCAGGGGAGATCCCATCTGCTCAAGGACTGACCAGGCCCCGTTCGCTAGCAAGTACTCCGGGAGGGTCTATCGTTGTTACCAGTAAAGACCCTGAACGCTACCATACCGTCTCTGAGTGGTTCCTGCTACCCCCATCATCCACGTCGGCTGCCCTGAGGCCATACCCCTCCCGTTGGGGGTTATACTATCACGCTGCACCATCCTTCCACCGGCCTCAGCGGTCTGCCCTGCAGCAGCAGCCCCCTGGCTGCATTCAACGGGTGGCGTAGTCATCAACCATTTTCTACCGCTAACAGACTGCCGTCCAGTTTGACTCCCTGGGCACGGAACGGGTCACCGCCACGAGACTACAACCCTAAACAGATCCGGCTCCGGGTAAGCTCCCGCGTGCGCAACGCAGCGCGACACAGGCCCAGGGGCGCGTCACATGCAGTCTATCTGAGCTCAGTTCCACACTCCTTCCTTACCCGGGAGTGGAATATCACACCTCTGGGTTGAGGTGCAATACCCCTGTAGCAGCCGAATCCTCAGGGTGCTACATTCCCCCCTGGTAAATCACAGCACGTCCTCGGGCTGTAAAGACATAAAACACCAAAACATACAAATTTTTCATATAAACATATAAAACATATAAGACATTATATATATAACATATCTTATCAGATAAAACTTTCTCGTAGACTTCTCTTGTCTCTGGTTCCTCCTCCGGACACTGTGCAACGTGTGTCCGGGAAAAGTGCGACAGTCTCTTAGAAAAATCTGGTTTTCTTATAAAACCGGTAGGGGGCGCTTTAGGACGCGCAACTATATACAGGGAAAGTTGGAAGTTGGCCGCTCTCAGTCCTCGGCCAGTTAGAGGAAAGGGAATGGCTGCTCACAGTCCTCAGCCTGTAGGATGAAGGGGTTAACGGGTAAACAGTTCCCTGGTCCCAACGGGGACTATTTTCAACAGTTTCAGTTTCTATATACCCCGATTGGGTAACTATTTACAGCTCCTGCTCTGCCGCACTCAACGGCGTCTTCCTCCTGCTCTTTCTTGATATGATGTTTCTTCAGACCCGTCCGGGTCCTCTGACTCCTCCCAGATGCGGCACTCTTGGTATTACGGGCGCGGGCGCGGTGGTGGTGGCGCCCGGGTTGCCCAGGCCTTGCGGCCAGGCCTGGGGCACCTGGAAGGTGAAGGGCACCGTTAATACGGCGGCGCCCTGGGCTACCTGGCCTTGCGGCCAGGCCAGAGGCTCCGCGGAGGTAGGGGGCGCTGTTGGTGATGCGGCGCCCGGAGGTACTAGGCCTTGCGACCAGGCTGGTGGTACTTCCTGCTTTGTCACGCTCCGGGTCGGGGCGCGTGACGTCACAGGGGTCGCTGCGGCGGCTTCCGGTCGGGGCCTAGTCCATGGCGGTGACCTGGCGGTTACGGGCACAGCAGGGGGACTTTCGGGCTCTGCGACGGGGAGCTGGGGCAGGTGGGCGGTTTCACGGCTTGGGGTATAGGCGTCCCCTTTACCTGCCTCCATGCGTTCGGCTCCCTCCTCGGCGCCGTCTCCGGCCTTGGGTCCTCCCGCGCCATCCTCAGAGGCGGTCTGCTTCCTCTTCCAGGGTAGCGTGCTCCGTTGACTGGTCTCTGCTTGCTGAGCCATCTCCCGGCTCCACTCCGCCAGTATCTCCCGCTGTACCCGGGCCATCCTCCTTGCGAGGCCCTCCAGGGCAGTTTGTGCACACTCCCGGTCTCGGGGGAGCTGCGCTAGGATCTCCGCTAGACCTAGCGGGGTTGTGGACTCTAGCAGGCTCCTGACCATCGGGTCGGTGCTGCTCTGCTCGGCTTCTGGCAGGCTCCTGGCCAGCGGGCCGGTGCTGCTCTGCCCTCCTTCCTCGGTCTCTAGCAGACTCCTGGCCAGCGGGCCGGTGCTGTTCTGCTCTCTTTCCATCTCCGGGTGAGCTTTTCTGCTGCTCCTTTCCAGGCTTCCTGCCTCCGGGTGCGCTCGCTCCAGACTGCTCCAAGCGACACCCATCTTTTCTCTTCTCTTTCGTCTCCTCCCACTTCGAGGGCGGTCCCGGGGCAACTCGGTGACTGTCAGCTCCGGGGGGAGTTCTTTCACGCTGACAGACACCTCCAGCATCACAGTCTCTGTTGGTGGGGGCGGTTTCCACTTTTGGCGCCATTTTCTGTCCTGGCCCACGATGGGAGGTGGCCTCCTGCCCTCCTTTGGCACGCCCATAATGGCGTCCGCTGCTCTTCCAAGGCGGGAAATCTGCGGTTTTGGCGGGAATCGCTTCCCAGTGGCGGGAAACTCTGCAGATGGCGGGAACAAGCTGGAAATGGCGGACAATCGGCGGGAAACGACTGGTGATGGAGTCCGATGGCGGGGACCCTCCGGAACCGGCGGGAGACTTCTTTCTGAGGTAAACTTGCACTTTTCTTCAGGCACGCAGTACCCGGGTGTTGCGGGCACGTAATCCTGCCGACTACGCCAAAGTTGACGCGCCCCCTGGGACATATTCCTTTTTGAGGGGAATACCCGGCACCGGATCAGATGGGGGGGGGTTGTAGTCTCCGAGCGGCTGTGACCCGGTCCCGTGCCCAGGGCGTCAAGCTAAGTGTTATGTGGCAGTCCTACAGATGTTATTAAAGTTCTTTTATGTCGACTACGCCACCCGTTGTGATGCGGTCACTGTGGCCGCCGCTGCAGCAGGGTCCGCTGAGGCTGATGGTGGATGTGCAGCTTGGTGGGATAACCCCCAACGGGAGGGGTATAGCCTCAGAGGGGACAGGCGCAGAGGATGGGGGTTGTGGTGGTGCAGTGCAGCCGGCAATGAAGACAGACTCGGGTTGTGCAGTTAAGGGTGTTTACTTACTGCTGATGTTGTACTGGTCACTCCAGCTGCTAGTGACCACCCGAGCCGTGCTGCGTCCACCAGGTCCTGGATCCGGTCAACCCCCAAACAAGTCCAGAGCGTGGCCCTGAGCTCTCCCTCTGTCCTTTCTTCAGCCGTCCCCACCAGGGATTCACCTAGGTCCAGCTCCCTCGGGCCTTCTTTTGGGACACCCTTGGCCCTGGGTTCCCTGACCCTTCATGTGGTGTGCCTTCGGGGTGAATGTGGTGGGTGACCGTGACAGACACTGCCCACGGTCTCCGGTCTCTGGCTGGGGAATGTCTTTGCCCCCACCAGCTTGGGTTCCGGTACCCTCTTGCTGACTCCTCACCCGGTGCTCTAATTTGGGTTCTTGGGTCCCTTCAGTCTTCCCCCTCTGGGTCTTTCTCTTTCTTTCTCCTCTCTCTCTCTCCAGGGCTGCTGTTTCCTTCTCTCTCTCCAACTGACTTGTTCTCAGCGTCTGACCCTGATCTAAGTTGGTGCCCTCCTTATATATCCCTCTATGTGTGAGCTCAGGTGACCAGCACCCAATGAGCTCCTATCACTACCCAGACTGCTCCCCCTATCTGCCCCTACACTACATGGGATGTACCACCCCCCTCCCACTCCAGCCAGGAACAGGCTCGGTTGTACCTGCACATTTCCAAGTGGGAGTACCGTCGGCCTGCTCCTCTGGAATGGGATGTATGTAGTGCATGCAGTCTATCTGAGCTCAGTTCCACACTCCTTCCTTACCCGGGAGTGGAATATCACACCTCTGGGTTGAGGTGCAATACCCCTGTAGCAGCCGAATCCTCAGGGTGCTACATAGTGATCCCAGTACTGGCCTTGTTGTAGTGATTCTAGTCCAGGGCCTGCTGTAGTGATCCCAGTCCTGGGCTTGCTGTAGTGATTCTAGTCCTGGGCCTGCTGTAGTGATCCTTAGTCATGGGCCCGCTGTAGTGATCCCAGTCCTGGGCCGGCTGTAGGGCTACTAGTCCTGGGCCTGCTGTAGTGATCCCAGTCCTGGGCCTGCTATAGTGATCCCAGTCCTGGGCCTGCTGTAGGGCTACTAGTCCTGGGCCTGCTGTAGTGATTCCAGTCCTGGGCCTGCTGTAGTGATTCCAGTCCTGGGCCTGCTGTAGTGATTCCCGTCTTTGGCCTGCTGTAATGATTCCAGTCCTGGGACTGCTGTAGTGATCCCAGTCCTCGGCCTGCTGTAGTGATCCCAGTCCTGGGCCTGCTGTAGTGATCCCAGTCCTGGGCCTGTTGTAGTGATCCTAGTCCTGGGCCTGCTGTAGTGATTCTAGTCCTGGGCATGCTGTAGTGATCCCCAGTCCTGGGCCTGCTGTAGTGATCCCAGTCCTAGGTTTGCTGTAGTGATCCCCAGTCATGGATCTGTGACACCCCAGGGGTCTGGTTGCCACAGTGATAGAGATATTATGTCTGAGAGCAGGTGGGAGGTCCTTTGGTCAGGGATCCTGTGCATGCCACACCTCCTGCCCAGTCTTGGGAGGGGAAGAACTTCCCCTGTATAAACCCGGGGCTGAGGCAGGGTGAGTCAGACAAGGAGAGTGGAGAAGAGAAGCAGCATAGGAAACAGCAGAGTTACAAGGAGTCAGGGGCTGGCAGCTACAGAGCTCGCCCTGACTAAGAAGATTCTTTACCGGACCCGGAGTCCGAGGCTGTGGGGACTAACTCCTACCCAGCAGCAGAATCCGTCGGGCAGGGGATTTCAGGTCCTCTGGCCCAGAAGCCCGAAGGCACGGTCACACGCGTGGGACCAGCACCGCCATCGTGGAGCGGAAGCCATTAGAAGGCCCCGAGTCACCGGCCATACGGGTGAGCACCACACGGTACACTCAGGGACGTGGGCTACTTACATCAGCTTCTAGCAAGGTAGCCAGAAGAGTACAGTCAGTTTGGGAGGCCTACAACTACGCCTGGCCAGGGGAGATCCCATCTGCTCAAAGACTGACCAGGCCCCGTTTGCTAGCAAGTACTCCGGGAGGGTCTGTCGTTGTTACCAGTAAAGACCCTGAACTACACCGTACCGTCTCTGAGTGGTTCCTGCTACCCCCATCATCCACGTCGGCTGCCCTGAGGCCATACCCCTCCCGTTGGGGGTTATACTATCACGCTGCACAATCCTACCACCGGCCTCAGCGGTCTGCCCTGCAGCAGCAGCTTCCTGGCTGCACTCAACGGGTGGCGTAGTCATCAACTATTTACTACTAATAGACTGCCGTCTAGTTTGACTCCCTGGGCACGGACCGGGTCACCGCCACGAGATTACAACCCTCCACGGATCCGGCTCCGGGTAAGCTCCCGCGTGCGCACCGCAGCGCGACACAGGCCCAGGGGCGCGTCAACTTTGGCGTAGTCGGCAGGATTTCGTGCCCGCAACCACCGGGTACTGCGTGCCTGAAAAGCAAAGACTGTTCAAATTTACCAGTGGTGAAGGTTTCCCGCCATCCGGCGCCATCTTCTACCTTCTTCCCGCCATCCGCGAAGTTTTCCCGCCATCCGGCGCCATCTTCGACCTTCTTCCCGCCATCCGTGGAGTTTTCCCGCCATTGGACGCCATCTTGAGGACGCCGCGCGGGAAGAAGAGGGGCGTGGACTCCGAAAGCGCGCGAGAACTGAAGCCCCGCCTCACGTCCGGACGTTGCGTAAGGTCCTGGAAGGAGCCCAGCAGACGCCGACGTCACAGGAGCGCGACGGAAGGTCCTCAACCCTGACGATCCACTGCGGAGCCGCGGCCTACGGAAGAGGATCATCGCAAGGTAGGCCACGGTCCACTAGGGGGGAGGAAGATGTCGGATACGGAGGAGAGCTTCACTGCCTCAACCCCCGCCAGCGCTACCGCTGCTGCAGTTATGCCCTTCACCATGCCCTATATCCCGGGAGCAGCTTGGCTACCCCAGTACTCAGGGGAGTCACATACCCTGCATGACTTTAGAGAAAAGCTGGATAGCCTCTTCCAGGTGTACCCCCTCACAGAAGAGCAAAAAGTGAGCATCCTGGTGGCCCAACTAACCGGGGCAGCCAAAAGGGAAGTAAAATCCTGGCCACCTGGGAGGAAGACTGTCGCAGGGATACTAACCCGGCTGAAGGACACCTTTGATACCCGCACCTCAGCCGAGATTAAGCTTAGATTCTACGGGTGCAAGCAGCGAGCGCATGAGAGTATAAGGGACTATGCACTAAACCTACAAGAGGCCCTGAGGGCCATAAAGCAGACCGACCCTGATGGGGTGGGAAACGAGGACAGGCTGTTGACTGAACAATTTATAGAGGGTTTATATTGCAATGCCCACCGAACCCAGTTGCGGGCAATGGCCTTACAGGATCCCCATCTGGACTTTGCACAGTTCAAGGACAGAGCCATCCGAGTGCTCCGAGAACCGGCACCAGGTGGCGTTGTGACCCACAGACGCCCCACTACCACTTACTACCAGGAGGCGGCGCCCTTGTCAGCAGGGCCTGTGGGAGCTGATGCGCAGGCTTTGGACAATGACCCGGCTCCAGACCTACACCATCAGGTCCAAGAGCTAGCTAAGAGCGTTGCTGCGCTAACCCGAACTGTGCAGTCTTTACAGGTTTCCACCCCAGGGAAGATCCAGCTGGCATCCGGACCGGAGGACATCCCGTGGCGTCGACCAAGGAGGACCCCACCGGCCAGAGGAAGACCCAGTGACCGATACAGTGAGGACGGACGACCCATCTGCCGCCGCTGCAATCAACCCGGACATATGGCAAGGTACTGTTCTTTAAACGGGCACAACCTGGGGTAGAGGGCCAACCCCCAGGAAAAAGATCACCAGGCCCATCGAACTGGCGCGACAGATATGTGGGAGGACGTCCAGTCTTGCCTGTGGTACTGGATGGCATTCCCATGAGTGCCCTACTGGACACCGGGTCACAGGTCACCACCATCCCGTACGTGCTCTTCAAGCAGTACTGGAATGACTCGGATATTACCCGCTACCCCGACGACGACTTGAGTATCATCGCCAGCAATGGTCAGCCCGTGCCACAGATCGGATTTAAAGAGGTGACCATCAAAATTGGTAGAGTCGAACTGGCCGCACAGGGACTGATCATTGTAGATATCGATAAACATGAGAGTCACCCAAAAATAACTCTAGGAACTAATTTAATTGAAAATTGTCTTGCAGAGGTGATTTTCCTTTTACAGCAGGTTGCCAAGAATGCCAGCTCCGGCGAGCAGCGGGTGCTCCAGAAAGAGATCCGGGCACTGATGCAACGGCAACAAGTGGAACTCTCCGGCGGTGAGATTGGTAGCGTAAGAATGTGTGACCCTTTTCCTATTGCCATGCCCCCAAAAAGTGAAATGATGATTTGGTGCCGGGCAGCTATTGGTCTGAGAGGTAGAGATTACCAGGCAATGGTAGAACCAGTTTACTCAGACAGTAGGCCCACCATTTTGACAGCACGGGGGGTGGTCAATGTACGCCATGGGAGGGTGCCCATTCGCATAATAAATATCGGGGAGAGGGAAGTGTACCTGCCCCGGTATGCCACGCTAGCCAAATTATATACCACTAATCAAAGTTCTATACAATCTGTGGAACCCTTGCCTCCATCTCACCCGGAGGAAGGTAACGGCTATAAGAAAGACATGGAGGACTGGTGTCAGCAACTACATTTGGGTACTGACTCCACTCCCTCACATCAGAAACAAGGAGTCTATCGGGTGGTTCAAGAGTATGAGAGAGTGTTTAGTAAACACCCGTTAGACTTCGGGCGAGTCAAGGGGGTAGAACATCGCATCCCCACGGGAGATCATCCTCCCATAAAAGAGAGGTATCGACCCGTACCCCCTGCACATTACCAACACGCCAAAGGGGATGCTTAGAGATATGAAGGAGGCTGGGGTAATCCGGGATAGTTGTAGCCCCTGGGCAGCCCCATTAGTTTTAGTCAAAAAGAAAGACAACACCATGAGGATGTGTGTAGATTACCGGAAAATCAACCGTATCACACACAAGGATGCGTACCCCTTACCAAGGATAGAGGAGTCATTGGCTGCTTTAAGATCTGCTAACTTCTTCTCTACCTTGGATCTCACTAGCGGGTACTGGCAGGTTCCTGTAGCAGAGGCGGACCGGGAGAAGACCGCATTCACCACCCCGATGGGACTTAGCGAGTTCACCTGCATGCCGTTCGGACTCTGCAACGCACCAGGAACCTTCCAACGCCTAATGGAGTGTTGTCTGGGCCACAGAAACTTCGAGACGGTCCTGTTGTACCTGGACGATGTCATCGTATATTCCAAGACGTATGAGGACCACCTGAAACACCTGGCGGAAGTGTTCGAGGCTCTGGCGAGTTACGGCCTAAAGGTGAAACCCTCCAAGTGTCACCTCCTGAAACCAAAGGTGCAGTACCTGGGACACGTGGTGAGCGCTGACGGAGTGGCTCCCGACCCCGATAAGATCACCGCAATTAAGGGATGGCCAAGTCCCTCCAGCGTAAAAGAAGTGCGGCAGTTCCTCGGGTTGGTAGGCTACTACCGAAGGTTTATTCCCGGTTTCACCAAAAAGGCAGCACCTATGCAGGACCTCCTGATAGGCCAGTCCCGGAAGGCCAAGAACCAGAAGCCGCCCTTCAAATGGGAAGAGCTGGAAGAAGAGTCCTTCCGCCAGCTGAAGATGGCCCTCACGGGGGACGAAATCCTGGCGTACCCGGATTATAGCCAGCCCTTTATCCTCTACACCGACGCCAGTAACATCGGGCTAGGAGCCGTACTGTCCCAGATCCAGCAGGGGAAGGAACGAGTAATCGCCTACGCCAGCCGAAAACTGCGACCCACCGAAAGGAACCCCGAGAATTACAGCTCATTTAAGTTAGAGTTCCTGGCCGTAGTATGGGCAATCACTGAGCGCTTTAAGCATTACCTTGCTTCTTCCCGGTTCACCGTGTACACGGATAACAACCCGCTGACACACCTGGACACGGCAAGACTCGGTGCCCTGGAGCAGAGGTGGATGGCCCGTCTGTCCAACTACGAGTTCACAATTAAATACCGGGCAGGACGCTCCAATACCAACGCGGACGCCCTGTCCAGGATGCCCAACCTGCCGGACGGAGGAGAAGATCCGGAGGGACTGGAAGAAGTTGAACTCCCTGCGTTCCACCGTCATGGGACTATTCAGTATTCCCACCGGGTAAGGAGTAAGCAGGCTGCTACGTTGAACCCCTTACCCCACTACAACTGGGTGGAAACGCAAGACAGCGACCCTGCCGTCCGACTGGTGAAGGAGATGCTGACTCGGCCGGAGGCTCGCCTTGAACCAGACGCTCCGGAGGAAGCCAAACAACTATGGGCAGAGAAGAGTCGACTGTTCCTTTACAAAGGGAAGTTGTGCCGCAGAATGGTTAACTCCCGGACGCATGAATTACTCTGGCAAGTAGTGGTGCCACGAAGAGACGCAGCCATGGTGATGGAGGCATACCACGACGGAGCTGGACACTTTGGGTGGAAAAAGCTGGAGTTCCTGCTGCGCGAGCGGTTCCACTGGGTAGGCATGAGGGGAACCATCGAGAAGTGGTGCAGAGATTGTGGCCCGTGCAACCTGAGAAGGAAGGACCGAGCCAGCCAGAAGACTCCCCTGCAGTCCATCGTCACCCGGCAACCGTTGGAACTGGTAGCCTTGGATCATGTAAAACTGACCCCAAGCAGAAGTGGCTACGTCTACGCGTTAACCATCGTGGATCATTACTCCCGGTTCTTGGTTGTCGTCCCCGTCAAGGACTTAACGGCTCAAACAGCAGCTAGAGCCTTCCAGCAGCACTTCTGCCGTCCACACGGGTACCCGGACCAAGTGCTGACGGACCAGGGACCTGCCTTTGAAGCGGAGGTCTTTCAGGAATTCTGCAATCTGTATGGCTGCCGGAAGATAAGGACGACACCCTACCATCCGCAGACTAATGGACTTTGTGAAAAAATGAACCAGGTGGTAATGGATCTTCTAAAAACGTTGCCCCTGGAAGAACGCAGTCTGTGGCCTGAAAAGTTGCCCGATCTGGTGGACCTATACAACCACATCCCGGTAGGTTCCACCAACTGTACCCCGGCTTACCTAATGAGGGCAAGACCTGGTAAGTTACCTGTTGACCTGGAAATGGGAGTCCTGACCCCCGAGGACACTTCACCAGAAACAGACTGGGACACAGAGAGGCAGCAGCAGTACCGGAGAGTACAGGAAAGCGTGGAGCGAAGTCTCTGTCAGGCTAGGGAAAGACAAGAGAAAACTTACAACCAGTATGCTCCCGCTGTTCCCCTGGTACCCGGAGAGCAGGTCTTGAAGAGGAAGAGACGGCTCCACAAGTTGGACGACCAGTGGGAGAAGGACCCGTACACCGTACTGCCCTCAAGCCACGAGAACCCGAAGGTCTGTACCATCAGTAAAGACGGAGGGGAAACCACAGCCATTGTATCCCGGGACCACCTGAAGAAGTGTCCCGAACAACTGAGGAACCCTGAAGAGGAACAAGAAGACCATCGACCCGTGGAAGAAAGGGAAGATATGGTTAGTACCGTGCTCGGGGACTTTCCTCAGTCTTGGACTCAAGTCAATGGTGCAGTTGTGGTACCCGTACTCACCTTCCTCCAACCATCATCCCAAGAACCTACGGAGCAACGGGTAGAGCTGGAAGAACAGCCGGTCCAGGAGGCAGAAGACTCCACACAAGCAGAACAGGAGAATCAACCCTCTGCTTATAGTGAGCCTGCCGTACCCCTAGTGAGACAAAGAGCCGGTAGACAGCTGCCCAGTTTACCCTTGACAGCTCCTACACCCTGTAGTTCAGGGCCAGACAGTCAGCTCCGTAGGTCCACTCGGGCCACTAGAGGCCAGTTACCCGCACGCTGGAGAATTTAAAGTGTATAAATTGTTTTATTTATGTTTTTCTGTGTCTTGTTGCTTGTGTATAATTTTGTGTTTCTAGTTATTTTTAGGAAACCTTGGTGGATTTACCGGGAATCCTTGTATATAGTTGGAGCGTAACCCAGGATGGACTAGAGACTGTTAAGGACTCGGGGTAGGACAGACCCCTACCTGGTTACGTCTCCCTGTGTTGGTGAAATGGACACCTTTGCTTTTCTTCAAAGACTGCATCCGGTTGCGGACACGCCGTAACCATCTTATGTGTTTTTCTTATAGTATTGTAATTGTTATACTTTGTTATGTTTTTCTAAATGTGTTTAGTCCCGGAGTACTAAATTTCACTAGGGGGGAATGTGACACCCCAGGGGTCTGGTTGCCACAGTGATAGAGATATTATGTCTGAGAGCAGGTGGGAGGTCCTTTGGTCAGGGATCCTGTGCATGCCACACCTCCTGCCCAGTCTTGGGAGGGGAAGAACTTCCCCTGTATAAACCCGGGGCTGAGGCAGGGTGAGTCAGACAAGGAGAGTGGAGAAGAGAAGCAGCATAGGAAACAGCAGAGTTACAAGGAGTCAGGGGCTGGCAGCTACAGAGCTCGCCCTGACTAAGAAGATTCTTTACCGGACCCGGAGTCCGAGGCTGTGGGGACTAACTCCTACCCAGCAGCAGAATCCGTCGGGCAGGGGATTTCAGGTCCTCTGGCCCAGAAGCCCGAAGGCACGGTCACACGCGTGGGACCAGCACCGCCATCGTGGAGCGGAAGCCATTAGAAGGCCCCGAGTCACCGGCCATACGGGTGAGCACCACACGGTACACTCAGGGACGTGGGCTACTTACATCAGCTTCTAGCAAGGTAGCCAGAAGAGTACAGTCAGTTTGGGAGGCCTACAACTACGCCTGGCCAGGGGAGATCCCATCTGCTCAAAGACTGACCAGGCCCCGTTTGCTAGCAAGTACTCCGGGAGGGTCTGTCGTTGTTACCAGTAAAGACCCTGAACTACACCGTACCGTCTCTGAGTGGTTCCTGCTACCCCCATCATCCACGTCGGCTGCCCTGAGGCCATACCCCTCCCGTTGGGGGTTATACTATCACGCTGCACAATCCTACCACCGGCCTCAGCGGTCTGCCCTGCAGCAGCAGCTTCCTGGCTGCACTCAACGGGTGGCGTAGTCATCAACTATTTACTACTAATAGACTGCCGTCTAGTTTGACTCCCTGGGCACGGACCGGGTCACCGCCACGAGATTACAACCCTCCACGGATCCGGCTCCGGGTAAGCTCCCGCGTGCGCACCGCAGCGCGACACAGGCCCAGGGGCGCGTCAGATCTGCTGTAGGGATCCTAGTCCTGGGCCTGCTGTAGTGATCCCAGTCCTGGGCCTCCTGTAGTGATCCCCAGTCATGGGCCCGCTGTAGTGATCACAGTCCTGGGCCTGCTGTAGGGATACTAGTCCTGGGCTTTCTGTAGTGAAACTAGTCCTGTGCCTTCTGTAGTGAAACTAGTCCTGGGCCTGCTGTAGTGATCCCAGTCCTGGGCCTGCTATAGTGATCCCAGTCCTGGGCCTGCTGTAGGGATTCTAGTCCTGGGCCTGCTGTAGTGATTCCAGTCCTGGGCCTGCTGTAATGATTCCAGTCCTGGGCCTGCTGTAGTGATCCCAGTCCTGGGCCTGCTGTAGTGATCCCCAGTTATCGGCCTGCTGTAATGATCCCAGTCCTGGGCCTGCTGTAGTGATCCCAGTACTGGCCCTGTTGTGATTCTAGTCCTGGGCCTGCTGTAGTGATCCCAGTCCTGGTCCTGCTGTAGTGATCCTAGTCCTGGGCCTGCTGTAGTGATTCTAGTCCTGGGCATGCTGTGGTGATCCCCAGTCCTGGGCCTGCTGTAGTGATCCCAGTCCTAGGTTTGCTGTAGTGATCCCCAGTCATGGATCTGCTGTAGGGATCCTAGTCCTGGGCCTGCTGTAGTGATCCCCAGTCATGGGCCTGCTGTAGTGATCCCAGTCCTGGGATTGCTGTAGTGATCCCCAGTCCTGGGCCTGCTGTAGTGATCCCAGTCCTGGGCCTGCTGTAGTGATCCCAGTCCTGGGCCTGCTGTAGTGATCCTAGTCCTGGGCCTGCTGTAGTGATTCTAGTCCTGGGCCTGCTGTAGTGATCCCCAGTCCTGGGCCTGCTGTAGTGATCCCAGTCCTAGGTTTGCTGTAGTGATTCCCAGTCATGGACCTGCTGTAGGGATCCTAGTCCTGGGCCTGCTGTAGTGATCCCAGTCCTGGGCCTGCTGTAGTGATCCCCAGTCATGGGCCCGCTGTAGTGATTCCAGTCCTGGGCCTGCTATAGTGATTCCCGTCTTGGGCCTGCTGTAATGATTCCAGTCCTGGGCCTGCTGTAGTGATCCCAGTCCTGGGCCTGCTGTAGTGATCCCCAGTCCTGGGCCTGCTGTAGTGATCCCAGTCCTGGGCCTGCTGTAGTGATCCCAGTACTGGCCCTGTTGTGATTCCCAGTCATGGGCCTGCTGTAGTGATCCCAGTCCTGGTCCTGCTGTAGTGATCCTAGTCCTGGGCCTGCTGTAGTGATTCTAGTCCTGGGCATGCTGTGGTGATCCCCAGTCCTGGGCCTGCTGTAGTGATCCCAGTCCTAGGTTTGCTGTAGTGATCCCCAGTCATGGATCTGCTGTAGGGATCCTAGTCCTGGGCCTGCTGTAGTGATCCCCAGTCATGGGCCTGCTGTAGTGATCCCAGTCCTGGGATTGCTATAGTGATCCCCAGTCCTGGGCCTGCTGTAGTGATCCCAGTCCTGGGCCTGCTGTAGTGATGCCAGTCCTGGGCCTGCTGTAGTGATCCTAGTCCTGGGCCTGCTGTAGTGATTCTAGTCCTGGGCCTGCTGTAGTGATCCCCAGTCCTGGGCCTGCTGTAGTGATCCCAGTCCTAGGTTTGCTGTAGTGATCCCCAGTCATGGACCTGCTGTAGGGATCCTAGTCCTGGGCCTGCTGTAGTGATCCCAGTCCTGGGCCTGCTGTAGTGATCCCCAGTCATGGGCCCGCTGTAGTGATTCCAGTCCTGGGCCTGCTGTAATGATTCCCGTCTTGGGCCTGCTGTAATGATTCCAGTCCTGGGCCTGCTGTAGTGATCCCAGTCCTGGGCCTGCTGTAGTGATCCCCAGTCCTGGGCCTGCTGTAGTGATCCCCAGTCCTCGGCCTGCTGTAGTGATCCCAGTCCTGGACCTGCTGTAGTGATCCCAGTACTGGCCTTGTTGTAGTGATTCTAGTCCTGGGCCTGCTGTAGTGATCCCAGTCCTGGGCCTGCTGTAGTGATTCTAGTCCTGGGCCTGCTGTAGTGATACTTAGTCATGGGCCCGCTGTAGTGATCCCAGTCCTGGGCCGGCTGTAGGGATACTAGTCCTGGACTTTCTGTAGTGAAACTAGTCCTGGGCCTGCTGTAGTGATCCCAGTCCTGGGCCTGCTATAGTGATCCCAGTCCTGGGCCTGCTGTAGGGCTACTAGTCCTGGGCCTGCTGTAGTGATTCCAGTCCTGGGCCTGCTGTAGTGATTCTGTAGCACCCTGAGGATTCGGCTGCTACAGGGGTATTACACCTCAAGCCAGAGGTGTGATATTCCACTCCCGGGTAAGGATGGAGTGTGGAACTGAGCTCAGTTAGCTGCATACACTACATACATCCCATTTCCGAGGGACAGACCGATGGTACTCCCACTAGGTATATGTGCAGGTACGACAGTGTCTGTCCCTGGCTGGAGTGGGAGGGGGGTGGAACATCCCAGTAGTGTAGGGGCAGATAGGGGGAGCAGTCTGGGTAAGGCTAGGAGCTCATTGGGTGCTGGTCACCTGAGCTCACACATAGAGGGAGTATATAAGGTGGGCACCATCTTAGAACAGGGTCTTTTGTAGAGAGGTCCAGGAGAGCCTGCAGAGAGAAGAGAGAGGAGGAGAGAAGGACCCAGAGGGGAAGAAGAAGGAACCCCAAGAACCCAGAATCAGACCAGAAGGGTGAAGGGTTGGCACAAGGGTACCGGATCCCAAGCTGGCAGAGGCAAAGCACACCTTAGCCAGAGACCGGAGGTCGTGGGCAGGATCTGCCACGACCCTCACCAAGTCCACAAGGAAGGCACACCAGGTATAGGGTCAGGGAACCCCGAAGAGGTGCACCCACCAAGAGGCCCGAGGGAGCCGGACATAAGTGGACCCCTGGTGAGAAAGGCCAGTAGAAAGGAAAGTCAGAAAGGGAGCTCAGGACCACGCTCCAGAATTGCTTGGGGGTTGGCCGAGTCCAGGACCTGGTGGACGCAGCACGGCTCGGGCGGTCACTCAAGGCCAGAGTGACCAACAGAACAGCAGTATGTAAAAACCCTGAACTGCACAGCCCGACTCTGAGTCTTCTTACCATCCACACTGCACCTCCACTACCACCATCCTCTACACCTGACCCCCTGAGGCTATACCCCTCCCGTTGGGGGTTATACTACCACAGCTGCACACATACCACCAGCCTCAGCGGACCCTGCTGCAGCGGCGGCCTTTTGACCGCAAATCAACGGGTGGCGTAGTCGACACTAAGAACACTAACAACATCTGTAAAGACTGCCACACACTGAGTTTGACACCCTGGGCACGGACCGGGTCGCCGCCACTCGGAGACTACAACCCCCATCTGATCCGGCTCCGGGTATTCCCCAAACAGCACTGGCCCAGGGGGCGCGTCAACTTTGGCGTAGTCGGCAGGATCACGTGCCCGCAACCACCGGGTACTGCGTGCCTGAAGAAAAGTTCACATTTACCTCAAAAAGAAGTCTCCTGCCGGTTCCAGAGGGTCCCCGCCATCGGACGCCATCACGGATCGTTTCCCGCCGGTTGCCCGCCATCTGTAGCCTTTTTCCTGCCATCCATGGAGTTTCCCGCCACTGGGAGACGATTCCCGCCATTTCCAGAAGATTTCCCGCCTTGGAAGAGCAGACGCCATTATGGGCGTGCCAGAGGGTGGCAAGAGGCCACCTCCCATCGTGGCCCAGGTCAAGGAATGGCGCCAAAAGCGGAAACCGCCCCCACTAACAGAGACTGTGATGATAGAAGTGTCCATCAGCGTGAGAGAACTGCCCCTGGAACTGACAATCACTAAGTTGCCCCGGGACCATCCTCAATGTGGGCGGAGACAGAACAAAAGAACGAAGATGGGTGCAGCCTGGAGGAGTCTGGAGAGAGCGCACCCGGAGACAAGAAGTCTGGAGAGGAGTCCAGAGAAGTCGTACCCGGAGATGGAGGGAGAGTCAGGCAGCACCGACCCTGTGGTCAGGAGCCTGCTGCAAGCAACAACCCCACTAGGCCTAGTGGAGATCCTAGCACAGCTCCCCCAAGACCGGGAGTGTGCGCAGACCGCGCTGGAGCGCCTCGCACGGAGGATGGCCCAGGTGCAGCGAGAGACACTGACGGAGTGGAGCCGAGAGATGGCCCTGCAGACAAGAACCCGCCAGCGAAGCACGCCATCCGAGACGAGGAGACAGACCGCCTCTGAGGATGGTGCAGGAGGAGTGAAGGCCGGAGACGGCGCCGAGGAGGGAGCTGAACGGACGGAGGCAGGTAAAGGGGACGTCACTACCCCGAGACGAGAAACCGTGAGCCTGCCCCAGCTCCCCGTCGCAGAGCCCGAAATTCCCCCTGCCGTGCCCGTCGCTGCACCGTCACCGCTCCAGACAAGGCCTCAAGCAGAAGCCGCGGCCGCGACCCCTGTGACGTCACGCGCCTCAACCCTGAGCGCGGCAAAGCAGGAAACACGACCGGCCTGGTCGCAAGGCCGAGTGCCCCCGGGCGCCGCAGTACCAACAGCGCCCTCCACCTCCACTGAACCACCGGCCTGGTCGCTGGGCCAAGTAACCCCGGGCGCCGCCGTCTTCACGGTGCCCTTTACCTTCAGGGTGCCCCAGGCCTGGTCGCAAGGCCTGGTCAATCCGGGCGCCGCTTCCACCACCGCGCCCTCAACATCTAGAGTGCCGCACCTGGGTGAAGACTTGTTTGCCCAGCACACTTGCCCGGATGGGCAGCCCTTTATATGGCCACCGGAGTATTACCAACTTGAGCTCCAAAAAGAAAGACCCCTAGATGAGCCCCTGATTCCGGTTCCGAAGCCCGTTAAGATCACCCCACTCTCGTTGGAGGAAGCGCAGTTTGCGTGGGATCCCACCGGAGGAGACCTCATGGGATTCACCCAAGAAACGCGGGCGGCCGCAGCTGAACGTGCGGAGTGCTGCCGGCAGCAGTTAGAGGTCTTCGACCGGGAGAGGAGAGAGAGGCGGGTCCGTGAGCAGCGGCTGCAAATCCAGAGCGCAGAGCAGAAGAGCCGGACCAGGAGGAACCCCCGTGCAGCCCACGGTCCCCGTGCCACCGGGACTGTAATTAAATTCCAACTGCAGCACGGTTGGGGTTTCATCAGGGATCATCACACCCCCGGCGACGTCTTTGTCACCCGCAGAGACGTAGAAAGCCATCTGCCGGAGGGACACAGAGGTCGTGACCTGTATGTAGGGGACGAGGTCACATTCACCCGGCACAAGTGTGCCAAAGGACCCTACGCCCTCCATGTGCATCGCCTGACGGAGGAGGAGCTGCAGTGTGAGGAGGAGCAAGAGGACCCGGACGGGTCTGAAGAAGGAGCAGGAGTACGCCGTCATTAAACTACGGTAAAGAGACTGTACATCGTTACCCGTCGGGGTACAGGAACTGTTACCATTATAGTCCCCGTTGGGACCAGCAAAGTGAACTTTAACCCGTGTGTCCCTAGTCCCACTGACCGAGGACTGAGAGCGGTCATTCCTCCCTAATACCTGGCCGAGGACTGAGAGCGGCCATACCTCCCCTTGTATATAGTTGCGCTTTCTAAGGCGCCCCTTACTGGTTTTATAGGAAAGCTGTGTTTTTCTACAAGAGACTGTCGCACTTTACCCGGTCACAAGTTGCACCGTGGCCGGAGGAACAAGAAAGTTTACAAGAATGTTATTTATGAAAAGTTTTATATGACAGGTTTATTGCTGATGATATATATATAATGTTTTATATGTTTATGTTGTTATGAAAATTTGTATGTTTGTGGATGTTTTGTTCTCTTACAGCCCGAGGGCGTGCTGTGATTTACCAGGGGGGAATGTAGCACCCTGAGGATTCGGCTGCTACAGGGGTATTACACCTCAAGCCAGAGGTGTGATATTCCACTCCCGGGTAAGGATGGAGTGTGGAACTGAGCTCAGTTAGCTGCATACACTACATACATCCCATTTCCGAGGGACAGACCGATGGTACTCCCACTAGGTATATGTGCAGGTACGACAGTGTCTGTCCCTGGCTGGAGTGGGAGGGGGGTGGAACATCCCAGTAGTGTAGGGGCAGATAGGGGGAGCAGTCTGGGTAAGGCTAGGAGCTCATTGGGTGCTGGTCACCTGAGCTCACACATAGAGGGAGTATATAAGGTGGGCACCATCTTAGAACAGGGTCTTTTGTAGAGAGGTCCAGGAGAGCCTGCAGAGAGAAGAGAGAGGAGGAGAGAAGGACCCAGAGGGGAAGAAGAAGGAACCCCAAGAACCCAGAATCAGACCAGAAGGGTGAAGGGTTGGCACAAGGGTACCGGATCCCAAGCTGGCAGAGGCAAAGCACACCTTAGCCAGAGACCGGAGGTCGTGGGCAGGATCTGCCACGACCCTCACCAAGTCCACAAGGAAGGCACACCAGGTATAGGGTCAGGGAACCCCGAAGAGGTGCACCCACCAAGAGGCCCGAGGGAGCCGGACATAAGTGGACCCCTGGTGAGAAAGGCCAGTAGAAAGGAAAGTCAGAAAGGGAGCTCAGGACCACGCTCCAGAATTGCTTGGGGGTTGGCCGAGTCCAGGACCTGGTGGACGCAGCACGGCTCGGGCGGTCACTCAAGGCCAGAGTGACCAACAGAACAGCAGTAAGTAAAAACCCTGAACTGCACAGCCCGACTCTGAGTCTTCTTACCATCCACACTGCACCTCCACTACCACCATCCTCTACACCTGACCCCCTGAGGCTATACCCCTCCCGTTGGGGGTTATACTACCACAGCTGCACACATACCACCAGCCTCAGCGGACCCTGCTGCAGCGGCGGCCTTTTGACCGCAAATCAACGGGTGGCGTAGTCGACACTAAGAACACTAACAACATCTGTAAAGACTGCCACACACTGAGTTTGACACCCTGGGCACGGACCGGGTCGCCGCCACTCGGAGACTACAACCCCCATCTGATCCGGCTCCGGGTATTCCCCAAACAGCACTGGCCCAGGGGGCGCGTCAATTCCAGTCCTGGGCCTGCTGTAGTGATTCCAGTCCTGGGCCTGCTGTAGTGATTCCCGTCTTTGGCCTTCTGTAATGATTCTAGTCCTGGAACTGCTGTAGTGATCCCAGTCCTGGGCCTGCTGTAGTGATCCCAGTCCTGGGCCTGCTGTAGTGATCACAGTCCTGGGCCTGCTGTAGTGATCCTAGTCCTGGGCCTGCTGTAGTGATTTTAGTCCTGGGCATGCTGTGGTAATCCCCAGTCCTGGGCCTGCTGTAGTGATCCCAGTCCTAGGTTTGCTGTAGTGATCCCCAGTCATGGATCTGCTGTAGGGATCCTAGTCCTGGGCCTGCTGTAGTGATCCCAGTCCTGGGCCTGCTGTAGTGATCCCCAGTCATGGGCCCGCTGTAGTGATCACAGTCCTGGGCCTGCTGTAGGGATACTAGTCCTGGGCTTTCTGTAGTGAAACTAGTCCTGTGCCTTCTGTAGTGAAACTAGTCCTGGGCCTGCTGTAGTGATCCCAGTCCTGGGCCTGCTATAGTGATCCCAGTCCTAGGCCTGCTGTAGGGATACTAGTCCTGGGCCTGCTGTAGTGATTCCAGTCCTGGGCCTGCTGTAATGATTCCAGTCCTGGGCCTGCTGTAGTGATCCCAGTCCTGGGCCTGCTGTAGTGATCCCCAGTCCTCGGCCTGCTGTAGTGATCCCAGTCCTGGGCCTGCTGTAGTGATCCCAGTACTGGCCCTGTTGTGATTCTAGTCCTGGGCCTGCTGTAGTGATCCCAGTCCTGGTCCTGCTTTACTGATCCTAGTCCTGGGCCTGCTGTAGTGATTCTAGTCCTGGGCATGCTGTGGTGATCCCCAGTCCTGGGCCTGCTGTAGTGATCCCTGTCCTAGGTTTGCTGTAGTGATCCCCAGTCATGGATCTGCTGTAGGGATCCTAGTCCTGGGCCTGCTGTAGTGATCCCCAGTCATGGGCCCGCTGTAGTGATTCCAGTCCTGGGCCTGCTGTAGTGATTCCCGTCTTGGGCCTGCTGTAATGATTCCAGTCCTGGGCCTGCTGTAGTGATCCCAGTCCTGGGCCTGCTGTAGTGATCCCCAGTCCTGGCCCTGCTGTAGTGATCCCCAGTCCTCGGCCTGCTGCAGTGATCCCAGTCCTGGGCCTGCTGTAGTGATCCCAGTACTGGCCTTGTTGTAGTGATTCTAGTCCTGGACCTGCTGTAGTGATCCCAGTCCTGGGCCTGCTGTAGTGATTCTAGTCCTGGGCCTGCTGTAGTGATCCTTATTCATGGGCCCGCTGTAGTGATCCCAGTCCTGGGCCGGCTGTAGGGATTTCTAGTCCTGGACTTTCTGTAGTGAAACTAGTCCTGGGCCTGCTGTAGTGATCCCAGTCCAGGGCCTGCTATAGTGATCCCAGTCCTGGGCCTGCTGTAGGGCTACTAGTCCTGGGCCTGCTGTAGTGATTCCAGTCCTGGGCCTGCTGTAGTGATTCCAGTCCTGGGCCTGCTGTAGTGATTCCAGTCCTGG
Source organism: Phyllobates terribilis (assembly GCF_046119375.1). Classification (NCBI taxonomy): domain Eukaryota; kingdom Metazoa; phylum Chordata; class Amphibia; order Anura; family Dendrobatidae; genus Phyllobates; species Phyllobates terribilis. Next base: position 50,522,176 of record NW_027362764.1, read on the forward strand.
GCCTGCTGTAGTGATTCCAGTCCTGGGCCTGCTGTAGTGATTCCCGTCTTTGGCCTGCTGTAATGATTCCAGTCCTGGGACTGCTGTAGTGATCCCAGTCCTCGGCCTGCTGTAGTGATCCCAGTCCTGGGCCTGCTGTAGTGATCCCAGTCCTGGGCCTGCTGTAGTGATCCTAGTCCTGGGCCTGCTGTAGTGATTCTAGTCCTGGGCATGCTGTAGTGATCCCCAGTCCTGGGCCTGCTGTAGTGATCCCAGTCCTAGGTTTGCTGTAGTGATCCCCAGTCATGGATCTGCTGTAGGGATCCTAGTCCTGGGCCTGCTGTAGTGATCCCAGTCCTGGGCCTCCTGTAGTGATCCCCAGTCATGGGCCCGCTGTAGTGATCACAGTCCTGGGCCTGCTGTAGGGATACTAGTTCTGGGCTTTCTGTAGTGAAACTAGTCCTGTGCCTTCTGTAGTGAAACTAGTCCTGTGCCTTCTGTAGTGAAACTAGTCCTGGGCCTGCTATAGTTATCCCAGTCCTGGGCCTGCTGTAGGGATACTAGTCCTGGGCCTGCTGTAGTGATTCCAGTCCTGGGCCTGCTGTAATGATTCCAGTCCTGGGCCTGCTGTAGTGATCCCAGTCCTGGGCCAGCTGTAGTGATCCCCAGTCCTCTGCCTGCTGTAGTGATCCCAGTCCTGGGCCTGCTGTAGTGATTCCAGTACTGGCCCTGTTGTAGTGATTCCAGTACTGGCCCTGTTGTGATTCTAGTCCTGGGCCTGCTGTAGTGATCCCAGTTCTGGTCCTGCTGTAGTGATCCTAGTCCTGGGCCTGCTGTAGTGATTCTAGTCCTGGGCATGCTGTGGTGATCCCCAGTCCTGGGCCTGCTGTAGTGATCCCAGTCCTAGGTTTGCTGTAGTGATCCCCAGTCATGGACCTGCTGTAGGGATCCTAGTCCTGGGCCTGCTGTAGTGATCCCCAGTCATGGGCCCGCTGTAGTGATTCCAGTCCTGGGCCTGCTGTAGTGATTCCCGTCTTGGGCCTGCTGTAATGATTCCAGTCCTGGGCCTGCTGTAGTGATCCCAGTCCTGGGCCTGCTGTAGTGATCCCCAGTCCTGGGCCTGCTGTAGTGATCCCCAGTCCTCGGCCTGCTGTAGTGATCCCAGTCCTGGGCCTGCTGTAGTGATCCCAGTACTGGCCTTGTTGTAGTGATTCTAGTCCAGGGCCTGTTGTAGTGATCCCAGTCCTGGGCCTGCTGTAGTGATTCTAGTCCTGGGCCTGCTGTAGTGATCCTTAGTCATGGGCCCGCTGTAGTGATCCCAGTCCTGGGCCGGCTGTAAGGATACTAGTCCTGGACTTTCTGTAGTGAAACTAGTCCTGGGACTGCTGTAGTGATCCCAGTCCTGGGCCTGCTATAGTGATCCCAGTCCTGGGCCTGCTGTAGGGCTACTAGTCCTGGGCCTGCTGTAGTGATTCCAGTCCTGGGCCTGCTGTAGTGATTCCAGTCCTGGGCCTGCTGTAGTGATTACAGTCCTGGGCCTGCTGTAGCTATTCCAGTCCTGGGCCTGCTGTAGTGATTCCCGTCTTTGGCCTGCTGTAATGATTCCAGTCCTGGGACTGCTGTAGTGATCCCAGTCCTCGGCCTGCTGTAGTGATCCCAGTCCTGGGCCTGCTGTAGTGATCCCAGTCCTGGGCCTGCTGTAGTGATCCTAGTCCTGGGCCTGCTGTAGTGATTCTAGTCCTGGGCATGCTGTAGTGATCCCCAGTCCTGGGCCTGCTGTAGTGATCCCAGTCCTAGGTTTGCTGTAGTGATCCCCAGTCATGGATCTGCTGTAGGGATCCTAGTCCTGGGCCTGCTGTAGTGATCCCAGTCCTGGGCCTCCTGTAGTGATCCCCAGTCATGGGCCCGCTGTAGTGATCACAGTCCTGGGCCTGCTGTAGGGATACTAGTCCTGGGCTTTCTGTAGTGAAACTAGTCCTGTGCCTTCTGTAGTGAAACTAGTCCTGTGCCTTCTGTAGTGAAACTAGTCCTGGGCCTGCTATAGTGATCCCAGTCCTGGGCCTGCTGTAGGGATACTAGTCCTGGGCCTGCTGTAGTGATTCCAGTCCTGGGCCTTCTGTAATGATTCCAGTCCTGGGCCTGCTGTAGTGATCCCAGTCCTGGGCCAGCTGTAGTGATCCCCAGTCCTCGGCCTCCTGTAGTGATCCTGACGCGCCCCCTGGGCCAGTGCTGTTAGGGATACCCGGAGCCGGATCAGATGGGGGTTGTAGTCTCCGAGTGGCTGTGACCCGGCCCGTGCCCAGGGTGTCAAGCTCAGTGTGTGGCAGTCCTTATGATGTTACTAGATGTTCTTTTGTGTCGACTACGCCACCCGTTGGATTGCGGTCAGTACGGCCGCCGCTGCAGCAGGGTCCACTGAGGCTGGTGATGTGTGTGCAGCTTAGGTAGTATAACCCCCAACGGGAGGGGTATAGCCTCAGGGGGTCAGTTGCAGAGGATGGGGGTTGTGGTGTTGCAGCGGGGATGGAAATGAGAGTCAGAGTCGGGCTGTGCAGTTCAGGGTTTGTTTACTTACTGCAGTTGTTCTGGTCACTCCGGCCTTGAGTGACCACCCGAGCCGTGCTGCGTCCACCAGGTCCTGGACTCGGCCAACCCCCAGGTGATTCTGGAGCGTGGTCCTGAGCTCCCTTTCTGTCCTGTCCTCTTCTCTGGCCTTCCCCACCAGGGATCCACCTATGTCCGGCTCCCTCGGGCCTCTTGGTGGTAAACCCTTGTCTCTGGGTTCCCTGACCCTATTCCTGGTCTGCCTTCCGGGTGGATTTAGTGGGTGATCGTGGCAGATCGATCCTGCCCACGACCTCCGGTTCCTGGCTAAGGTGTGCTGTAGCCTCCGCCAGCTTGGGATCCGGTACCCTGTTGCCAACTCTTCACCCTCTGGTCTAATTTGGGCTCTTGGAGTTCCTTCTTTCTCCCCCTCTGGGTCTTTCTTTCTCCTCTCTCTCTCTTGGCCTTGGAGCTGCTCTTCTCCTCTGCTCTCTTCCTCTACAAAGACTGACGTCTCACTGACTGACCCTGATCTAAGATGGTTCCCACCTTATATACTCCCTCTATGTGTGAGCTCAGGTGACCAGCACCCAATGAGCTCCTAGCTTTACCCAGGCTGCTCCCCCTATCTGCCCCTACACTACTGGGATGTTCCACCCCCCTCCCACTCCAGCCAGGAACAGACACTGTCGTACCTGCACATTTCTCTAGTGGGAGTACCATCGGTCTGTTCCTCGGAAATGGGATGTGTGTAGTGCATGCAGCTAACTGAGCTCAGTTCCACACTCCATCCTTACCCGGGAGTGGAATATCACACCTCTGGGTTGAGGTGCAATACCCCTGTAGCAGCCGAATCCTCAGGGTGCTACATTTTCCCCTGGTAAATCACAGCACGTCCTCGGGCTGTAAGATATAAACATCCACAAACATACATTTTTTTTTCATAAAACATCAACATATAAAACATATAAAACATCTTCAGCAGCAATAAACTTTTCATATAAACATTCTTGTTTCTGGTTCCTCCGGTCACGGTGCAACTTGTGACCGGGTAAAGTGCGACAGTCTCTTGAAGAAACACGGTTTCCTATAAAACCGGTAGGGGGCGCTTTAGGAAGCGCAACTATATACAAAGGGAAGGTATGGCCGCTCTCAGTCCTCGGCCAGGTAATGGGAATAGGGACACACGGGGTTTCAGTTCAATCTGCTGGTCCCAACGGGGACTATATTTTAACTAGAACAGTTCTTATACCCTGACGGGTAACTATGTACAGTCTCTCTCTACCGTACTTCAACGACGGCGTCCTCCTGCTCCTTCTTTAGATTCTTCAGACCCGTCCGGGTCCTCTTGCTCCTCCTCACACCGCAGCTCCTCCTCCGTCAGGCGATGCACATGGAGGGCGTAGGGTCCTTTGGCACACTTGTGCCGGGTGAAGGTGACCTCGTCCCCTACGTACAGGTCACGACCTCTGTGTCCCTCCGGCAGATGGCTTTCTACGTCTCTGCGGGTTACAAAGACGTCGCCGGGGGTCTGATGGTCTCTAATGAAGCCCCATCCGTGCTGCATGTTGAATTTTATCACAGTCCCGGTGGAAGGGGGACCATGTGCTGCACGGGGATTCCTCCTGGTCCGGCTCTTCTGCTCCGCGCTCCTTATCTGCATCTGCTGTTCCCGGACCCGCCTCTCTCTCCGCTCCCTCTCGAAGACCTCGAGCTGCTGCCGGCAGCACTCTGCACGCTCCGCTGCGGCCGCCCGAGTCTCCTGAGTGAACCCCATGAGGTCTTCTCCGGTGGGGTCCCACTCAAACTGTGCCTCCTCCAGCGGGGGTGAGGTCCTCTTTACAGGCTTCGGAGCCGGAATCAGGGGCTCGCACATGGGCCTTGCTCTCTGGAGTTCCAGCTGAATGTACTCCTGGGGCCAGATGAAGGGCTGCCCATCCGGGCACGTATGCTGGGCGAATAGATCTTCACCCAGGTGCGGCACTCTAGATGCTGAGGGCGCGTTGATGGTAGCGGCGCCCGGGTTAACCAGGCCTTGCGACCAGGCCTGGGGCACCTTAAAGGCAAAGGGCACCGTAAGAACGGCGGCGCCCTGGGTTATTCGGCCCTGCGACCAGGTCGGTGGCTCCGCGGAGGTAGGGGGCGCTGTTGGTATTGCGGCGCCCGGGGGTACTAGGCCTTGCGACCAGGCCGGTGGTATTTCCTGCTTGGCCACACTCGAGGCGTGTGACATCACAGGGGTCGCGGCCGCGGTTTCCGGTTGAGGCCTAGTCGGCGGCGGTGACGATGCAGCGACGGGCACGGCAGGGGGAATTTCGGGCTCTGCGATGGGGAGCTGGGGCAGGCACGCGGTTTCCCGGCTCGGGGTAGAGACGTCCCCTTTACCTGCCTCCGTCCGTTCAGCTCCCTTCTCGGCGCCGTCTCCTGCCTTCATTCCTCCTGCGCCATCCTCAGAGGCGGTCTGTCTCCTCGTCTCGGGTGGCGTGCTCCGCTGACGGATTTCGGTCTGCTGGGCCATCTCTCGGCTCCACTCCGCCAACGTCTCTCGCTGCACCCGGGCCATCCTCCGTGCGAGGCTCTCCAGCGCAGTCTGTGCACACTCCCGGTCTCGGGGGAGCTGTGCCAGGACCTCCACTAGGCCTAGTGGGGTTGTGGCTTGTAGCAGGCTCCTGACCACTGGGTCGGTGCTGCCTGACTCTCCCTCCATCTCCGGGTAGGCTTTCTCTGGACTCTCTTCCAGACGTCTTGTCTCCGGGTGCGCTCTCTCCAGACTGCTCCAGGCGACACCCATCTTTGTTCTCTTGTTCTGTCTCCGCCCACATCGAGGGTGGTCCCGGGGCAACTTCAGTTCCAGGGGCAGTTCTCTTACGCTGATGGACACTTCCAGCATCACAGTCTCTGTTGGTGGGCGCGGTTTCCGCTTTTGGCGCCATTCTTCGACCTGGCCCACGATGGGAGGTGGCCTCTTGCCACCCTCTGGCACGCCCATAATGGCGTCCGCTCCCCCAAGGCGGGAAATCCTTGGAAATGGCGGGAATCGTCTCCCAGTGGCGGGAAACTCCATGGATGGCGGGAAAAAGCTGCAAATGGCGGACAACCGGCGGGAAACGACCTGTGATGGGGCCCGATGGCGGGGACCCTCCGGAACCGGCAGGAGACTTCTTTTTAAGGTAACGATGAACTTTTCTTCAGGCACGCAGTACCCGGTTGTTGCGGGCACGTTATCCTGCCGACTACGCCAAAGTTGACGCGCCCCCTGGGCCAGTGCTGTTAGGGATACCCGGAGCTGGATCAGATGGGGGTTGTAGTCTCCGAGTGGCTGTGACCCGGTCCGTGCCCAGGGTGTCAAGCTCAGTGTGTGGCAGTCCTTATGATGTTACTAGATGTTCTTTTGTGTCGACTACGCCACCCGTTGGATTGCGGTCAGTACGGCCGCCGCTGCAGCAGGGTCCACTGAGGCTGGTGATGTGTGTGCAGCTTAGGTAGTATAACCCCCAACGGGAGGGGTATAGCCTCAGGGGGTCAGTTGCAGAGGATGGGGGTTGTGGTGGTGCAGCGGGGATGGAAATGAGAGTCAGAGTCGGGCTGTGCAGTTCAGGGTTTGTTTACTTACTGCAGTTGTTCTGGTCACTCCGGCCTTGAGTGACCACCCGAGCCGTGCTGCGTCCACCAGGTCCTGGACTCGGCCAACCCCCAGGTGATTCTGGAGCGTGGTCCTGAGCTCCCTTTCTGTCCTGTCCTCTTCTCTGGCCTTCCCCACCAGGGATCCACCTATGTCCGGCTCCCTCGGGCCTCTTGGTGGTAAACCCTTGTCTCTGGGTTCCCTGACCCTATTCCTGGTCTGCCTTCCGGGTGGATTTAGTGGGTGATCGTGGCAGATCGATCCTGCCCACGACCTCCGGTTCCTGGCTAAGGTGTGCTGTAGCCTCCGCCAGCTTGGGATCCGGTACCCTGTTGCCAACTCTTCACCCTCTGGTCTAATTTGGGCTCTTGGAGTTCCTTCTTTCTCCCCCTCTGGGTCTTTCTTTCTCCTCTCTCTCTCTCTTGGCCTTGGAGCTGCTCTTCTCCTCTGCTCTCTTCCTCTACAAAGACTGACGTCTCACTGACTGACCCTGATCTAAGATGGTTCCCACCTTATATACTCCCTCTATGTGTGAGCTCAGGTGACCAGCACCCAATGAGCTCCTAGCTTTACCCAGGCTGCTCCCCCTATCTGCCCCTACACTACTGGGATGTTCCACCCCCCTCCCACTCCAGCCAGGAACAGACACTGTCGTACCTGCACATTTCTCTAGTGGGAGTACCATCGGTCTGTTCCTCGGAAATGGGATGTGTGTAGTGCATGCAGCTAACTGAGCTCAGTTCCACACTCCATCCTTACCCGGGAGTGGAATATCACACCTCTGGGTTGAGGTGCAATACCCCTGTAGCAGCCGAATCCTCAGGGTGCTACAATCCCAGTCCTGGGCCTTCTGTGGTGATTCCAGTACTGGCCCTGTTGTGATTCTAGTCCTGGGCCTGCTGTAGTGATCCCAGTCCTGGTCCTGCTGTAGTGTTCCTAGTCCTGGGCCTGCTGTAGTGATTCTAGTCCTGGGCATGCTGTGGTGATCCCCAGTCCTGGGCCTGCTGTAGTGATCCCAGTCCTTGGTTTGCTGTAGTGATCCCCAGTCATGGTAGTGCTGTAGGGATCCTAGTCCTGGGCCTGCTGTAGTGATCCCCAGTCATGGGCCTGCTGTAGTGATCCCAGTCCTGGGATTGCTGTAGTGATCCCCAGTCCTGGGCCTGCTGTAGTGATCCTAGTCCTGGGCCTGCTGTAGTGATTCTAGTTCTGGGCCTGCTGTAGTGATCCCCAGTCCTGGGCCTGCTGTAGTAATCCCTGTCCTAGGTTTGCTGTAGTGATCCCCAGTCATGGACCTGCTGTAGGGATCCTAGTCCTGGGCCTGCTGTAGTGATCCCAGTCCTGGGCCTGCTGTAGTGATCCCCAGTCATGGGCCCGCTGTAGTGATTCCAGTCCTGGGCCTGCTGTAGTGATTCCCGTCTTGGGCCTGCTGTAATGATTCCAGTCCTGGGCCTGCTGTAGTGATCCCAGTCCTGGGCCTGCTGTAGTGATCCCCAGTCCTGGGCCTGCTGTAGTGATCCCCAGTCCTGGGCCTGCTGTAGTGATCCCAGTACTGGCCTTGTTGTAGTGATTCTAGTCCTGGGCCTGCTGTAGTGATCCCAGTCCTGGGCCTGCTGTAGTGATTCTTAGTCATGGGCCCGCTGTAGTGATCCCAGTCCTGGGCTGGCTGTAGGGATACTAGTCCTGGACTTTCTGTAGTGAAACTAGTCCTGGGCCTGCTGTAGTGATCCCAGTCCTGGGCCTGCTATAGTGATCCCAGTCCTGGGCCTGCTGTAGGGCTACTAGTCCTGGGCCTGCTGTAGTGATTCCAGTCCTGGGCCTGCTGTAGTGATTCCAGTCCTGGGCCTGCTGTAGTGATTCCAGTCCTGGGCCTGCTGTAGTGATTCCAGTCCTGGGCCTGCTGTAGTGATTCCCGTCTTTGGCCTGCTGTAATGATTCCAGTCCTGGAACTGCTGTAGTGATCCCAGTCCTCGGCCTGCTGTAGTGATCCCAGTCCTGGGCCTGCTGTAGTGATCCCAGTCCTGGGCCTGCTGTAGTGATCCTAGTCCTGGGCCTGCTGTAGTGATTCTAGTCCTGGGCATGCTGTAGTGATCCCCAGTCCTGGGCCTGCTGTAGTGATCCCAGTCCTAGGTTTGCTGTAGTGATCCCCAGTCATGGATCTGCTGTAGGGATCCTAGTCCTGGGCCTGCTGTAGTGATCCCAGTCCTGGGCCTGCTGTAGTGATCCCCAGTCATGGGCCCGCTGTAGTGATCACAGTCCTGGCCCTGCTGTAGGGATACTAGTCCTGGGCTTTCTGTAGTGAAACTAGTCCTGTGCCTTCTGTAGTGAAACTAGTCGTGGGCCTGCTGTAGTGATCCCAGTCCTGGGCCTGCTATAGTGATCCCAGTCCTGGGCCTGCTGTAGTGATCCCCAGTCCTCGGCCTGCTGTAGTGATCCCAGTCCTGGGCCTGCTGTAGTGATCCCAGTACTGGCCCTGTTGTGATTCTAGTCCTGGGCCTGCTGTAGTGATCCCAGTCCTGGTCCTGCTGTAGTGATCCTAGTCCTGGGCCTGCTGTAGTGATTCTAGTCCTGGGCATGCTGTGGTGATCCCCAGTCCTGGGCCTGCTGTAGTGATCCCTGTCCTAGGTTTGCTGTAGTGATCCCCAGTCATGGATCTGCTGTAGGGATCCTAGTCCTGGGCCTGCTGTAGTGATCTCCAGTCTTGGACCTGCTGTAGTGATCCCAGTCCTGGGATTGCTGTAGTGATCCCCAGTCCTGGGCCTGCTGTAGTGATCCCAGTCCTGGGCCTGCTGTAGTGATCCCAGTCCTGGGCCTGCTGTAGTGATCCTAGTCCTGGGCCTGCTGTAGTGATTCTATTCCTGGGCCTGCTGTAGCGATCCCCAGTCCTGGGCCTGCTGTAGTGATCCCAGTCCTAGGTTTGCTGTAGTGATCCCCAGTCATGGACCTGCTGTAGGGATCCTAGTCCTGGGCCTGCTGTAGTGATCCCAGTCCTGGGCCTGCTGTAGTGATCCCCAGTCATGGGCACGCTGTAGTGATTCCAGTCCTGGGCCTGCTGTAGTGATTCCCGTCTTGGGCCTGCTGTAATGATTCCAGTCCTGGGCCTGCTGTAGTGATCCCAGTCCTGGGCCTGCTGTAGTGATCCCCAGTCCTGGGCCTGCTGTAGTGATCCCCAGTCCTGGGCCTGCTGTAGTGATCCCAGTCCTGGGCCTGCTTTAGTGATCCCAGTACTGGCCTTGTTGTAGTGATTCTAGTCCTGGGCCTGCTGTAGTGATCCCAGTCCTGGGCCTGCTGTAGTGATTCTAGTCCTGGGCCTGCTGTAGTGATCCTTAGTCATGGGCCCGCTGTAGTGATCCCAGTCCTGGGCTGGCTGTAGGGATACTAGTCCTGGACTTTCTGTAGTGAAACTAGTCCTGGGCCTGCTGTAGTGATCCCAGTCCTGCGCCTGCTATAGTGATCCCAGTCCTGGGCCTGCTGTAGTGATTCCAGTTCCGGGCCTGCTGTAGTGATTCCGGTCCTGGGCCTGCTGTAGTGATCCCAGTCCTGGGCCTGCTGTAGTGATTCCAGTCCTGGGCCTGCTATAGTGATTCCAGTCCTGGGCCTGCTGTAGTGATTCCAGTCCTGGGCCTGCTGTAGTGATTCCAGTCCTGGGCCTGCTGTAGTGATTCCCGTCTTTGGCCTGCTGTAATGATTCCAGTCCTGGGACTGCTGTAGTGATCCCAGTCCTCGGTCTGCTATAGTGATCCCAGTCCTGGGCCTGCTGTAGTGATCCCAGTCCTGGGCCTGCTGTAGTGATCCTAGTCCTGGGCCTGCTGTAGTGATTCTAGTCCTGGGCATGCTGTAGTGATCCCCAGTCCTGGGCCTGCTGTAGTGTTCCCAGTCCTAGGTTTACTGTAGTGATCCCCAGTCATGGATCTGCTGTAGGGATCCTAGTCCTGGGCCTGCTGTAGTGATCCCAGTCCTGGGCCTGCTGTAGTGATCCCCAGTCCTGGGCCTGCTGTAGTGATTCCAGTCCTGGGCTTGCTGTAGTGATTCCAGTCCTGGGCCTGCTGTAGTGATTCCAGTCCTGGGCCTGCTGTAGTGATTCCAGTCCTGCGCCTGCTGTAGTGATTCCAGTCATGGGCCTGCAGTAGTGATTCCAGTCCTGGGCCTGCTGTAGTGATCTTCCGTCCTCGGCCTGCTGTAGTGATCCCAGTCCTGGGCCTGCTGTAGTGATCCCAGTACTGGCCCTGTTGTAGTGATTCTAGTCCTGGCCCTGATGTAGTGATCCCAGTCCTGGACCTGATGTAGTGATCCCAGTCCTGGACCTACTGTAGTGATCCCAGCCCTGGACCTGCTGTAGTGATCCCCAGTCCTGGGCCTGCTGTAGTTATGACTCGCCCCCTGGGCCATGGGGCACTCAGAGCCGGGCAACAGGGCAATAATGGGGGTAGTAGTGGCAACCCGGTCCGTGGCTCAGGGTGGTCAGACCAAATGCTGTGGCAGTGTATTTGTAGGTTTTGAATGTCTGACTATGCCACCCGTGGATTGCAGTCAGGGAGGACCGCCGCTGCAAGGCAGACCGCTGAGGCTGATGTAGATATGCAGCACAGGGATAGGATAACTCCCCACGGGAAGAGTGTAGCCTCAGGGCAGTGTAATAAGATGCTGGGGGTGATGGTGCAGGCGCAGCATATGACGCGCCCCCTGGGACATATTCCTTTTTGAGGGGAATACCCGGCACCGGATCAGATGGGGGGTTGTAGCCTCCGAGCGGCTGTGACCCGGCCCCGTGCCCAGGGCGTCAAGCTCAGTGTTATGTGGCAGCTTTACAGATGTTACTAAAGTTCTTTTGTGTCGACTACGCCACCCGTTGTGATGCGGTCACTGTGGCCGCCGCTGCAGCAGGGTCCGCTGAGGCTGATGGTGGATGCGCAGCTTGGTGGGATAACCCCCAACGGGAGGGGTATAGCCTCAGAGGGGACAGGCGCAGAGGATGGGGGTTGTGGTGGTGCGGTGCAGCCGGCAATGAAGACAGACTCGGGTTGTGCAGTTAAGGGTGTTTACTTACTGCAGATGTTGTACTGGTCACTCCAGCTGCTAGTGACCACCCGAGCCGTGCTGCGTCCACCAGGTCCTGGATCCAGCCAACCCCCAAACAAGTCCGGAGCGTGGCCCTGAGCTCTCCCTCTGTCCTTTCTTCAGCCGTCCCCACCAGTGATTCACCTAGGTCCAGCTCCCTCGGGCCTTCTGTTGGGACACCCTTGGCCCTGGGTTCCCTGACCCTTCATGTGGTGTGCCTTCGGGGTGAATGTGATGGGTGACCGTGGCAAACGCTGCCCACGATCTCCGGTCTCTGGCTAGGGATTGTTTTTGCCCCCACCAGCTTGGGTTCCGGTACCCTGATGCTGACTCCTCACCCGGTGCTTTAATTTGGGTTCTTGGGTCCTCTCTGTTTTCCCCTCTGGGTACTCCTTCTTTGCTCCTCTCTCACTCAGGGTCTCTCTCTTGCTGCAGGCTGACTTCCTCTCTACTTGCTGTCTGCTCCTCTGCAGCTGTCTTGCTGTCTGCTTCTGACTCTCTGCGTCTGACCCTGATTCTAGTTGGTGCCCACCTTATATACACCCTCTATGTGTGAGCTCAGGTGACCAGCACCCAATGAGCTCCTATCACTACCCAGACTGCTCCCCCTATCTGCCCCTACACTACATGGGATGTACCACCCCCCTCCCACTCCAGCCAGGAACAGGCTCGGTTGTACCTGCACATTTCTAAGTGGGAGTACCGTCGGCCTGCTCCTCTGAAATGGGATGTATGTAGTGCATGCAGTCTATCTGAGCTCAGTTCCACACTCCTTCCTTACCCGGGAGTGGAATACCACACCTCTGGGTTGAGGTGCAATACCCCTGTAGCAGCCGAATCCTCAGGGTGCTACATTCCCCCCTGGTAAATCACAGCACGTCCTCGGGCTGTAAGACATAAAACACCAAAAACATACATATTTTTATAAACATAAACATATAAAACATCATATAAAACTTTTCATATAAAACATTCTCGTAGACTTCTCTGGTCTCTGGTTTCAGGTTCCTCCTCCGGACACTGTGCACTGTGTGTCCGGGAAAAGTGCGACAGTCTCTTAGAAAATCTGGTTTTCTATAAAACCGGTAGGGGGCGCTTTAGGACGCGCAACTATATACAGGGAAAGTTGGCCGCTCTCAGTCCTCGGCCAGGTATTGGGGAGGAATGACCGCTCTCAGTCCTCGGTCAGTGGGATTTAGGGGTTAACGGGTAACAGTTCACTGGTCCCAACGGGGACTATTTTAGCAGCAACAGTTTCAGTTTCTTTATACCCCCATGGGGTAACTTATTTACAGCACCTGCTCTGCCGCACTCAACGGCGTCTTCCTCCTGCTCTTTGAACTTCAGACCCGTCCGGGTCCTCTTGCTCCTCCTCCTCGCACCGCAACTCCTCCTCCGTCAGGCGGTGTACGTGGAGGGCGTAAGGTCCTTTGGCACACTTGTGCCGGGTAAAGGTGACCTCATCTCCGATGTAGAGGTCACGACCTCTGTGCCCCTCCGGCAGATGGGACTCCACGTCTCTGCGCGTGACAAAGACGTCGCCGTGGGTGTTGTTATCTCGAATGAAGCCCCACCCGTGCTGCTGGTTAAACTTGATGACAGTCCCGGTGGTACGGGGACTGTGCGCTGCACGGGGGTCCCTCCTGGTCCGGCTCTTTTGCTCGGCGCTCCTTATTTGGGCCTGTTGTTCCCGGACCCGCCTCTCTCTCCGCTCCCTCGCGAACTCCTCGAGCTGCTGTCGGCAACACTCGGCGCGGTCTGCTGCAGCTGCCCTAGTTTCCTGAGTGAACCCCATTAGATCTTCTCCGGTGGGGTCCCACTCAAACTGTGCTTCCGCTAGCGGGGGCGAGATCCGTGCCACGGGCTTCGGAGCCGGAATCAGGGGTTCATCCAGGGGTCTTAGTCTCTGCTGCCGTTCCAGCTCATGGTATCCTTCGGGCCAGATGAAGGGCCGCCCGTCCGGCCATGCGAGCTGGCTGAACAGGTCCTCCCCCAGGTGTGGCACCCTTGGTATTGCGGGCGCGGGCGCGGTGGTGGTGGCGCCCGGGTTGCCCAGGCCTTGCGGCCAGGCCTGGGGCACCTGGAAGGTGAAGGGCACCGTTAGGACGGCGGCGCCCTGGGCTACCTGGCCTTGCGGCCAGGCCGGAGGCTCCGCGGAGGTAGGGGGCGCTGTTGGTGATGCGGCGCCCGGGGGTACTAGGCCTTGCGACCAGGCTGGTGGTATTTCCTGCTTTGTCACGCTCCGGGTCGAGGCGCGTGACGTCACAGGGGTCGCTGCGGCGGCTTCCGGTCGGGGCCTAGTCCATTGCGGTGACGTGGCGGCTACGGGCACAGCAGGGGGACTTTCAGGCTCTGCGACGGGGAGCTGGGGCAGGTGAGCGGTGTCACGGCTTGGGGTATAGGCGTCCCTTTTACCTGCCTCCATGCTTTCGGCTCCCTTCTCGGCGCCGTCTCCGGCCTTGGGTCCTCCCGCGCCATCCTCAGAGGCGGTCTGCTTCCTCTTCCAAGGTAGCGTGCTCCGCTGACTGGTCTCTGCGTGCTGAGCCATCTCCCGGCTCCACTCCGCCAGTATCTCCCGCTGTACCCGGGCCATCCTCCGTGCGAGGCCCTCCAGGGCAGTTTGTGCACACTCCCGGTCTCGGGGGAGCTGTGCAAGGACCTCCACTAGGCCTAGTGGGGTCGTGGTGTCCAGCAGGCTCCTGACCAACGGGTCGGTGCTGCTCTGCTCTTCTTCCAGCAGGCTCCTGGCCAGCGGGCCGGTGCTGCTCTGCTCTCTGGACATCTCCGGGTGAGCTTTTCTGCTGCTCCTTTCCAGGCTTCCTGCCTCCGGGTGCGCTCGCTCCAGACTCCTCCAAGCGACACCCATCTTTTCTCTTCTCTTTCGTCTCCTCCCACTTAGAGGGCGGTCCCGGGGCAACTCGGTGACTGTCAGCTCCAGGGGTAGTTCTTTCACGCTGACAGACACCTCCAGCATCACAGTCTCTGTTGGTGGGGGCGGTTTCCACTTTTGGCGCCATTTTCTGTCCCGGCCCACGATGGGAGGTGGCCTCCTGCCCTCCTTTGGCACGCCCATAATGGCGCCCGCTGCTCTTCCAAGGCGGGAAATCTGCGGTTTTGGCGGGAAGCGTCGCCCAGTGGCGGGAAACTCTGCAGATGGCGGGAACAAGTTGGAAATGGCGGACAATCGGCGGGAAACGACTGGTGATGGAGTCCGATGGCGTGGACTCTCCGGAACCGGCGGGAGACTTCTTTCTGAGGTAAACTTGCACTTTTCTTCAGGCACGCAGTACCCGGGTGTTGCGGGCACGTAATCCTGCCGACTACGCCAAAGTTGACGCGCCCCCTGGGACATATTCCTTTTTGAGGGGAATACCCGGCACCGGATCAGATGGGGGGTTGTAGTCTCCGAGCGGCTGTGACCCGGCCCCGTGCCCAGGGCGTCAAGCTCAGTGTTATGTGGCAGCTTTACAGATGTTACTAAAGTTCTTTTGTGTCGACTACGCCACCCGTTGTGATGCGGTCACTGTGGCCGCCGCTGCAGCAGGGTCCGCTGAGGCTGATGGTGGATGCGCAGCTTGGTGGGATAACCCCCAACGGGAGGGGTATAGCCTCAGAGGGGACAGGCGCAGAGGATGGGGGTTGTGGTGGTGCGGTGCAGCCGGCAATGAAGACAGACTCGGGTTGTGCAGTTAAGGGTGTTTACTTACTGCAGATGTTGTACTGGTCACTCCAGCTGCTAGTGACCACCCGAGCCGTGCTGCGTCCACCAGGTCCTGGATCCAGCCAACCCCCAAACAAGTCCGGAGCGTGGCCCTGAGCTCTCCCTCTGTCCTTTCTTCAGCCGTCCCCACCAGTGATTCACCTAGGTCCAGCTCCCTCGGGCCTTCTGTTGGGACACCCTTGGCCCTGGGTTCCCTGACCCTTCATGTGGTGTGCCTTCGGGGTGAATGTGATGGGTGACCGTGGCAAACGCTGCCCACGATCTCCGGTCTCTGGCTAGGGATTGTTTTTGCCCCCACCAGCTTGGGTTCCGGTACCCTGATGCTGACTCCTCACCCGGTGCTTTAATTTGGGTTCTTGGGTCCTCTCTGTTTTCCCCTCTGGGTACTCCTTCTTTGCTCCTCTCTCACTCAGGGTCTCTCTCTTGCTGCAGGCTGACTTCCTCTCTACTTGCTGTCTGCTCCTCTGCAGCTGTCTTGCTGTCTGCTTCTGACTCTCTGCGTCTGACCCTGATTCTAGTTGGTGCCCACCTTATATACACCCTCTATGTGTGAGCTCAGGTGACCAGCACCCAATGAGCTCCTATCACTACCCAGACTGCTCCCCCTATCTGCCCCTACACTACATGGGATGTACCACCCCCCTCCCACTCCAGCCAGGAACAGGCTCGGTTGTACCTGCACATTTCTAAGTGGGAGTACCGTCGGCCTGCTCCTCTGAAATGGGATGTATGTAGTGCATGCAGTCTATCTGAGCTCAGTTCCACACTCCTTCCTTACCCGGGAGTGGAATACCACACCTCTGGGTTGAGGTGCAATACCCCTGTAGCAGCCGAATCCTCAGGGTGCTACACATAAATCACACAGAGTCAGTGATGCAGTCCAGGGTCTTTTACTCACAGTTGTTATCCGAGTCACTTCTGCAGGGAATGACTGCCCAAGCCGTGCTGCGTCCACCAGGCGAGGAGCTCGGTCAACCCCCAGGCAATTCAGGAGTATGGCACAGGACCCCCTTCTGTCCTTTCTCTGGCCTCTCGTGCCCCACCAGTGACCACACTTCTGTCTAGCTGCCTCGGGCCTTCTCTTGGTGAAACCTGTCGCCGGTTTCCCTGACCCTATGTGGTGCCTTCCTAGTGGGAGCAGCAGGGGGTCGCACCAATAGATGATAACGACCTCCGGTCTTTGGCTGAGGGATGATTTACCTCCACCAACTTGGGAATCCGGTACCCTTATTCTGCCCGACCCTTCACCCGATATCTCGTGGGTTCTTAGGGTCCCTTCTGCCTTCTTGTTTCTGGAGCCTTTCTACTCCTCTTTCTCTCCACCTTTCTTCCTTCTCCTTCTCCTCCCTTCTGGCTCCGGCCTCTGTGCTAGGCCTGACCAGGGAGCAGAGCCCATGCAGCAGCTCTGCTCCCTGCCTTCTCCCCTCACTGAACACTCAACTCCCTCCTAAGATGGCCCCCACCTTTTATCTGCTTCACTGTGTCTGAGCTCAGGTGACCTGCAACCAATGAGCTCCTTCCTATGCTCCAGAAACCGTCCCCTTCTGCTCCTACATCACTGGGTCTTCCTCCCCCCTCCCCACTCCAGCCAGGGACATAGTCAGATGTGCCTGCATATATATATAAATGGGAGCACCGTAGAGCTGTCCCCCGGAAATGGGGTGTGTGTGGTGTATGCAGCTAACCTAGCCCTGGTCCATACTCCATCCTTACCCGGGAGTGGAATACCACACCTCTGGTTGAGGTGCAATACCCCTGTAGCGGCCGAACCCTCAGGGCGCTACAGTGATCCTAGTCCTGGGCTTGCTGTAGTGATTCTAGTCCTGGGCCTGCCAAACAAACAGGCAATCCCTACATGTGTTGCGGCTGTCGAATAGCCGTGAGACATGCAGCCTCGGCGATTCGAACATACTATTTGAGCACACTGAGGCCACTCAGTTAGCACCCGAGCGTGTTCGGATAATTCCTTATCTGAGCATTTTCCTGCATTACTACTGGCTACCTCTGCACCTCTTTTTAGGTTAAAATGATCGACAAATAGTCATCAGAAATGGTCGATGGTGGATGTCCAGATGGTTATCGAGGTACATGTTTCTCCACAGATCAGCAAGTCTCATCTGGTACTGTTCTAAACCCACTCAATATATTGGGAGACTGGCTGATTTCTCAGACACTGTGCCAATATTAATATATGTTCCCCAATGTGCCTAAATATTAACTCATCCAGCAACTCAATGTATATTCATTATGCACCACTAGTCTGCGTTATGTGGGTGACCGTAAATATCTAATGGTTTTAGCTTTGTAAGTAGCAGAGATCAGGACTGTCCACCTACTCTCCCACTACTACTCTCCCTGTGGCAAAGAACCCTTTATAGACTTATAAAAGCCAAAAAAATTGCAAAAGTTCCTTACTTCATCCTCATGGTTTTGCTTGGAGCTGGTCCATATGTTGTTGATACAGACAGTTTAGCAATTATATCAATGTTGTATGTGTGGAAGAAGAATGAAGAAGAATTGACGCTTTTGAAATGTGGTGCTGGAGAAGAATGTGATCAATACCATGGATGGCAAAAAGAACAAACAAATCAATTGTTGAACAAATTAAGCCAGGCATATCACTTGAATCAAGGATCACCAAGCTACGACTTGCCTACTTTGGACACATCATACGAAGAGAGCAATCACTGGAGAAGGACATCATGGTTGGCAGAATAGAAAGAACAAGGCGAAGAGGAACATCAGCAACCCAATGGCTTGATACTATCAAGATAGCGGTGGAGAAGACCCTGGTGGACCTATCAAGGCATGTTCAAGATCCATCTTCCTACAGATCGTTCATCAGGCAAGTCGCAATGGCTCGAAATCAAGCCATAGGCTTTTAAATAAATAATAATAAATAAAGTAGGAAGGCATACATATATAAAATTATCCTGGCTAGCAACTTTTCCTTTCTTGACTTGACTCATCTTGATTAACACTAAAGCCACATGTTGTTGACATAGTCCATTCAGCAATGGTGGCATTGCAATATGAGCATAAGAAAAAATAGCTGCCACATGTATAAGTGTTTTTATAGTGTGAAGGTTTACTATAACCCAATAAAGCCCTTGACTCAAGGGGCCACACTTGATATTCAGCCTGGGAGCAGATATTTGAGCTGTTCCTTTCCCCCAAAACCAGTGGCTACAAGGAAGAAACTGTTACATAAAAAGCTCTGACACGTCGATATATATCTAAAGTGCTCATACCTTGTGCACCAGTCATCATGGATGATACAATCTGCTCTAATCTCCTGGAATTCATTGTCAAAATCTGATTTAAAAAACCATCCAGATAATGTTCAGATGCCGGAAATTCAGATCCAATATAAAAAAAATGGTCTCTTCTTACAAATGTAAGAAATTCTAATGCAGAGATAATAGTCCGCATGTTATTTCCCAGATGAAAGGAAAATGCAATGACTAAGGAGAGAATTAGGGATTTTTTCCCTGTAATTTCCTTGGATGTAGCTTTTTTTTTCGGTCTTAAGATGGAAAGTTATCTAGAGCATGAACTTCTGGTGCATAAAGATTAATATAATAAACTACGAAAAAGTCTCCATTCACAATCTTCAATGCAACAGAAAGGATAAATGTATCAAATCACCTACTAAAAAGTGCACCCATGTATCAGTACGAATCCAGCCACCAACACCACCACCATATTAATGAAATGACCACCCTGGGTCCGGTCAAACTCTTCTATTACATGGCACTCATTCTTTTCCTGGCAAACAGATCAGGACCCTCATTAGAAGACACCCACCATCATGGCCTCCTTTCATATGAGCAGCATCTGCTTTGACCCGTTAAATAATGTACTCTAAATATTCTAGTTTTGAGAAATGAATAAACGAACCCCACACCGAGTTATATGAGATATTTGAAAGATTAAATTAAAAATGTTTTTATTAATCATTGATATACAGTATATCGAGAAAAGTATGTGCCCCCTCCATATCCACCTCCAGGAGCTTTTCTAACCTCCTGGGCCGTGGGGTACTTGGTGCCGGGCTGGTCGGTGCGGGGATGTCACAATGGCAGTGACCCGGTCCGTGACCCAGGGCGGTCAATAACAGGGGATTTATATTTTTTATAGTTTAATGTTCTCACCTCCTGGGCCTCTCTCACTAGGCCCGCTCTTGCTGAGCAGAGCTCCTGCTCCCACTCACTGTCCTCCTCTGACTGGAACCCTTCTAGATGGTTCCATCCCTTTTTATACACCTGCTGAAGTGCTCCCCTAAACTCCTTCCTCCGCCCACACTCACTACATGGTTCCCCCTCTCTTGGTTCCCCCCACTCCAGCCAGGGACAGGACTCAGCAGAGGAACAGTGCATCTTGCCCCTCCTGCTGGTCTGGAGCAGTGTAGTGTTGGATGCAGGTGTTTGGGTTCCGGGCAGCACTCCATCCTTACCTGAGAGTGGGATACCACACCTCTGGATGAGGTGCAGAAGCTACAATTGTCCACAATGTGTGAAGATTAAGATTTCCCATCACTGGAACTAAGAGGCCGAGTCCGCCCACTAATAACAGCATTATCCTCCTCCACCATCTGTACAGCGGGCACAATGCAGTCAGAGGGGAACGTCCTCCTGGAATCACCAAACCCAGACCCCTCCATCAGACGCAGATAGAGAAGTGCGTTCCGTCTCTGCACAGAACACGTCTCCTCCACAGTCCAGTGGTGGCGGCTTTACACCACTCCATCCGACGCTCGGCACTATGCTTGCTAATGTAAGAGGGGAGGAATGTGAGGATGTTGACTGTCTTACCCCGCCGCTACCATGAAGACAACCACCCTATGCAGATGTGTAATATGAACAGTGTTATGCATTTTATGTGTGACACCCCAGGGGTCTGGTTGCCACAGTAATAGAGATATTACGTCTGAGAGCAGGTGGGAGGTCTCTTGGTCAGGAATCCTATGCATGCCACACCTCCTGCCCAGTCCTGGGAGGGGAAGGACTTCCCCTATATAAAACTGGGGCTGAGGCAGGGTTAGTGAGTAGAGTAGAGAGAAGAAGAGGAGCAGCATAGGAAAGAAAGATCAGGAGCTCTGGGGAAGTCGTGCTAAAAGGAATCAGGGGCTGGCAGCTGAAGAGCTCGCCCTGATTGAAGAGTTACCACCGGACCCGGAGTCCGAGGCTGTGGGGATTAACCCAGACCCAGCAGCAGAAACCGCCCGGCAGGGGATTTCAGGTCCTCTGGCCAAGAAACCCGAAGGCACGGTCACACGCGTGGGACCAGCACCGCCGTCGTGGAGCGGAAGCCACTAGAAGGCCCCGAGTCACCGGCCATACGGGTGAGCACCACACGGTACACTCAGGGACGTGGGCTACTTTTACCCGCCTCTAGCAAGGTAGCCAGAAGAGTACATTTAGTTGGGGAGGCCTACAACTCCGCCTGGCCAGGGGAGATCCCATCTGCTCAAAGACTGACCAGGCCCCGATCGCTAGCCAGTACTCCGGGAGGGTCTATCTTTATCACCAGTAAAGACCCTGAACTACACCGCATCGTCTCTGAGTGGTTCCTGCTACCCCCATCATCCACGTCGGCTGCCCTGAGGCCATACCCCTCCCGTTGGGGGTTATACCATCTACGCTGCACAATCGTACCACCGGCCTCAGCGGTCTGCCCTGCAGCGGCAGCTCCATAGCTGCATTCAACGGGTGGCGTAGTCGTCCAACATCTACTGCTAATACTCAGCCACACAGTTTGACTCCCTGGGCACGGACCGGGTCACCGCCACGAAACTACTACCCCCAACAGGCCCGGCTCCGGGTAGTCCCCGCGTGCGCAACGCTACACTAAGTAGGCCCAGGGGCGCGTCATATGCATGTAATGTGTGTGTGTATAATGCCTATGTAATGCATTATGGTAAAGTGTAGAATAGCGGGGCAAATGTGGAAACCCCATGATAGTGTATAAAGATAAGTGTTTTATAAATAAAAGGAAGCAGGGATTATTAGTAATATACTGCAGAGATTGGAAATAGATAAGGAATAGTTAATGTTAGGTACAGACACACAGATGTGAGGGCAAGAGTGTTAATAAAAAAGGAGAGGTACTTCCTGGATATGTGTGGTTAGGAGTAGTGGAAAGTTAAGCAAGTTCTTCGTGGAACTCAAGTGCAGTTGGCTGCTAGATCCAACATGGCCCTATCACTCCGGGCAGAGGAATGCCATACAACTCCTCCAGGTGGATTCATTCGTTGGACCCAGGACCTCGAGATTGGCACCGGGGCCATTGGGCACATCGCACTTGCAGGCTTGCAGGGGAAGATGGAAACGGATCCTCAAATACAGAGCATGATGGAATCCAGGTTACTTATTATCGGTGGATAGAGATCCCTAGAGTTAGTGGAGACAGCAGGAGAAGGGATGCTCTATTGGGAACGAGTGCTAGAGCTGAAGTTATGTCCGGTACCTGAGGGAAAGACTGTAACCTGTTGTGCCCTATCACACATGCTCCACTGTAATGATCGTGAACTGTTCAGTAAAGGTTTGACTGTTGAAAAGCACTTGATATCCCATGCATTGTGTGCGGCAGCCCCTGCCATCGGAAGCCTGGATCAGCTATGATCAGTGTAGAAACTTGGCAATACGTGTTCAATTTTCCTACAGCACCTCCACAGTTGAAATAAAGTATTACACAGTATCCATTCACATCAATGGGCTGTCTGTGTAATGCAGGGCAGCGACAGGTCTTCCACAGGGAGAGATGCTCTTTTATGGAGCTCTTTACTTTGGTCAGTGGATACTCAAGTGTTAACTCAAAGTTAAAATGAAATTTAGATGTGAATCGTCCTCATTCTTTTACCAAGCTATATAGCAATCATGGTGAAGGGATCTAATGTATTGACCTAGGAGAAGACATTCATTTTACTAAGAATTTCAATGACTCCTTTGTAGAGAGAGATTCAGGATGATTGGAGGGAGAAGTAGTAAATGATTTATATCTCCCGCTTCCTGGAAGATCTACCTCTGCTCCGTTATTGTGAAGACGCAATATAGGAAACATCCATCATGTAAGCAGATTGACAGTGGCTGAATCCTAATGACTGAAACACTTTACCAGTACGGCTTGGGAAATCTGTAAAGGCATGAAAACAATTTTCCTACATGGGATTAAACAAGTATATCATACCTTATGTCAAATATTCCAGGACTATGTATATAGAGAAAATGTATTGATTTCATAGGGTAGAAATTATGTCTAAACTGAAAATATTATCTTATTTTCAAGTGTTTGATGGGCTTGATATGTGCAAAGAGATGAGGATATCAGCTAGAAAGATGAGCTTCTTGTTTGTGTAGCCATCAAATCAAGCTGGTTATTGTTATGAACTCACCCAAGTCAGGTGGCGGAATCCCTTAGCCTTGGGTCTGGGTGAGCAGCACGGACTGGAGGCAATGGTTCTGTGGAGAAGGTTTTGATGGACAAGACATAGATCAGCAAGCACCAGGACAGCAGAGTAAGCAGCATAGCAGTCAAACAAGCAAAGCAGGTAGCACAGATGAAGCAGAGCTAGGTGTGTGGATACAAATAAGAACAGTAGCTGTATAGAAAACAGTAAGAGAAGCGGTTAATCACAGGAATGCAGTCTGGTATCTTCCAGCACTTCAATGGTTAAAGACAGGAGTAACAAAATTAAGAGAAGTAACAAAGTTAACTAACTTACAGAAAAGAACAGTAACTGTATAGAAAACAGTCAGAGAAGCAGTTAATGACAGGAATGTAATCTGGTATCTTCCAGCAGGGCAATGGTTAAACACAGGAGTAACAAAGTAACACAGTTAAGAAAACTAACAAAGTTAACTAACTTAGAGGCAGGAATATTTACAGTATTGAAAATAGTCAGGAAAGCAGTTAATCACAGGAATGCAGTCTGGTATCTTCTGGCAGGGAAATGGTTAAATACAGGAGTAACAAAGTTACCAAAGTTAAAAGGATGAACAAAATTAGCTAACTTATAGGCTTCAACTGAGAAGTTGGAGAACAAGATTGATTTTCCTGATGATTTTAGCTGAGGGTCACTTTAAATGAACAAATGTATTATTAATAATTAAACATCACAAAAATATTCATCAGTGATATTACTCAACAGATTTACATAATAATTTTGCCACATATGTATGTACGTTGAATAAATTTGCAAGAATTAGGAAAAGTTACCTCTGACTGCTTATTAACTGGAGGGGTGGGAGACTTGAAAAACTTTTATTATCTTATCGGAATATGAATCTAGATACGGTTAAGAAAACTAAGTCTAGGCGGACCTCAGTGCACTTGCGCTCACACCATGATGTGTTTACTAAACATCCTTATCAATAATTCATGTTACTACTTCAATTAATCCCCCATGACTAAAGGCAAGAAAAATAGTCCATAGATTCTCATCAATTAATTTCTGATATGTTTAAAGGGAATAATCTCAAATAGACATTTAGCAGTGATAAACTTCAGCCTCTGCTGCAGCCACCACTAGAGGGAGCAAAGGAGCAGACTACAGAATGTTTATATACTGAATGGAATAATAAACAGTGAGCTCCCCCTAGTCGAGGCTGCAGGATTTTTATAATTTAAAGAGTAACGGCACGTTATATAACTTTTGACATGTGACATGGACACATCAGAACTTAGGTTTAATTGGTGGGGGTTCAGAAGATCCCATTCAATAGATAAAATAAAAGGGAAAGTGCATTTTGCCAAGTGCTGCTCTCCTCCGGTAGAAGGATTTAGCTGAGGCTGAGCTCATTGACTTTCTCTGAGTCCATCATCAGTTAACTGCTTTTCTTCTTCTTTTGGCTAAGAAGACAATTACAGGATGCCATAGAAGCCTGATAGGAGCTCTGCCATACTTGCTCAGGGCTGTCCACCTTTAAGGACTTTTTTACTTACTTACATATGTAGCACCCCGAGGGCTCGGTTGCTACAGAGGTATCGCATCTCAGTTAGAGGTGTGGTATCTCACTCTCAGGTAAGGATGGAGTGTGGATCAGGACCCTGACAGCTGCATGCATTACACCACATTTCCAGGGGACAGCTCGACGGTGCTCCCAGCAGCGAGCACGACAGACCATGTCCCTGGCTGGAGTGGGAGGGAGGGAACTCGGAGGGAGGGAACACCCAGAACTGGGGGAACCCAGTAGTGCAGGAGCAGAGAGGAAGCAGTTCCTGGATGCACAGAGAGAGGAGTATAAAAAGGTGGGGGCCATCTTAGGAGGGAGGTCTGTGAGAGGAGAAGGCAGGGAGCAGAGCTGCTCCATGGGCTCTGCTCCCTGGGCAGGCCTAGCACAGAGGCCGGAGCCTGAGGGAAGAAAGAAGGGGAGCAGGGAGGCTCCAGGAACACGGAGGAAGGAGGGACCCCAGGGGTGCAGAACGGTCAGTAGCCACTGCACTCCCGAATTCACCTGAGTGGAGGGGTCAGGCCGCAGAAGGGGAACCGGATCCCTAAATTGGTGGAGGAGAAACTACACTCAGCCAAGAACCGGAGGTTGCGACCATTCAATGGTGCAGCCCCCTGCTAAACCTGCTAGGAAGGCACCACATAGGGCCCAGGGAAAACGGCCGGCACGTTAACCCAACAAGGTCCGAGGCAGCCAGACAGAAGTGAGGTCACTGGTGGGGTATGAGAGGCCAGAGAAAGGACACATAAAGGGGGTCCTGTGAAGCGCTTCTAAATTACCTGGAGGTTGATCGAGCCCCTCACCTGGTGAGCGCAGTATGGCTCGGGCAGTCCTTGCTGACAGAAGTGACCTGGATAACAACTGTGAGTAAAAGACCCTGGGCTGCATCATTGGACTCTGTGTGATTACTGCTGCGCCTGTACAATCACTCCCATCCTCCCTACACGCTGCCCAGAGGCTACACTCCTCCCGTGGGGAGTTATCCTACCCCTGTGCTGCACACAAACACCAGCCTCATCGGTCTGCCTTGCAGCGGCGGTTATCCCTGACCGCAATCCACGAGTGGCGTAGTCAGACATTCAAACCTCTGATAAATAGACTGCCGCCATTTGGTTTGACCACCCTGAGCCACGGGACCGGGTTGCCACCACTACTACCCCCCAGCATCGTACAGAGGCCCGGTCTCGAGTGCCCCGCGGCCCAGGGGGCGAGTCAGCTTTGGCGTAGTCGGCAGGATCGTGACCAACCCGCCACCAGCGGGTATTGCTTGCCTGAAGAAAGACTGTAATACTTACCTTGTGGAGTTTCCCGCGATCCGCAGCCGTTTCCCGCCATCGGGCGCCATCTTTGGGACGCCGCGCGGGAAGAAGAGGGGCATGGACGACAAAAGCACGCGAGAGCCGAAGACCCGCCTTACGCACTGACGCCGCGCAGGGTCCTGGAAGGAGCTCCAGCAGACGCCGACGTCACCAGCACGCGATGCTAGGTCCTCGCCCAGAGCATCGCCAGCGGAGCCGCGGCCTACAGAAGAGGATCGCCGGAAGGTAGGCCATGGTTAACCAGGGGGGAGGAAGACATCAGGAATGGAGGGCAAGATGGCGGACCAGCAGCAGACTAAGCTGCCCAGCTTCGGCAGTGCCCCAGCCGTCGCGGGTCCCGACCAGCGCCAGGAGAAGACGCGTGACGCAGGAGCGGTCGCGGGAGCAGGTAAGAGGAGTCTCCCTGTCCCGGACGCTGCCATCGTCAGCCTGCTCCCGGGCCCCCTGGTGGAGCCGCCGATCCCGGGCGTCATAAACAGCGGCCCTCTCCAGGCCCCGCCGCAAGGCCTACTGCACCGCGGCGCAAGGGGCTGGTATGCCCTCAACATCCACCGGGTGGGCGCAAAGAGTCACACTGCTGAGGACCCAGACGGGTCTGAAGATGATTACCAGCAGGAACCACCAGGAGGACACCACTACTAGGAAAGAGCACCGCAGACGGTACATACTTACCCTTAAGGGTATGAGAAAAGTTTAAAGTTTCCAGTTATGCCCCATTGGGAATTGTGCAAGTTTTGAGCAAGTTTACCCCGGATGGGGACTGTTGCCTGACTGTTGCCTGTGTGTTGTTTGCTGAAAGTTACCCGGAGACGGGTTAGTAATAGCCGGCTGAGGACTGGGAGCAGCCAACTCTTTGTTTATATCCAGCTGAGGACTGGGAGCAGCCACTTTTTATGAACTATCCGGCCGAGGACTGGGGCGGTCAACTTTGTAAATAGTTGCACTTCTTAAAGTGCCCTCTACTGGTTTTATATACACCTACCTCAAGAGATGCCTAAAGGTGTTTGTTGCACTTATAATTGCACTCTGTTATGGTGACATGGACGCCTGGTCGCAACGGGAGCCGTAACCTACTGGAGGACTCCGTCGTGAAAGTTGCTACTGAAATTTGTTTCATGTTGTATATCTGAAGAACTGTTTTCCATTGGCGTACCAAGAGTTATATTTAAAATGAAAATGATATGCATATAGTGAAAGTAAGGCTGATGATGTTGAGATAAGAAGGTTGTTTCCCATAAAGGGAAAGAAAAGTTGAATTGATTTTACATGTTTGCATTTAAAAAGTTTTTGCATGTCTTATGGAAAAATGCTTTTTACTTTATTCCAGCCCGAGGAAGTGCTGTGATTTACCAGGGGGGAATGTAGCACCCCGAGGGCTCGGTTGCTACAGAGGTATCGCATCTCAGTTAGAGGTGTGGTATCTCACTTCCAGGTAAGGATGGAGTGTGGATCAGGACCCTGACAGCTGCATGCATTACACCACATTTCCAGGGGACAGCTCGACGGTGCTCCCAGCAGCGAGGACGACAGACCATGTCCCTGGCTGGAGTGGAAGGGAGGGAACTCGGAGGGAGGGAACACCCAGAACTGGGGGAACCCAGTAGTGCAGGAGCAGAGAGGAAGCAGTTCCTGGATGCACAGAGAGAGGAGTATAAAAAGGTGGGGGCCATCTTAGGAGGGAGTTCTGTGAGAGGAGAAGGCAGGGAGCAGAGCTGCTGCATGGGCTCTGCTCCCTGGGCAGGCCTAGCACAGAGGCCGGAGCCTGAGGGAAGAAAGGGGAGCAGGGAGGCTCCAGGAACACGAAGGAAGGAGGGACCCCAGGGGTGCAGAACGGTCAGTAGCCACTGCACGCCCGAATTCACCTGAGTGGAGGGGTCAGGCCGCAGAAGGGGAACCGAATCCCTAAATTGGTGGAGGAGAAACTACACTCAGCCAAAAACCGGAGGTTGCGACCATTCATTGGTGCAGCCCCTGCTAAACCTGCTAGGAAGGCACCACATAGGGCCCAGGGAAAATGGCCGGCACGTTAACCCAACAAGGTCCGAGGCAGCCAGACAGAAGTGAGGTCACTGGTGGGGTATGAGAGGCCAGAGAAAGGACACATAAAGGGGGTCCTGTGAAGCGCTTCTAAATTACCTGGAGGTTGATCGAGCCCCTCACCTGGTGAGCACAGCACAGCTCGGGCAGTCCTTGCTGACAGAAGTGACCTGGATAACAACTGTGATTAATAGACCCTGGACTGCATCATTGGACTCTGTGTGATTACTGCTGCGCCTTTACCATCACTCCCATCCTCCCTACACACTACCCTGAGGCTACCCTCCTCCCGTGGGGAGTTATCCTACCCCTGTGCTGCACACCAACACCAGCCTCAGCGGTCTGCCTTGCAGCGGCGGTTATCCCTGACCGCAATCCACGAGTGGCGTAGTCAGACATTCAAAACACTGTTAAATAGACTGCCGCCATTTGGTCTGACCACCCTGAGCCACGGGACCGGGTTGCCACCACTACTACCCCCCAGCATCGTACAGAGGCCCGGTCTCGAGTGCCCCGCGGCCCAGGGGGCGAGTCACATATATGTTGGGATAAAAATCATTTTTGCAATTTGGCTTAATCAAAAAATTTTCCATCATTTGCCTCTTTTAGCCTTTTTGTTGAACTTGTCCATTGAAGGCTGCAGAATGAGTGAACTGAGAGTCTGTCAGTGAGCACAATCTGAGTGTCTGTTAGGAGAGCTTCTAACTCTTTTATTTGTGTTTTCCTGATCTATGCCATAGACCACATCAAAGTTGAATGTGCAGGTCACTTGTGAAAATAATTTTTAGTCCCAAATACATGTATTTAAGTTAACAAAAATGTCCCCCAAGGTGAAAAAAACTTTAATTCTCATAACAGTGAATGGAGAGAGTTAGTTTTTCTTTCTCCATTATTTTCCAACCTGGATGCAACAACCTGCACACCTGCACCTGCAAGTTTACCTTACCTAACATGATGGGATCTAGAGGACCCCAGTTCTGGATATACGTACAAGTCCCAGAGGTGGATATGCCATAAATGTCTGGCATAAAAATATCTGTTTAAGAAGTTGACAGATGCAAATCATCCAGTCTATTGCCCTTTATACTCTGATCTCATCTAGAGATAAATATTAGGGTATATTAGATTTGAGGACGACAACCCTTGTCAAGGCAATGGCAAAAGAGAAAAAAGGCAATATCAGCTCACCCACTTAGAAGATTGCAGCACGGAGCCAGCAGTGCGACTGGGAAGACAAGTAGGAAACCAGGAAAATCCAGCTGAACAAATCTTCTAAAATCAATTACCGTAATTTTATTTGGTCATGAAGAAAATATTAAAATACCTTAGCAGGACATCAAACGCGTTTCGAACTATGAGTTTTTAATCATTGTAATCATTAAGAACTCATAGTTCGAAACGCGTTTGCTGATGTCCTCCTAAGGTGTTTTAATATTTTCTTCATGACCAAATAAAATTAATTGATTTTAGAAGATTTGTTCAGCTGGATTTTCCTGGCTTCCTACTTGTCAAGGCAATGGCTTGACAAACTATCAATATCTTAAATAGGGCCAGCCTGAGCGAATACCAAAAAAGGACAGGATCACAGTCCTAATTATTTTTTAGATTATATTCCTAGATGAGCTGTGCGAAATGACCAGTTTTGAAAAGTGATTTTGTGATACTCTGTCAGGAGATATTTATGCTGCATGTGCCATTATGCGGCCACCTAGTGGTTGTGATGGGAAATACAGCCTGCCAAGGTTTTTGCTAGCAGGCCCTTATAATTCTTGATGAGTGAGTTTTCCGATCTTCAAATTTGACAGTTCGCTCGAATTTGGCCTAGATTTGCATTGGTAGGAATTATATATGTCAGAACAAGGGATGAGCAGAACCGTGGAAGTTCAGATTTTGGTACCCTACCCGAACTTTATTCCAAAGTTCAGTTCTGGTACCAGAACTTTACCCAAACTTGAACCATAACCTGAACCTTATTGAAAACAACGAGAACCCAAACTTTTGAACTGGAAAATTCTCTCTTTCTCTTCTGGACCTTTCTCTTCTGGACCTTTCTCTTCTGGACTGTCAGTCTTCAGTCACGATGTCCATCACTCGAAACCTGCAGCTGGCCGGCAAATTGCAAATTGCAAAAATCTAGGATTCAGGGAGAACTCGATTTGCTTCGAATTAATTTTCTCATCTCTATTTACAATATATTGATTTTCTAATGGGAAAAATGGCGTCCTTTAGGAAATTTGCAAAAATATAAAAAGGCCATCAAACTCATTGCTCCATTTTGTAGCCCAGTAATAGCATTGTTGTCTGTACTACTTGGACCCCGAGTGTATACAGTATGCAGATGATTTGTAAGCCCCCAATGGGAGACTGGACATTTTCCGATACTCACGTCCATTCTTCTTATTTGGCAACACACAAATTCATCCGTTTTGAAACTTCAAGTACGGAAAACATTATTCCCCGAGACATTGGGTCATTTAGGAAATCAGTTTTCACATGTGCAGCTGTGAATGATCGCTAAAGCCGTGACGGCATTAATAAAATATCAGCCACAATATGACGAATTGGAGGAAAATTACACACGTGAAATTAGACTCGCGCTTCCCTCTGGAGTAAAGAAAGTGTTTAATCGCAAAGGCGTTATTCGCTTAGGTGGTTAGGAAAAGCCTCGGATAGGAGACTGAAAACTAGTCTACATTGGGTCATACATGGAAATGTCATAGAAAAGCTAATTTTACAAAATATTGCACCCCTTCCATTGCAGTGACATCATACGTCGCCCATAGCAGGCATGCAGATGTCAGATGCTATAGAAGAATTTTTTTATTTATTTAGAGAACAGTGGCCAAATGGGGGGATATATACAAGGAAGGAACCCAGGATGAGGGTCGTATATACCAGGATCGGGGGAATATATACAAAGATGGGGGACATATATACCAGGAAGAGGCCCAGGTTGGGAGACATATATACCAGGATGGGCCCAGGATGGGGGACAGATATACCAGGGTGGGGGACATATATACCAGGAAGGAACCCAGGATGGGGGTCATGTATACCAGGATCAGGGGCATATATTCCAGGATGTGGGACATATATACCAGGAAGAAGCCCAGGTTGGGGGACATATATACCAGGAAGAGGCCCAAGTTGGGGAAAATTAGTACAGTATGGGAGAAATTACTATATAATGGGGGGGCAACACATATGTCTTTATAGGATTTACAATGCTACAAGGGCCCATACATTTACCAACATGCAGGGGGAGGAGGAATCTAAATTTTGCATCAGGACCCATCGGACTCTAGTTATGCTCCTGTCTGCCATTGCATCATGGCAATTTGACATGTAGTTTTTCCTGTCAAAAGTTAAAATTCAGTATAAATTAATTTAAAAATATATTTTTACATTTTTGAAACAGAACTCCCCTGTCTATCTGAGTCATCTCAGTCATTACTTCTTTTTTTGATCTTTTGTGTCAGAAGTTTATTACTTCATGCTTTTGGAGTACATACTGTATATATTAGCAAATCAATTGTTTAAAGTTATTCTAATGGTGGAGAGTCTTTTTTAGATAATTTTATTAATATTTTTTAGTTAACCTTTTTTTTATCCAGTTAGAAGTTGGATATTTCTTTGCTTTCTTTTACTTATAATGTACTGCTATATTTCTGCAGACTACTACTTTACTCTGTGTATCATAAATGATGCAGGCAGTTCTTACTGTCTACCTCCTGCTTTCCAAATCTCCCACTATGTCTGGAAAGGAGAGGCTGGAGCCCAGCCAAAACCTCCCCCCAAAAAGGCGTGGGTGGAGGCCAACAGGACGATGGGTTGGAGGGGTGGGGATGACATTAGTTAGTGAGGGGTGGTCCCAAGTTTAGGGGATTTATAGGAACAGGAAGAGGAGGGACCCCTCCACTTCCAAAACCATCGTCATGTCGGCCTCCGCCCACGCCTTTTTGTGTGGTGGTTTTTGGCTGGGCTCCAGCCTCTCCTTGACACTGGTATTGTCGATCTACTGGTGGGAAAACTGCCAAATCTGCCCCCTTTATTGTTGCCTACCCCAAAACCTCCCGCTCACAGGGGTCAATAACAGTCTCGCCCCCCTTCCCTTAAGTTTTAACCTTTGGTTTTGGCAGTCTTGGACATTTCAGGTCATGGTGGTGATTGGCGTTTGGGGGGGTCCTTGAAGTTGGTTCTAAATTGGTCTGGGGGATCCATTAGTATATGGATTCCTCAATTTTGGAAAAGATGTTTTTTTGATCTGGTGATTTTGGGTGGGACTTACAGAAATGGAATGTCGAGTGGAACCCCTGAGTTATGGTGCTTCCGAGCCAGTGGGGTAATGGCTGAGAGTAATTATGGTTTACGTTTTCTTTTTTTGGTAATCACCAGATTTTGGGAACTTGAAGGACCTTACCAGTATTATATAAAAATTGAATTTTATTATCTGTTTGTTTAAATAAAGCCTGCTGTGGGCAAAATTATCCAAATTTCAGTGTCATGTGTTATTGGGAAATCGTACTTGGAGGAGGTTTTGGGGTAGGTGACAATAAAGGGGGCAGATTAGGAGTTTATTCCACCATTAGATCGACAATACCAGTGTCAAGCTCCTGGAAAGAGAAGCTTGCACATTTCCTGGTTACTTCAGAAACGTTCCGGAACTTCCCAGGAAGCAGTGCTCCCCTCGACCTTTTGTTCCCCCTTGATGTGAAGCCCCGTCCTTAGTCACATCCAAGGTCTGGTAACGGGGCATAGAGAGGGGGTGGTTTGCCAGAAGGTGCACATGGTCTACCAAACAAGTATCTTGGCAGCATCTCTCAAAAGATTTGAAAAGTTGTGCCCTCCGGAAAGGCACATCGGTAATCAGTATTGGACAAAATGCATATAACGTGGGTAGCAGGAAAGGCAGCGGGACATAAAGTCAACCACGTGTGCCAGGCTCCCAATAAGCAAGACTTCCCTGTTCTCATCAAGAGGACAACTCTCCATCTCCTCCTCCCTCTCCTCCTCCTCTATTTCAGCTCATCCATGCTGAACAGATGGAATGAAGATGGTGTGGGTAGTTCCTTCCGTAGCGCACGAAACCATCTTCTGTTCCTCCTCCTCATTATCACACAATCTGTGCTGAGAAGATGAGATGAGGCTGGGCTGGGTAGTATCACCCTGTGTACTCTCTTCCTCCATCTCCACCTGGTCCACATGCAAAGCCTCCTCTTTAATTGTGAGCAGAGAGCGTTTGAGTAGACAGTGAAGTGGAATGGTTACCCTGATTATGGTGTCATTGCCGCTCACCATCTTGGTTGTTTCCTCAAGGTTTTGAAGAACCTCACAGATGTCAGACATCCATGCCCACTTGTCAGCTGTCATGTGGGGAGGCTGACCGGAATACCGATGGGCATGGTGTAGCTGGTATTCAAATTCTGCCCTCTGCTGCTCACAAAGCCTAGCCAACCTATGTAATGTGGAGATCCAGCGCGTGGTCAGGTCGCACACCAGTCGGTGAGCTAGCACTTGCAAGCGCTGCTGCAGCACTGTCAGACTGGCGGCAGCTGTAGGTGACTTGCGAAAATCGGCGCACATGCGGCGTACTTTCACAAGTAGGTCAGGCAAATTTGAGTAGGCTTTCAGAAACCATTAAGTTGAGCACGTGGGCAAAAAATAGTACGTATGTGAGCTTGACAAGCTTCAGAGCCGCCACTAGGTTACGGCCATTATCACACATGACCATGCCTGGATGTAGGTTCAGCGGCGATAGCCACAGATCTGTCTGGTCTGTTAGACCTTTCAATAAATCTTCTGTAGTGTGCTGTTTATCACCTAAACAAATTAGTTTCAGCAGAGACTGTTGCCGCTTCGCTGAAGCAGTGCTGCAGTGCTTCCAGCTTGCGACTGATATGCTGGTGTACAGCATGTGTCCCATAACATCTCCCATGCCCTGACCAACGCAGTTATTGGGAAGGTTCACTTAATGACCGACAAGTGGACAAGTGCTGGTGGACAGGGATGCTACATTTCCCTTATGGCACACAGGGTGAAAGGCAGGGACCGAGTCGCACCCTGGGACGGCACATGTGCTACTGACGCCGAGGATTGCGGGCCCTAGTTCCATCAGGGTCTCGTCTACTTCCTACACCAGCTCCTCCACCTGCTCATCCTCCATCTCCAAAATGTCATCTCGAAGCATGCCGTCCATATCAGTCGCAAGCTGGAAGCACTGCAGCACAGGGACGGCACACCAGAAAAAATAGTGGCGGCTGGGGACTGGGATGCCTCCCTCAGTGTCCACAAACCTAAACGGCAACTTTTCCAGGACAAGCAGTCTGGAAATGTGCCCACTTAGTGTTTGGGCTTGTGGGTTGGTGGCTGGGTATTTTCTTTTGCGTTCCAAGGGCTGCTGTAGGAACAGCTGAACGCTACGCTGGGACAAGGAATTGGACGTGGTTGCTGATGGTGCCTTCGAATGTGCAACGACAGTTGCAGGGCAGGAGGCATCCACGCCTGCATCCTGAACAGGATATTGGCAAGCACGAAGCACAGGGGAAGAGGCAGTGGTGTCACTCGCAGACACTGATTGTGGACCCAGGCGTTTGGCCCACCTAGTTGGGTGCTTTGATGACATGTACCTGAGCATGCTAGTGGTGGTCAGGCTGGTAGTGGTCAGGCCCCTGCTGATCTTGGTACAGCACAGGTTGCAAATGACCATTCTTTTATCGTTCTCACTTTCTTTAAAAAAGTGCCAGATTGGGGAACACCTAACCCTTGGGAACTTGCCGCTTGTGGGTTCTGGGGAACAGTTGCCCGCCTTCTTCCTCTGGCCACCCCACTTTCTGCCTGTTGCGGTGCTGCGGATACTTCCCCTTCAACACTGGTGGACTCGCTCTGTATGGCACCTTCCCAGGTTGGGTCAGTGACTACATCATCCACCACCTCGTTTTTCACTTCTGCACTATGGTCCTTCTTATTGACTTAACAACATCACTTGTTGGCAATTGTGTCTCATCAACCTCTACCTTGTGAGACACTAATTGCCGTTCCCCACCATCGTCTTCTTCTGACCGTAGCTGCTCAAATATTTTTGCCTCACTACACACAATCTCATCATGTCCCTCTTGAAATGTGCTGGATGAGAGGCCAGAATCTATAAATGGAAATGTAAAAAGTTCTTTTGCGTGTGCAAGTGTAGGATCACTTGTCTCCTGGGAGTCGCCAGGGTGGGAGGAAGAAGGATCAGGGTGAGGATTATGTGGTACAGATGACGCGCCCCCTGGGCCATGTTGTTAGGGATACCCGGAGCCGGATCAGATGGGGGTTGTAGTCTCCGAGTGGCTGTGACCCGGTCCGTGCCCAGGGTGTCAAACTCAGTGTGCGGCAGTCCTTGCAGATGTTCTTAGTGTCGACTACGCCACCCGTTGATTTGCGGTCAAAAGGCCGCCGCTGCAGGATGGTCCGCTGAGGCTGGTGGTGTGTGTGCAGCTGTGGTAGTATAACCCCCAACGGGAGGGGTATAGCCTCAGGGGGTCAGACGTGGAGGATGGTGGTTGTGAAGGTGCAGCAAGGAGACTCAGAGTCAGGAGATGCAGTTCAGGGCTTTTACTTACTGGTGTTCTTTTGGTCACTCTGGCCTTGAGTGACCACCCGAGCCGTGCTGCGTCCACCAGGTCCTGGACTCGGCCAACCCCCAGGCAATTCTGGAGCGTGGTCCTGAGCTCCTTTCTGACTCTCCCTTCCTCTGGCCGTTCCCACCAGGGATCCACTTTTGGCCGGCTCCCTCGGGTCTCTTGGTGGTCAAGCCTCCTCTGGGCTCCCTGACCCTATACTCGGTGTGCCTTTCTAGTGGATTTGGTGAGGGTCGTGGCAGATCCTGCCCACAACCTCCGGTTCCTGGTTAAGGTTCGTTTTGGCCTCTGCCAGCTTGGGATCCGGTACCCTTGTCCGCCAACCCTTCACCCTTCTGTCCTTATTCTGGGATCTTGGGGTTCCTTCTTGTTTCCTCTCTGGGTCCTTCTCACTCCTCTCTCTCTCTC
This sequence comes from Phyllobates terribilis, assembly GCF_046119375.1. Lineage (NCBI taxonomy): Eukaryota > Metazoa > Chordata > Amphibia > Anura > Dendrobatidae > Phyllobates > Phyllobates terribilis. Next base: position 50,557,431 of record NW_027362764.1, read on the forward strand.
AGCAGGCTCTGTTCTGGAGCTGGGCCCAGCCGGAGCCACAGCTCCCTGTCAGCCCTCCTGGCTGAGCTCCTCTGCTCTGCTCCTCAGGCTAAAGACTCTCACTGACTGACTGACCCTGTTCTAAGATGGTGCCCACCTTATATACTCCCTCTATGTGTGAGCTCAGGTGACCAGCACCCAATGAGCTCCTATCTTTACCCAGACTACTCCCCCTATCTGCCCCTACACTACTGGGATGTTCCACCCCCCTCCCACTCCAGCCAGGGACAGACGCTGTCGTACCTGCACATAAACTGGTGGGAGTACCGTCGTTCTGTCCCCCGGAAATGGGATGTATGTAGTGCATGCAGCCTACTAGCTCAGTTCCACACTCCATCCTTACCCGGGAGTGGAATACCACACCTCTGGCTTGAGGTGTAATACCCCTGTAGCAGCCGAGTCCTCAGGGTGCTACATTCCCCCCTGGTAAATCACAGCACGTCCTCGGGCTGTAAAAGAATAAAAACATCCACAAACATACAATATTTTTCAAAACATCATAAACATTTAAAACAATATATATACTATCAGCATAAAACTTTTTCATATAAACATTCTTGTTTCTCCGGCCACGGTGCAACTTGTGACCGGGTAAAGTGCAACAGTCTCTTCAAGAAAAAACAGTTTCCTATAAAACCGGTAGGGGGCGCCTTAGGAAGCGCAACTATATACAAGGGGAGGTATGGCCGCTCTCAGTCCTCGGCCAGTGGGATTAGGGATGGCTGCTCACAGTCCTCAGCCTGTGGGGAGATGGGACACACTGTAACAGTTCACTGGTCCCAACGGGGACTACACTTTTGTAGCAACAGTTTTTGTACCCACACGGGTAACTATTTACATATTCTATTTACAGTTCATCAGTGGCGGTGTGCTCTTGGCTGAGGGTAATCTTTAGACCCGTCCGGGTCCTCTTGATCCTCCTCACCCCGTAGCACCTTCTCAGTAAGTCTATGCACGTGCAGGGCATACGGGCCCTTGGCGCACTGATGCCGGGTGAAGGTGACCTCATCACCCAGGTATAGGTCACGACCTCTGTGTCCCTCCGGCAGATGACTTTCAACATCTCTGCGGGTGACAAAGACGTCGCCGGGGGTCTTGTGGTCCCGGATGAAACCCCACCCGTGCTCCAACTGGAATTTTATTACAGTCCCGCTGGCACGGGGACCGTGGGCAGCACGGGGGTTTCTGCGGGCTCGGCTCTTCTGCTCGGCGCTCTTCACTTGGAGCCGCTCCTCGCGGATCCGTCTCTCTCGTCGCTCTCTAGCAAAAACCTCCAATTGTTGCTGGCAGCACTCCGCACGCTGGGCTGCGGCTGCCCGGGTCTCCTCGGTGAACCCGATGAGGTCTTCTCCGGTGGGGTCCCACGCAAACTGCGCTTCCTCCAACGAGAGTGGGGTGATCTTGGCGGGCGCCGGAGCCGGGATCAGGGGCTCATCCAGGGGTCTTTCCTTCCGGAGTCGGGGATGGTAATACTCCGGTGGCCACACAAAGGGCTGCCCATCCGGGCATGTGTGCTGGGCAAATAGGTCTTCACCCAGGTGTGGCACTGTGGACGTTGAGGGCGCTGTTGTGGTGGCAGCGCCCGGGTTCACCAGGCCTTGCGACCAGGCCTGGGGCACCCTGAATGTAAAGGGCACCGTGAAGACGGCGGCGCCCGGGGTTACCTGGCCCAGCGACCAGGCCGGTGGCTCAGTGGAGGTAGAGGGCGCTGTTGGCACTGCGGCGCCCGGGGGCACTCGGCCTTGCGACCAGGCCGGTGGCGTCTCCTGCTTGGCCGTGCTCTGGATCGAGGCGCGTGACGTCACAGGGGGCGTGGCCGCGGCTCCGGCCGCTTGAGGCCTAGCTTGGAGCGATGACGCAGCGGCTACGGGAACGGTGAGTGGGGCTTCGGGCTCTGTGACGGGGAGCTGGGGCAGGTTTACGGCTTCTGGGCACGGGATATTGTCGTCCCCATTACCTGCCTTCATCTCTTCGGCTCCCTCCGCGGCGTCGTCTCCGGCCGTCGTCCCTCCTTCGCCGTCCTCAGAGGTGGACTTGCTCCTCGCTGCGGGTGGCATGCTTCGCTGGCAGGCTCCAGCCTGCAGGGCCATCTCTCGGGTCCACTCCGCCAGTGTTTCCTGCTGCACCCGGGCCATCCTTCGTGCGAGGCCCTCTAGCGCGGTCTGTGCACGCTCCCGGTCTCTGGGGAGCTGCGCCAGGATCTCCACCAGGCCTTCTGGAGTTGTCGCTTGCAACAGGCCCCTGACCACTGGGTCGGTGCTGCCTGCCTCTCCCTCCATCTCCGGGTACGGCTCCTCCAGACTCCTCCAAGCTGCTCCCATCTTCTCTCTTTTGTTCTGTATACGCCCATACTGAGGGCGGTCCTGGGGTAACTTGGTGATTGTCAGTTCCAGGGGCAGTTCCCTCACGCTGATGGACATATCAATCATCACAGTCTCTGCTGGTGGGGGCGGTTTCCACTTTTGGCGCCATTTCCGATCCTGGCCCACGATGGGAGGTGGCCTCTTGCCATCCTCTGGCACGCCCATAATGGCGTCCGCTCTGCCAAGGCGGGAAATCTTCTCAGATGGCGGGAACCGCTTCCCAGTGGCGGGAAACACTGCAGATGGCGGGAAAAGACTGCAGATGACGGGCAAATGGCGGGAACTGATCCGAGATGGCGTCCGATGGCGGGGACCCTCTGGAATTGGCGGGAGACTTCGTTTTGAGGTAAATGCGAATTTTTCTTTAGGCACGCAGTACCCGGTTGTTGCGGGCACGTGATCCTGCCGACTACGCCAAAATTGACGCGCCCCCTGGGCCATGTTGTTAGGGATACCCGGAGCCGGATCAGATGGGGGTTGTAGTCTCCGAGTGGCTGTGACCCGGTCCGTGCCCAGGGTGTCAAACTCAGTGTGCGGCAGTCCTTGCAGATGTTCTTAGTGTCGACTACACCACCCGTTGATTTGCGGTCAAAAGGCCGCCGCTGCAGGATGGTCCGCTGAGGCTGGTGGTGTGTGTGCAGCTGTGGTAGTATAACCCCCAACGGGAGGGGTATAGCCTCAGGGGGTCAGACGTGGAGGATGGTGGTTGTGAAGGTGCAGCAAGGAGACTCAGAGTCAGGAGATGCAGTTCAGGGCTTTTACTTACTGGTGTTCTTTTGGTCACTCTGGCTTTGAGTGACCACCCGAGCCGTGCTGCGTCCACCAGGTCCTGGACTCGGCCAACCCCCAGGCAATTCTGGAGCGTGGTCCTGAGCTCCTTTCTGACTCTCCCTTCCTCTGGCCGTTCCCACCAGGGATCCACTTTTGGCCGGCTTCCTCGGGTCTCTTGGTGGTCAAGCCTCCTCTGGGCTCCCTGACCCTATACTCGGTGTGCCTTTCTAGTGGATTTGGTGAGGGTCGTGGCAGATCCTGCCCACAACCTCCGGTTCCTGGTTAAGGTTCGTTTTGGCCTCTGCCAGCTTGGGATCCGGTACCCTTGTCCGCCAACCCTTCACCCTTCTGTCCTTATTCTGGGATCTTGGGGTTCCTTCTTGTTTCCTCTCTGGGTCCTTCTCACTCCTCTCTCTCTCTCTCAGCAGGCTCTGTTCTGGAGCTGGGCCCAGCCGGAGCCACAGCTCCCTGTCAGCCCTCCTGGCTGAGCTCCTCTGCTCTGCTCCTCAGGCTAAAGACTCTCACTGACTGACTGACCCTGTTCTAAGATGGTGCCCACCTTATATACTCCCTCTATGTGTGAGCTCCGGTGACCAGCACCCAATGAGCTCCTATCTTTACCCAGACTACTCCCCCTATCTGCCCCTACACTACTGGGATGTTCCACCCCCCTCCCACTCCAGCCAGGGACAGACGCTGTCGTACCTGCACATAAACTGGTGGGAGTACCGTCGTTCTGTCCCCCGGAAATGGGATGTATGTAGTGCATGCAGCCTACTAGCTCAGTTCCACACTCCATCCTTACCCGGGAGTGGAATACCACACCTCTGGCTTGAGGTGTAATACCCCTGTAGCAGCCGAGTCCTCAGGGTGCTACACAGACTCTTGGCTATTGTGACTGGACCGTGTGGAAGACAGGGTGTTACTGGGAAACAAATTGGAAGCATTATGTGCCATCCAACCGACCACCTGTTTGCACTGTTCTGGCTTCAAGGGTGGTGTCCTGCGTCTCCACTGCAAAATGGGACAGGAAGCTAGGTCTTGTGGATGAGCGTGTTTTTTGTGCTCCTGCAGAAGGAACAGTTTTAATTGAACCACGGCCACGGCCTCTGCGTGCACCATCAGCAGGATGTCCACTTCCTCGTCCCTTACGCATTTTAAATTAGGTATATAATATATGCCTGCAAACTTTCCGGTATTAATAAGGAAAAGAAAATATTTAGCCCTGAAAAGGACTTTTTTTTAGTGGTGCAGCAGCTTTACGCAAGTAGTGCAATAGCAATATGAACCCTGCCTAGATGACTCTAGTCCTAAACTTTCCCTCCACTGAATGCAGGTAACAGTGGTTTTACTACAGAAAAGAAAATATTTAGCCCTGAAAAGGACTGTTGTTTTAATGCTGAAGCAGCAATATACAAGTACTGTAATAGCAATATTAAACCCTGACTATAACAACTCTCCCTGAACTGCTTCCTGAACACAGTGTGCCGAGCATCGCGTCAACAGGTCTTATATAAAACTCCATGACACGATGCGGCTGCTCAATTACGATAATGCCAGTAGCCAACATGGCTATGTCATTACTGTGTATGGCAGGCAATCCCCACAAGCTCATTGGCTGCCTAACAAGCGCCAAACATGCAGGGCGGGAGCTCGAGCATGGCGCTGGAGCACCCGCGATACGTGATCAAGTAATGAGCGTGCCCGAGCACCCCGATGCTCAGTCGAGAATCGAGCAATGGTGAGCACTAATTATATGACTTGTATACTGTTTTCTCCGCCTTAATGAGTCCACTGTGCAAAACTCAATACACATGAATTAGTAAAAGAAGAAAATATGAAATTACAGACAGTAACTGATTGCGCTTTTAGCTGTCGTATTTGGCGAATAAGGTGGAATTTAATTCACAATCGATACTTGGAACCAAATCAACAACTGCTGCCAAATGCTAAAATTAATTTCTATTGTAAAAGTCACTGAACAGCTTATTATTTCACTTACATACAGTACAGACCAAAAGTTTGGACACACCTTCTCATTTAAATATTTTTCTGTATTTTTATGACTTTGAAAATTGTACATTCACACTGAAGGCATCAAAACTATGAATTAACACATGTGGAATTATATACTTAACAAAAAAGTGTGAAACAACTGAAAATATGTCTTATATTCTAGGTTCTTCAAAGTAGCCACCTTTTGCTTTGATGACTGCTTTGCACACTCTTGGCATTCTCTTGATGAGCTTCAAGAGGTAGTCACTGGAAATGATCTTCCAACAATCTTGAAGGAGTTCCCAGAGATGCTTAGCACTTGTTGGCCCTTTTGCCTTCACTCTGCGGTCCAGCTCACCCCAAACCATTTTGATTGGGTTCAGGTCTGGTGACTGTGGAGGCCAGGTCATCTGGCGTAGCACGATTCATGATGCACAGATACCGCAGAGATATATATATATATAGTACAATGCAAAGATTTCACTTCTTACATTACATGAATGCTATCTATTGTAAGTTCCACAATAGATCAGAAACTGGCGAATCACTCCACACAGGATATTGGCCCCCATATAATGCTCCATACAGGATACTGGCCCCCATATAACGCTCCATACAGAATACTGGGCCCCATATAACGCTCCATGCAGGCTGTGCCCACACATAATGCTCCATGCAGGCTGTTCCCCCCACATAATGCCTCATGCAGGCTGTTCCCCCTATATAATGCCCCATGTAGGATGTCACACACACTCCCCCTTATAATGCCCCATGCAGGATGTCACACAAACCCCCCCCCCTTATAATGCCGCATGCAGGATGTCACACACACCCTCCCTTACGGTGAGTGGGCCCCCCCGCCTGCTCAGGGCCCCGACACTTGCCCGGGTGCTGACGCCGCCCTGTACAGTGCATTGTGAAATTATTTGGCCCCCCCTTGAACTTTTCTATCTTTTGCCACATTTCTGGCTTCAAACATAAAGATATAAAATTCTAATTTTTTTGGGAAGAATCAACAAGTGGGACACAATCGTGAAGTGGAACGAAATTTATTGGATATTTTAAATTTTTAAAAAAAATTAAAAACTGAAACGTGGGGCATGCAATATTATTCGGCCCCTTTACTTTCAGTGCAGAAGTTCAGTAAGGATCTCTGAATGATCCAATGTCGTCCTAAATGACTGGTAATGATAAATAGAATCCACCTGTGTGTAATCAAGTCTCCATATAAATGCACCTGCTCTGTGATAGTCTCAGGGTTCTGTTTCAAGTGCAGAGAGCATCATGAAGACCAAGGAACACACTAGGCAGGTCCGAGATAATGTTGTGGCGAAGTTTAAAGCCGGATTTGGATACAAACATCTCAAGGAGCACTGTGCAAGTGATCATATTGAAATGGAAGGAGTATCAGACCACTGCAAATCTACCAAGACCCGGCCGTCCCTCTAAACCAGTGTTTCCCAAACTCCAGTCCTCACGGACCCCAATGCATCATGTTTTCAGGATTTCCTTAGTATTGCCCAGGTGATAGAATTAGTATTAAGGCATCAGAAACTGCCACATGTTCTCTCACCTGTGCAATACTAAGGAGATCCTGAAAACACAATCCGTTGGGGTCCGAGAGGACAGGGTTTGGGAAACACTGCTCTAAACTTTCATCTCAAACAAGGAGAAGACTGATCAGAGATGCAGCCAAAAGGCCCATGGTCACTCTGGATGACCTACAGAGATCTACACCTGAGGTGGAAGAGTCTGTCCAACAACAGACAACAATCAGTCGTACACTGCACAAATCTGGCCTTTATGGAAGAGTGGCAAGAAGAAAGCCATTTCACAAAGATATCCATAAAAAGTCTCGTTTGAAGTTTGCCACAAGCCACCTGGGAGACACACCAAACGTGTGGAATAAGGTGCTCTGGTCAGATGAAACCAAAATTGAACTTTTTGGCCACAATGCAAAACGATATGTTTGGCGTAAAAGCAACACAGCTCATCACCCTCAAAATACCATCCCAACTGTCAAACATGGTGGTGGCAGCATCATGGTTTGGGCCTGCTTTTCTTCAGCAGGGACAGGGAAGATGGTTAAAATTGATGGGAAGATGGATGGAGCCAAATACAGGACCCTTCTGGAAGAAAACCTGTTGGAGTCTGCAAAAGACCTGAGACTGGGATGGAGATTTATCTTCCAACAAGACAATGATCCCAAACATAAAGCAAAATCTACAATGGAATGGTTCAAAAATAAACGTATCCAGGTGTTAGAATGGCCAATTCAAAGTCCAGACCTGAATCCAATCGATAATCTGTGGAAAGAGCTGAAAACTGCTGTTTACAAACGCCCTCCATCCAACCTCAATGAGCTCGAGCTGTTTTGCAAGGAAGAATGGGCAAGAATTTCAGCCTCTCGATGTGCAAAACTGATACATACCCCAAGCGACTTCCAGCTGTAATCGCAGCAAAAGGTGGCGCTACAAAGTATTAACTAGTGTTGAGCCACCCCCGTAGTGTTCGAGTTCGGTTCGGTTCGTCGAACTGTTCGTCGAACACCTTCGAACACCGTTAAAACCAATGGCAGGCAAACAAAAACACATAGAAACACATAGAAAACACCTTCAAAGGTGTCCAAAAGCTGACAAACTGCTCAGAAGACACAACTAACACATGGAAAAGTGACAAGTACATATAGTCATGCGAAAAGAAAAGAGGTGGAGGAGTAAAAGGAGGGGGAGACACAGATATAGGCATGTCATGCCCTTCTAAAATCCAAAAAGTGAGAAGCCGACACGTTCAGTCCGTTCCTACCCGTGCCACCTCCGCGTCGCCGGGTTTGTGCCAGAGCTGCGGTGGACCCTGACGACCAGCCCCCCTCTCCCAATACTGGTGCCTGTCCGCTGGTGGGTCGAGCGAGCCCCCCTGTGGTGGAGGCAGCTCTAAGCTTTTTAATTTAAATTGTCTCTCTAATTTGAATGAATACACTTTAAATCCATTTACAAGGATCTATTGGAGGGCAAGTCTCATGCCAGCAGCCGCGTAATTCCAGCTCCAGTAGCGTCCACTAAAGCTGCTGCAGTTAAAAAGCTTTTATAAGGATCGAGCTCGGCTGTCCACCGCAAGGCATCCTACTGCCAGTCCCAGCCCCTATGCCTTGGGGTGCCTCCTGATGCTCTTCACTGAGTATCCCGTGGTCCCGAAGCATTTCCTTTGAAAAAATTAAGTGTCCAAACTACAGGTGGTGTAGCTTGCTTAACAGCCGGGATAATCCGCTGACTAGCAGACACTGCTACTAGGCACAAAGTATTTCCTGGGCTAGATGCAGTTAAAAATTTGTAATTAGATACTCTCGTTGGATGCTGAGAAAGCATTCCATAGAGTCTCCTGGCACGCCATATATGATTCTCTTAAAAAGCTTGGGGTAGGGGTCTAGGGGACCCTTTTATAGCCAAAATCACGGCCCTGTATCGCAATACGTCACCTAGGCTGAAGGTAAATGGAACTGTAGCACCCTGAGGGCTCGGTTGCTACAGAGGTATTGCACCTCACCCAGAGGTGTGATATCTCACTCTCAGGTAAGGATGTAGTGTGGATCAGGACCCGACACCTGCATGCATTACACCACATTGCCGTGGGGCAGGGCGACCAATATGCCCCTGAGATGGGCACGACAGTCCCTGTCCCTGGCTGGAGTGGGGGGAGGGAACACTGAGGAAGGGGAACCCTGTAGTGCAGGAGCAGGGAGGAAGCAGTTCCTGGGTGCATTGAGAAGGGAGTATAAAAGGTGGGCACCATCTTAGTTCAGTGCAGAGAAGTCTGAGCAGAAGTGGCAGGGAGCAGGGGCTCTGCATGAGCTCTGCTCCGGAGGTGGGCCTAGTAACAGAGGCCCAGGCCTGGAAGAGGGAGAAGGAAGGAAGAGGAGCGGAGAAGGCTCCAGGAACGAGGAACGAAGGGATCCCAGGGGTGCGGACGGGCGAGTCGCCACCGCACGCCCGAATCCACCTGCGTGGAGGGGTCAGGCCAAAGGAGGAGACCGGTCCCCGAAACTAGTGGAGGCAGGAAATGACCCTCAGCTAGAAACAGGAGGCTGTGACATTTTATGTGGCGCAGCCCCTCGCTACACCCGCTAGGAAGGCACCACATAGGGTCAGGGAAACTGGCGCCAAGTTTACCAAGAGGAGGCCCGAGGCAGCCGGACATAAGGGTTGGTAAGAAAGGCCAGACAAAGGACACACAAAGGGGGTCCTGTGAAGCGCTCCAAAGTTATCTGGGAGTTGTCTGAGCCCCTCACCTGGTGAGCACAGTACGACGTGGGCAGCCATTACCTGCAGACGTGGTCGGGATAATAAGAACTGTGAGTAAAGGCCCTGAACTGCATCACTGACTCCGTGTCGTTACTGCTGCTGCCCTGCACCATCACCCCCATCCTCCGCATACACTGCCCTGAGGCTATACTCCTCCCGTGGGGAGTTATGCTACGCTCTGCTGCACCCACAACACCAGCCTCAGCGGTCTGCCCTGGAGCGGCGGTTCACTCTGACCGCAATCCACGGGTGGCGTAGTCGGACATTTAAACATCAAAACCACATAAATAGTTCCGCCATTGGTTTGACCGCCCTGAGCCACGGAACCGGGTCGCCGCCACGGAGACTACAACCACCAGCATCCACCAAAAAGGGTCCGGCTCCGGGTGTCCCAAGGCCCAGGGGGTGCATCAGAACATTTTCATCACCTTTCACAATCACCAATGGGACAAGGCAGGGATGTCCTCTGTCCCCTCTCTTATACATCCTAGTGACGGAGCACCTGCTCTCATCAATTCGCCATAACCCCAATATTAGGTGGATTGAGGTGGGAGGCACCGAGTACAAGTGCTCTCTATTTGCTGATGATGTCCTAGTATATATCACTCAATCACATATATCCATCCATGCTGTTATGACTGAAATAGATCACTTTGTTACATGGTCAAATTTTAAAATCAATGCAGCGAAGTCTGAGGCCCTCGATGTCTCTCTTCCCAAATCCATATAGGATTCCATCCAGTCCAACTTTCCCTTTGCCTGGCCCTCACAGGGTATCAAATACTTAGGAATTCCTATTCATAGAGACCTCTCCCATCTATGCTATCTTAATTTTGGGCCCTTTATTGAACAACTCCATACAGACCACGGTTGGCAAGTTAGAACCATAAGATTCACTACGTGAACCACTGGTGTTTTGTGGAAAAGCACATGTACACTGTGTTCCAAATTATTATGCAAAAAGTGTTTAGGAGTGATAAGGGAAGAATTTGTTTGTCAGTTAAACTCATTGATGGTGATGTGTGTCAGGGCTCTTTATATCACTGTAAGCAATTGCAGACACCTGTGCTAATTAGTTTGGCAGGTGTGTCCAATGAAAGGCAAGACTACTTAAGAAGGCTGTCTCACATTATTAAGCAGCCTACATTTTCTGCCAAAATGGGAAAGAAAAAGGATGTGTCGGCTGCTGAGAAGCAACAAATTGTGGAGTGTTTAGGTCAAGGCATGACTACAATCAACATTGTGCGATGATCAGGATGAAGTGTCTTGGCAATCAAGAAGTATGTAGCTGATTCACAGTACACACGTGTGCGTGCTGATAAGGGCAAATTGAGGACTCTTTCCTACAGGCAATTACGTCAGGTTGAAAGAGCAGCGGCAAAAAAGCCTTGTCATAGCAGCAGACAAGTTTTTGAAGCTGCTTGTGCCTCCAACGTCCCCCGAACAACAAGATGCAGGGTCCTTCAGAGGTTTGCAGCTGTGCATAAGCCATCCTGTTGACCTCCTCTATCCACTTCACACAAGCAGAAACGGCTCCAGTGGGCCAAACATTACATGAAGACTGATTTCAAAACTGTTTTGTTCACGGATGAATGCCGTGCAGCGCTCGATGGTCCAGATGGATGGAGTGGAGGATGGCTGGTTGATGGACACCCCACGCAAACACGGCTACAGCGCCAACAAGGAGGAGGTGGAGTAATGTTTTGGGCTGGAATCATGGGGAGAGAGATTGTCGGCCCCTTTAGGATCCCTGAAGGCGCTAAAGATGAACTCCATAATGTATGTGGATTTTCTCAAACAGCACTTCCTGCCATGGTTCAAGAAGAAGAACCGTGTATTTCACAGCAAGATCATTTTTCTGCATGATAATGCACCATCTCATGCTGCACATAAAACATCTGCATCTCTGGCTGATATGGGCATAAAAGGGGACAAACTTATGGTGTGACCCCCATGCTCCCCTGACCTCTACCCCATTCAGAACCTTTGGAGCATCATTAAAAGGAGTGTCTATGATGGCGGGAGGCAGTTCACATCTAAGCAACAGCTCTGGGAGGGTATTCTGTCCTCATGCAAAACAATTGAAGCAGAAACCATCCAAAACCTGACAAATTCAATGGACGAGAGAGTTCAGAAGCTCCTTTCGAACAAGGGGTCCTATGTGAAAATGTAACATCACCTAGAATAAAGTTTTGAGTTGAAAACTGTTTGATTTCAGTTTCTAACAACCTGCTAATGCTTAGAATTTCAAAAATGACCATTTTTTTGGTCTTTATTAAAATGAAAAGGTTGATCGAAAAGTTTGGGGGATCTAAGAGTGTGGCAACCCAGTAGTCATGATTACTTCGAATTCTGACAATATGAGGGTCATGCTGCAGGTAGTGCAGCAAGAAGGCACTTATGTGTCTTGCGCATCTTGGAGCCCCAAAATTATTTTCCGGGCTAGATGCAGCTAAAAATTATTATTAATTTTAAATCTGGTGAAGCTTTAGTATAGATGGCCTAATAGGATCAGTGCTGCACACTGCTACAAAGCCCAAATTATTTTCCAGTCAAGATACAGATAAACATGATTAGTAATTTTAAATCTGGTGGAGCTTATTATAGATGGCCTAATAGAATCAGTGCTGCACACTGCTACAAAGCCCAAATTATTTTCCAGCCAAGATACAGATAAACATGATTAGTAATTTGAAAGCTTAAAACGGTTGGTAGGGTGATTTTAACCGATCATCAAGCTTTTACTCTCCCCAGGATGACACAGGGGTAGAAAAGTCGTTTCGGATCCATGATTGTTCATCTTTATGAACGTGAGTCTGTCTACATTATCAGTGGAGAGCAGCGTGCGCTTATCTGTCAGCACACCACCAGCAGCGCTGAACACACGTTCAGACAGAACGCTGGCTGCGGGGCATGACAAGATCTCCAAGGCGTAAGTGGCTAGCTCCGGCCATTTATCCAGATTGGAAGCCCAAAAAGAGCAAGGGTCCAGTGACACAGTCGTGGCTTCAATGTTTACTTGGAGATACTCCTGTACCATCGTCTCTAGGCGTTGACTATGTGTCAGACTTCTTGTCTACTGTGGCCTTGCAAAGGATGGGCTAAAAAAGTGGTGAAATGATTCCGCAAAATTGATGTTACCAGCAGATACTGTGGTTCTGTTACGGTTTGAGTGCTGAACACTTGACGGTCCCACGGTTGGCAAGTTGGAACTGTGAGATTCACTACGTGCACCACTGGTATTTTGTGGAAAAGCACATGTAAGATTCTGCAACAGTCTCTGCTGATACTCCTGCATGCGTGCATCCCTTTCTATGGCAGGAATAATTTCTGCAAATTTACTTTTGTACCGGGGATCTAACAGTGTGGCAACCCAGTAGTCAGGATTATTTCTAATTCTCACAATTCGAGGGTCATGTTGCAGGTAGTGCAGCAAGAAGGCACTCATGTGTGTTGCGCATCCAGGAGCACCAAGTCCCTGTTGTGTTGGTGGCGAGGTAACAATCATGCTTCCTTCCTCTGTCCTCTCCCCCCAACCTCGCACAACAGAAATGTGATCAAGGTCTCCCTCATCTGATGAGTCTTCCATCAGTTCGTCCTCCACTTCTTCCTGGGCTCCTGCACCTTCCTCACTAGTTTGGCTGCTACCATGCGCCCTGGTAAAACCATCTTCCCCACCCTCACATGCCTGCCGCCTTGGTGCTGCCGACCGTCTGGACCTTGCAGATGTTAGCCCTTCCGCATACAACTCCTCCTCCTCTACTTCCTCCACCTCCTCTTGTGCCACCACCTGACTCCGAATTCTGTTTAACATGTGCTCCAGCATGTAAATCACCGGAATAGTCATGCTGATAATGGCATCGTCAGCACTAAACATCTTCGTCGCCATTTCAAAACTGTGCAGAACGGTGCATAGGTCCCTGATCTGAGACCACTCCTCCAGCGAGATTTGCCCCACCTCTGGATCTCGTTGGCCCAGGCTATACGTCAGAACGTATTGCACCAGGGCTTGTTGGTGCTGCCACAGTCGCTGCAACATGTGCAGAGTTGAATTCCACCGGGTAGGCACATCGCATTTTAGCCGGTGAAGTGGCAGGCCCAACGACTGTAGAGATGTAAGTCGCTGAGCTGCGGGATGCGAACGGCGAAAGTGAGCACACAGCGACCGTGCCCTCTGCAGAAGGCCATCTAGTCCGGGATAGTGGGCTAAAAATTGCTGGACAACCAGGTTCAACACGTGAGCCATACAAGGCACGTGTGTGACATTGCCCCGGCGAAGGGCCGCACCCAGGTTTGCAGCATTGTCGCACACGGCCTTCCCTGGTTTCAGGTCCAGTGGAGACAACCATTCATGAAATTGGTTCTCCAGAGCTGACCACAACTCCTCAGCTGTGTGACTCACATTTCCCAGACATTTCAATGTAAAAACCGCCTGATGACGTTGAGCCCTACTGCCAGCATAGTAAGGAGGTGTGCAGGATCCCTTCTGCGCAGTTAGAAAGCTTGTGGCATGACCAGACAGGCTTTGGGTGCAGGTGGAAGACCGAGAGGAGGTTGAGGAGGCAGAAGCAGTGGAGGAACTTTGACATAAAGAGGATTGACGCACAACTCGTGGGGACGGCAAGACTTGGACAGCAGCCCCTTGTCCTGCTGTCACCATAGTTACCCAGTGCCCAGTCAGCGACATGTAACGCCCCTGTCCATGCCTACTCGTCCAAGTGTCTGTGGTGAAATGCACCCTGTCACACACAGAGTTTCTCAAAGAAGCGGTGATGTTGTGTGCGACATGCTGGTGGAGCGCAGGCACACCTTTCTTTGAGAAGTAGTGCCGACTGGGCATCTGGTACTGGGGCACTGCGACGGACATAAGGTCTCGAAAATCCTCTGTGTCCACCAGGCGGAAAGGCAGCATTTCTGTAGCCAAGAACTTGCAGATGGTGAAATTCAACCTCTTAGCTTTCTCATGGCTAGGAGGAAATGGTCTTTTACTTGTCCACATCTGAGGGACCGAGGGCTGGCTATTGTGCTTAGACGGGGTTGATAAGGGTGTCCCCGGCAAACTGCCGGTCTGTGAGGAAGATGCAGGCGGACATGTTAGGTTGCCTTGATCCAAAGGTGGTGCTATCGATGTCGGACAGCGCTCAACACCAGCTGGTGTTACCACCTCCAAAGAAAATGATGACCTGCCAATCACGCTGGCTGTTGCGGGTAAAGAGGTGGCAGGTCTGCGCCCCAAAACAGGTGTGACTGCTGTCCCCCCAGTCACAGAGGATGAAGAGGCCGCGGATGCACAAGATATGGCAGACGGTGGTTGGCCCGGCCGGCTAGGCCGCATTGTAGCACACTGAGCTTCCCACTGCAACTTATGCTTCATGTCCATGTGCCGGTTCATGCATGAAGTACTCAAACTATGTATTTTTTGGCCTCTACTTAGCTTTTGCTGACAAATGTTACAGATAACACGAGTTGGGTCATCTTTATCGATCTGAAAAAATGCCCAGGCTATGCAAGGCTTAGCACCCATGCGACCTGAAGAGCCACCACGACTTGTGGTGAGAGGCAGAGTTGTGTTTGAGGATGCAGTTGTTGACGTGCTTCCAGTACTACGTCTCTGTCCAGGAAGGCGCAACCTGACCTCGTCGTCACTAGCATCTTCCTCCACCTCCTCTGCTGACCTCATCTCTTGGCTGACTGTGGGTTGACAGTAAGTGGGATCTCCAACCTCATCATCATCACCCTGTGCGTTATCACACCCGTCGTCCTCAGAGCCAACCTGTTCCTGCCCTGACAAAAAACTAAAGTTGTCGCTCCAATCAGGTATTTGAGTCTTATCATCGTTTTCCTCATTGTCTCCACCAACAGGAGTTACAGTTTGGGAATGAGGGTCTACATTATGGTCAGAACCTTCTGCGTCTGGTCCTGGATCCGACTCATAAAGATTCTGGGCATCAGTGCAGATCATTTCCTCGTCTGGATTCACAGAAGCGCTGGAGTCGACCTCTGATTCCCAGGCTATAGTATGAGTAAACAGCTCTGCAGACTCAACCATCTGTTCTACCTCATACTCAGACGGGCAGCTGGAGATTTGGGAACTGTGAGGAAGCAAGTGCGATTGGGGTGACACCTTTGAGGACTGGAGTATTTGTGATGTTGAAGTTGATGTGGAGGAGAGCCCACTTAAAGGAGCACTTGATATCCGTTGAAGCACCTGCTGTTTTTGTGCCTCATCTGGAATTTGTAGCGATTGGCGTGGCCATAAGAAAGGGATCTTATCACATTGTCCGCTAAAAGAAGTAGACATTTTAGTTTGGCTGGAAGATGGTCTTTCTTCTGCAGATGTTACTGTTGCTTTAACACCTACCCCACGGACACAACCTTTTTTCCCCTTCCCAACACGCCTATTTCCCTTTCCACCAGCAGCAGGCCTTTTTCCACTCATTTTGGTGGTTAACTAATTAACAACTCTGGAGTTGTTTGCACAAAAAAACAATGGATGGGAACCGAGCAGAGCTGAGTGGCCAAACTGTGGTATTAGGCCAAAACTATTGGCTGGGTTAAATGCAGAAAAAAATTATATTCAATTTGCAACCTGATGGAGGTCAGTATAGATGGACTAATAGAGAAAGTCCCACACACTGCTAGAAGGCCAAATATTTTTTCAGAGCTAGATGCAGAAAAAAATATATTCAGTTTGCAACCTGATGGAGGTCTGTATAGATGGATTAATAGAACAAGTCCCACACACAGCTAGAAGCCCAATATTTTTTCAGAGGTAGATGCAGAAAAAAATATATTCAGTTTGCAACCTGATGGAGGTCAGTATAGATGGACTAATACAACAAGTCCCACACACAGCTAGAAGCCCAATATTTTTTCAGAGGTAGATGCAGAAAAAAATATATTCAGTTTGCAACCTGATGGAGGTCTGTATAGATGGATTAATAGAACAAGTCCCACACACAGCTAGAAGCCCAATATTTTTTCAGAGGTAGATGCAGAAAAAAATATATTCAGTTTGCAACCTGATGGAGGTCAGTATAGATGGACTAATACAACAAGTCCCACACACAGCTAGAAGCCCAATATTTTTTCAGAGGTAGATGCAGAAAAAAATATATTCAGTTTGCAACCTGATGGAGGTCTGTATAGATGGATTAATAGAACAAGTCCCACACACAGCTAGAAGCCCAATATTTTTTCAGAGGTAGATGCAGAAAAAAATATATTCAGTTTGCAACCTGATGGAGGTCAGTATAGATGGACTAATACAACAAGTCCCACACACAGCTAGAAGCCCAATATTTTTTCAGAGGTAGATGCAGAAAAAAATATATTCAGTTTGCAACCTGATGGAGGTCTGTATAGATGGATTAATAGAACAAGTCCCACACACAGCTAGAAGCCCAATATTTTTTCAGAGGTAGATGAAGAAAAAAATATATGCAGTTTGCAACCTGATGGAGGTCAGTATAGATGGACTAATACAACAAGTCCCACACACAGCTAGAAGCCCAATATTTTTACAGAGCTAGATGCAGAAAAAAATTATATTCAATTTGCAACCTGATGGAGGTCTGTATAGATGGATTAATAGAACAAGTCCCACACACAGCTAGAAGCCCAATATTTTTTCAGAGCTAGATGCAGAAAAAAATTATATTCAATTTTGCAACCTGATGGAGGTCAGTATAGATGGACTAATAGAATGATGCTATGCCCAAAAGATTTTACTTCACTAGGTGCAGTAAAAAAATTGGTATTCTATACACAGGTGGTATATCTTGCAACACAGATAGGCTACTCCACTGACTAACACACTCTGCAATAGGCCAAAAAGGATTAGCTTTGCTAGATTCAGCCAAATGCTGTGAAAAAAACTTGCACAGCACTGGCACAGACCTGCCTGGCAAAAACTGATAGGAACTGATGTAACCTAGTCCTGAAAAGGACTCCAATTACAATTAGTCTTTACTCCCACAATCTATCTATTTAAGAGCACAGACCTGCCTGATAAAAGTCGTAGGAAATGCTGTAACCTAGTCCTTAAAAGGACTGCAATCACAACTATTCCCTACTCCCAAGCTATCTGTAGATTTGTGCGAAAATTGGCTTGAAATTAACAAGGTATAGCGCACACAGCAACAGCGGTGCCGTCTAACACGCAGCTGCAGCAGTGAGAAAATGGTGGCGACGGGGAAAATGGCTTGGTCTTATAGGGCAAGGACATGTGACATACACTGCCAATCACACATGCCCTTGCTTGTGTGAAAAAAAGCACTTCGCTCCGTGTGTGCGCTGCTGATAGGCTGACAGATTGCACCTCCCCACTGCAAATGCGGGAAAGAGAAAAAAAAATGGAGATCTTCATTGTTCCTGCAGAGATCCATCCCCTGCCCCTCCCCCCGCCCCGCTGTACACTCAAACTGCGTATTAACATTAATTTTCATCATTACTGAGAAAAAATCCAGTTATGATTTTGGTGCACGAACAGTTATCGAACATAACCTCGAACAGCCGAATTTTTCTCAAATCGTTCGTGTTCGCCGAACGGCTCGAACACCGCCCAAAACAGCTCGAATTTGAGATTGGCGAACAGTTCGAGTAGAACAACGCTCATCTCTAGTATTAACTCAAGGGGGCCGAATAATATTGCACGCCCCACTTTTCAGTTTTAAATTTGTTAAAAAAGTTTAAAATATCCAATAAATTTCGTTCCACTTCACGATTGTGTCCCACTTGTTGTTGATTCTTCCCCAAAAAATTAGAATTTTATATCTTTATGTTTGAAGCCAGAAATGTGGCAAAAGGTAGAAAAGTTGAAGGGGGCCAAATACTTTCACAATGCACTGTATTTATTTTTAGATGTGCTTCATAGGTGTACAAACATAGCAGGCATATGGGCCTTCAGTAGACCCAAAAATGTTATCGGCACTCCTCAGAAGATTACACCTATTCCTATGGGATTCAGACGTTACACCTATTTCCTATTTCCCCTATTTACAATTTCTTAAATGTCATGATGGCAGCAGCTAAGCGGTTAAATTGTACACTGTACAAAGTTACAAAACTTTATTGATGCACTGTTCAGTTTTGATTTATTTTACTATGTTTTGTTATTTCCTACATTTCTTTTTATTTTGCAGGACTTCCCTTAGGATGAACCATGTGCCCTGTGGCACAGATGTGTGGAGTACTGCTGTGAGTGGATGAAGGATTGAAAATCTTCTTGGAGACAGTCACAGAAAAAGTGATGTCCTATCCATGCCCCAAAAGATTCGGTGGTCAGTGGGGGTTGGCAGAGTGTGGAAATGCCTCAAAACTACAGAGGGAGCTCGAGAGAAAGGTTTGCACCATTGAGCGGTGATTTAGATGCACCTCCTGTTGCACTGGACTGAGAGCCGCAGCTTGTCCCTCTGGGAGATAGATGGAGAGTGGCTGCAAGGTTGTGGAGTTGACTAGGCTCTTTCTCAATCATCTGCTCATGTTGCTCTTTGGATGATTGGGTTGTTCATTTGGCCCATGTGAGTGAATCTTAGAGCCACCTCCAATAGTCTGGGTCTGATAAAGCTGTGTCATGTAGGTGGCAAACTTCCAAGAGTTGTGTGTGGGCTATCGCCTAACTAGGGATGAGTAAGGTGGACCGTCAGCCTATGTGGCTAATTCTGTAAGTTGTTAATGGTTGTATGAATGACTAACCCAGTGAGCAACCAATGTGGGTGGCACTGATAAACTTAATTCCGGCAGATGCTGTAGTCAGGTCCTGTAGAGAACGGAGAGACTCCCTTTGGGCCAATAGAGACAGTATCAGGAATCTGGTTTCCCTGTACGTCTTAGTCCTGCAATATATTAGTCTCTGCAGTGTAGACACTGGCAGAGGTGACCCAGTTAGAGCCCTTGTGAGTGACAGGGTTTAAACAGTTTGGCTTCTACAGCCTCTATGTATCACTGTACATTGGCTTCTACAGCCTATATCACTGCACATTGGCTTCTACAGCCTCTGTGTATCACTGTACAATGGCTTCTACAGTCTCTGTATTAAACTATACAATGGCTTCTAGAGCCTCTGTGTATCACTGTACATTGGCTGCTACAGCCTCTGTATATCACTGCACATTGGCTTCTACAGCTTCTGTGTATCACTGTACATTGGCTTCTGCAACCTCTGTGTACAACTGTACATTGGCTTCTACAGCCTCTGTGAATCATTGTACATTGGCTTCTACAGCCTTTGTGTATAGCTATACATTGGCTTCTACAGCCTCTGTTTATCACTGTACACTGGCTTCTACAGCTTCTATCTGTCACTGTACATTGGCTTCTACAGCCTTTGTGTATTACTGTCCATTGACTTCTACATCCTTTGTGTATCACTATCCATTGGATTCTACAGCCTCTGTGTCACTGTACATTGGCTTCTACAGCCTCTATGTATCACTGTACATTGGCTTCTATAGCCTCTGTGTACCACTGTGCATTGGCTTTTACAGCCTCTGTGTATCACTGTCCATTGGCATCTAAAGCCTCTATGTGTCTCTGTACATTGGCTTCTACAGCCTCTGTGTATCATTGTACATTGGTTTGAACAGCCTCTGTGTATAACTGTACATTGGCTTCTACAGCCCTTGTGTATCATTGTACATTGGTTTCTACACCCTATTTGTATCAATGTACATTGGCTTCTACAGCCTACTTCATTGTAGTACCCTGTATGAACTTGACTCTGCCTGTCCTGTGTGTACCTGTCCTTGTATTGGTCTTGTGTTTACTTGTCTTTGTAATCGCTCTGTGCTACCTTACCCTGTCTGTTCCATGTGAACCTAGTCCTGTCCACACCTGCGGTTCCCTGCTTGTCTGCACCTGCGGCTCCCTGCTTGTCCGCTCCTGCGGCTCCCTGCCTGTCCGCACCTGTGGTTCCCTGCCTGTCCGCTCCAGCGGTTCCCTGCCTGTCCGTCCAGTCTGAACCAGGTTCTACTTGTTCCTGTATTCCAGTCGTACCTGCCAGTGACTCAGTTCTTCCTGAAGTTGTTTCTGTCCGTAAAGTCAAAACGGGCCATAACAGTGCCAATATATCAGCCATGTCAGTCTGTATATCTTTTTGAGAGTCAGCTGCGGTGCATCTGAGGTCAGTCTTAGTGTGGCGCTTAGTCACATACCTCCAGGCTCTCCTCGGTCCACGGCACAGTGGGACCACTATCCTCACTCACGCTAAACGGTCCAAGCGCTAGCGTAACATTGTCTAATACTTAGGACGTTACATATTTAGATGAGCAGAGGCTGCAGTCAGCTTTATTCTATAATTAATAGTATCAGTCACGCTCATCCCCCTATGTCCCATATGACGGCAAAGCAAATTACAAGGCTTCACTAAAACCCCCTGTTCACTTTTATAATCTGTTTTCAGAAAAAAAAAGAGTAAATTAGGTGGAGATCTGACCTCTGGAACAAGTGGCCCTTATTTCCCATTGTGGTCTGCAGAGCAGGTCAGGCATGTGCTGTTCCTCTCTGTAGACTTGAATAACAGGTAAAGCATCATCTATCAAAGCGTTATTCAATTGGAAAGATTCTAGTAGCCCTACAGGGATGTGAGTGAATGTGTCATGTCCATCCTTTCACTATTACTCTGAAAATCTATATTCCATAAATATCGGATCGATACGAACCCCAATATTCATATCTGACTATCGGAGACATAAAGTCTGGAACACCCTCAGCAAAAACTCTTACAACCCAGGATGCTGGTACCAGGATACTGCTACCTTGTAACAACGGAGACCCTGCACTTCTCTGCCTATCCATAAGCAAATCTCAGGATTACTGTCTTTTCCCAGAGAACTTCCTGTTTAATTACCTGTACACTGCAGGGAGTCCTGGCTTCCAAACGAACTTGAATTGTTAGCTCTTCGTATCTTAATTAGTATTGCTTACTTCCTAGCAATATCCCTCTTCCATATTTGCTCATTTGTGGAGGGGAGGGGGAGGGAACTGCTCCCTCCCTGGAGATGTCTTATGGATTTTTAATCTTTCTCTATGACAGAGCACCTTCCACATATATGTGGTGTAAATGTTCACTTAAATCCAGTGTTATTTTTCTTTTGCGCTTGTGATTTTCCATCCATGAGATATGTGTTACGCTAGGTTCAGATAGGGGAGAGTCAGGCTACATGAATTCTTTGGAATCCTGGGGGAACCGTTACTCAGGGCGACCATAGACCATGTGCTGCAGCTTCTCTCAGGCACACAGGGTTATTGAGCCTCAGGCACAGACACGTAGTTTGTTTCACTTGCTGACCAGACACACTTTACAAGAGTCCTCATAAACAGTAGAACAGTAGCATTTAATAAGAAGCCGCACAGCCAGTGCAAGTTAAGTCTTATGAGCAACAGGCTCCAGTGACAAACAGTACAGTTTCCTTAGCAGCGCAGCAGTTCACAGTCTTCCCAGTAGTACAGGACAGCACAGTTCTAATGCAAAGGCACATTAATGAACACAGCATTCTCTACAGCACAGTGAAATGGAGGAGGCGGGAGGGTTTGCTGAGGGAGATGATCCCTGTGACACCATTTCTTTCAGTCCATATCTTTCTGCCTGACAATACTGAACTCTACCTGACCTGTGCTTAGCTTCACTCCTGACTTGAATCCTTTTCACTTGCAGGGGCGCTTCTGTGAGATATGGAACACACACCACCTTTCTCTTCAGCTCCAGCCAGACAGTAAACAACTTCCTCACAATCCTCCTGGGGCTCTGCTAAAACACTCCCCCTTCTCCTGTGGCTGTGTTAACCCCTCTAGTTGCTGGATGCTTCTGGAGCAGAACACTTCCTGTCTCTTGTGCTTGTGTTACTAGTTGCTGAATGCTTTTAAAGCAACAGTACTACTTATGTACAGTCATGGCAGGAAGTTTTGATGCTGACACAAATTTAGGTTTTCACAGTTTGCAGCTTCAGTGTTTTTAGATCTTTTCATTGGATGTTTCTCTGGTTACTGAACTACAATTATAAACATTTCATAAGTTTTTACACTTTTATTGACAAATACATCAAGCGTATGTAAAGACTCAATATTTCCAGTGCAGTCCCTTGTTTCTCCTGACTTCTGACCTTCGCCCACATAGCTGGATTTCTTGTCTCATCAGGGCTTGCTTTATCACAATTTCTGTGTTTATGTTTGTTGCCTGCTTTTTGGGGATTGACCACAGGTTCTCAATGGGATTGAGAACTGGGGAGATTCCTGGCTGTGGACTCAAAATTTCAATGTTAGTTGAGTGAAGTTGGTCTTGGAGGATGTTTAGATCACATTCAGTATTCCTGGCCGTGTCCTAAAGCCTTTGTCACAGCAACTGAACCTTTTTCCTAGAAACTCTTGGTGATCTGATAAATGGTTAATTTAGGGGCAATCTTACAAGTAGCAATGTCCTTGCCTGTAAAGCTCTTTTGATGCAAAGCAATGATGAATGCATGTGTTTCCTTGGAAGTAACCATGGTTAAAAGATAGACAATAATTTCAAACCCCGATCCCCTTATATAGTGACCAATCTACTTTTATAATTGAATCAGCATCACAGAGGGATATCAGCTACCTTGTCCCCATTAACGCTTTCTTCTGAAAAAACAAGATCACAAAAATTATGCAAGCAGGTCATTATGTGGCAGGGCTGAAATTCACTGAAAATGTTTTTTCTCTGATTAAGTTAATTTTCATGGCAAGGAATGATTTTGCAAATTTTTGCAATTCAACTGATCACCTTTCATAACAATCTAGAGTATATGCAAATTGTCGCTATAAAAAAGAAGCAGCAAATGTTTGTGAAAAAAAAAAAATTGTGTTGGTCTCAAAACATTTGTCCATTATTATAAATCTAGTCTTCTTAGTCAGCGGGGTCTGGAAGAAAAGAAAAGTAGATAGACCACTCCCACTTGGCTAAAAAAACTAGATTTACAAATAAGGAAGAGAGGGCTATATCTCGAGAATGGAAAAGAGGCAGGAACAAAGCAAAAACATCACCAGATTTAGGAGAAATGCAGCATTTATAGTAAGCAAATTTAAGCAAAAAAGATTTGTAGGACCTTGGTCGAGCAGCCACAGCTTTAGTCCATGGCCACCGTACAAGAGCACTATGAACCTCCTACCACCAGCCAACATCCTTGGCTCCTCCTCTGATCAGTAAGCCCGATGATGGCGAGGGGCCTAGTAATCAGAAGAGCCACCGAGAATGCCAAGGATAGGTGAAGGTTTGCATGGTTCTCGTTCGATGGCCACAGATTACCAATGTGGCCTCTGGATCAGGGTTTTGCGCCTTTTGATCAACTTTAATAGAAAGTGACAGATCCTCTTCAATAATATTTATGATACAAAGTTTAGAATATATTTCCACAATCGCATCAATGTTTCATTGAGATAACATGCGGAAATGTGTTACCTGACCCATACTCTAATATACATGATAAGTAGTAAATTCATTATCTGTGATTTCACTGCGTCTCTTATTTCTACATTCAAAATTTAAAGAACTTATCTGTAAATAAAAAGGATCTCATTTGTTGTATAAAGCTATTCCACTTTGTTTTCACTGGACAGTGCAATGCTATAGTACTACTAGACAGAATGCAGATTCAAGTCCACTAAGGGATCTGAAAACTAAAGTAGAATATAACAAAACTAAAAAAAAAATTGAAATCCCCCCTGACCGTCCCGTCAACTCCCCCATAAAAAAAAACATATTTATAACCACCACCTCCACTAAAGTTCGATCTTTCAAAATAAAAAAAAATATTAATCTATAATATAATGGAAAAGTAAAAATAAAAAAGTTTTGGCTCTTGAAAAAAGTGAAGGAACAAAATTGAAAAATTGCGCAGGCATGATGGAATTAATGGGTAGAGCGGAATAACCAGACCCCAGTTTGGTGACAGTTTACTTTGAAATCCAACATGTCTGATCCTTTCTATCCTCAATTTGTTGCATTGGGGAAAGTAACAGGAGGACACCCCCATGGATATGAGCTAGTTGGCTTAAAGGGATATTCTCTTCTGAGTAAGAGATGTCATATTGTTAAGATACACCATCTCTGTTAATGGATTGGCAGTCTTTCAGGCTCACAAATGCTTATTTTACACAGAAGGATTTTGGTTCCCCATGTTCTTTCAAACTTCTTAGAGTCGCAATTGGCTGCAGCATCTAAAGGGTTAAATAGTTGGCTTCCACAAGAGCTGCTGTCCATCACTTGCAATTCAGCCCTGCCAGCAGGTATATTGTATATTAGATTGTAGACATAAATACAAATGCATTACGAGGTTAAGGGACTTGCACTGAAATCATACTGCCCCATATAGCTCAGCTCCAGAACCTGCATCATATACCAATATTTGACATTTGCATACACAACGCTTCGGAAAGGGGATAAAATAAAGAAGCACAGTTAGCTAAGCATGAATGTACTGTACATGGAGTAGTCGGGAGGAGTAGCTGTTGGCCATCTTCAAAAATAGGAGACTACAAGAGACCTCATGGGAGGTGACATTGAAAGTCCAACCCCCGCAGTACACATTTATGAATGCAATCTACTTAATGCACAGAACAAAATGGAATATAAATCATGTAAATAAACGACGAGTACACCAGGACGCTCCTCTTACATTTAATTTATACAAATTAAATTCGATGACATTTCATTTTGATGTGATTCTGGCCTCATGAATATTCATTTAGGAATTTATATAGATCTCGTTTTGGTTTCTAGTATCACATTCTTGGGCTAATGACGCTGCACCTCATCACTTTGTGATACATATACAGAGATGCTTTATATATTCATCGGTCAGCCAATGTCATGGAGGGACGCCAAGTATTTTAGTAAGCGACTCAAAAATATTATTTATTCGTGCAGCTGCTCATAAAGTCACAAGAAGAAGCTGTAAGTGCTAGGGATTTATTTCACTAATAGCCTGCAAACTTTATATGCAGGATGCTGTATTTTATTCAAGGTTATAGGAGGTGGAATACATTGAGTAAAATAACATATATTATTAAACCATGGCAGCCCCCTCCCTCCCCGAAGAGAAAAACACAGAACTTGTATTCAAGCTTTATATTCCCCTGTATATATGAATTAACTGTGCGTATGCTTAAAAAGATGAGTGAGTCAGGCAGAATTCAAATTTGCTTCTTCGTATGTTTTTTCTGGGAAGTTCGATTTGCAGACAAGCTATTCTGCACAAATTTAATATCCCTTTTTATGCTCTGGCATCTCCCCAGAATCTAGAACATGAAAAATGTTATATGTGAAAAAAAAAATCCTTATACTCATCTCTCTGGCCTCCCCCCCAACCCCATCGCTCACTCTAGAATCTCCATGGGATGGTCACTGTGTCATGACGGCACGCATGCACAGAACCTTCCCTCATAAAAGTCGAAGTCCTGGCTTGTTTATCTCTGCATAAAGTTCATCTATAAAGGCCGATAATTGTGAATCCTCATTTCTATATAGGCTGCTGATCAGCCGTCGAACAAATAAAATGCTCGTTTGTTGGGTGACTTGATTTTAAACAAGTTTAAAAATCATTGTTCTCCACAGCACATAACTTGCTTACAGAGGACGAGGCAAGTTGAACACTTCCATGGCTAGACTAAATCAAGCCACTTCTCAAGCAGAACAGGAATTTTCCACATCAACTCAAATTCTGAACTTGTAACTTCACAGACCTCACTTGGAGAAATCAGAATAACAGCTGATTTTTCTGGGGAGGCCTTCTCTGACCAGACAGTGACTGTAATGTATGGACATCTCAAGTATGTCAATAGGTGAGGCATTCTCACGAAGAAATTATTTCTTTTGGTACTTAGGGTAGATTCTCAAGAAGAGAAACCTCCTCTTAAGTGTCCATGTGTATTACTGGGCATATCTTTAGCTACATGAAAGGGTCCCAGCAAATCTGTTATGCATCTGGGTTTGAACCCTTGATCCTGTGCTTTGTGGTTGACTTCTCTAGCCACTGAACCAAAGCAGCTACACTTTTTCTGTGGGTTTTTATTGTCTGTTATCCTTTGGGTTAACAACTGTTTTCACTGGCTATATATACTTTCCCCCTGTTGGTATTTCCTGCTAGTGATAGTCTCATTTGGATGTCCAGCAATTCTGCCATTGTTCATGACAGTCAGTGAAAGACCAGCTAGGGTTTATTGCTTTGCTGATTATGATTTTCACCGTGCATCTATCTGCTGTTTCTTGTTTATGAAATAGGTGGCATACTCTGTAGCAGTACCTACCTTATCTTCTCATTCTGCGTTTCGTGGTTTGTTTTAACTTACTCTGGGATCTCTCTCTATCTCAGCACTCCTTTCCTTCTGTAGGTAAACTGAACTCTGCTCTGCCCTCTGGTTCTATAGGAGGAACATGAAGCGCTCAACGGCCTTTCAGGCAGCATATTTCGAAGCTGCCATCGTTCAAGTCTGTTATTAGGGCTATTCCAGCCCATGAAGGAACCTCTAGGGACTGCGGGGTCAGAATCTCTAGTTTGTACAAGAACCGGCTGGGTCAGTTGCAGTTTCTAGTGTTTTATCTATTTTCCTGTGTGAGTTGTTACACAATCATAGGATTCTTCTTCCGATTTGTGTTTGACACAAAAGCTTTTTAGATGTCGGCACATGACCATAGCAGCATTTGAAGGGGATCTACTGACAGTGAAGAAGGCTTGATTAGTGGTTAAATTGAGCAGTTAGTTAGCCCCCTTCACTCACAGCTCAGTAAGGCTCTGACACCGGAAAAGCTGTTCTGTGTCAGACACAAACCTGGAAGAGGAGCTCCTGGTACTGAAACATGGAACTGAAGATGGGACACCTTTCAGATGTCAATTATATTAATAACAGGGGAATAACTATAGTGGATGTAGTTGCATTCAGAACCTGGATCCTATGGGGCCCAAATGATCTCCTTGGCTCATATAAGAAAATCAGTCCTGTTAAAGACCCTGTAATAGTTGTGGAACTTGTTGAAGATTTTGCATTTGGGCCAATGAGGTGCAAGTTGCGCCACTTCTTTGCAAGTTGTATAACTTGCTAAATTAGTTTTTTTTGTTGGCAATCCCCTTTAAGTGCCTTTACTTCTATCTAAACCATGTTCTCTCTTCCCTTGAAGAACCCCACCATTATTCTGACAGGTACGCCACTGTCCCCCCTTTTTTCGAAACTTTAATTCAGATGTTCCAATACTCCAAACCATAACATATATTACTTGGTTTTACATTGACAAGCTAAATATGGACAGATACCAGGTTGTCAGAATCTCATGTCCACAAAGTGTCGGCTTAAAGCTGCCACTTTTTTTTATCTCGTAAAGTCGGGTTATGAAGTTCAAACCCATTTTGTGCTGAATGTCTCTATTATGTATCCGCTATCTCCTGCCTCTAATTATCCATTCATATATCCTATAATGGACATGTTAAACTCATTGTGGACGTCTTCCCCATTCACATGTGTTGTATATAGCAACAATCTGCATTCTTCATTCATCCAAACAAAAACATTCAAAGTATCAGCCCATGAGACGGGCACATAATGCGAGCAAGTGACGGCGCTTCATTGTCATCACAGGACGCGATTCGCAGTCATTTTCCTCCTCGGAGCACATGAATCATTAAGTGAGCCCACTTATTGTTAATGTCAGGAAAACATTGGAGGAAATACAAAGCCATTGCTTATCAGAGGAAGCTGATAAATGCAATTATTGTCTGCATGGAGCTAATCCCCTTCTTTGCTGCTCCTTACAACTCCCGGAATGTAATTGCTTGTTTTCCTCCATACACGGTGTAAATAATGAGCAGTCCAGTGCGGGCAGGGGATATTAACTCTTACATTTTACTCCAGGTTTGTTGGGGGATATATTTTATTTTAGTTCCAGGTAAAGAGGTTATATCAGGCTTCACGAGGATACAATGAGAGGTCTCCAAGGATAGTGAAGACATGGTTTTGGTAGTGGTTTGGGGGTCTATGAGTGCAATAAGCTGGCAGTCACCATAAAGAGAACCTGTCAGCAGGATTTTGCTAAGTAAACTACAGACATTGTCAGGTTCAGGCTGTTACACTGATTAAAATGATACCTGAGGTGAAGAAATCCGTCTTGTGTAATCAGTGTTTGCAGTTTTGAGTTAATGAGACGCTCGTGCTCTGGGGCCGGACTGTAGATGGGGCTTATCCTAGTGCTCTAGGGCGATCAGCAAGATAAGACCTACCCACGGGCCACCCCGAAGCACAAGTATGTTCCTCATCATAGAGATAGACGGACACAGAGAGATACAGACAGAGAGAGAAAGAGAGACTAACACACAGAGAGAGACCGACAAAGAGAGACAGAAACAAAAAGAGGTCTCTATGTCTGTCTCTCTCTGCCTGTCTCTCTGTGTCTGTCTCTCTCTGTGTCTGTCTCTCTTTGTGTCTGTCTCTCTTTCTCTCTGTGTTTGTCTCTCTCTCTCTCTGTCTGTGTGTCTCTCTGTCTCTATGATGAGGAATATACAGTTAGGTCCATATATATTTGGACAGAGACAACATTTTTCTAGTTTTGGTACTAGACATTACCACAATGAATTTTAAACAAAACAATTCAGATGCAGTTGAAGTTCAGACTTTCAGCTTTCATTTGAGGGTATCCACATTAAAATTGGATGAAGGGTTTAGGAGTTTCAGCTCCTTAACATGTGCCACCCTGTTTTTAAAGGGACCAAAAGTAATTGGACAGTTGACTCCAAGGCTATTTCCTGGACAGGTGTGGGCAATCCCTTCGTTATGTCATTCTCAATTAAGCAGATAAAAGGCCTGGAGTTGATTTGAGGTGTGGTGCTTGCATTTGGAAGGTTTTGCTGTGAAGTAAACATGCGGTCAAAGGAGCTCTCCATGCAGGTGAAACAAGCCATCCTTAAGCTGCAAAAACAGAAAAAACCCATCCGAGAAATTGCTACAATATTAGGAGTGGCAAAATCTACAGTTTGGTACATTCTGAGAAAGAAAGAAAGCACTGGTGAACTCATCAATGCAAAAAGACCTGGGCGCCCACGGAAGACAACAGTGGTGGATGATCGCAGAATAATCTCCATGGTGAAGAGAAACCCCTTCACAACAGCCAACCAAGTGAACAACACTCTCCAGGAGGTAGGTGTATCAATATCCAAATCTACCATAAAGAGAAGACTGCATGAAAGTAAATACAGAGGGTTCACTGCACGGTGCAAGCCACTCATAAGCATCAAGAATAAAAAGGCTAGACTGGACTTTGCTAAAAAAAACATCTAAAAAAGTCAGTACAGTTCTGGAAGAACATTCTTTGGACAGATGAAACCAAGATCAACCTCTACCAGAATGATGGAAAGAGAAAAGTATGGTGAAGGTGTGGTACAGCTCATGATCCAAAGCATACCACATCATCTGTAAAACACGGTGGAGGCAGTGTGATGGCTTGGGCATGCATGGCTGCCAGTGGCACTGGGTCACTAGTGTTTATTGATGATGTGACACAGGACAGAAGCAGCCGAATGAATTCTGATGTATTCAGAGCCATACTGTGTGCTCAGATCCAGCCAAATGCAGCCAAACTGATTGGTCGTCGTTTCATACTACAGATGAACAATGACCCAGAACATAAAGTCAAAGCAACCCAGGAGTTTATTAAAGCAAAGAAGTGGAATATTCTTGAATGGCCAAGACAGTCACCTGATCTCAACCCAATTGAGCATGCATTTCACTTGTTAAAGACTAAACTTCAGACAGAAAGGCCCACAAACAAACAGCAACTGAAAACCACCGCAGTGAAGGCCTGGCAGAGCATCAAAAAGGAGGAAACACAGTGTCTGGTGATGTCCATGAGTTCAAGCCTTCAGGCAGTCATTGCCAACAAAGGGTTTTCAACCAAGTACTAGAAATGAACATATTATCTACAATTATTTAATCTGTCCAATTACTTTTGGTCCCTTTAAAAACAGGGTGGCACATGTTAAGAAGCTGAAACTCCTAAACCCTTCATCCAATTTTAATGTGGATACCCTCAAATGAAAGCTGAAAATCTGAACTTCAACTGCATCTGAATTGTTTTGTTTAAAATTCATTGTGGTAATGTCTAGAACCAAAATTAGAAAAATGTTGTCTCTGTCCAAATATATATGGACCTAACTGTACTTGTGCTTCGGGGCGGCCTGTGGTCAGATCTTTTCTTGCTGATCTGGCCTAGAGCACGAGGACAAGACCCGGCCTACAGCCCACCCCAGACCACCAGGATAAGACCCAGTCTACAGTCCTCCCCTGGAGCATGGGCTGATCATTACCTCAAACTGCAAACACTAATTACACAAGAACCACAAGACAGATTTCTTCACCTCAGGTATCATTTTAATCAGTGCAGCAGCCCCAACCTGATAATGCCTGTAGTTTACTTAGCAAAATCCTGCTGACTGGTTCGCTTTAATGAGAATGAACTAACCATTGGTTCCAAAAAAGTATGAAGATTTTCTAACTTTTGGGAAGAGAAATGCATAGTCTCTATATAACCCGGCTTCCTGTGTAGTATTTTGTCCCATGGTACCTCTGCAGGCAATCAGAACTTGCAGTCAGACATCATTGCAGGAGCCCGGTCTGAAAAGTCAAGGTTGCATCAGGGAGCCGTTTTCCCGGGGAACTATAATAGTGTTAAATTGGCATTGCAAGTTTTACTGCAGATTCTTTTTTGCATGTGGTCTTACCCTTAAAGTTGCTATTTCCAGTCAACACAGGGATGGCGGAACACAGCATGCAGTAATGGCGGAGAAAGGGTGGAGAGTGGACACTGACAGCATATAGCCCCTGTGCAGGATGATGGATTATGGCCCATTCTTCATGTCCATCAATTTATACTCGTACATACTGTATATATAAAATATGCACATAATCATAGTCACACATTACGCACAACACATATACACATTCCACACATGTAAAACACACATATATATATTATCCACACACACATCTAAACACATTACACACAAGTACGCATTAAGCCCATAAACACAAGCATACACATTACACCCATATAAACATTACACATACATGTATTAATTCCAGCCAATATTAAACACATGTATAAACAATACACATACATTTTACACACATTTTAGACACCTATATGGAAGGGAAAAATGTCAATGGATAAAAAAGGAGAGACAGTCTACCTGCTTCAATGGAAAAAAGGGATGAGAAAAAAAAAAATGATGCAAATAGGAATACACCTGAGAAAAAAAATCGGTCCGTTCTCTCAGATGATAACACTCACGCGGATATGTGAATCTAGCCTTAACACATGTACACACATTACACACACATGTACACATTAGACATACATGTACACATCTTATACACATGCACATTTTACACACATGTATACTTATTAAACATATAAACAAACATGCACATTACACATGCGTGTACACACTATAGACACATAAACATTACACATACAAGTACATATTCCACCCATATTAAACACATCTATTCAAAGTATAGACATATTAAACACACATTAAATACATATATACATAGTGAACACATATATATACAAGCATATACATTACACATGCATATACACATTATACTCACTTAAACATTACACATATATGTAAACATTACACACATATATATATATTAAACATACATATGCACAATACACACATATAAACATATTAAGCATATACACTAGCATACATCTTACACATGCATATATACATTATACGCACAAATAAACATTAGACATGCATGTACATGTTTCACCCATATTAAACACATTCATGCACATTATGCACACAAGTACACATTACACATGCATATACAAATTATGCACACATATACCCTCCAAGGCAGCAGACTTGTGAGACTGGGGAAATATGAAGCCAAATATTGTGTTGGGGTCAGGCTGAGTGAGGTGACAGTAAGGGGTTTTCTCTATGTTGAGTTTTAGAAAGCAGGAGGAGAAAGAGGAGGTTATAGCTAAGAGATAATGAAGATCGAAGGAACCAAGTAATAGCGCTAAAAGACTTGTGCAATGGAAGTCATTCATATTGGACAAGCCCTGCAAATCCTTGCAATATTGTGATCGTTGGGCCTTTAAGGCCGTCATCTGGATGAATGCAGTTGGTAAAATGAATGACAACCGTAGAAAATTAAATGAAGGGTTTTAGTATTCCCTTTAGGCTGATGGTTCGGATAAAAATTGAAATATTTTCTCTGCCGTGCACTACACATGTATCATTTAGAGCGATGCTTTTAGCAGCGGGGAGCCATCCACCAAATGAAATGTCACATGCTATTTATGAAGCCCGGGGAGCTGATCTGCTTGAAATTGACGCGAAAAATCATTAATCATTTAAGTCTAATAATCCCCATATAATATCAAACCTGTTCACCGCCACCATTACCAGTCATAAAGTGTCGGGCCGGGAACCATTATCAATATTAATCTGTCTAATACTAGGTGGGAGGTTTCTTCTTGTTGTGTTTATGGACATTTTATAAATGTGTATGTGCAATGGACGTTCGATAGATGAGCGTGAGATGTGGCCCCAGGAACTGCATCGGCGCCATAAACTACAGGGGCCACCTGTATCATATAGTCAGCAACCCACGCCATAACTTCTGCCATCGCAGCTAGAGCTGATCGTAGCTTCAAGTCCCCCAGGCAGATTACTAAAAATGTAAAAAAAAAAACTGTTAAAGACTGTCTCACAGTGTTAAAAAGTCCAATAAAAACATATAAAATTCTTTAGGCAAATAATTAAAATAACCTATCAGATTTTTTTTAACACTTTTTATTCACCTTGCCCCCCCCCCCAAAAAAAATGTAATAAAAAGTGAAGATGATCAAGAAGTCATATCAACCCAAAAATTGTACCAATACAAATTACAACTTGATCCCCCACCAAAAAAAACTGCATTGATGGAAAAATAAAATCGTTATGTATCTCAGAATAGGCTGCCACAAACCAGTTTTTTAGTTTTTTTTCTAGTAGTCGTAAAACAGAAATAAAGTAATACATTTGATATTATCATAAGGCTACGTTCACACGACCATATGAAAAAATCGTCCATTTTTCATCCAGAAAAATTTATGTTTTTTCATCCCTTGTTATACAGCAGTTATTAAAATGTACCAGACCAAATACAGTTTCCTATGATAAAGAATTGCAATATATCCGTGTAAATTGGATGCTACACTGTTGATCTATATGGGATCCGATTTTTTTTGTGCATCTGTAGCGCCCCGAGGACTTGGTCGCTACAGAGGTATTGCACCTCATCCAGAGGTGTGATATCCCACTCCCGGGTAAGGATGGAGTATGGATCAAGGCTCAGTAGGCTGCATACAGCACACACACCCCATTTCCGAGGGACAGCTCAACGGTGCTCCCACTAGACAGAAGTGCAGGCATGACAGCATCTGTCCCTGGCTGGAGTGGGGAGGGGGTGGAATACCCAGTGCTGTAGGGGCAGATAGGGGTTGGGTCCTGAGCATAGGAAGGAGCCCATTGGTTGCTAGTCACCTGGGCTCATGGTCAGAGGGAGGTATAAAAGGTGGGCACCATCTTAGATCAGTGTTTAGTCTGAGAGAGGAAGTGACAGAGCAGGGCCTCTGTGGAGCTCTGCTCCGGAGGCGGGCCTAGCCTGTGAGGCCCAGCCAGCACTGAAAGAGAAAGAAGAAGTTCAGTCTGTGAGGAGAAGTGGAGAAGGCAGGGAGCAGGGCTGCTGCATGGGCTCTGCTCCCTGGGCAGGCCTAGCACAGAGGCCGGGACCAGAGAGAAAGAGAGGAGAAGGAACAGTGGAAAGGAAAAGGGAACAAGACCAGAACAGAAGTCACAAGTGAAACAGAAAGGCTCAGGAACGAGAAGGAAGAGAGAACCCTAAGGACCCAGGAGATTGCGGGTGACGGGTTGGCAGAACAGGGTACCGGATCCCAAATTGGTGGAAGCGAATCATCTTCAGCCAAGAACCGGAGGTCGTGACCAGCCTTTGGTGCGACCCCTCGCTACACCTTGCTTGGAAGGCATACCATATAGGGTCAGGGACGTGGGCACGTAGCCCTCCCAAGAGAAGGCCCACGGGAGCTGGACATAAGCTTGGTCACTGATGGGGCACGAGCCAGAGAAAGGACGGAAGGGAGCTTTGAGACATACTCCAGAAAGACCTGGGAGTTGACCAAGTCCCTTGCCTGGTGGACGCAGCACGGCTTGGGTGGTCACTGCTTCACGAGAGTGACCTGGAGAATACAAACTGTGAGTAAAGGACATTGGATTGCAACACGTTGTCTGTGACTTCTTGCTCCTCCGGCACTATTGGTATTGGGACTATCTCCACCATCACTCCCATCATCCACGCTAACAGCCCTGAGGCTGTACTCCTCCCGTGGGGAGTCATCCCATTCTTAGCTGCACACATAACACCGGCCTCAGCGGTCTGCCTTGCAGCGCCGATCCCCATTGAGCGCAATCCACGTGTGGCGTAGTCGGACAATTATCATAATACTAAGACTGCCACTGAATTGACCACCCTGGGCACGGACCAGGTCAGCGCCATGGAGACTACAACCCCCAGCGATCCGGCTCCGGGTATTCCCTGCACAACACAGGCCCAGGGGGCGCGTCACATCCGTAGTGTTAAGTATTGCCAACTATATTTCCCAACATGCTGGCCACGTTTCCATTACTTCTTTTTAGGACCAGCCATGGTGCAAATGACCTCCTCTGAATGGGAGATGAAAACCAGGTACGGTCACAGTGACCCTTTTGATTCCTGGCATCCACATTCTGCATCAATGAACCAAGCTGGCAGCAACCTGGCAAGAAAGGAGCCTGAAGTTATGGCACCAGCTGGAAGAGGATTGGCAGAACAAGCTATTATTGGCTTAAATGGGACCTGTACTTTCAATAAACTTTGCATAAATCAATAGTATGGGCGAGTATAAGAAACTTTGTACTATATCTTATCAGAGAAATATGCTTACGTCATCCACTTATGAGCCACTTCTTCCTTTACTGTACTTATCATCCACTCTGAAAATACAGCTCAACTGCTGTTTTGCTCAGACAAAATAAGCTGCGGGATCACTGAGGTGTCAGGTTACATGGCCAATTATACTCTATAGAGAGGGGAGGGTGGAGGAAGAGTGAGGAGCAGGGAGTGGAAACAGGCAGAGGGAAAAACAGTAAGTTAGTGCTGAACTTTCTAACAAGACTTTAACCTCACCCTCAGAGCTGGATTCACATTTACACTGCTCTTTACTGATGTAAAATGTCCTCTATGCTGCTGTTCTTTCTGTTTATGTATTAACGAAAAGCAGAAATCCCTCTTTATGTGCTGTGTAAGGGAGACATCAGAGCAGCTAGTCTTCTCCCACCAGCTCAGAGTCAATTGCAAATTAAAAGATTGAGCCTGTAAAGTGGAAAACTTGTGAAAATGCAGAATAAAAGTCATATAATAGCCAGATACAGTGTATTTCATTATGTACATGCATAAGCTTATTATAGAAAGTTACTTCAAAGTACGGTTACTCTTTAAGACTAGGAAGGTTGGATGAGGCTGGCCATACACATTAGCTCAGTGTCTGCTGAATCCACTGATTTTGGTGGCACCCGCTCATAATGATGGGTATGGTGGTGTCCTGACTCTCGATATTGGGTAAAAGACTGGTCTGTCTGACTCTTGAACTTTAGCACCCAATGGTTGTGTTCCTGATCCCTGGGCGATGGTTGTGTACCGGAAAATGAGTTATGGTTAGTTTTAAGTATTTCTAAAGTGGACAGGGGGGTTAGGTTTCATTTAGTGATGAGCGAGCACTAAAATGCTCGGGTACTCGTTGCTCGGGTTGAGCAAATTGGAATACTTGGGTGCTCGACCCGAGCAACGAGCCCAATGTAAGTCTATGGCGGCTCCCCCCGGCGGTCTGCAGAGGGCCTAAAAATTGCCCAAATCGATGGGAACAGTGCTCAAATGACATGGGGACAGCATGAGGAAGACCCCTGGAAGCATCTCTGACTCCCAGATCACTGCTGTCAGCAACGTGGTCAGAGTATTACGCCACTTTTACAGACTCACAATAAAACATACAAAAACAAAACTAAAATGGATTTTCCTGGGAAATATGTTCAGGAACATCCATTCTAGGGTAATGACTTGTATATAAGGCAAAATAAATAACCAAAAACAAAAATACTCCTCCACAACTTGGGCTATGTTCACACGTAGCGTTTTTGATGTGTTTTTGCACTTTTGAATTGCTTTCAACCAAGACAAATGCATTTACCGGGAAATGTAATTTTAACATTTTACAACCTTATCTGGCCATGTGGTGTGTGACACATCATCAGACACATGCATACAGTGCTGAAAAGACATGGGAACAGCATGGGGAAGACCTATGGAAGCATCTCTGACTCCCAGGTCACTGCCTAAAAGTCTGCCCATCATAAGTGATCTTTGGCGCATGCGAAGATGCCTCCCGCCTTGCACCTGCCATTGCAGACTTGTAACAATCACCGTCCACGTCCTTGTCCCACTGCAGCGTTCAGTTGTCCCTACCCCATTTCTTGGAAGGCAAGCGCAAGTATGCAGCGAGCCACCCACCCACCCACAGGCTGCAATACTATACTGCCAAATTTTTGACAGCTGCTTGCACTTGAAATGTGGCCTTTTAAGCTCGTGGAGGCATAAGCTTTTCACAACCTCATACCGGCGGCGGCCGGGTGTCCATACTCGGTCCCCAGCCGCTACTATATTTCCTGGTATCGCCTCCACCTTCCACAAGCACGGGTCCCACAACATTACCCGTGCCCTCCCCAGTGCACTTACTGGGAAGGACCGCCTAACCACAAACACGTGGACAGGTGAATGTGGCCAGGGACGGTACTGAGCCAGTCCACAACTTTTTTTGCTGAAAGTTGTATTTAGCTCGGTGAAAGGACTGGCATAGAGGGAAACCTTATCTACCCTGCGTGTCATTTCATCCCAGGAAGTCCTCTAAAGCTGCTTGCACTTGAAATGTGGCCTGAACGTTACTGCTGGTACTTTTCTGTGGGAATTTGCTTGCCTCCTACCAGCCTGGAATATTTCCAGCAAACTATGGTACGACGCCATGGTATTAGCACTGCCCCCAGTACCAGTAGCGAAGTCATCCCCAATTTCCTTCTCAGGAATTTTATTTGGTAGACTGAGTGGCTGCCCAAATACATTTTCTCACAAAGGAGCTGAAGATAGAGTGGCAGTAGGTGCAAGTTTCTCCAGCCTGTTAGATATTAGAGGGTGAACAGCAGCACATTGGATCAGTGGTTAGCACTGAAGCCTTGCAGCACTGGGATCCTGGGTTCAAATCCCAGCAAGGACAACATCTGCAAGGACTTTGTATGTTCTCCCCATGTTTGCGTGGGTTTCCACCTCAGTAAAAATAGAGTGTCCGGGAACCTTCCCACACACATTTATTAGCCAGGACTGCTTCTCGGCAGGGTTGGACGATCCCACAAGAGAATTCTCTGGTGTGCCTTGGCTTCTACCTCAGGAGAGTTCATGATAGCGCTAACTTTGCAGCTGCTATGGGGCTCTTGAGCGGGTGAGAAAGGTGAGCCCTCAGAATCAAATCCTCTCGTGGGCACAATGTTTTTCAATCCGAAACAGCTTCTCAGTGGGAGTTGTATTTCACCACAGCCATATTCTTTAGCTCGGTGAAAGGACTGGCATAGAGGCAAACTGTATCTACCCCGGCTGTCATTTCTCCGTCACCAGGTTCTGCCCATTGTCACACACGACCATTCCTGGCTGCATGTTCAGCGGTGAGAGCCACAGATCAGGCTGCTGTGTTACAGCTTTCAACAACTACCGGCCCTTCTCCCTACGAGTGGCGGTTGTCTATCGCCCTCCAGGTCCCTCCCGTCAGTTCCTGGATCACTTTGCTGCCTGGCTTCCAAATTTTCTATCCTGCGACATCCCCACGATAATCATGGGAGATTTTAACATCCCAATTGGCGATCCTCTTTCCCCATCTGCCGCTCACCTTTTATCACTAACCTCCTCCTTCGACCTTTCACAGCTTGCTATTTCTCCTACACATGAGGACGCGAACACATTGGACCTGATCTTCTCCCGGCTTTGCTCAGTACATGACTTTACTACCTCTCCCCTTCCACTCTCTGACCATAATCTTCTTTCATTCTCTGTCAAGAACTGTGACTCTATTCAAGACCCCCCCACTTTCCACACTTATAGAAATATACGCGCCATTAACACCCAGAAATTTATGAAAAAGTTGCAATCATCATTGGCCCCAATTTCTTCCCTCTGATGTCCCGATTCTGCATTGAAGCATTATAAAGAAATATTGCTATGCGCCCTGGATGAAGCTGCACCTCCTACACAAAGAATAATTCGGCATAGACGGCAACAACCCTGGCACACGGCTCAAACACGTCTTCTCCAGCGGTGTTCCAGGTGCGCTGAAAGGCTGTGGAGAAAATCTAATCTGCCCGAAGATTTCCTCCATTATAAATTTATGCTGAAAACATATAACTCTGCGCTTCATCTCTCCAAACAATCCTACTTTAACAACCTCATCATCTCACTTTCCAATAATCCTAAACGACTCTTTGACACGTTTCATTCTCTCCTCAATCAAACAGCACAGGCCCCGACCACCGACCTCAGTGCTGACGATCTGGCCAATTATTTCAAAGAAAAAATTGACCATGTCCGACAGGAAATTTTCTCCCAATCCCCGAACGTTATGCATGCTCTCCCCCGCCACATTGTATCTTGCTCACTTTCTGACTTCGAATCAGTCACGGAAGATGAAGTGATCAGCCTCCTTGTATCTTGTCGCCCTACCACCTGCACCAGTGACCCTATTCCCTCACATCTCCTTCAGTCCCTTGCTCCAGCTGTCACCACTCACCTAACTAAAATTTTCAACCTCTCCCTCTCATCTGGTATCTTTCCCTCTTCTTTTAAACACGCCAGCATACATCCATTACTTAAAAAAACATCCCTTGACCAGAACTGCACAGCCAACTACAGACCTGTTTCCAATCTTCCCTTTATCTCTAAACTCCTGGAACGCCTGGTCCATTCCCGTCTAATCAGCTATCTTTCAGACAACTCTCTTCTTGACCCTTTACAATCTGGTTTCCGCTCTTTACATTCTACTAAAACTGCCCTCACTAAAGTCTCTAATGATCTACTAACAGCTAAATCTAATGGTCACTACTCCCTGCTGATTCTCCTGGATCTCTCTGCAGCATTCGACACTGTGGATCACCAGCTCCTCCTCACTATGCTCCGCTCTATAGGCCTCAAGGACACTGTTCTCTCCTGGTTCTCCTCCTGTCTCTCTGACTGCTCCTTCTCTGTGTCTTTCACAGGCTCCTCCTCCTCTCTCCTTCCCCTTACTGTCGGGGTTCTTCAAGGATCAGTCCTAGGCGCCCTTCTTTTCTCCTTATACACCGCTCCTATTGGACAAACAATCAGTAGATTCGGTTTTCAGTACCATCTCTATGCTGATGACACCCAATTATTTACCTCTGCTCCGGACATCACCCCTGCATTACTACAAAAGACCAGTGATTGTCTTTCTGCTGTGTCTAACACTATGTCCTCCCTCTGCCTAAAACTGAATCTGTCAAAAACTGAATTACTCGTATTTCCTCCCTCCACTAATCTACCTGTGCCCGATATTGCCATTTCCGTTTGTGGCTCAACCATTACTCCCCAGCAACAAGCCCGCTGTCTTGGGGTCATTTTTGACTCAGATCTTTCCTTCACTCCTCTCATCAAATCACTCGCTCGTTCATGTCATTTACACCTCAAAAACATCTCAAGAATCAGGACTTTTCTCACCTTTGACTCAGCAAAAACCCTTACCGTAGCTCTTATTCATTCCCGTCTGGACTACTGCAACTCTCTACTGATCGGGCTCCCTCTTACTAAACTCTCCCCTCTCCAATCCATCCTTAACGCAGCAGCCAGGATCATATTCCTCGCCAACCGCTACACCGATGCCTCTTACCTGTGCCAGTCATTGCATTGGTTACCCATCCAATATAGAGTTCAATTTAAACTTATCACGCTTACGCATAAAGCGCTCCATGCTTCAGTACCCCCCTACATCTCCTCCCTTGTCTCAGTCTACCACCCTACACATGCCCTCCGTTCTGCCAGTGACTTAAAACTAAAATCCTCCATAATCCGAACTTCCCACTCCCGTCTCCAAGATTTCTCGCGTGCTGCGCCAGTTCTTTGGAATGCACTACCCAGGACAATTTGATTAATTCCCAATACCCACAGTTTCAAGCGGACCCTAAAAACCCATTTCTTTAGACTGGCGTATCGCCTCCACACACTATCTGACCGTCCCAGTTTTCCCCCATATTAAAATCTTCTTCAATTTGAGGTTCATACCAATCAAGATATTAAAGCTGCATTATACAATATATGTACATTGTACCTTTTGTGTCTCCCCCATTTCCTCATAGACTGTAAGCTTGCGAGCAGGGCCCTCACTCCTTTCGATATGAGATATGCTTATTCTGTATTGTCTGTATAAGTCCCCCCTAAAATTTGTAAAGTGCTGCGGAATATGTTGGCGCTATAAAAATAAACATTATTATTATTATTATTATTATTAACTCTGCAGCGCTGGGCGGTTTGTCAATTAAGCATTAAGCATGTTATCTTCAGCACAGCCTATTGCCGCTTGGCCAAGGCAGTGCTGAGGTGCTGTCAGCTTGTGACTGATGTGATAATTTCGGAGATGGAGGAGGAGGTGCAGGAGCTGAACAATGTGATTACATTGAGGTTAAATTGGTGACGCTGTTTTTTATACTAAAGAAAGGTCCTATTGTTCTTTTTTTGTTTACCTTATTTTTTAAGACAAATGTGACATGCACAGGGGGATGGGGACGACTCGGTACCCGGGCCTTTGCCTGGCCTTGGGGATGTCGCGGTGGTCGGCTCCTGGGCCCGTACCCTGGGGTCAGCTTTTAAAAGGGGATTGTTTGTTAATTTTACGGAAGTTCGTGACGCCACCTGTGGTTTCTGGTGATAATCACCAGCGCTGCGGCAGTCCACTGAGGCCGGTGATAAGGCAGCTCGATGGTATAGCTCCCCACAGGTGGAGCTAGGCCTCAGGGCAGCGTACGGCGAGGGGGATGCAGGACAGGCGAGACCCAGCCGGGTCAGAGCAAGAGCAGGGACGGACACGGTAGTCACTTCAGTTCCTTTTACTGGTGGTAGTTCAGGCACATCCCGGAGCACTGTAGGGTGAAGGGTGCATATCAGGATCCTCCCCAATGAGCAGGTGTAGGGCCTCCTGTTTCTTGCCTCTGCGTAGTAAGTTTCTGACCTGCTAGGCCTAACTTTATCTCTGTCCTGCACCGGCTGACGTTGTGGTAGGGCCTTCTCTTGGAGTGCACGCTCCCAGCTTACGGGGCCTATGTGTCTCCTGGCTCTGTTATGTATCAGCTCTCTGGTGAACCTGGGACCTGTAATTCTCCAGGGATTCCCGTTATGCCTTACTGGGTTGTAGAGATCCCAGTAAGCTCGGACCCGGTGTCCGGTTTATGTTTTGGGGTGAGCTGGGTAAGCTCCTCTGCCCCCACAGCTACTCACTTTCCACTCGCCTTCGGCCACGCTCGGGCCCTCACTAGGCTACTCACACTAACGGCAGCTTGCCGCTCTTCACCCCTTTTACAGGTGTCGGCACACCTTGGGCTCACTTACTTGAGCTCCTGAGTCTAGACTGGGCTTCAGGACCGCTGGAGGCCTAGCTTGCCTACACAGCAACCCTCGTGCTTCTCTGCACACACAGCTTTTCACTCTGTGTGCACTCCAGACTAACTAACTGCCTAGCTCCACCTTCCCTATTTATATCCCTAACGGGCTCCCTCTGCTGGTCTGAGGTGAAAGGTGGAGATGTGTCAATGTTTATGGGGGCCTCTTGTGGAGGATTCCATTAATACACCCTTCTAGGATCTGTGGTACCAAGCGCAGCTGGGCATCACATTCCCCCCTAGCAAAGCTCAGCACTCCGGGGCTGAAGGACATTTCAAAACAACAATAGTAAACATTAACAATGCAATAACTCTTCCCTTTATGGGGGGCACATTTCTTAAACGTTGCATAATAACATAAACAGGTACAAAGCGTC
This sequence comes from Phyllobates terribilis, assembly GCF_046119375.1. NCBI lineage: Eukaryota > Metazoa > Chordata > Amphibia > Anura > Dendrobatidae > Phyllobates > Phyllobates terribilis. Next base: position 50,600,084 of record NW_027362764.1, read on the forward strand.
CTCAGAATTCAAGTCTCTTATGGTGAGGTTGCTAGACAGGATGTCCATCTCACAGGGTAGAGTACTTGGTGGTTTGAGGGACCTGTCCCAAACCCTCAACGTAGGCCCTGGGGTGGCTGCAGGGCATGAAGATCCCAAGTTGGACCTCCAGTAGAGCCACTCCAGACAGGTTTTACTTCTGAGGTCACCTAAAAGGGGCACTCCAGGGAGCGCAATTATATACAATAAATAGTTTCTTTGGGCTGCATACAGTCCTCAGCCACGGAGTTCTTAGATAAATAAGGAAGTCATTAGGCAAAGTGTCCATATAACTTGAACTGTTCAGTAATAAAGCAAAGCACAAAATAATATACATATGCATGAAAACACACAATATAATTCAATTTAATTCAATGCTATATAATACCCCAGGGGTAACTATCTACATTTGTCAGAGTTTAGCTATCTTACACAGTATATCTGACAGGGGGTTGACCTCGCGTGGTACGTGTTGATCTGCGCAAAACTGGGATGCATGAAGCACTAGTAGGTGCACTACCTCCCCTTCTGTGGAGGGGCTACAAGGCTGCATTGACCTCTCTACAGGACTGACAAGTTCACCATTGGCTGGGCCTTCATGCTCTTCTCCTACTGGGGATCCTTCGTCCGGTGATTCTTCTTGAGCTGGCTCCTCTTCAGCACTTACAGGTTCTTCTTGCTGTGGGTAGAAGGTAATTACAGGGATGATTATGTGGCACCCCAGGGGTCTGGTTGCCACAGTAATAGGAATATTACATCTGAGAGCAAGTGGGAGGTTTCTCTGGTCAGGAGCCCTAAGCATGCAACACCGCCCGCCCAGACCTGGGAGGGGAGGAATCTGCCCTTATAAACTGGGTCTGGGGCGGGATTAGGTCAGTCAGAGCCTAGAGAGGGAAAGTTACAACAGGAGCTCTGTAGGAGCAGTAGCCGAAGATCAGGGGCTGGAAGCTAAGCAGAAATATAGCTCGCCCTGGCAGAAGAATCTGATAACCGGACACCGGAGTCCGAGGCTGTGGAGACTGATATCCACCCAGCAGCAGAAACCAGCCGGCAGGGGATTCCAGGTCCTCTGGCCATAGAAGCCCGGAGGCTCAGTCACAAGGAAGGGACCAGCACCGCCATCCAGGAGCGGAGGCTAACAGAAGGCCCCAAGTCACCAGCCATACGGGTGAGCACCACACGGTATACTCAGGGACGTGGGCTACTTCTACCCGCTTACAGCAAGGTAGCCAGAAAGAGTGCAGATAGACGGGGAGGCCTACAACTCCACCTGGCCAGGGGAACTCATGTTTGCTCGCAGACTGACCAGGCCCCTTTTGTTAGCCAGTACTCCCAGGAGGGTCTGCCTTAATATCACCAGTAAAGACCCTGAACTGCACTGCAAAGACTCTGAGTTGTTCCTGCTTCATCGCCGCACCAGCACTACTAGTGCTGGGACTCCCGTGCACTATCACCCTCACCATCAACTACTCTGCCCTGGGGCTCCACTCTTCCCGTGGGGAGTCACACTACCTCAGCTGCACACACCATCAGCCCCAGCGGTCTGCCTTGCAGCGGCGGTCCGCGCTGACCGCAATCCACGGGTGGCGTAGTCGGACAATTAACCTAAAAACCCCCCTTACAAATAGACTGCCACTGGTTTGACCACCGTGAGCCACGGGACCGGGTGGCCACCACAGAGACTACAAACCCCAGCATCCCCCAGAGACCTGGTTCCGGGTAACCCACTACACGTGTACGCGGGGCCCAGGGGGCGAGTCAATTACTGCTCCTCCTAGTTGAGGCCAATGTGCCGGGAAATCTCCTAAGTCAGTGTGTATTACTGCTTCTTTAGGCTCCTCCGGGATAATGAGAGGCACCTCTCCTTGGGGCTTTAGCAGGTCTGGACACAACTTTAGGTGACCCCTGGATACTGTTGCATTAGTCCTTCCTCCGTCTCTACTAATTATGCAGGTCTTCTTATTATCAAATCTTGAATTCAACACAGTGTAGGGTTTGTGGTTTCTTCTCTTTCTTTTTAATACTACTTCACCAGGTGTGAAGGGTTCTGCTTGTGCACCTCTGTTGTATTGAGCTTCCTGCTTGTCCCTCACCCGAGTGAGACTGTCTTCAACACAGGCTTGTACTCTTCTGTACTGCTCCTGTCTGGCCGTGTCCCAGTCCTCAGTGGTCACATCCGCTTCTGGTTCTACAACACCAAGCTCCAGGTCCATGGGCAGCTTTCCTGGCCTTGCCCGCATGAGATAAGCCGGAGTACAGTTGGTGGAACTTACTGGTATGTGATTGTACAGATCTACTAGGTCAGATAGTAGGTCTGGCCACTGATTTCTCTCCTCAAGTGGTATGGTCTTTAGAAGGTCGATGATGATGTTATTCATCTTCTCACAGAGACCATTGGTTTGTGGGTGGTACGGTGTAGTTCTTATCTTCTTACACCCGTATAGATGGCAGAACTCCTTGAACAACTCAGCCTCAAAGGCTGGACCTTGGTCCGTCAGCACCTGCTCAGGATAACCATGGGGTCTACAGAAAATGCTTGGAATGTCTTTGCTGCTGTCTCTGCTGTCAGGTCTTTGACGGGGGCGACCACCAGGAAATGTGAGTAGTGATCCACCATGGTCAGAGCATAAGAGTACCCTGACCTGCTGGGGGACAGCTTGACATGGTCCAGGGCCACAATCTCTAGGGGTCAAGTCGTCTTGATGGGTTGCAGGGGTGCCTTCTGGCTACTGTAGTCTTTTCTTCTGAGGCCACAGGGTTCGCAGTCCCGGCACCACCGCTCAATGGAGCTGCGCATTCCTACCCAGTAGAATTGACACTTCAGCAGGGTCTCTAGCTTTTTCCAGCCAAAGTGCCCCGCCTGATCGTGGTAGGCCTCCAACACCATTTGGATGTCTGTCTTGGGGACCACTATCTGCCATACCATCTCATGGGTTTTTGGATTGACGTACCTCCGGCACAGCTTCTCACGGTAGATAAACAGCCGGTTTCTCTCGTTCCACAGCTGCTTTGCTTGCAGAGACGCTTCTTTTTCCAGGGAGGAACCTTCTTGGGTTATCAGCTCCTTGATGCGGCTGATAACCGGGTCACTGTCCTGGGTCTCTTTCCAGCTGTGGTGAGGCAGGGGGTTTAACGTCTTTCCACGCTGCCTCCTGGAGGCTCGTTGCTCGTGGATCATCCCATTCCGGTGAAAGGCAGGTAGCTCAATCTCTTCCAGGTCATCTACTTCTTCTTCTGTGTCTGACTGGTGAGGCATCCTGGACAGGGCATCGGCGTTGGCGTTCTTGCGGCCCGCCCGGTATTTACTTGTGAATTGATAATTTGACAGCCGAGCCATCCATCATTGTTCCAGTGCTCCTAGCTTAGCTGTTTCAAGATGGGTCAAGGGGTTGTTATCATTGAAGGCAGTGAACTTACTGGAGGCTAGATAGTGCTTGAACCTTTCAGTGATGGCCCAAACCAAGGCCAGGAACTTCAACTTAAAGCTGCTATAGTTCTCTGGTTTCCTCTCAGTCGGGCGGAGCTTCCTGCTTGTGACGCGCCCCTGGGCCTGTGTCGCGCTGCGTTGCGCACGCGGGAGCTTACCCGGAGCCGGATCTCTTGAGGGTTGTAGTCTCGTGGCGGTGATCCGGTCCGTGCCCAGGGAGTCAGACTAAGTGGCAGTCTATTAGCAGTGGATGGTGGATGACTACGCCACCCGTTGAATGCAGCTATGGAGCTGCCGCTGCAGGGCAGACCGCTGAGGCCGGTGGAAGGATGGTGCAGCGTGGATGGTATAACCCCCAACGGGAGGGGTATGGCCTCAGGGCAGCCGACGTGGATGATGGGGGTAGCAGGAACCACTCAGAGACGATGCGGTGTAGTTCAGGGTCTTTACTGGTGACAAAGATAGACCCTCCCGGAGTACTTGCTAGCAATCGGGGCCTGGTCAGTCCTTGAGCAGATGGGATCTCCCCTGGCCAGGCGGAGTTGTAGGCCTTCCCAACTAACTGTACTCTTCTGGCTACCTTGCTAGAGGCGGGTAAAAGTAGCCCACGTCCCTGAGTGTACCGTGTGGTGCTCACCCGTATGGCCGGTGACTCGGGGCCTTCTAATGGCTTCCGCTCCACGATGGCGGTGCTGGTCCCACGCGTGTGACCATGCCTTCGGGTTTCTGGGCCAGAGGACCTGCAATCCCCTGCCGGTCGGTTTCTGCTGCTGGGTAGAGATTAGTCCCCACAGCCTCGGACTCCGGGTCCGGTGATACTTCTCAGTCAGGGCGAGCTCTGCAGCTGCCAGCCCCTAACTCCTTGTAGCACTGTTCCCACAGAGCTCCTGATGTTCTTTTCCTATATCTGCTTCTCTGTCTCTACTTCTTCTCTACTCACTAACCCTGCCTCAGCCCTAGGTTTATATAGCGGAAGTTCTTCCCCTCCCAGGACTGGGCAGGAGGTGTGGCATGCATAGGATCCCTGACCAAGAGACCTCCCACCTGCTCTCAGACGTAATATCTCTATCACTGTGGCAACCAGACCCCTGGGGTGTCACATTCCCCCCTAGTGAAATTTAGTACTCCGGGACTAAACATATTTTTGGAAAAACATAACAAGGTATAAACAATAATAGTACAATAAGAAAAACATATAAAGATGGTCACGGCGTGTCCGCAACCGGGTGCAGTTTTTGAAGAAAAGCAAGGTGTCCATTTCACCAAAACAGGGAGACGTAACCAGGTAGGCGTCTGTCCTACCCCGAGTCCTTAACAGTCTTTAGTCCGTCCTGGGTTACGCTCCAACTATGTACACAGGATTCCCGGTAAATCCACCAAAGACTCCTATAAACAACTAGAAACACATAATTATACACAAGCAACAAGAAAAACAGGTAACCACAAATAAAACAATTTATACATTTCAAATCCTCCAACGTGCGGGTAACTGGCCTCTAGTGGCCCTAGTGGACCTACGGAACTGACTGTCTAGCCCTGAACTACAGGGTGTAGGAGCTGTCAAGGGTAAACTGGGCAGCTGTCTACCGGCTCCTTGGCTCACTAGGGGTACGGCAGGCTCACTATAAGCAGAGGGTTGATCCTCCTGTTCTGCTTGTGTGGAGTCTTCTGCCTCCTGGACCGGCTGCTCTTCCAGCTCTACCTGTCGCTCCGTAGGTGCTTGGGATGCTGGTTGGAGGAAGGTGAGTACGGGTACCACAACTGCGCCATTGACTTGAGTCCAAGACCGAGGGAAGTCTCCGAGCACAGTACTAACCATGTCTTCCCTTTCCTCTACGGGTCGAGGGTCTTCTTGTTCCTCTTCAGGGTTCCGTAGCTGTTCGGGACACTTCTTCAGGTGATCCCGGGATACAATGGTCGTGGTTTCCCCTCCGTCTTTACTGATGGTACAGACCTTTGGGTTGTCGTGGCTTGAGGGCAGTACGGTGTACGGGTCCTTCTCCCACTGGTCGTCCAACTTGTGGAGCCGTCTTTTTCTCTTCAAGACCTGCTCTCCGGGTACCAGGGGAACAGCGGGAGCATACTGGTTGTAAGTTTTCTCTTGTCTTTCCCTAGCCTGACAGAGACTTCGCTCCACACTCTCCTGTACTCTCCGGTACTGCTGCTGCCTCTCTGTGTCCCAGTCTGCTTCTGGTGAAGTGTCCTCGGGTGTCAGGACTCCCATTTCCAGGTCAACAGGTAACTTACCAGGTCTCGCCCTCATTAGGTAAGCCGGGGTACAGTTGGTGGAACCTACCGGGATGTGGTTGTATAGGTCCACCAGATCGGGCAGCTTCTCAGGCCACAGACTGCGTTCTTCCAGGGGCAACGTTTTCAGAAGATCCATTACCACCTGGTTCATTTTCTCACAAAGTCCATTAGTTTGCGGATGATAGGGTGTTGTCCTTATCTTCCGGCAGCCATACAGAGTGCAGAATTCTTGGAAGACCTCCGCTTCAAAGGCAGGTCCCTCGTCTGTCAACACTTGGTCCGGGTACCCGTGTGGACGGCAGAAATGCTGCTGGAAGGCTCTAGCTGCTGTTCGAGCTGTTAAGTCCTTGACGGGGACGACAACCAAGAACCGGGAGTAGTGATCCACGATGGTTAGTGCGTAGACGTAGCCACTTCTGCTTGGGGTCAGTTTTACATGATCCAAGGCTACCAGTTCCAACGGCTGCCGGGTGACGATGGACTGCAGGGGAGTCTTCTGGCTGGCACGGTCCTTCCTTCTTAGGTTGCACGGGCCACAGTCTCTGCACCACCTCTCGATGGTTCCCCTCATGCCTACCCAGTGAAACCGCTCGCGCAGCAGGAACTCCTGCTTCTTCCATCCGAAGTGTCCAGCCCCGTCGTATGCCTCCATCACCATGGCTGCGTCTCTTCGTGGCACCACTACTTGCCAGATTAGTTCATGCGTCCGGGAGTTAACCATTCTGCGGCACAACTTCCCCTTGTAAAGGAACAGTCGACTCTTCTCAGCCCATAGTTGCTTGGCTTCCTCCGGAGCGTCTGGGTCAAGGCGAGCCTCTGGCCGAGTCAGCATCTCCTTCACCAGTCGGACGGCAGGGTCACTGTCTTGCGTTTCCTCCCAGTTGTAGTGAGGCAAGGGGTTAAACGTAGCGGCTTGCTTACTCTTTACCCGATGGGAATACTGGATAGTCCCATGACGGTGGAACGCGGGGAGTTCAACTTCTTCCAGTCCCTCTGGATCTTCTCCTACGTCCGGTAGGTTTGGCATCCTGGACAGGGCGTCCGCGTTGGTATTGGAGCGTCCTGCCCGGTATTTGATTGTGAACTCGTAGTTGGACAGACGGGCCATCCATCTCTGCTCTAGGGCACCGAGTCTTGCCGTGTCCAGGTGTGTCAATGGGTTGTTATCCGTGTACACGATGAACCGGGAAGAAGCGAGGTAGTGCTTAAAGCGTTCTGTGACTGCCCACACCACTGCCAGGAACTCTAGCTTAAATGAGCTGTAATTCTCAGGGTTTCTCTCGGTGGGTCGCAGTTTTCGGCTGGCGTAAGCGATTACTCGTTCTTTCCCCTGCTGGATCTGGGACAGCACGGCTCCTAGCCCGATGTTACTTGCGTCGGTGTAGAGGATAAAGGGCTGGCTGTAACCAGGGTACGCCAGGATTTCATCCCCCGTGAGGGCCATCTTCAGCTGGCGGAAGGACTCTTCTTCTAACTTCTCCCATCTGAAGGGTGGCTTCTGGTTCTTGGCCTTCCGGGACTGGCCTATCAGGAGGTCCTGCATAGGAGCTGCCTTTTTGGTGAAACCGGGGATGAATCTGCGGTAATAGCCTACCAACCCGAGGAACTGCCGCACTTCTTTTACACTGGAGGGACTTGGCCATTCCTTAATTGCGGTGATCTTATCAGGGTCGGGAGCCACTCCGTCAGCGCTCACCACGTGTCCCAGGTACTGCACCTTTGGTTTCAGGAGGTGACACTTGGAGGGTTTCACCTTTAGGCCGTAGCTTGCCAGAGCTTCGAACACTTCCGCCAGGTGTTTCAGGTGGTCCTCATACGTCTTGGAATATACGATGACATCGTCCAGGTACAACAAGACCGTCTCGAAGTTTCTGTGGCCCAGACAGCACTCCATTAATCGTTGGAAGGTTCCGGGTGCGTTGCAGAGTCCGAACGGCATGCAGGTAAACTCGCTAAGTCCCATCGGGGTGGTGAATGCGGTCTTCTCCCGGTCCGCCTCTGCTACAGGAACCTGCCAGTACCCACTAGTGAGATCCAAGGTAGAGAAGAAGTTAGCAGATCTTAAAGCAGCCAAAGACTCCTCTATCCTTGGTAAGGGGTACGCATCCTTGTGTGTGATACGGTTGATTTTCCGGTAATCTACACACATCCTCATGGTGTTGTCTTTCTTTTTGACTAAGACTAGTGGAGCTGCCCAGGGGCTACAGCTATCCCTGATCACCCCAGCCTCCTTCATGTCTCTAAGCATCCCCTTGGCGTGTTGGTAGTGTGCAGGGGGTACGGGTCGATACCTCTCTTTTATGGGAGGATGGTCTCCCGTGGGGATGTGGTGTTCTACCCCCTTGACTCGCCCGAAGTCTAACGGGTGTTTACTAAACACTCTCTCGTACTCTCGAACCACCCGGTAGACTCCCTGTTTCTGGTGTGAGGGAGTGGAGTCAGTACCCAAATGTAGTTGCTGACACCAGTCCTCCATCGTTTTCTTAGAGCCGTTACCTTCCTCCGGGGAAGATGGAGGCAAGGGTTCTACGGACTGTATGGAATCTTGATTGATGGTATACAATTTGGCTAGCGTGGCATACCGGGGCAGGTACACTTCCCTCTTCCCGATATTTATTATGCGAACGGGCACCCTCCCATGGCGTACATTGACCACCCCCCGTGCTGTCAAAATGGTGGGCCTACTGTCTGAGTAAACTGGTTCTACCATTGCCTGGTAATCTCTACCTCTCAGACCAATAGCTGCCCGGCACCAAATCATCATTTCACTTTTTGGGGGCATGGCAATAGGGAAAGGGTCACACATTCGCACGCTACCAATCTCACCACCGGAGAGTTCTAACTGTTGCCGTCGCATCAGTGCCCGGATCTCTTTCTGGAGCACTCGCTGCTGGCCGGAGCTGGCGTTCTTGGCAACCTGCTGTAAAAGGAAAATCACCTCTGCAAGACAATTTTCAATTACATTAGTTCCTAGAGTTATCTTTGGGTGACTCTCGTGTTTGTCAATGTCTACAATGATCAGTCCCTGTGCCGCCAATTCGACTCTACCGATTTTAATGGTCACCTCTTTAAATCCAATCTGTGGCACGGGCTGACCATTGCTGGCGATGATACTCAAGTCATCGTCAGGGTAGCGGGTGATATCCGAGTCATTCCAGTACTGCTTGAAGAGCACGTACGGGATGGTGGTGACCTGTGACCCGGTGTCCAGCAGGGCACTCATAGGAATGCCATCCAGTACCACGGGTAAGACTGGACGTCCTCCCACATATTTGTCACGCCAGTTCGATGGGCCTGGTGATCTTTTTCCTGGGGGTTGGCCCTCTACCCCAGGTTGTGCCAGTTTAAAGGACAGTACCTTGCCATATGTCCGGGTTGATTGCAGCGGCGGCAGATGGGTCGTCCGTCCTCGTTGTATCGGTCGCTGGGTCTTCCTCTGGCCGGTGGGGTCCTCCTTGGTCGACGCCACGGGATGTCCTCCGGTCCGGATGCCAGCTGGATCTTCCCTGGAGTGGAAACCTGTAAAGACTGCACAGTTCGGGTTAGCGCAGCAACGCTTTTAGCTAGCTCTTGGACCTGATGGTGCAGGTCTGGAGCCGGGTCATTGTTCAAAGCCTGCGCATCAGCTCCCACAGGCCCTGCCGACAAGGGCGCCGCCTCCTGGTGGTAAGTGGTAGTGGGGCGTCTGTGGGTCACAACGCCACCGGGTGCCGGTTCTCGAAGCACCCGGATGGCTCTGTCCTTGAACTGTGCAAATCCCAGATGAGGGTCCTGTAAGGCCATTGCCCGCAACTGAGTTCGGTGGGCATTGCAATATAAACCCTCTATAAATTGTTCAGTCAACAGCCTGTCCTCGTCTCCCACGCTGTCAGGGTCGGTCTGCTTAATGGCTCTCAGGGCCTCTTGTAGGTTCAGGGCATAGTCCCTTATACTCTCATGTGCCCGCTGTTTGCACCCGTAGAATCTAAGCTTGATCTCGGCTGAGGTGCGGGTATCAAAGGTGTCCCTCAGCCGGGTTAGTATCCCCGCGACAGTCCTCCCCCCAGGTGGCCAGGACTTTACCTCCCTTTGGGCTGCCCCGGTTAGTTGGGCCACCAGGATGCTCACTTTTTGCTCCTCTGTGAGGGGGTACACCTGGAAGAGGCTATCCAGCTTTTCTCTAAAGTCATGCAGGGTATGGGACTCCCCTGAGTACTGGGGTAGCCAGGCTGCCCCCGGGATATAGGGCATGGTGAAAGGCATGACCGCAACAGCGGTGGCGCTGGCGGGGGTTGAAGCGGTGAAGCTCTCCTCCGTATCCGACATCCTTCTCCCCCCTAGTGGACCGTGGCCTACCTTGCGATGATCCTCTTCCGTAGGCCGCGGCTCCGCAGTGGATCGTCAGGGTTGAGGACCTTCCGTCGCGCTCCTGTGACGTCGGCGTCTGCTGGGCTCCTTCCAGGACCTTACGCAACGTCCGGACGTGAGGCGGGGCTTCAGTTCTCGCGCGCTTTCGGAGTCCACGCCCCTCTTCTTCCCGCGCGGCGTCTTCAACATGGCGGCCAACGGCGGGAAAACTCCACGGATGGCGGGAAGAAGGCTGAAGATGGCGCCGGATGGCGGGAAAACCTCACGGATGGCGGGAAGAAGGCTGAAGATGGCGCCGGATGGCGGGAATCTTCACGTATGGCAAGTTTTAAAAGTCTCTTTTTCAGGCACGCAGTACCCGGTGGTTGCGGGCACGAAATCCTGCCGACTACACCAAAAGTTGACGCGCCCCTGGGCCTGTGTCGCGCTGCGTTGCGCACGCAGGAGCTTACCCGGAGCCGGATCTCTTGAGGGTTGTAGTCTCGTGGCGGTGATCCGGTCCGTGCCCAGGGAGTCAGACTAAGTGGCAGTCTATTAGCAGTGGATGGTGGATGACTACGCCACCCGTTGAATGCAGCTATGGAGCTGCCGCTGCAGGGCAGACCGCTGAGGCCGGTGGAAGGATGGTGCAGCGTGGATGGTATAACCCCCAACGGGAGGGGTATGGCCTCAGGGCAGCCGACGTGGATGATGGGGGTAGCAGGAACCACTCAGAGACGATGCGGTGTAGTTCAGGGTCTTTACTGGTGACAAAGATAGACCCTCCCGGAGTACTTGCTAGCAATCGGGGCCTGGTCAGTCCTTGAGCAGATGCGATCTCCCCTGGCCAGGCGGAGTTGTAGGCCTTCCCAACTAACTGTACTCTTCTGGCTACCTTGCTAGAGGCGGGTAAAAGTAGCCCACGTCCCTGAGTGTACCGTGTGGTGCTCACCCGTATGGCCGGTGACTCGGGGCCTTCTAATGGCTTCCGCTCCACGATGGCGGTGCTGGTCCCACGCGTGTGACCGTGCCTTCGGGTTTCTGGGCCAGAGGACCTGCAATCCCCTGCCGGTCGGTTTCTGCTGCTGGGTAGAGATTAGTCCCCACAGCCTCGGACTCCGGGTCCGGTGATACTTCTCAGTCAGGGCGAGCTCTGCAGCTGCCAGCCCCTGACTCCTTGTAGCACTGTTCCCACAGAGCTCCTGATGTTCTTTTCCTATATCTGATTCTCTGTCTCTACTTCTTCTCTACTCACTAACCCTGCCTCAGCCCTAGGTTTATATAGGGGAAGTTCTTCCCCTCCCAGGACTGGGCAGGAGGTGTGGCATGCATAGGATCCCTGACCAAGAGACCTCCCACCTGCTCTCAGACGTAATATCTCTATCACTGTGGCAACCAAACCCCTGGGGTGTCACACTTGCGTATGCGATCACTTTCTCTTGGCCATTCTGCTTCTGACTTAAGACAGCTCCCAGTCCCTCGTTGCTGGCATCAGTATACAGCAGGAACAACCGTAGTCAGGGTAGGCTAAGATCTCATCGCCAGTCAGGATCTCCTTCATCTCCTGAAATGACTCGGCTTGCTCCTTACCCCAGTGGAATGGGGGATTTCTGCCCTACGGAGGTCTTGCAGAGGGGCTGCTTTCTTGGTGTAGTCTTTTACTAACCTCCGGTAGTATCCTGCTAGTCCCAAGAACTGACGCACCTCTTTGAGGTTCTTCGGCTCCGGCCACTTCTGGATGGCAGTGACCTTCTCCGGGTCTGATGATACCCCGTCTCGACTGACAATGTGCCCCAGGTACTGTACCTTTCTCTTGAGCAGGTGGCACTTTGAGGGCTTCAACTTCATCCCGTACCGGGACAGTGACTCAAATACCTCCGCCAGGTGCTTCAAGTGGTCCTCATACGTTTTGGAGTACACTATCACGTCATCCAGATATAGTAACACAGTCTCAAAGTTGCGGTGTCCCAGGCAGCACTCCATCAATCTCTGGAACGTTCCAGGGGAATTGCAGAGTCCAAACGGCATACTGTTGAACTCGTATGGGGTAGTGAAGGCCGTCTTCTCCCGATCCTCCTCAGCCACAGCTACTTGCCAGTACCCACTAGTGAGGTCAACGGTGGAAAAGTAATTTGCAGACTTTAAGGCAGCTAGGGACTCCTCTATGCGTGGAAAAGGGTATGCATCTTTATGTGTAATGCGATTTACTTGTTGGTAATCTACACACATTCTCATGCTCCCATCCTTTTTCCTAACTAGCACTAGGGGAGCTGCCCAGGGGCTACAACTATCCCTTACTACCCCCGCCTTTCTCATGTCGTGCAACATTTCCTTAGCCTTCTGGTAGTGAGCTGGTGGTATAGGCCTGTAACATTCTTTGATGCGTGGATGGTCACCTGTGGGGATATGGTGTTGAACCCCCTTAATCCTCCTGAAGTCAAGTAGATGTTTACTGAACACCTGCGCGTATTCTTGAACCACCCGGTGTACACCCTGTTTCTGATGGGCAAGAGTGGTGTCTGTCCCAACATGGAGCTGTGGAGCTGTTGACACCAATCCTCCACCTGGGTTGCAGGATCATCATCCTCCACTTCATCTGGTGAGGTTAAGGACTCCTTGTGAATGCAGTTGTTATTTACAGCATGTAATTTGGCAACAGTGGCATAACGTGGCAATCTGACCTCATCTTCCCCACAGTTGAGAAGACGGACGGGCACCCTCCAATTGCGTACATCTACCACTTCTCTGGCGGTTATGTGCGTGGGTCTGTGCTCGGAGCAAAGGGGTTCTACTACCGCCTGGTAGCTCTGTCCTCTAAGACCTATGGCGGCTCTACACCAGATAAGCATTTCACTCCTTGGGGAGATCACAATGGGTATGGGGTCCATCACCCGCACATTACCGATTTCACCATCTGTTAACCTTACTTGCTGTTGGTACATCAGGACTCGGATCTCCTTCTGCAGCGCCCTCCTCTGTCCTGGTCTGGCAGTGTCAGCTATCTGTTGGAGTAAGAACACAACTTCTCCCAAACAGTTACCAACTATGTTAGTGCCTAGTACCATATACGGATTGGTATCAACAGGATTAGTCTCTACTACAATTAGTCCCTGGTCCTTCAGCTCCATTCTCCCCACCTTTACTGTCACATTCTTAACCCTGATTAGGTTAAGGGGGAGTCCATTTGAGGCATAAACAGAAAGATTTGGAGCTGGCGGGCTTAGGTCGTCCATGGACCAGAACCTCTTGTAGAGGACGTCAGGCATTATGGTTACCTGAGATCCTGTATCCAGCAGAGCGTGCGTCGGGATGCCGTCCAGCACAATGGACTAGAAAGGTCTTCCTTTGACGAACCTGTTGTATCAGTCTAAGGGGCCTGGCTGAGTTACTCCTGGGTGTTGGCCCTCGGCCCCAGGGTTTTCTCGTTTAAAGGACAATTCTGGGCGGTGTGTCCGGTGTTGCGGCAGCGGTAGCAGGTAGGGTCCTTCTGTGGACGGCGCTGGTCACTGATCCTCGTAGAAGGTGGTGTTGTCCTCCTCCTCCTTCGCATCTAGGGGACATCCTCAGGGCTATCGGCTAACAGGATTTTCCCTCCTTCCTCGGGCTCCGTCCGCAGCTGCAGGGCACTCAGCACAGTGGTCAGGGTTTTGCTCAACTGGCGCACTTCAGAGCGCAGACTGTCCAGCTCTCTAGGGGACGTTGCTGGAACCTTAGCTTCAGCAGCCACTGGGGAAAAGGTGGGTGTAACAGGCACTGGGGTAGCCCGACCCTGGTAACATTGGATGGCGTCTGTTTCCAGGGGCTGCAGTCCTTTTATAGCCATGTCCTTAAGATTGCCAAAGGTGGCATCTGGATGATCTAAGGACCACCACGCACAGTCCTGCTCTCCTCTGGAGACCTCAGTTCCCGGACAAACTGTTCCTTCAGCATTTTGTTTTCATTTTCGATGCTGGTCGGACTAACCTGTTTCAGAGCCCGCAGGGCCCCTTGTAGACGCCAGGCATAGTCCTGAACATTGTCCTCCGGCTGTTGGGAACAGGTGTAGAACCTCATCCGGAGGTCCGCCTCGGTATGATCCTCTAAAACAGTCTGTAGCTTTTTAAAGATTGCGGACACTGACTCCTGGTCTGCGGCCGACCATGTTTCCACTTCCCATTCCGCAGCACCATTCAGTTGTCTTAATACAACAGCGGCCCTCTGCTTGCCTGTCATAGAGTACATGTCCAAGATACCACATATCTTCCGTTTGAATCCAGACTGGGTATCTGGTTTGCTGTTGTACTGGGGGAGCCACTTTGCTCCAGGAATGTATGGTAGAGTTATGGGGATGACAAGAGTTACAGGCGCTGTTGGTGGAGCGGTCGCTTTGGCCTGCCCGGCGTCGGGCGCGGGTTGAACTTCAGGGCCGTTAACCGGTATTCCAGCGTCGTGCTGTTCCTCGGACATTCTGACGCCCCCCTAGCGAACCGTGGCCTACCTTCTTTTCTTCCGGTAGGCCGCAGCTCCACAGGTGACGGTCGTCTTCAGGACCTTGCGTCGCTTGCGTCCTACGTCAGAGCGTTCAGCGACGCTCCTTCCAGGACATGGCGCTTCCTGGTTTGACGTCGAGGCATGGGGCATGTCCGGAGCTTCGCACACTTTTGCAGGTACGCCCCTCAGTTTCCCGCGGTTACGCCCTTCTTCTCACTCGGCTGCCCAACAATGGCGGCAAACTTCACCAGTGTTTAACGTACACAGTTTTTAATTAAAGGCGCACAGTACCCGGTGGCAATGGGCATAACACTCTGCCGTTGCAGCGGGCACGCGATCCTGTTCGTGACGCCAGGAAAGATGACACACCCAGGGGGATGGGGACGACTCGGTACCCGGGCCTTTGCTTGGCCTTGGGGATGTCACGGTGGTCGGCTCCCAGGCCCATACCCTGGGGTCAGCTTTTAAAAGGGGATGGTTTGTTAATTTCATGGAAGTTCGTGACGCCACCTGTGGTTTCTGGTGATAATCACCAGCGCTGCGGCAGTCCACTGAGGCCGGTGATAAGGCAGCACGATGGTATAGCTCCCCACAGGTGGAGCTAGGCCTCAGGGGAGCGTACGGCGAAGGGGATGCAGGACAGGCGAGACCCAGCCGGGTCAGAGCAAGAACGGGGACGGACACGGTAGTCACTTCAGTTCCTTTTACTGGTGGTAGTTCAGGCACATCCCGGAGCACTGTAGGGTGAAGGGTGCATATCAGGATCCTCCCCAATGAGCGGGTGTTTCTTGCCTCTGCGTAGTAAGTTTCTGACCTGTCTGAAGCTAGGCCTAACTTTATCTCTGTCCTGCACCGGCTGACGTTGTGGTAGGGCCTTCTCTTGGAGTGTACTCTCCCAGCTTACGGGGCCTATGTGTCTCCTGGCTCTGTTATGTATCAGCTCTCTGGTGAACCTGGGACCTGTAGTTCTCCAGGGATTCCGGTTATGCCTTACTGGGTCGTAGAGATTAAGCTCGAACCCGGTGTCCGGTATATGTTTCGGGGTGAGCTGGGTAAGCTCCTTTGCCCCCACTGCTACTCACTTTCCAGTCGCCTTCGGGCACGCTCGGGCCCTCACAAGGCTACTCACACTAACGGCAGCTTGCCGCTCTTCACCGCTCTTGTGGAGGATTCCATTAATGCACCCTTCTAGGATCTGTGGTACCAAGCGCAGCTGGGCGTCACAAATGCATTCACCGGGAAATGTCATTTTAACATTTTACAACCTTATCTGGTAATGTGATGTGTGACACATCATTAGACACATCCTTTTTTATTTATGATGGAGGGACTCTGAAAGTCATGAAGCCTATTTTTACAGGGACATCAGACGGCTCTTACTATTCTTAAAAGGCCAGCAGTCGGCCCTAGCTATTGTTAGAGAGCCATCAGCCGGCTATGCTTTGTTGTTCCCATTATTAACAAGTGGGTCTCCTATACTGTTATTGCATATCCAGTGACTGCAAAGGCTGCCAAAAATTTGGACGCAACCCAATACTCCTTTGAAGAGACATAGAGGAGGATCTCAGTAAAAAAAAAGTTCCCATTATAAAGGAGTGGGTCTCCTATAGTGGTAATGCCCATGCTGTGACTGCAAGGGCTGCCAAAATTTGGGAAAAACCCCACTAAGAATTTAAAGACACATAGAGCAGGGCCACAGTAACAAGGTACGACATGTTCCCATTAGAAAAGAGAGGGTCTGCTATACAGTTATAGGGTATGCAGTGAGTCCAAAGGCTGACCAATTTTAGGAAAAACCCCACTAAGAATTTAAAGACACACGGAGCAGGGCCACAGTAACAAGGTACGACATGTTCCCATTAGAAAGCAGAGGGTCTGCTATACAGTTATAGGGTATGCAGTGAGTCCAACGGCTGACCAATTTTAGGAAAAACCCCACTAAGAATTTAAAGACACACAGAGCATGGCCACAGTAGCAACAAATTCCCATTAGAAAGGAGAAAGTCTCCCATAGTGTTGGCCTATGCAGTGAATGCAAGGGCTGCCAAAAATTTGAAGGCACTTCAATGCCCCTTGGAAGGGACGTGGAGGAGGGCCTCATAAAAAATTGTTCCCATTAGAAAGGAGTGGGCCTCCTATACTTGTAATGCCCATGTACTAAGTGTACGGGCTGACAAACATTTACCCCTGGGGGGTATACATGAACATACTGTATAAAAAAAAATTTTCACGAGCATCATAAACACCCTTTAAAAAAATTATGTGGGTGTTGCATCATGGACCACGGTCACCCTGGTGATATGGTGGTCGATGATGAGGCGAAGGAGGAGGACAAGAGCAAATAGACAAAATCAGGAAGCGTATACCCATGTGTGGGTGTGAAAAGGTGCATGGGAACACACCTCCCAAAAAAAGACACTGGATTTGAGTTTATGTTACGCTGCTATCATTCGGTGGTGTTGAGAAGTCTGGTCCAATCCAGCCCTTGTTCATTTTTATAAGAGTCAGCCTGTCAGCATTTTCAGTTGACAGGCTGATGCGCTTATCAGTTATAATTCCACCAGCAGTACTAAAAACCCGCTCTGATAAAACGCTGGCGGCGGGGCAGGCCAGGACCTCCAAGGAATAGAGAGCCAGTTCATTCCACGTATCCAGCTTGGATACCCAATAATTAGGCACAGAGGAATCACGGAGGACGTTGGTACGGTCGGCAAGGTACTCCCTCAGCATCTTCCCAAACTTTGCACTTCTTGTGAGAGTACCCCGCGCCTCAGAGTTCCAACGCGTGGGGACATCACACACCAGTCTGGGAGCCGGAAGCTGAAAATGCTGCTGAAACACTGCAAGGACGGCGGAAGCTGTAGCTGACTTTCTAAAATGGGCACACAGGCGGCGTACTTTGACAAGCAGATCAGGCAGCTCCGGGTAGGATTTGAGAAATCGCTGAACCACATGGTACATGCGTGAGCTCGCCTCGCCTCAGAGCTGCCACCAGGTTCCGGCCATTGTCACACACGACCATGCCTGGCTGTAGGTTCATAGGTTCAACAGTGTGAGCCACAGATCTGCCTGCTCTTTCAGAGCTGTCCACAACTCTACAGCATAGTGCGTTTTTTCACCTAAGCATATTAGCTTCAGCACAGCCTGTTGCCCCTTGGTCAAGGCAGTGCTGCAGTGCTTCCAGCTTGTGACTGATGTGGTCATTTTGGAGATGGAGGCTGAAGAGGAGGAGGAGGCTGAGGTGCAGGAGCTGTAGACCGTGGGGGCAACCCTGATTGACCTAGGGCCCGCAATCATTGGCGTCGGGAGGACGTGTTCCGTCCCAAGGTCCGACTGGGTCCCGGCTTCCTCTATGTTAACCCAGTGTGCCGTCAGTGAGATGTACCATCCCTGCCCACAAGCACTTGTCCACGTGTCCGTGGTTAGGTGGACTTCACCGGTAACTGCGTTGTTGAGAGCACGGCTAATGTTTTGGGACACGTGCTTGTGTAATGCGGGGACAGCACACCAGGAGAAATAGTGGCGGCTGGGGACCGAGTACCGAGGGACGGCCGCCGCCATCAGGTTGCGGAATGCTTCCGTCTCCATGAGCCTAAAAGGAAACATTTCGAGCGCAAGCAGTCGTGAAATATGAGAATTTAGTAGTGTGGCCTGTGGGGCGTTGGCTGCATATTTGTGCTTGCGTTCCAAGGACTGGGGTATGGACAACTGAACGCTGCGCTGGGACAAGGACATGGACGTGCTTCCTGATGCTTCTACTTGAGAGTGTGCAACAACAGGTGCAGGGCAGGAGGCATCTTCGCATGCACCATGGACAGGGGATTGACTTGCATGCACAACAGTGGAAGAAGCAATGGTGCCACCCGCAGACACCGTTCTTGGACCCTGCAGTTCGGCCCAAAAAGTGGGGTGCTTTGCTGCCATGTGCCTGATCATGCTGGTGGTGGTCAGGCTGGTCGTTTTGCCACCCCTGCTGATGCTGGCCTGGCAGGTTGTGCAAATGACCTTTTTGAGGTTATCGTCAGAGTCTTTAAAAAACAACCAGACTCGGGAAGACCTAACAGTTGTACTGGCAACTTCCTTCGTGTTGGTGTTACGGGGAACGGTTGCCTGCCTTCTGTCTGCGGCCACCACACTGCTTCTTCCTGCCTGTTGGGGTGCTCTGCCTCCCTCCCCCTGTCTGCTCGTCTTCCACTTCCGCTCCCTGGTCCTCCTTCTGACTTTCTGGCAATTGTGTCTCATCATCGTCCACCTCTTGTGACACTTTCCCACCGTCGCCTTCGTGTGACCGTGGCTGCTCAAATATTTGGGCATCGCTACACGCGATCTCCTCTTGCCTCGCTTCAAGTGGACAGGACGAGAGGCCCGAATCTATAAATGGAAAAGTGAACAGCTCTTCAGAATGTCCAAGTGTGGGATCAGTTGTCTCTGGGTACTCGGCATGGTGGGAGGAAGGAGGATCAGGGTGAGGAATATGCGGTCCAGACTCATGGCTACTGAGACTTGACCGTGTCGAAGACAGGGTGGTGGTGATGGTGGCTAAGTGACTGGAAGCATTATCCGCTATCCAACCAATAACCTTTTGACACTGTTCTGGGTTCAATAGTGGTGTGCTGCGGTCCCCTAGAAATTGGGACAGGAAGGTCAGGCGAGAAGATGTGGGTGTTTGTGGTGGCACAATTTCGGCTTGCCCACGGCCTTGTCCTCGGCCTCTGCATGCACCATTACCATCACGTCCAGTTCCCCTTCCCTTAGCACGTGCCTTGCCCATTTTAAATGGAGGACAGTATTTTCCACGCTCACTACAAATGACTGAGTTAGGAGCGAACTTATATGTGATCCGTGTGACGGAGAAAGCCGAGTTTTAAATACCTGGTCTGTAGGTAAGTAGTTTGACCAGCAAACTGCTATGAATTTCTTCACTGACACACTGAAGGAAATTTTTAATGGAGGCCAGAAATGGCAGTATTTTCTGACAACGTATATGTGATCCGTTTGACGGAGAAAACAGAGTTTTAAATAGCTGGATTCCTATCTTTCTAATATGGAAAGGACCTGGCTGTATTGTGCAGTGCCAACAAGCAAATGGCGCAGAAAAACGGTGTTCTCTGGATTGCTTTTTAAACAAATAATGAGGATTAAGATCCAAATATAAGTATTCCTGGCCCCTGAGACCTGGGCCTTTGTATAGAAATATCTAACAGCAGCAGAAGGCAGAACTGGAATGGAGCCTCTTGTGCTATATGCACTGCAGTCTGCTATATACCCTGCCTGCCTATATACACTGCCTGCCTGATATCTCTGCAGATGGATTAGTCCTCAGAAGGACTGTTTGTTGAGATGGATATGTGTAATGTACGGTTTTTCTCCCTACACTACATAATACACAAGCAAATCTCTCCCTGATGCAGCAGCACCTCTCCCTACACTGCCTGATTCCGGAGTGACTGTGACGAGCATGGCGGCGCCAAGTCTGATATAGACCTGATGACGCTGTGCGGCCAGCCAATCACTGTAATGCCCACAACCAACATGGCTACGGCATTACAGTGCATGACAGGCAATCCCTGCATGTTCATTGGCTCTCTAAAGAGCGCCAAACATGCAGGGAGGGGACCCGAGCTCCTTCCCGAACAACCCGGAAATACTCGGTGAGCACCGAGCAGTATCGAGCAGTGAGATGCTCGGGTGAGCACCGAGCAGTATCGAGCACGCTCGCTCATCACTAGTTGCATTTGAAGGTTCGGATGATTGTAGAGAGTCTGATGTTTTAGGGTAGCCATTTCCCGAGTGCGAGGAGGCAATTATGTGAGGAGCTGACCAGAAAAGAGTAAATTAGTGTATTTCTGGCCTTCATCTAAAATGTATAATAAAATAAAGAAAGTCTCTCATCCTGGAGGCCGCGGCATGACTAAGAAGTATACAGTCAGCTCATTGATTTCAATGAGAATTGTATAATACTTCTGAGATATTATACTGGAGAACAGAAGAGATAATTCATAAAACAATGTAATGTATCCATCTAATCTTCTCACTTGGAGACAGCGCTTTGCTCATGTTTGTAGATATTTTAATTTATGAAGCGTTAGACGAAATGCAAATCAAAGACCGAACATTATAAAATGAGATGATGAGAAAATGAAAATGTGAAGGTGTGAAAAATCTAAACAAATCTGAGCGACCATTTCACAAGCTGCTGCCACATAACTGCATGAGCATTACCGTCCTGAGTGGATATGGATGTGACAAGCGCATATGTAGGAAATCACAGACTAAAATAAGTAACCACAGAGGAAGATACAAAGTGTAAAATAATGAAGACTGGATATGATTGTCGCCTGAAGTTCTATCATCCTCCCATAGGGATTTCCATATACTCAATAATATATGTTATTTTATGCATACATCATGAATATTAGCCCATCAGGTGAAAGATGAACAAGAGAAGGAGAGAAGCTAGAAAGGAGGTAGGAAAAGAAGGGAAAGCAGGAAGGGAGTTAAGCTGAAATGAAGAGAAAGGGTAGCAGAAAGGAAGGTGGGAGGAAGAAAGAAAGGAAGGAAAGAAAAAGAGAGGAACCAAAAAGGAAGAAGCAAAGAAAGGAAAGGAGGGAAAACAGGAAAGAAGAAAGAAAGCAAAAGGAAGGGAAGCAAAAGGGAAGGAAAAATGAAGGAAAAAGGAATGGAGGGAAAAAAACAAGGGTAAGTCAAAAGGAAGGAATAAAAGAAGAGAGGAAAATAATTGCATTCAGAAACGAAAAGAAGAAAGGAGAAAGGAAGGAAGCAAGAAAGGAAGGGAGCGGAGGAGGAAAAGAAGGAAAAGCAGGAAGGGAGTTAAGCCGGAATGAAGAGAAAGGGTAGCAGAAAGGAAGGTGAAAGGGAGGAAGGAAGGAAGAAAGGAAGGAAAGAAAAGGAGGGGAACCAAAAAGGAAGAAGAAACAAAGAAAGGACAAAGATGGAAAGCAGGAAGGAAGAAAGAAAAGAAAAGAAAGGGAAGCAAAAAGGAAGAAAAAATGAAGGAAAAGAGGAATGGAGGGAAAAAAGGAGGGTAAGCCAAAAGGAAGAAATAAAAGAAGAGAAGAAACGGATGGGAAGCAGAAAAGAAGAATGTGAGGAATGAAGGAAAAGGAGGGGAAGCTGAAAGGAAAATGAAAGGAAGCAAGAAAGAAAGGAAAGGAAGGAAAAGGAAGGGAAGAAGAAATGAAGAAGAAACAAAAGAAGGAAGGAAAAAGGGAAGAAAGGAAAAGAAGGGGAACAGGAAGGAAGAATGAAATGAACGAAGGGAAGTAGGAAGATAAAAGAAATGATGGAAGGAAGTAGGAGGAAATAAGAAAGGAGGGGAAGCAGAGATTAAAATGAAAGAAAGTAAGAAAGGAAGGGAAGGAGAAAATTGAGGGAAAGCAGAAAGGAAGAAGAGATCAAAGAAGAAAGAATAGGAGGGAAAGAAAGAAAAGAAATAGAAAAGAAAAATTATTAATTTACCATCCATTTAAATCACAATCCACAAAGTGTTTCCTGGCCGTGTTGCTGATTTCGGCTTAGCGCTGGGTTCTAGGACAAACAGGCCTTTTAGAATTAAGCTTCAGTACATTTAACCTTTATAGAAGGAGATTTTGTACATTCTGCACTACATGAAGTAATGAGCGTTCTGCATGTTTCAGAAGTAAACATTTGCTAAAGCTCAGCTTCCAATAACACAGCTGAGTGTGAAAAATAAAAA
Organism: Phyllobates terribilis; assembly: GCF_046119375.1. NCBI lineage: Eukaryota > Metazoa > Chordata > Amphibia > Anura > Dendrobatidae > Phyllobates > Phyllobates terribilis. The sequence goes on from NW_027362764.1 coordinate 50,622,292, forward strand.
AAATGTAATAATCTCAGAAAATAATCTTCTTTTTGGTCTAAGAAGATCAAATTTCATTTTTTGTTTCTACCATCCTCCTTATTCAGATTCTGGACAGCACATTTATCATTCTGTAACGTTATATAATCTGTTCCTGACAATATGGGATTTGCAAAAATAGAAACTAAATATTACTACGTTATACTACAATAAGGGAAGGTTTCTGGAAGAACATTCTTTCTGCTACCGGTTCGACTAATCAATATATCATGGTCAATCCTAGTTCATCGTTAGGTTCTGGCTGGGGAGGCTCCAGTAGAAATGGTTAACAGACCTGGACTAAAAGAAACAAGGACTGGATGAATATCCTAATTCTGGTCCCATTGTTTCTACATAGAATGATTCAAAACTGAGCCAAAAATTAAAAATAAAATAAATTGTGTGTAGTTTTTGGGATAGTTTTGCATCATTCTATAAAGAAGCAGTTGTACGCTGCAAAGAGGGATTGAGAACACGGCGTTAGGACCCAGCGTATTAGAATATTAGGATCCTCATCTAGTAAAATCATCTGTTTCAAGTCCCCAAAATGGCACTTAAAAATAAAGTAAAAAATGTTTGTTAAAACTTATTTTTTTTTTAAATATATAGAAAAGTTTAAATCACAGACCTTTTCCCAGTTCAAAAATAAAAGAAATAAAAAAAATAATAATAATGCTATAGTTAATCCATAACAGTTCATTCTCCAAATATATAAAATTAATTAAACTTTAATGTAAATGCCACAAAGGAAAAAAAGTGGAAACCTCAGTTTTTTCGGTGGCGGCTCTTACGATAAAAAAAATGCAATAAAAAGTGATCAAATGTCATAAAACGTCATTTCGGGGCAGAAAAAAAATCAACTCTCATTTGGCGCTCTTGATGGAAAAAAAGGAAATTAAAAAGTTACTGGTCTTAGAAAATGGCGACACAAACAAACCAATTTTAATTTTGCAAACTTCAAAAAAAATAAATAAAATTAATAAAATGTTTAAAAAAATGGCGACACAAACAAACCAATTTTAATTTTGCAAATTTCTAAAAAAAAAAAAAAATGAATAAAATGTTAAAAAAAAATGTACAAATTTGGTACCAGCGTAACGGTACTGACCTGCAGAATCAGGTCATTTTTACTGCACAATGAATGCCGTGAAAACAAAAGATCTGAAAAGCAATGGCAGAATTGCTTTTTTTTTCACCATTTTTCCGTTTTTCAATACATAAAATATAATAAAAATGGAGTCATTCAAAACTAAAACTTTTCCCATAAAAAAAAAAAGTACTAATGTCGATGGAAAAAAAAAAAAAAATAAGTTATGGCTCTTAGAAAAAGACGAGGAAAAAAATGGAAGTGCAAAAATGAATGCCAAACCTTGAAATGAGGGAATAAATTGCCTGTTTGTTAGTCATTTTCTGCCGGAAACAGTCAGCAACCTCGTAAAAAATCCTGCAGAGGACACGGGGGTGAATCGGCTGATCAGTTCCATCTTCAGCTGATGATCGGCAGAAGTCCTGCCCTTCTTAGCCAAGTGGATGTGGCTTAGCAATCTCTCCTCCCACTACAGTCAGGGCAGAGGGGGGAGGCTCCTGCTGCAGTCAGTTGTCTTACATCTACAGACAGAACAGTGGAGAGGAGGGGGAGTCTGACTAAGCTTCCGGAACACACAAAGAAGATTTTTAAACAAGTTCAAAGAAAACAAGGATGTTAAAGTGGAATGGGACATTTTTTATGGTTTGTTGCCTTTTTTTGTTTTCGTGATGTGGTCCCTTTAATACTACTAATTAGGGTTTGTGCCCACGATGCAGAAAATTTTTGCAGCGTTTCTGCATGTTCTTGGCAGTCAAAAACGCTTGCGGATTTTACAAGCCTTTTTGACGCGTTTTTGACGCGTTTTTACATGCGGATTTGACTTGCGTTATTCAAATGCATTGGGACCTCAAATCTGCATGCAGAAACGCTCAAATAATGGACATGCTGCGGATTTTTCCGCAAGGAAAATCCGCTGCAGAAAATTCCGCAGCATGAGCACAGAACATGCAGATTTTCATTGGGGATCATGGGGCACGGATTACCAAGCGTTTACTCTTGAAAAACGCATAGTGGGCACACAGCCTTAGTATAATATTAATAGCTGCAGTACCACAAACAGCCCACATGCAAGAGTGGTCCTATTTCTGGAAAAAAAACTATTGGAATTTTTTTTTCTAATCCTGGATAACCACTTTAACAAACAAGCTTGCCGGCAGTTTGCAGATAACACCTAGCTGTTTTCTTCTGTATGTAAATTTAAAAATATGAAAAATTATTCTCAAAAGTCCTAAAAATGAATTACAAAAGAGATACTTTCTGCAGAGCCAACTTTTTTTTGCATCTCTTCATTACTGGTGACAGCCGTTTATGGTTTTTTCGAAGAACGACATGTCTTAAAAGCAACTTTAAAGAGTCAAAAGTTTTCTCTGGCGAGGCAGACTGGCAGATGCTACATTGCAGGGGCTCAGGCTTCGTCATAACCTCATTAGTCATGTATCAATGTTGCCGTATGTAACCAGATTGGTTCGATTCCCCTGACGACTTGTCAGCAAATCAAACCCTTCCCGGAATGAGTTAAACCCGCAAAGCTTGAGAAGCCACGATGGAGGGTCCGTGGAGTGTGTCTGACAGGCGCGTTCCTCCATACGCTTCCAGTGACAGGTTCTTGGGGTGGCTGCTCGTTACAATAACACGATTGTCAAGTTTGTCATTGAAATCTTCTTAATGCAATGATCCATTTATCCTGTTACATCTTCCCTCCCTGAGATGTTCTGCAAACTCCGCACTTCAGAAATGTGTAATATATTAATATGTTACATCAGGAACAATTTACTGCAATCTAAAATACCATGTGCCGTAGAAATGTGCAGTGATATACCTGCCAATAAGTCAGCCACCTCTAGGGGGAGCTCACTGCATACTGATTTATACAGAGTCCATCATTAGCTTTAGTACTAGTTGTATTAATCATTATATTGTTAGCTCCCCCTAGTGGTGGATACAGGCAGCCAGAATTAAATTTTCATTAATCTCCCATGAACTCCCCCTAGTGGTGGCTGCAGGCAAGAAGAATTCTATAATTTATACCTAATTATGCAGTGAGCGTCCCCTAATGGTGATGGCAGGCAGTCAGACTTATATAATTTATGCATCATTCTGCAATGAGCTCCTTCCTCTACCATTTATATTTAATTCTGCAGTGAGCTCCCACTAGTGGTGACTGCAGCCAGCCAGATTTCTATCTTTATCCTTTTGTAGTGAGCCCCTCCAAGTGGTGGCTGCAGATAGCCAGAATTTGATCATTTATACACTATTCTTGAATTAGCTCCCACTAGTGGTGGCTTCTGGCAGTCAGATACATTATGCTACAGTAAGCTCCTCCTAGTGATGGCTACTTAAGGCAGCAATTCATACATAATTTGACAGTGTACTCCCTCTATTGGTGGCAGCAGGTAGCTAGAATTCTATTATTTATGCATAGAACTGTATTCAGCTTCCTCTAGTGGTGGCTGGAGGCAGCCAGAATATTATCATTAACATTATTCTATACTGAGCTCCCTCTAGAGGCGGCTGTACTCAGACAGAATTCCACCAATTATACATCTTCTACACTGAACTCCCCCTAGTGGTGACTGCAGGCAGCCAGAATATTATCATTAACATTATTCTATACTGAGCTCCCTCTAGAGGCGGCTGTACTCAGACAGAATTCCACCAATTATACATCTTCTACACTGAACTCCCCCTAGTGGTGTCTGCAGGCAGCCAGAATATTATCATTATCATTATTCTATACTGAGCTCCCTCCAGAGGTGACTGTACTCAGATAGAATTCCCCCAATTATACATCTTCTACACTGAACTCCCCCTAGTGGTGGCTGCAGGCAGCCAGAATATTATCATTAACATTATTCTATACTGAGCTCCATCCAGAGGTGACTGTACTCAGACAGAATTCCCCCAATTATACATCTTCTACACTGAACTCCCCCTAGTGGTGGCTGCAGGCAGCCAGAATATTATCATTATCATTATTCTATACTGAGCTACCTCTAGAGGTGGCTGTACTCAGACACAATTCCACCAATTAAACATCTTCTACACTGAATTCCCCTTAGTGGTGGCTGCAGGCAGCCAGAATATTATCATTATTCTATACAGAGCTCCCTCTAGAGGTGACTGTACTCAGACAGAATTCCACCAATTATACATCTTCTACACTGAGCTCCCCCTAGTGGTGGCTGCAGGCAGCCAGAATATTATCATTATTCTATACAGAGCTCCCTCTAGAGGTGGCTGTACTCAGACAGAATTCCACCAATTAAACATCTTCTACACTGAGCTCCCCCTAGTGGTGGCTGCAGGCAGCCAGAATATTATCATTATTCTATACTGAGCTCCCTCTAGAGGTGGCTGAACTCAGACAGAATTCCACCAATTATACATCTTCTACACTGAGCTCCCCCTAGTGGTGGCTGCAGGCAGCCAGATTATTATCATTATTCTATACTGAGCTCCCTCTAGAGGTGGCTGTACTCAGACAGAATTCCACCAATTATACATCTTCTACACTGAGCTCCCCTAGTGGTGGCTGCAGGCAGCCAGATTATTATCATTATTCTATACTGAGCTCCCTCTAGAGGTGGCTGTACTCAGACAGAATTCCACCAATTATACATCTTCTACACTGAGCTCCCCCTAGTGGTGGCTGCAGGCAGCCAGATTATTATCATTATCATTATTCTATACTGAGCTCACTCTAGAGGTGGCTGAACTCAGACAGAATTCCACCAATTATACATCTTCTACACTGAGCTCCCCCTAGTGGTGGCTGCAGGCAGCCAGATTATTATCATTATTCTATACTGAGCTCCCTCTAGAGGTGGCTGTACTCAGACAGAATTCCACCAATTATACATCTTCTACACTGAACTCCCCCTAGTGGTGTCTGCAGGCAGCCAGAATATTATCATTATCATTATTCTACACTGAGCTCCCTCTAGAGGTGGCTGAACTCAGCCAGAATTCCATCAATTATACATCTTCTACAATGAGCTCCCACTAGTGGTGGCTGCAGACAGCCAGAATTTGATCATTTATACACTATTCTTGAATTAGCTCCCCCTAGTGGTGGCTTCTGGCAGTCAGATACATTATGCTACAGTAAGCTCCTCCTAGTGATGGCTACTTAAGGCAGCCATGATTCTATAATTCATACATAATTTGACAGTGTACTCCCTCTATTGGTGGCAGCAGGTAGCTAGAATTCTATTATTTATGCATAGAACTGTATTCAGCTTCCTCTAGTGGTGACTGCAGGCAGCCAGAATATTATCATTAACATTATTCTATACTGAGCTCCCTCTAGAGGTGGCTGTACTCAGACAGAATTCCACCAATTATACATCTTCTACACTGAACTCCCCCTAGTGGTGGCTGCAGGCAGCCAGAATAGTATCATTATCATTATTCTACACTGAGCTCCCTCTAGAGGTGGCTGTACTCAGATACAATTCCACCAATTATACATCTTCTACACTGAGCCCCCCCTAGTGGTGGCTGGAGGCAGCCAGAAAATTATCATTATCTTTATTCTATACTGAGCTCACTCTAGAGGTGGCTGAACTCAGACACAATTCCACCAATTATACATCTTCTACACTGAACTCCCCCTAGTGGTGTCTGCAGGCAGCCAGAATATTATCATTATCATTATTCTATACTGAGCTCCCTCTAGAGGTAGCTGTACTCAGACAGAATTCCACCAATTATACATCTTCTACACTGAGCTCCCCCTAGTGGTGGCTGCAGGCAGCCAGAATATTATCATTATTCTATACTGAGCTCCCTCTAGAGGTGGCTGTACTCAGACAGAATTCCACCAATTATACATCTTCTACACTGAACTCCCCCTAGTGGTGGCTGCAGGCAGCCAGAATATTATCATTATCATTATTCTACACTGAGCTCCCTCTAGAGGTGGCTGAACTCAGCCAGAATTCCATCAATTATACATCTTCTACAATGAGCTCCCCCTAGTGGTGGCTGGAGGCAGCCAGAATATTATCATTATCATTATTCTATACTGAGCTCCCTCTAGAGGTGGCTGAACTCAGACAGAATTCCAACAATTATACATCTTCTACACTGAGCTCCCCCTAGTGGTGGCTGGAGGCAGCCAGAATATTATCATTATCATTATTCTATACTGAGCTCCTTCTAGAGGGGGCTGAACTCAGACAGAATTCCAACAATTATACATCTTCTACACTGAGCTCCCTCTAGAGGTGGCTGAACTCAGCCAGAATTCCATGAATTATACATCTTCTACACTGAACTCCCCCTAGTGGTGGCTGCAGGCAGCCAGAATATTATCATTATTCTATACTGAGCTCCCTCTAGAGGTGGCTGAACTCAGCCAGAATTCCCACAATTATACATCTTCTACACTGAGCTCCCCCTAGTGGTGGCTGCAGGCAGCCAGAATATTATCATTATCATTATTCTACACTGAGCTCCCTCTAGAGGTGGCTGTGCTCATGCAACAGTCCATCAATTATACATCTTCTACACTGAGCTCCCCCTAATGGTGGCTGCATGAAAACAGAGTTTTATCATTTATACAGATACATAATGAAGTTAGTCAGCACAGAAAAGAGAATATTAGCTTTATTGTAGGAAAAATGTAGGAAGCAGAGACACCTCTTCATGGGGCTCAGTTATATTTTGTGCATGGGAAATTCTTTCTGGTCAATTTTGCTTCTTGCTCCTTATTAAGATGACTCATGTCTGAAACTTCTGCGTGTTTTGCTGCATTTATTTTTTAGAGGAGGAAGAAATGTATTACTTGTCGTCTCTGTCAGTTAACATGCTCTTTTTAGGGACATTCACATCTCAGATATTATGGCAAATATTATGACTGTCGACAGACTGCAATCCACATCGAAACCACTTGGTGGCCAATATAAAGACAAATACAGAATAAACATCACCTGACAGAGTATCCTAAAATTATATATTTTTTCCAAAGCCAGTCTTCTAGTGCCAACTATCTCAGGATATGTTGAGTCAAGAGGAAAAGTAAGGAAATACGCATCTGTAAATAGATTTTAGCAGCAATTGAAAGGACAGATTAATTAGTGTTTTGTGCAGGTTTATTCATTTCTGGAGCAGAATATATGAATAGCCTTCCAAAATGAGTGTTGAAGATCCATTGAGCTGGTATCGATCAAGCTGCCCTTTATGGGTATGCCTAGAAGAATCAGTATTCTAATAACGCCGTGTCCTTGACAAGTCCGGAGAAATTATCATTGTAGGAGATGGAAAATGAAGACGTTGGCTGCGTATGATTGACTTGTCTGAAATCTGGGAATATTATGTATCATAGCAATCATGTGCTGTGCCCAGCCTGGTAGACGGCACTTACACCGCATAAAACACATGTCCTCTGACCCACGGCAATGACTGTGTTCTTCCCATATTACTCCAGCCATAATCATGGCTTGTGCTGTAACGTAATATGAAGTTTGTGCCGCTCCAGCCTCCACCATGTGGTCAGCTCAGTCTTCTGTAGGATAAGATTTAGTGTAAGCCTGAATCATGTAAAATACCATAAACCCGACTTTCCTTGACCAACAACCATGTCAAGAGTGGCAGGTACATCCACCAAACCAGTCCCAGTGATCACTACCAGCCATAGTGTCACAGACACTCAGTACCAGTCACAAATCCCTCACTCACTGACATTCAGTACTAGTCTCATAGCCTTCAGTACCAGTCACAGGGTCCTGAGGATCTGTCACAGAGCCTTCAGTACCAGTCACAGGGTCCTGAGGATCAGTCACAGAGCCTTCAGTACCAGTCACAGGGTCCTGAGGATCAGTCACAGAGCCTTCAGTGCCGGACACAGAGTCCTGAGGATCAGTCACAGAGCCTTCAGTACCAGACACAGGGTCCTGAGGATCAGTCACAGAGCCTTCAGTGCCGGACACAGAGTCCTGAGGATCAGTCACAGAGCCTTCAGTACCAGACACAGGGTCCTGAGGATCCATTACAGAGCCTTCAGTGCATTACTTCAACTCTGATATACAGTAAGGTTTTTAATATAGACAGTGTAGGACCGTCCCAATTAGGGTCACCTTGTCGCTGGTAGGACGGCTTGAATACTTTTTTTGATCAACAATAGTTCACTAAGTACCCTATATTTTATATGCAACTTTGCTTTACATTTATATATAATGATGGTAGGGTATGTGATATATTTTTTGTCTTTTGTAGGTTTTGTATCTATTAGCTAGTGTGAACATGCTCTTATTTCTTGCATGTGTACCATCTTAGACCTCAGTTCACATTGCTTGGTTTTTTGTCTTGTTTGCATTCTGTGCAAATTAGGGGTGTGGCATCCCCCTTGTTGAGCTGGTCAGTATATATGTAGCTTATCACGGGCTTAGGTGGTCTGATATTGGGACCCGGTTCTATTTGTCTACCCTTTTTTATGCATTACTTCAACTCTGATATACAGTAAGGTTTTTAATATAGACAGTGTAGGACCGTCCCAATTAGGGTCACCTTGTCGCTGGTGGGACGGCTTGAATACTTTTTTTGATCAAAAATAGTTCACTAAGTACCCTATATTTCATATGCAACTTTGCTTTACATTTATATATAATGATGGTAGGGTATGTGATATATTTTTTGTCTTTTGTAGGTTTTGTATCTTTTTGCTAGTGTGAACATGCTCTTATTTCTTGCATGTGTACCATCTTAGACCTCAGTTCACATTGCTTGGTTTTAAGATTTAGTGTAAGCCTGAATCATGTAAAATAACATAAACCCGACTTTCCTTGACCAACAACCATGTCAAGAGTGGCAGGTACATCCACCAAACCAGTCCCAGTGATCACTACCAGCCATAGTGTCACACACACTCAGTACCAGTCACAAATCCCTCACTCACTGACATTCAGTACTAGTCTCATAGCCTTCAGTACCAGTCACAGGGTCCTGAGGATCAGTCACAGAGCCTTCAGTACCAGTCACAGGGTCCTGAGGATCAGTCACAGAGCCTTCAGTGCCAGACACAGAGTCCTGAGTATCAGTCACAGAGCCTTCAGTATCAGTCACAGGGTCCTGAGGATCAGTCACAGAGCCTTCAGTACCAGTCACAGGGTCCTGAGGATCAGTCACAGAGCCTTCAGTACCAGTCACAGGGTCCTGAGGATCAGTCACAGAGCCTTCAGTGCCAGACACAGAGTCCTGAGGATCAGTCACAGAGCCTTCAGTACCAGTCACAGGGTCCTGAGGATCAGTCACAGAGCCTTCAGTACCAGTCACAGGGTCCTGAGGATCAGTCACAGAGCCTTCAGTACCAGTCACAGGGTCCTGAGGATCAGTCACAGAGCCTTCAGTACCAGTCACAGGGTCCTGAGGATCAGTCACAGAGCCTTCAGTACCAGTCACAGGGTCCTGAGGATGAGTCACAGAGAGCTCAGTACCAGTCACAAATTCCTTACTACCAGTCACTGACACTCAGTACAAGTCACAGTTTCCTCAGTACCAATCATACTGTAGCTCCTCAGTACCAATCACAGACTCTCAATACCAGTCACAGAGCCCTTAGTACCAGTCACAAACGCTAAGTACCACTCATAGCTTCTCAGTGTGAGACACAGCTCCTCAGGACCATTTCACAGAGCTCTCAGTACCAGTCACAAACCCTCAGTTCCAGTCACAAACCATCAGTTCCCAGTCACAGTTTCCTCAGTATCAGTCAAAGCTCCTCAGTATCAGTCACAGACCCTCAGTACCAGTCACAGACCCTTAGCATCAGTCACAGACCCTCAGTACCACTCAGAGCTTCTCAGTATGAGCCACAGCACCTCAGTACCAGTCACAGAGCTTTCAGTACCAGTCACAAACCCTCAGTACCATTCACAAAATATCAGTTCCCAGTCAGTTTCCCCAGTATCAGTCAAAACTCCTCAGTACCAGTGACAGACTCACAATACCAGTTACAGGACCCTCAGTGCCAGTCACAGACTCCCAGTACCAGTCAGACCCTTAGTATCAGTCACAAACCCTAAGTACCACTCACAGCTTCTCAGTATGAGCCACAGCACCTCAGTACCAGTAACAACTCCTCAGTACCACTCACAGAGCCCTCAGTACCAGTCACAGAGCCCTCAGTACCAGTCACAGAGCCCTCACTACCAGTCACAGAGTCCTCACTACCAGTCACAGATCCTCACTACCAGTCACAGCTCCACAATACCAGTCACAGAGCCCATTGTACAAGTCACAGACCTTCAATACAAGTCACAGACCCTTAGTATCAGTCACAAACCCTCAGTACCACTCACAGCTTCTCAGTACCAGTCACAGACCCTTAGTACCAGTCACAGAGCCCTCAGTACCAGTCAAAAAGCCCTCAGTACCAGTCACAGACCTCTCAGTATCAGTCACAGAGCCCTCAGTACCAGTCAAAAAGCCCTCAGTACCAGTCACAGACCTCTCAGTACCAGTCACAGCTCTTCAGTACCAATTAAAGCTCCTAAGTACCAGTCAAGGACAGGTGGACCGTCCATCCCCTCGTGTAAGCAGGGAATGTGCTGCTGATAATAATGAAGGGTTTCATACAATGAACCTTCATATGAAACCCTCCCAATAGTTGTACTGCAGAACTCCGCTATTATACCTCCGAGACATGGCTCAGATATTATCAGAGCCTAAACCAGGCCCGGACTGCTAATATGCCTTATCGGGCAGCTGTCCGGTGGGCTGGTCTGTTAGGTCATAAAATGGGCTGGCTGGCTACTGTTGTCAGAGTACCATTATGTATTAGTGAGTCATGCATTCTGTGTGGAGTCTGAGGTTATCTGCTTATCTACTTATCTTTATGGTAGATAAATAAACAAATGACTGGTCAACTTAGAGTTCTAAGAGTTTAGGATGAGCAATCCAGAAAAGCTGGTCTTGTATATTGTGCATTAATTAATAGCTTCTAATGCCTCTAACTGCAGAGTTTGCTCTGAAGAGTTTGTTGTTGTCAGAACAGTTAGTCACACAGGTACCATTCCTCCAGTATTCACTGGGAAAATACTAATGTGGTTACAAAATGACAGTGTTCATGAAGCAGAGCTGGGCTATATTAAGGTCCCAAGGGTTCCAGAAGTGACAAGGTGCCGGGCTGAGACCATGCGAATCTAAGTGTATATACACACACCACTTCTCCTTTCCTGTATATATACACTGCACAGTACCACTTCTCCTGTCCTGTGTATGTACACTGCACAGTACCACTTCTCCTGTCAGTATATATACACTGCACAGTATCACTCCTCCTGTCCTTGTATATATACACTGAACAGTACCACATCTCCTGTCCTGTATGTATACACTGCACAGTACCACATCTCCTGTCCTGTATGTATACACTGCACAGTACCACATCTCCTGTCTTGTATATATACACTGCACAGTACCACTTCTCCTGTCCTGTATATATACACTGCACAGTACCATTTCTGTCCTGTATATATACACTGCACAGTACCACTCCTCCTGTCCTGTATATATACCGCACAGTACCACTTCTACTGTCCTGTATATATAAACTGAACAGTACTTCTCCTGTCCTGTATATATACACTGGACAGTACCACTTCTCCTGTATATATACACTTCACAGTACCACGTCTCCTGTGTATATACCCTGGACAGTACCACTTCTCCTGTCAGTATATATACACTGCACAGTATAATTCCTCCTGTCCTGTATATATACAATGCACAGTACCACATCTCCTGTCCTGTATGTATACACTGCACAGTACCACTTCTCCTGTCCTGTATATATACACTGCACAGTACCACATCTCCTGTCCTGTTTGTATACACTGCACAGTACCACTTCTCCTGTCCTGTATATATACACTGCACGGTACCACTTCTCCTGTCCTGTATACACACACTGCACAGTACCACTTCTCCTGTCCTGTATATATACACTGCACAGCACCATTTCTGTCCTGTATATATACACTGCACAGTACCACTCCTCCTGTCCTGTATATATACCACACAGTACCACTTCTACTGTCTTGTATATATACACTGCACAGTATAATTCCTCCTGTCCTGTATATATACACTGCACAGTACCACTCCTCCTGTCCTGTATATATACCGCACAGTACCACTTCTACTGTCCTGTATATATACACTGCACAGTACCACTTCTCCTGTCCTGTATATATACACTGCATAGTTCCACTCCTCCTGTATACAGTATATACACTTCACAGTACCACGTCTCTTGTGTATATACACTGGACAGTACCACTTCTTCTGTCAGTATATATACACTGCACAGTATCATTCCTCCTGTCCTGTATATATACACTGCACAGTACCACTCCTCCTATCCTGTATATATACACTGCACAGTACCACTTCTCCTGTCCTGTATATACACTGCACAGTACCACTTCTCCTGTCCTGTGTATATACACTGCACAGTACCACTCCTCCTGTCCTGTATATATACACTGCACAGTACCACTCCTCCTGTCCTGTATATATACACTGCACAGTATCACTCCTCCTGTCCTTGTATATATACACTGCACAGTACCACTCCTCCTGTCCTGTATATATACACTGCACAGTACCACGCCTCCTGTCCTGTATATATACACTGCACAGTACCACTCCTCCTGTCCTGTATATATACACTGCACAGTACCACTCCTCCTGCCCTGTATATATACACTGCAGGTCTTTTTTTTATTGATAGAATAAGTACAGTACATGACAGAACAATAATACATTACAGGACACCAAACATATGAACAAAACAAGACGACAAATCACAGAAAATAAATCCCCCCAGGAATATATACATATACAAGAAATAAATATTATAAAACCTATAAAACCCCCGGCCCAGCTTCATTCATACTACTATATACAATCCCACACAACGCTCACACCATCCTATATACACATAAAACACCGTCCTATATACAAGATTATATACAATAAAGCACTAAACCTAATATAACGTATATACAACCGGACACTAACACTAACCTACTGGTCCCACTGCCTGACCTTACAGTCACCCCCTTACCGCACCTCATTCACACCACAGCAAACCAAAAATAACAATATATACAATGGTGACATGAACAATTTTAAACTTTTTTTTTTGTTTTGTTTTTTTTTTTGTATATTTTTTTGTATTTTTTTTTTTCTTTTTTTTTTTTTTTTGTAATTTTTTAATATATATATAAAACACAGACCTACACTAACTATCCCGCCACCCCTGATCCAGCTCTGGCCACAAAGTTCAGGATTACTCCGAGCTAGGATCAGGCCCCAAAGTTTTTTTGGGGCCAGATCAGTCCTCTTATCACCGCTGATGAAGAACCCCCCCAAATCCCCCACCCAACCTAACTAAAACCCCCTATTATACATTATATGCAATATATACAGAACACAACCTACACACTCACCATCCAAGGCTCAAGTTCGATGCCGGCAAACCTTCTATTCAAGCAGGAATACAAAACAAAAATCTAGGGTGGAAAGACATCAGCCCACCACCAGGATATAGGAGTACTACCGGACTAAGGCACCCCGAAGGAAAAGCCCCTCCAGAGACGGGCCGCCCTCCGGGCACCCAGTCTTTCATACTCCAGAGAACGTACCTTCACCAGGTCACCTAGGATGTTCCTACAGACTTCATCTACATGGAGGATTTTACTCTGCGTCGAGACTAAAACTCGTGCGTTCCACGTGAAATACCTGACCACTGCGCTGACTATGAATAAAGTGGCTCGGTCCCTTCTCCCAAGGTCTCCGAACGCTCCATAGGCCCACCCGGCGTAGGACAGAGTAGCCAGCCGCGGCCAACCAATGGAAGCCCCCACCCTGTTGTACACCTCTGTATTAAAGGGACAATGAAGCAGGAAGTGCTCCATGCTTTCCAGCACGTTAGCACAAGCCTCACGGGGGCAATTCCTGTCCTCGGAGCTCCTGAACTTCAAATTGTCCCTCACATACAGCTTACCATGGAAGCAGCGCCAAGTCAAGTCCCAGTACTTCTCGGGGATCCTGCTAGAATTTAACAAACTCAACCCAACCTCCAGATCCCGACTTGGGCAGTCTTTGAGGGCCAATGGACTCTGAAAATGAGAAAGCAAGACCCTCATATCGAGGAGTTTCCTCGGGAGTGACCTCACCTCCCACATTCCCAGACCCCACCGGTGGATCATTTTCAGAACTGGGGTAACATAAGCCGGGAGATGCCCGTGTGGTGTGCGAAGATCCTTCAATCTTCCCCCTGTCTCCCATTCCTGGAAGAAAGGGTGAAACCATCCCTTGCAGGAGAATACCCACGGAGGAGCCCTCTCTTCCCAGAGGTTTGCCACGTTCACTTTCAAGAAGGTGTTCACTAGGAACACCACGGGGTTCACCATATTCAAACCCCCTAGTCTCCTCGTGCGGTAAGTGACCTCCCGCTTGACTAGGTTCAGTCTGTTCCCCCATAATATCTGGAAGAACAGACTGTAGACCCGTGTCCAGAGAGGCTCTGGCAAGACACAGACGCTGCCCAGGTAGATTAGCAAGGGGAGCAGGAAAGCTTTGCACAGGCCAACCCTTTCCCTCAGGGTCAAAGACAAACCCCTCCATTGGTCCACTCTTTGGGCAACACCTTTGATTCTGCCTTCCCAGTTTTTCGTGGAATAATCACCCTGGCCGAATTCGATGCCCAGGATTTTGGCATGTTCTTGGTTTCGGGGAGGGTGTCCGGAAGATCAAACCCGGGATCTCCGCCTCCCAGCCAGAGACTCTCACACTTATCCTGGTTGACCTTGGACCCGGATGCCTCCGAGTAGCACTCCACTTCTGACATCACCACCACTGCCTCCTCTTGCGAAGAAACAAAGACGGTGACATCGTCCGCGTAGGCCACCACCCTCAGGATAGCCTCCGGCGCCGCCCCGCCCATCCGCACCCCCGCCAACGGTCCACAATCGATCCTTCTGAGGAAGGGATCGATTGCAAACACGTAAAGCAAAGGGCTAAGAGGACAGCCCTGACGGACACCGGATCCTACCCCGAAAGGTCGTCCAATCCACCCATTCACCAGAGGGAAAGTCTCAGCCCCTGCATACAAGGTCTTAAGCCAGTCCACAAACCCTCCAGGCAAACCATACCTCAAAAGAGTGGACCAGAAGTACTCGTGGTTAACCCGATCAAAGGCTTTTGCCTGATCCAGGGTCAGCAAGAACCCCTTCCAGAGGCCCGCCCTGCCTTGCTCCACGGCCTCTCGGACACCTAGAACAGCACTAAAAGTGCTACGGCCAGGAACGCAACAGTGCTGAACCTCCGAAAGGAGCCGGGGTGCAAACTTCACCAGCCTGTTGAAAAGTGTCTTAGCCAAAATCTTCCTGTCCACATTGAGAAGTGCTATGGGACGCCAGTTCTCAATGCGTGACGGATCCTTACCCTTTGACAAAATGATCAAAGCTGACCTCCTTAATGATCTCGGCAGAGTGCCCGAGGAGAGACACTCCTTAAACACCTGAGTCAAGAGGGGGACCAAAGAGTCCCTAAAGGTCCTAAAGAACTCGGATCTTAAGCCATCCGGACCTGGCGACTTTTTGGGCCTAAGCCCATCGATCGCCAGTCTCACTTCCTCTTCTTTGATTGCTTCTGCCAAATCGCCCAGCGAGAGGTCAGCCCCTGGCTCAGGAACAGATTCAGCCAGGAAAGCCGACATCCCGTCACGATCAAGCTCCCTCCTTCCCAAGAGGTGAGAGTAGTAGGAACTGACGACCTCCAAGATCCCTGATCTGGACCTTCTCAGGGACCCCGTACTGTCCACCAGCCCCGTCACTATCTTACTATTCACTGACATCTTACAGTTTCTGTAAGGGTCGGGCAAGCAGTACTTCCCGTAGTCCCTCTCGAAAACCAAAGATGCGTGCCTATCATACTGACACCTCTTCAGCAAGGACTTCACTCTGGAGATCTCCTCGCGGCTTCCTCCAGTCGAGACAAGATGCTCGAGTTTCCTCCTCAGGCTCTGATACAGGCGATCCCTGTTCAGGCTTCTGAGGTTCGAGAGCTGCCAGAAGAATCTCGCCACCCGATGTTTGAACATCTCCCACCACTCCGACTTAGTGTTACTTAGGCCCAGCAATGGTACCTGGCTCTGAAATAATTTCTCAAAAGACCGTCTTACAGCTTCTTCCTCAAGGAGTGACGAATTCAGCTTCCAATAGCCTCTTCCCATCCGAGGAGTCTCTGTAACATTCAGAGAAAACATAATCAAACAGTGATCGGAGAACTCCACCTCCACAACCGACAACGGTGAAGAGACGGCCTCCTCCTTCAAATAAAACCTGTCTAGCCTAGACCTGTACTGACTACCTCTAAAAAAGGTGAATCCCGTGTCGCCCGGGTTGTGCCGGATGTGGACATTCACCAGGCGAGCCTCACTCACTATCCTGTTTAACGCGACGCAGTCATAAGCCAGCCGGTCTCCGGAACCTCCTCTATCATAGGATCTCGTGACATTGTTGAAATCCCCTCCGTAGACCACCGGCCGACTCGAAAATAAAAAAGGTTTGATCTTCAGGAAGAGACATTTGCGGTCCCACTTGGACTGGGGACCATAGACGTTAATGAACCGAAGCTCTTGTCCCCCCATGGAGACATCTAGGATCAAGCATCTCCCCATTTCTAATTCGATCACTCGTCTGCATTCAACCGCTGCGGTCTTAAAAAGGACCGCCACCCCGCTATACGGATCGGCCGCAAAAGACCAGTAGGAGGGCTCATGCCTCCACTCCCACCTTGCTTTATGCAAAGTTGATATATCGGTCAACCTGGTCTCCTGCAAAAACAAAATGTCGGCGTCAAGTTGCCCGAGAAAATGAAAGGCCGTGCACCTTGCCGCATCTGACTTTATGCTGCAAACATTAATAGTTGCCAGCGTCAACGGGGTGGGTGCCGCCATCATGATTGATTGAATTAGATAGCCTTTTTCTTCCCACCACTGACAGTCCCAACCTCTTCCTCCGATAATGGCGGGTTTTTAGTGCGCTTAAGACAAACAGACTCGTCCATTCTCTCCTTACATACATTCTTGCCCTCGTCTGGTGGTCCTGGGTTAGTCGTCCCCCCAGAGGGCTTTGTATTTGCCCCCCGAGAGGAAGACCCAGCCATCTCCTGAGCCCCAACCACCTTGTCCGCAACCTCCGGCCCCGGGTCCCCACTTCCCCCCTCCAGAGGGAGGTCCTGGAGAGCCCCGAACCGGTTGGAGAGATCCACCAGAGGGGGGGCGGCTGAACCCTCCAATGGTACTTGGATCACGGCCAGAGAGTCAGAGGGGTCGCACTCCAAAGAGGCAGCTCGAGACCTGGTCCCCCTCCTACCTCTGGCCGTTTTCCTGTTACCCTTTTTCTTTTTCTGTGACCACTCCCCCTGTCCCTCATCTAGACTGTCACCAGAAGAGGGTTCCTGGGAAGACGTGGCGTCCTCTCGCTCTTCCCTTTCAAGTCTCTTGACTTCCTCGCTCAATTCGCTGTCTTTAGGATCCTCAGCTGCAAGTGAAGTACCTGGGTCAGAGTTTAGGGACTTTACTCCCTGCCCCCTGTCCCCACGGCGCTGCTCCTGCCGCCTGATGGTGGATGGCGGCAGCTTGCTCCTCACCAGTTCCTTGCCTCCCCCGCCCCTACTGGTCCCTTCACCGGCAAGATTAGTCCCGGCTTTCGCCTGTCCCGCACTCGCCGCTTTCAGGACCGCATTGGCGAAGGAACGCGGACAGCGACTGAACGGGTGACCGAGGTCACCACACAAGTTACACCTAATCCTGCAACAGGCAGCAGCAAGATGACCAAGGTCCCCACACAGTGCGCATTTCTGGGTGGTACACTGCGCACTGAAGTGTGTGGGGCTACCGCACCTGTGACAGACCTTAGGCTGCCCCCGGTAGAAAATCAAGATACTATCCCTCCCCAAAAAGGTTGAGGAGGAGATATGGGTAACAGTGTTTCCCGAAACCTTCAATCGCACCATGAAGGTCCAGGCCCCTGACCAGATACCATGGTCATCCAGATTCTTTTCGGGAATATTGATGACCTCTCCGTATCGACTCACCCAGGTGGTAATGTCCATACAGGAAAGCGACTCGTTACTTGTCAAAACGGTCACTTTCCTGACTGAATCTTGGCGGGTTATTGCCAGGGGAAAGAGACCATGCCATTCGGGGCGACTCCGAGCCAGCTCATGGCGAGACCAGAAAAGCTCAAGGCCCTCCGGTCTCACGAAGCTGACATCAAAGTAGGAGGTCCTGTAGGGATGGATCAAGGCAAAGATGTCATATGCCGCAAAGCCCATCCCCAGCAGGAGCTCAACCACCTTCGACCTATCAGGACAGGCATCCTTGCTTACCCACTGGAGACGGACCACGTTCCTACGGTTACTCCTCTGCCCCGTTGTCGGCAGAGACCAGACAGTCTCTGCCCCTCTATCTCGGAAGGCTGAAAGACCATGTCTCTCTATCCAGAAAGACAGATCAACCTCCCTCCCCTCTACAGTGATGGAGCTCTCCCCTCTCCTCAGGGCGTCCAGGAGCTGCTGTTGCAAGTCACCATCCCCAGGGCCACCAGACGAGGGCGCACCACTACCCCCAGCACTGACAGCTCCTGAATAGCTTTGGGCTGAAACCCCAGCCAATGCTGGGGGGGCAGAGGGACCAGCGCCTACTTCCCCCCCACCAACACCAGTGCTGCTCCCACCATTCACTCCACTACTACTCACACCATTCGCAGGACCATTACTCCCATCATTCACTCCACTACTTCTCCCACCATTTTCTGCATCACTACTCCCACCATTCATTACACCACTACCCCCAACATTTGCTACACCACTACTCCCACCATTCCCACTACTCCCAACATTCATTCCACCACTACCCCCACCATTTGCTGCATCATCATTCACTGCACCACTACCCCCACCATTTGCTGCATCATCATTCACTGCACCACTACTTCCACCATTCCTACTACTCTCACCATCTGCTCCACCATTACTCCCACCATCTGCTCCACCATTACTCCCATCATTCACTGCACCACTATTTCCATTCCCTTTACTTGTCACCCCATTACCTCTGCTGTTCTCTGCACCTTCCACAGTCACCTCCATTCCTTCCTCCCTTGTGTCTGGTGTCTCTGCACTCACACCTGCTGGGCTGGGGGAGGGGAGCACTTCCAGAGACTCCTTTCCCTGCAGCACCACACCCATTTCCCTTTGGTTACTGCTGGCTTTCTGCAGGTCGTCTCCTGGAGCGCCCCGCCCCCCCTACTGGAGCATTTTGGTCCTTGTGCTGGGCAGACTGTTTGTTGGGCACCGCTGCCCGCCCTGTACCCACAGACTTTGGGGTCTTAGTGTCCTTTTTGGGCGCTGGGGCACACTGCCCCCCTGTCGCAGCAGTGTGCCCAGTGTTCCTCGCAGATGTGTTTTTCACATCCCTCCCTGCCCCCCCAGCCCCGGTGATAACCGGCTTAGCCGCAGAAGGCAGGGAGGGAAACTCCACAGAACTCCCTATGTCCGGCGCTGTGAGTACCTCCACAGCCTCGCCCCCTGCACTGTTCCCCGCACAGATGACAGCATCGCCGGACGTCCTTCTCCTCTCCCCACCTTGCCTCTGCCTCGAACCCACTGCAGAGCCCGTGCCTTTAGGTTTGGTGGGGTTTAAACAGAAGGTGGCAGGCGCAACATCAGACATTGGTACATACTTGTAACTCACCACCTCCTGTGCGGCTCCTCCGGTCTTCCTCTTCCTCCTCTTGGTCTCCTCCATTGGTTTGTCCTCACCGAAGGAAAACCGTGTCAGGTCCACTGGAGACTCCAGCAGTCGGATCTCCCTCAGCAGTCCTCCTTCCTCTTCCTCCCCCGACACTCCAGCCTCTGCTGTCGGAGTCCTCTGCCCTGCAGGGAGACCACTTGGGCTTCGGCTCTGCCCCTCACTGGCTCCAGCAACTGAAACTCCAGTCACCTCTTCATCCTCCTCCTCCTCTTCACTAAGGATACCGGCTGGCGGTTCTCCTGAGGTGTTTAACCCCTTCATTTCTGAGAACTGCCGCTGGTTCTTAAACCTCTCCAGGAAGGGACCTGCGCTTTTCTCAATCCCCTCCCGGAGGAGCACTAACCTGACCACCTCGTCTCTGAGGGCTTTAAACCTCTGGGAGGTCGCGGGTCTTTCCTTGTTGGACGCCCGGGTGTTCAGGAACCGGGCCTCCCTCAGCTCCTCTTTCAGCTGGGTTAGTGCTTTGCTGGCGTCCTCGTACTCTCGCAACGTGGCAACCACTCGGGAGGAGAAGGAACTTGTGGACTCACTGGAGCTCATCTCCCCCCAGGATCTTGCTGGGCTCTTGTTCCTGGGGCCTGGGGTGCCCCGGTCTCCCTCTCTGGGTGGGCGGTGAACAGTCTCGGGGTTGGAGCAGGTGGATGTACTCTTCCTCACCCTTCCCGATCTCCTCACTCCCTCCTGGGCCGGTTGTTGAGGCTCCTTCTCCCCGCCGGCATAGACCAGGGGATAGGAGGCTGGGAAGCCATGCCGGCCTCCCAGTAGGCCTGCCTCTCCCTGGGGAGAAGAGAGGCAGACGATGACCCTCCTCCTGGAAGTGCTTGCGCTCAGGAGGCAGGTGCTATTCTCAGCACCACTTCTCCTGTCCTGTATATATACACTGCACGGTACCACTCCTCCTGTCCTGTATATATACACTGCACAGTACCAATTCTCCTGTCCTGTATATATACACTGCACAGTACCATTCCTCCTATCCTGTATATATACACTGCACGGTACTACTCCTCCTGTCCTGTATATATACACTGCACAGTACCACTTCTCCTGTCCTGTATATATATACTGCACAGTAACACTTCTCCAGTTCTGTTGTCGTAGAGGTGTCAATATTGGTTTAGTATTTTCAATATTACTATGGCCAAATAAAAATAAATATTGGAAAACCTGTTTATATTGATTATCCCAAGTAATTGCCTCTCCTCTGGATAGGGGATAACTGTCCAATCGCTGGAGATCCGACTGCTGGGACCCCCATGATCCCGAGAATCGGAGCTCCATAGAGCACCATGTAAATTGAGCTGTGGCCGATCATACGCACTGTGGCGCCATTCACATGCGGCTCTTCAAATAACTTCTTTTAGGAGAGTGAGGGGCACGACAAAGTAAAGTAAATTTCACTGATGGGGGGTAATGAGTGTTAGGGTACGTGCACACAATCAGTAATTGCTGCAATCTGCAGCGGCCAGATATTACAGCATAGTGGATGGGATTTGTAGAAATCCCATGCCCACCATGCGTCTCCGTGCACCTGCGGCTCATCCGCGGACACTGTCATGTGGCGCGTCTTCACAGACCGCAGCATGTCAATTCCTCTTGTGGAATCGCTAGTCTCCACAAGAGAAATTCTGTCAGTGCAATGTATAGGATGCGGTGAATCCACATGGTTCAATGAACACATGCGGATTCACCTGCGTGCAGCACTTTGGACACAGCATAAAGTATACTGCGTTCAAAGCGCTGCCAATACCGACCGTGTGCACATAGCCTTATAGTATGTGGGCTGGTGGGGTTTGTGTGGCAAGGCTGCTTTTTTGACCCAGTCCGGCCCTGGCCTAAATCATCTTCATTAGCCTTTCTTTGCAAATCATTAATCCCACCAGAAGGTCAGAGCCTTGTCTAATCTTTCCTCCGATTCCTGCACCTGGTCCTGTGTGTTTAGTTAGTGCCATTCATCATTGCTTTATAGATCCTGCAACCTAGTATACTAAACCTTGAGCATCACATAAAGAGCCCCGGGAAGGTCGATGTATTCATGAGATCTGGACATTAAAAAATGCAAGAGAAACTGCTCAATGTGATAATGACAAAACCTTCACTAAACCGCTGTATATGGCGGACAACATAGAATTAATCATGGTGGCACAGTTCTCCTATAGCGCTATAGTGTGTCTAATGGGGCATTGTCTATAGTAAATGTGATGTGAGGATATACATTTTGTGAAATGCAATGATCAGAAGGGTTGTGTGACAGGCAGAATTAGTGCTGAGTGCTGTTGCTTCAAAAGCATCCTGCAACTAGAAGAGTTAATACAATCACAGGAGACAGGAAGTGGTTTGCTTCAGAAGCCTCCAGCAACTAGAGGGGTTAACACAGTCACAGGAGACAGAGAGTGGTTGGCAGAGCCCCAGGGGGATTGTGGGGAACATGTTTACTGTTCTGGCAGCAGACTAAGAGATAATTGGTGTGTAATCTTATCTCACAGGAGTTCAAGTGAACCATAGCAGAGTAAAGTCCAGTAAAGAGTGAAGCTGGGCTAAGGTCAGATACCCTGTACTGCTAGTTGAGAAAGTCTATCATTGGGCAGGAAGATAAGGACTGGAAAGAATTGTGTCACAGGGATCATCTCCCTCAGCAAATCCTCTCCCCCTCCATCTCCATGCAGGATAAAGAATGTTGTGTACTACTGTGCCTTTGTGAAGAAGCTGTTTGATGTTGAATAAGGGAAAGCCTGTTGTGTAAAGGACTTGATTTGTACCGGCCGTGCTCCTGCATTAAATTCTACTGTTCACCTGTTCATGAGGACTCTGTCAAGTGTGTCTGTGCCAGCAAGTGAATACATCTTATGCCTGGGAAAGCTGCAATGTATGGTCGCTTTGAGTAACGGTTCCCCCAAGATTCCAAAAATTCATGAGACCTGTCTCGCCCCTATCTAAATCTACCAGCGTGCACGTAACAGTTGTCTTAGATTATTACTACGTCAGAAATAGCGACAATTCTATCTAGTGGCCATAACTGGCATTGCAATTTATGCCATTCAAGTAAATGGAGCTGATTTTTAACCCCTTCAGGTTCACTTTTGTTTTTCCATCCTCTTCTTCCAAGAGACATTTTTTTTTTTTTACTTTTTTCGACATAGCCATGCAAGGGATTTTTTTGCGGGATGAGTTCTAGTTTTAAATGAAATCATTCACTTTACCATGCAAAGTACTGAAAAACTACTATATATATCTTTCTAAACTTCCACATTTTTTTACACATTTATAAACTTTCACATTTATTTTCATCACTTAAATAGAAAAAAATATTTAAGTGATGAAAATAAATGTGGAAGTTTCTAAAAATAAAAAATAATTTGTTTCTCTATTTTCCAGAACTTTTAACGTTTTTATTTTGTCTTATTTTGCAGAGCGAGCTGTAGCTTTCACTGATACCATACAATGTTTTGACTGCTTTGATTGATGATTTTTTTGCATATTTTAGGGAGTTGTGGTGAGTGAAAAACAGCAATTCTGACTTTTTTTTCATTCTTCATAGCATTTATCATACTGGTTATTTAATTTTCTATTTTGATAGAGCAGAATTTTTAAAGACGCAGTGATACCACATATTTTTATTTATTTTTTTTTAATGGTGAGAAAATTACTGTTACATTCTATGTAGGGAAGGGGTTAATACTGGATGGCTTAGAGAAGTTCAATGCACAAAGGTGATTCCTCCACGGAACCATGTCTATTAGGCCCCCTTCACACGTCTGTTTTTCAGGTCTGTATACCGTCCGTTTTTTAAGGATCGCAAATACGGACACAAGCACACCGATTGTATTCAGTGGTGGTGCGCAAGTGTCAGGTTTTTCACACGGACACACCTCTCAGACATGTCCCTTTTTTTACGTACCATGGACGAAATGCGTGCTGCACACATGCACACTGATGATACACGGATCACTTCCCTGTGTCACCCGTGTGACACGTCCCAGCACCTGGGAAAAAGCAGTACAGTTCACGCTGTCCACAGGCGCCGGGTGCTGAATGCAGCTCTCATCATTGTCGCCTGGCCTCCCTGCGATCAGCGAGACCAGGCGAGTCTGATGATAGTTGTAGTCAGCACGGCCGCCGTCTGTGTCTAGAGTGTATTAAATAAATAATTAAATAAAAATAAATAGTGTGGGATCCCATGGAATTTTCACAACCAGCTGAGGGTATGCAACAGCTATTACCACACTTACCATCGCACTAGGTCAAGTGGGAAGATGGGAAGAGCGGAGGCTAAGCTCCAGATTTGGCGCATCTTATGGATTCTCCATTTCTGGGACGGCTGAGTGCCGATGGTCTTAGTCTGGGAGGGGGGCCAATATCCATGGCCCCTTCCCAGGCTATTAATATCAGCCCAGAGTTGTCTGTTTAGCTTTTGCTGGTTAGTAATTATAGGGGGACCCTACATCATTTTTTTTACGGGGTCCCCAATACACTAACCAGTAAAGGCTAAGCAAACAGCTGTGACCTGTTATTAATATCCTGGGAACCTTTAGGGCTATTGGCCCCTTTCCAAAAATATTAACATCAGCCCCCAGCTGTCTGCTTTCCCTCATCTGCTTAAGAAAATTGTGGCCAACCCCCCACCATTCTATTTATTTATTTATTTAAACAATAAATACAGGAGCAGAAAAAAAACATGCAAAGCACATATTATACAGCACACTAACATATTTCTATCTATCATCTATTTATCTATCATATTCTTCATCGCTATCTATCTCTATCTTGGAACATCTTTAATACCTAGCACTCTCTAATTTCTATGCTGCATTTCATTCCATACGTGTCGCATTGACAGCACACGGATGTCACACACGTACACACGGATGGCACACTGACACGGACCACGGATCTCACCAATACTGTTTTTTCCTGTAAAGGAATCACCCGAATGTGTGAAGGAGGCCTTAAGTGGAGTATACCACCAGACATGTCCACACATTAAAAAAGATATTTACTGTATATCATTAGGTGCCGTGTAATTCTTCATTTTTCCAGTGGGGGTGGTGCAGGAAAAATTGAACATTAAGAGATATAACTGATCGCAGGGGTCTTGTGCTGCAAGAGAGACCTTATAAAATTGGATTAATTTGCAGCCACCTGTAATGCATAAGTATTCTGCTTGCGATATTTCACCCGCATGACAATACAGTCTTTAATATGCAGAACTGAAAACATTTCAGGGACCCTGGTGTTGTTTGCTCTCAGCTTAATTGAAATGCCTAATGTACTCATGTTAATTGCACGGGAATAAAACACAAAATGTAAGTGCGCCTAAGAATCAATAACAATTTTCCCATCACTTTTCTTTTTTTTCTTTTTTCTTAGCATCCATTTTCCTCCACAATTCCTTACGACGTTTGCAGGTAGCTTTTATATCATCCTTTTTATGCTCTTTCTTCTATGTTCTTTTTGTTTGAGAAGTCTCTTTGAGATACTTGAAAAGGCACTTAGGTGAGTAATAGAGACAGACATGAAGGTGGAGCATAAGATGATCGCAGCTCGTGCACATGTCATGGAAACCTTGTGGAGTTTTGATATATTACGGACCTATAGGACTTTTCATGACTTTTCCATCTCAACTCTAAAGAATGTTTCGAACAGGAGAAAAAAAAAAACAACTATTTTTTGGGCCAGTTTGGGTCTATAGCCTAATATGGTTCTGTATTCTGGAATACGGTTCTTATCGTGCCGCACCGGTTGAGCATTTATGGCCTCAAGTGGAAGACCTGAGCCACTTGTCTGCACAGAATATGCAGACTCAGTCGTACAGTGAACAAGTTTGTTATTTATTAACTAGTTACAATTCTAGTAGCCAAAAAATGCAATATCTGGCAAAAATGACAATTCTCAAGTAACAAAACATGAAATGGCATCTGGGTTTGAGCCCTTGAGCCTGTGCTTTGTGGCCGGCTTCTCTATCCGCTGAGCCACAGCAGATACACCTTTTCTCCATGTGCTTTAATTTTCCGGGTCAAAGTAAAATTCGACATAAGGTGCAGGTAAAAAGTATACAAAACATAATATTTGGTATAACTGTATATAATAAAGTAAATATTTGGCACAAATGCAGCCTCGATGCTTTTTGCGTTTGACTAGAATTTTCCCAGTTAATCCCTTTAATTCATTGATATTGCCGCATATATCAGACCCGTTACGGGACGATAAGAACCAATAAAAGTTTTATATTTACAGATTTTTCAATAAAGCGAAAATGTAATGTAATAAAACTCTGAATCATGGCTCCAGAAACCACATGAATTTCTGCTTGGTTGCCATACAGGACGTATTTTTAAGTCAGCCCGACGAATAAGCGTGTAAATCAGATGGGAGACTGCATAGGAAACAAGATGCAGGAGAGGAAAAGCTCGTGAATTAATGTGATCCTGAAAGCCGCTCATTCATTCCCGTATGAAAGATTAATCTCCTATAGTGAAAACATTTACACAGCCAGGAATCCGCAGAGGCGGAAAAAAATTTATCTCTCTGTATGCAAAGAGTTAATGTATCGGAAAAGATTACTAATTATGTAAGTGCCTTGTATTACTTATCTAGTCCAGTTACTTTTAAAAAGAAAATTAAAAGTAACTAAACTTTTATTCATTTATTTTTTTTATTAATTTTGTCCATCGTAGAAAGTTATAAAACTTTGCAAATTACTTTATTAGGGGATTTGTCTTCACTCCTATAGAAAATTTGCATGTAAGTGGCTTTTTCCCCAGTCAATTTGCCTGACTTTACGTGTGCATATTCTGATATTAGTGCCGCTAGAGTACAGATGATGGCAATGATGTGACTCGCCCCCTGGGCCTAGTGTGGACGTGTGTGGGATACCCGGAGCCGGGTCTCTGGGGGTTGCAGAATCCGTGGCGGTGACCCGGTCCCGTGGCTCAGGGTGGGCAGGCCGATGGTGGTATTTTGTGGGGGTTTTAGGTTAATTGTCCGACTACGCCACCCGTGGATTGCGGTCAGCGCGGACCGCCATTGCAAGGCAGACCGCTGGGGCTGATGGTGTGTGCAGCTGAGGTAGTGTGACTCTCCACGGGAAGAGTAGAGCCCCAGGGCAGTGTAGTTGATGGTGAGGTGATAGTGCACGGGAGTCCCAGCACTAGTAGTGCTGGTGCGGCGATGAAGCAGGAACGACTCAGAGTCTTTGCAGTGCAGTTCAGGGTCTTTACTGGTGATATTAAGGCAGACCCTCCCGGGAGTACTGGCTAACATAAGGGGCCTGGTCAGTCTGCGAGCAAACAGGAGTTCCCCTGGCCAGGTGGAGTTGTAGGCCTCCCCGTCTATCTGCACTCTTTCTGGCTACCTTGCTGTAAGCGGGTAGAAGTAGCCCACGTCCCTGAGTATACCGTGTGGTGCTCACCCGTATGGCTGGTGACTTGGGGCCTTCTGTTAGCCTCCGCTCCTAGATGGCAGTGCTGGTCCCTTCCTTGTGACTGAGCCTCCGGGCTTCTATGGCCAGAGGAACTGGAATCCCCTGCCGGCTGGTTTCTGCTGCTGGGTGGATATCAGTCCCCACAGCATCGGACTCCGGTGTCCGGTACTTGGTTTCTTCTGCCAGGGCGAGCTCTGCTCAGCTCCAGCCCCTGGTCTTCAGCTACTGCTCCTACAGAGCTTCTGCTGTAACTCTCCCTGTGTCTGGAACTGTCTCCAGGCTCTGACTGACTCACTAATCCCGCCCCAGACCCAGTTTATAAGGGCAGATTCCTCCCCTCCCAGGTCTGGGCAGGAAGTGTTGCATGCTTAGGGCTCGTGACCAGAGAAACCTCCCACCTGCTCTCAGACGTAATATTTCTATTACTGTGGCAACCAGACCCCTGGGGTGCCACATTCCCCCCTAGTGAATTTTAGTACTCCGGGACTAAACACATTTTTAAGAAAACACAAATACAGGGTATAAACAATAATACAACAACGTATATACAAGAAGCTTTAGTCTTTAGAGGTCACGGCGTGTCCGTAACCGGGTGTCCATATCACCCAGCAAGGTGAAGTCTTGGAACAGAGTAGGGGACGTGTCCAAAGCAAACCCCAAACGTTGGCCCTGGGCGTGGCTGCAAGGCTGAGGCTAGCTACTTTGGGCCACAAGGAGGCCACACCAGACAGGTTTTCTCTTCCGCGGCCATCTTCGCAAGAGGCACCAAGGTGCAACTATCTACATGTAGTTCCGGTTATTCAGCGTCCATAACCTGTCAGTCCAAATAAACCTGCAGGGTAACTAGAGAAACATAATTAGTAACCAGGTAACAAAAACATAAACCTTTTTCAACATTTGCAATTTACAGATTACATTTTAGATTCTCCAGCGAGCGGGCATCTGTCCTCTAGTGCTCCTTGGTGGACCTACGTAACCCACTATCTGGTTCTGCACTACAGGGTGTAGAAGGTGTTGCGGGTAGGTCTGGCAGCTTTCTGCGTACTCTTTGGCTTACTAGGGGCACGGCAGGCTCACTACTAGCAGAGGGTTGATTCTCCTGGGCTGCTGGTATGGATTCTTCTGCCTCCTGGGCCGGCTGCTCTTCTGACACTACCTGTTCTTCTGTAGGCCCTTGAGGGGCTGGCTGGAGAAAGGTGAGGACGGGTACCATGACTGCGTTGTTGATTTGAGTCCAGGACCGGGGAAAGTCTCCGAGTACGGTACTGATCATTTCTTCCCTTTCCTCTGCGGGTTGACGGTTCTCTTGATCTTCGTCAGGGCTTTGCAGCTGCTCGGGACACTTCTTCAGGTGGTCTCCGGAGACAATGGCTGTGGTCTCTCCTCCATCCTTACTGATGATACATACTTTTGGGTTCTCATGACTTGAGGGCAGTACGGTGTACGGGTCCTTCTCCCACTGGTCATCCAACTTGTGGAGCCGTCTCTTTCTCTTCAAGACCTGCTCTCCAGGTACCAGGGGAACAGCGGGAGCATACTGGTTATAAGCCTTCTCTTGCCTTTCTCTTGCTTGAGACAGACTTCGCTCGACGCTTTCCTGTACTTTCCGATACTGCTGCTGCCGTTCTGTATCCCAGTCTGCCTCTGGCGAGGTGTCCTCAGGTGTCAGGACTCCCATATCCAGGTCAATAGGCAGCTTACCAGGTCTTGCTCTCATTAGGTAAGCCGGGGTACAGTTGGTGGAGCCTACGGGGATGTGATTGTACAAGTGCACCAAATCAGGCAGTTTTTCAGGCCACAGACTGCGTTCCTCCAGGGGCAACGTTTTTAGCAAGTCTATCACCACCTGGTTCATTTTCTCACATAGTCCGTTGGTCTGAAGGTGATAGGGCGTTGTTCTTATCTTCCTGCAGCCATACAGATTGCAGAACTCCTGGAAGACCTCCGCTTCGAAGGCTGGTCCTTGGTCCGTCAGCACTTGCTCCGGGTACCCGTGTGGACGGCAGAAGTGCAGCTGGAAGGCCCTAGCTGCTGTTTGGGCCATTAAGTCCTTGACAGGGACCACCACTGGAAACCGGGAGTAGTGATCTACGATGGTGAGGGTGTAGATGTACCCAGATTTGCTTGGAGCCAGTTTCACATGGTCCAGGGCTACCAGTTCCAGTGGCTGCCTGGTGATGATGGGCTGCAGGGGACTCTTCTGGCTGGCACGGTCCTTTCTTCTTAGGTTGCACGGGCCACAGTCTCTGCACCACCTCTCGATGGCTCCTCTCCTGCCTACCCAGTAGAACCGTTCACGCAACAAGAACTCCAGCTTTTTCCATCCGAAGTGTCCTGCTCCGTCGTGGTACGCCTCCAGAACCATAGCCAAGTCTCGTCTTGGGACCACTACCTGCCAGGTCAGCTCATGTGTTCTAGAGTTGACCATTCTCCGGCACAGCTTCTCTTTGTAAAGAAACAGCCTGCTTTTCTCCTTCCACAGTTGCTTGGTCTCCTCCGGAGCATCTGGGTCAAGATGGGCATCAGCCTGTGTCAGCATTTCCTTCACCAGACCGACTGCGGGATCACTGTCTTGTGTCTCCGCCCAGCTGTAGTGGGGTAAGGGATTGAACGTGGCAGAGCGCCTGTCCCTTACACGGTGGGAATACAGGGTAATCCCATGACGGTGGAACGCAGGGAGTTCGACTTCTTCCAGTTCTTCTGGATCTTCCCCTACGTCCGGTAAGTTTGGCATTCTGGACAGGGCATCCGCGTTGGCATTTGAGCGTCCCGCCCGGTATTTGATGGTGAATTCATAGTTGGACAGGCGGGCCATCCATCTCTGCTCCAGGGCACGTAGTCTTGCAGTGTCCAAGTGTGTCAACGGGTTGTTATCCGTGTACACGGTGAACTTGGAAGAGGCAAGGTAATGCTTGAAACGTTCGGTCACTGCCCACACCACTGCCAGGAACTCTAGCTTGAATGAGCTATAATTCTCAGGTCAGGGTTCCTCTCCGTGGGCCGTAGTTTTCGGCTGGCGTAAGCGATTACCCGTTCTTTCCCCTGCTGGAACTGGGACAGCACGGCTCCTAGCCCGATGTTGCTCGCGTCCGTGTGGAGGATAAATGGCTGGCTGTAGTCAGGGTACGCCAGAATTTCGTTCCCCGTGAGGGCCATCTTCAGCTGGCGGAAGGACTCTTCTTCCAGCTTTTCCCATCTGAAGAGCGGCTTCTGGTTTTTGACCTTCCTGGATTGGCCTATCAGGAGGTCCTGCATAGGAGCTGCCATTTTGGTGAAACCGGGAATGAATCTTTGGTAGTAGCCTACCAACCCGAGAAACTGCCGCACTTCCTTTATGCTGGAGCGTCTTGGCCAGTCTTTAATCACGGTGATCTTATCGGGGTCGGGAGCCACTCCGTCAGCACTCACCACGTGTCCCAGGTACTGCACCTTTGGTTTCAGCAGGTGACACTTGGAGGGTTTCACCTTGAGGCCGTAGCTTGCCAGGGCATCAAACACTTCTGCCAGGTGTTTCAGATGGTCCTCGTAGGTTTTGGAATAGATGATGACATCGTCCAGGTATAACAGGACCGTCTCGAAATTCCGGTGTCCCAGACAGCATTCCATCAACCGTTGGAAGATTACTGGTGCGTTGCAGAGCCCGAACGGCATACAGTTGAATTCGCTGAGGCCCATCGGGGTGGTGAATGGAGTTTTCTCCTTGTCTGCCTCTGCTACAGGAACCTACCAGTACCCGCTAGTAAGATCCAAAGTGGAGAAGAAGTTAGCAGATTTTAATGCAGCTAAAGATTCTTCTATCCTAGGTAACGGGTACGCATCTTTGTGTGTGATACGGTTGACCTTTCTGTAGTCTACACACATTCTCATGGTGTTGTCCTTCTTTTTCACTAGAACTAGTGGAGCTGCCCAGGGGCTACAGCTGTCCCTGATTACCCCAGCCTCCTTCATGTCCCGCAACATCCCTTTTGCATGCTGATAGTGTGCAGGGGGTACAGGTCGGTATCTTTCCTTTATGGGCGGATGGTCTCCTGTGGGGATGTGATGTTCTACCCCCTTTACTCGCCCGAAGTCTAGCGGGTGTTTACTAAAGACTCTTTCGTACTCCTGAACCACCCGGTAGACTCCCTGTTTTTGGTGTGAGCGAGTGGAGTCAGTACCCAAGTGCAGTTGCTGACACCAGTCCTCCATTTGTTTCTTAGAGCCGTTACCTTCCTCTGGTTGAGATGGAGGCAAGGGTTCCACGGCCCTTACAGAATTTTGGTTTATGGTGAACAATTTGGCTAGCGTTGCATACTGGGGCAGGTATACTTCTCTCTCGCCGATATTTATGATGCGGACGGGCACCCTCCCATGGCGTACATCAACCACCCCCCGTGCTGTCAAAATGGTGGGCCTACTGTCTGAGTAGACGGGTTCTACCATTGCTTGGTAGTCTCTACCTCTTAAATCAATAGCTGCCCGGCACCAGATCATCATCTCACTTTTCGGGGGCATGGCAATAGGGAACGTGTCACACATTCTCACGCTACCTATCTCACCACCAGATAGTTCCACTTGTTGCCGCTTCATCAGTGCCCGGATCTCTTTTTGGAGCACATGCTGCTGGCTGGAACTGGCGTTCTTGGCAACCTGCTGTAAAATGAGAATCACCTCTGCAAGACTATTTTCAATCACGTTAGTTCCCAAGGTTATTCTCGGGTAACTCTCATGACGATCAATGTCCACAATAATCAGTCCTTGTGCCACCAGTTCGACCTTACCGACCTTAATGGTCACCTCTTTGAACCCCACCTGCGGCACGGGCTGACCATTGCTGGCGATGATACTCAGGTCGTCATCTGGGTAGCGGGTTATGTCCGAGTCATTCCAGTACCGCTTAAACAGCACGTATGGGATGGTAGTCACTTGTGACCCAGTGTCCAGTAGGGCACTCATAGGAATGCCATCAAGTACCACAGGCAAGACCGGACGTCCCCCTACATATTTATCACGCCAGTTCGATGGGCCTGATGATCTTATGCCTGGGGGTTGGCCCTCTACCCCAGGTTGTGCCCGTTTAAATGACAGTACCTCGCCATGTGTCCGGGTTGATTGCAGCGGCGGCAGATGGGTTGTCCGTCCTCGTTGTATCTGTCGCTGGGTCTTCCTCTGGACGATGGGATCCTCCTCTGTCGGTGCCACGGGACGTCCTCTGGACTGGTGGCCAGCTTGATCCTTCCTGGAGGAGAGACCTGTAAAGACTGCACAGTTCGGGTTAGCGCGGCTATGCTTTTAGTTAGCTCTTGGACCTGATGGTGCAGGTCTGTAGCCGGGTTGTTGTCCAAAGCCTGCGCACCAGCTCCTACAGACTCTGTAGACAAGGGCGCCGCCTCCTGGTGATAGGTAATAGCAGGGCGCCGGTGGGTTACAGCGCTACCCGGTGCCGGTTCTCGGAGCACCCGGATGGCCCTGTCTTTGAACTTTGCAAAGTCTAAACCAGGGTTCTGCAAGGCCATTGCACGTAACTGTGTTCGGTGGGCGTTGGACAGCAGACCCTCAATGAATTGCTCAGTTAATAGTTCATCTGCATTCCGCACACTGTCAGGGTTTGCCTGTTTAATGGCTCCCAGGGCCTCTTGCAAATTCAAAGCATAGTCTCTTATACTGTCTTGGGCCCGCTGCTTGCACCCATAGAATTTCATTTTGATCTCTGCTGAGGTGCGGGTATCAAAGGTGTCCCTCAGACGGGCTAAGATCTCCTTCACAGTCTCCTTGTCCCTGACTGACCAGGACTTTACTTCACGTTAGGCTGCCCCGGTTAGCTGGCCTACCAATATGCTCACTTTTTGTCCCTCTGTCACGGGGTACACCTTAAACAGGCTGTACAGTCTCTCTTTAAAGTCGCTTAGGGTATGCGACTCCCCTGAGTACTGGGGCAGCCAGGCCGCTCTGGGGATATAGGGCATTGTAAATGGCATTACTGCGGCAGCGGCCGCGCTGGTGGTAGAGGGTCCCTCCGTATCCGTCATCTTTCTCCCCCCTAGTTAAGTGTGGCCTACCTTCTGTTGCTTCTTCTCCGTAGGCCGCGGCTCCGCAGACGATCGTCAGGGTGGAGGACCTTGCGTCGCGCTCTGGTGACGTCAGCGTCGCGCTCTCTCCCTTCCAGGACCTTGCGCAGCGTCGATGCATGAGGCGGAGCTTCGGTCTCACGCGCTTTTGGCATCCACGCCCCTCTTCTTCCAGTGCGGCGTCCCAAAGATGGCGTCCGATGGCGGGAAAACGACTGCGGATGGCGGGAAACTTTTGATGAAGGCGGGAAACTTTTGAAGATGGCAGGAAACGGCTCCGGATGGCGGGGACCTTCACCACAGCAGGTATGACAGTCTTTTGAAGGCGCGCAGTACCCGGTGGTTGCGGGCACGAAATCCTGCCGACTACGCCAAAGCTGACTCGCCCCCTGGGCCTAGTGTGGACGTGTGTGGGATACCCGGAGCCGGGTCTCTGGGGGTTGTAGAATCCGTGGCAGTGACCCGGTCCCGTGGCTCAAGGTGGTCAGGCCGATGGCGGTATTTTGTGGGGTTTTAGGCTAATTGTCCGACTATGCCACCCGTGGATTGCGGTCAGCGCGGACCGCCGCTGCAAGGCTGACCGCTGGGGCTGATGGTGTGTGCAGCTGAGGTAGTGTGACTCCCCACGGGAAGAGTGGAGCCCCAGGGCAGTGTAGGTGAGGGTGAGGGTGATAGTGCACGGGAGCACTAGTAGTGCTGGTGCGGCGATGAAGCAGGAACGACTCAGAGTCTTTGCAGTGCAGTTCAGGGTCTTTACTGGTGATATTAAGGCAGACCCTCCCGGGAGTACTGGCTAACATAAGGGGCCTGGTCAGTCTGCGAGCAAACAGGAGTTCCCCTGGCCAGGTGGAGTTGTAGGCCTCCCGTCTATCTGCACTCTTTCTGGCTAACTTGCTGAAAGCGGGTAGAAGTAGCCCACGTCCCTGAGTATACCGTGTGGTGCTCACCCGTATGGCTGGTGACTTGGGGCCTTCTGTTAGCCTCCGCTCCTGGATGGCGGTGCTGGTCCCTTCCTTGTGACTGAGCCTCCGGGCTTCTATGGCCAGAGGAACTGGAATCCCCTGCCGGCTGGTTTCTGCTGCTGGGTGGATATCAGTCCCCACAGTCTCGGACTCCGGTGTCCGGTACTTGGTTTCTTCTGCCAGGGCGAGCTCTGCTCAGCTCCAGCCCCTGGTCTTCAGCTACTGCTCCTACAGAGCTCCTGCTGTAACTCTCCCTGTGTCTGGAACTGTCTCCAGGCTCTGACTGACTCACTAATCCTGCCCCAGACCCAGTTTATAAGGGCAGATTCCTCCCCTCCCAGGTCTGGGCAGGAAGTGTTGCATGCTTAGGGCTCCTGACCAGAGAAACCTCCCACCTGCTCTCAGACGTAATATTTCTATTACTGTGGCAACCAGACCCCTGGGGTGCCACAGATGGGTCAGTACTAGTGTTGAGTGATACCTTCCGATATCGGGAAATATCGGATCGGATTGGATCGGACCGATACCGAAAAAGTATCGGATATCGCTGATTCCGATACCGGAAACCAATGCAAGTCAATGGGACAGAAATATCGGAATGAAAATAAACCCTTTCTTTCCTTGTAGGTTAATTCTACATGAAGGAAAACAACTAAGAATAATGTAGAATGTATTGGGGGAGGTGGGGGAGACAATAAAGGCATAGAGGTTTAGCCCAATCAAATGGAATAGCAGGAATTAATATTTTTTTTAAGACGTTCTGAGTTACGGAAATATTGACTATGTTAAGTATTTTTATATTTTGTCAGATATTTATGTTTCACTACTTCCATGCTCTTCACCTTCTTTTTTACTTCTCCCACACTTTCTCCTTCATCATCCTCAGCATCTTTTTCATCCTCTTCTTCTTCACCTTTTTCATCTTCTTCTTCTTCACCTTCTTCGTATTATTCTTTTTTTTTACATTCTTCATATTCTACTTCATCATCTTCTTCATATTCTTCTTCTTCATCATATTCTTATTTGTGACAGGCATTCCTGTAGTTGTTATCTATAAAAGGTTGGACATTACACCTTTCGTTCTGCCCGTCACAAAAGATTTACAACAGGATTTGTCCGCGTTCAGTTTGGCCTGCAGCAGCAGGTCTTTTCCAGGGGCACCACGAGGAGGAACGGACTCACCCCCATACACTGCTTAGTCATCTTCTGCTTATAATTTAGATATTATCTTTTGCTCTGATTTTTAGTCTTATGCTTAATGTTCTTCGGCTTTTTGTTCTGCAGCTTCTTGTATTTCTGCTTCTTGGTTTTCTGTCTCTTGTTCTTCTGTGTCTTGGTGCTTGTCTTCTCTTCTTTGTCCTCTTGGTCAATTTCTTCAGGGTCATCTTCTTGGTCTTCTTCGGGGTGGTCTTCAGGGTCGTCGTCTTCGGGGGTCCTCGTCTTCGGGGTCCTCGTCTTCTTCGGGTTGGTCTTCTGGGTCCTCGTCTTCGGGGTCCTCGTCTTCTTCGGGGTGGTCTTCAGGGTCCTCGTCTTCTTCGGGGTGGTCTTCAGGGTCCTCGTCTTCAGGGTCGTTGTCTTTGGGGTCCTCGTCTTCTTAGGGTTGGTCTTCAGGGTCCTCGTCTTCAGGGTCCTCGTCAGGGAGATCCAGAGTGATTACCAAGAACCATTTCAAAAAGCTTGAACTTGGAAATGTAGCAGAAGGTACAAGAAAGCTGAGGAACTACCGAGAACCAGCTGACGGTACTGGAACCCGGATGGGTAGCAGAAGGTACAAGAGCCAATGGAACTGCCGAAGACCAGCTGACGGTACTGGAACTCGGTTACTAAGCATGAGGTACCTGTGCCAGAAAGCACTACCAAGGACCAGCAGACGTTGGTGGAACTTGGATACCGAGAAGGAGGCACCTAATCCAAAGGCACTGCCGAGAACCAGCTGATGGTACTGGAACCCGGATGGGTAGCAGAAGGTACCCATGTAAAAAAAAGTTCAAGGCTGCGAGCCGGCCGCAGTTACCAAAACCCACAGTCCTACAGGGGGTGCTTGTCCGATAGGCACTATGGAACCAGCCTTCATTGCCAGATCCCGCAGCCCACATAGGAGTCACCTAAACTGCAGGCACCATAGAGTTGGCTAACCCGTCCGCAACACGACAAGACAACGCATTGGAGGCAAAGTGACGTTGACACTACCCGGAAACAGCTGGCGTGCTGGAACCAGGCTGGGCAGGAGGGAGTACCCGTGCCAAAGACACTGCCGAGAACCAGCTGACGGTACTGGAACCCGGATGGGTAGTAGAAGGTACAAGAGCCAATGGAACTGCCGAAGACCAGCTGACGGTACTGGAACTCGGTTACTAAGCAGGACAGGGGCGGACACAGACTGTAGTGGGCCCCTGTGCAAGAAATTTTTGGGGGCCCCCCCCGCCCTTCATAAGGCAACAAAGTTATGTAAACATAACCCCCCCCATGTGCATCTCTCACCCCCCCATGTGCAGCTCACCCCCCGTGCATCTCTCATCCCCCTCCGTGCATCTCTCATCCCCCTCCGTGCATCTCTCACCCCCCCGTGCATCTCTCATCCACCCCCCGTGCATCTCTCATCCACCCCCCGTGCATCTCTCACCCCCCCGTGCATCTCTCATCCCCTCCGTGCATCTCTCACCCCCCCGTGCATCTCTCATCCCCTCCGTGCATCTCTCACCCCCCCGTGCATCTCTCATCCCCTCCGTGCATCTCTCATCCCCTCCGTGCATCTCTCATCCCCCCGTGCATCTCTCATCCACCCCCCGTGCATCTCTCATCCCCCCCGTGCATCTCTCATCTCTCCCCCCCCCGTGCATCTCTCATCCACCCCCCGTGCATCTCTCATCCCCTCCGTGCATCTCTCACCCCCCCGTGCATCTCTCATCCACCCCCCGTGCATCTCTCATCCCCTCCGTGCATCTCTCATCCCCCCCGTGCATCTCTCATCCCCCCCGTGCATCTCTCATCCCCTCCGTGCATCTCTCATCCCCCCCGTGCATCTCTCATCCCCCCGTGCATCTCTCATCTCTCCCCTCCCCCCCATGTGCATCTCTCATCTCTCCCCTCCCCCCATGTGCATCTCTCATCTCTCCCCTCCCCCCCATGTGGATCTCTCATCTCTCCCCTCCCCCCCATGTGGATCTCTCATCTCTCCCCTCCCCCATGTGCATCTCTCATCTCTCCCCTCCCCCCATGTGCATCTCTCATCTCTCCCCTCCCCCCCATGTGCATCTCTCATCTCTCCCCTCCCCCCCATGTGCATCTCTCATCTCTCCCCTCCCCCCCATGTGGATCTCTCATCTCTCCCCTCCCCCCCATGTGGATCTCTCATCTCTCCCCTTCCCCCATGTGCATCTCCCATTCCCCCCACTCCTAGTTAATTGTATTTAAAAAAAAAAATAAAACTTGTTATACTTACCCCCATGCGATCCCTGCAGAATCCTGGCGCTCGTCCAAATCGCTGACACCAGGTTCTCCTGCCTTCCGGTCATGTGACGGCGCCGTCACATGACCGGAAGTCTGAGGAATTATGAGATGTCCTGGACCCGGCGCTTTGCATGGGGCCGGGGGCCCCATGAGGAGAGAGGCGCACAAGAGGGGGGCTCCGAGGGGGCTCCTACCGGCCGGGCCCCATACTGGAGTCAGGGCAGTCATGCCCTGATGGCGGCCCTGCTGGAGGCTGGAGGGGCCCCCTCTCCCTCGGGGCCCCCGTTCAATGAACCGGCTGCACGGGCGGTAGTTCCGCCCCTGAAGCAGGAGGTACCTGTGCCAGAAAGCACTACCAAGGACCAGCAGACGTTGGTGGAACTTGGATACCGAGAAGGAGGCACCTAATCCAAAGGCACTGCCGAGAACCAGCTGACGGTACTGGAACCCGGATGGGTAGCAGAAGGTACCCATGTAAAAAAAAGTTCAAGGCCGCGAGCCGGCCGCAGTTACCAAAACCAACAGTCCTACAGGGGGTGCTTGTCCTATTGGCACTATGGAACCAGCCTTCATTGCCAGATCCCGCAGCCCACATAGGAGTCACCTAAACTGCAGGCACCATAGAGTCGGCTAACCCGACCGCAACACGACAGGACAACGCATTGGAGGCAAAGTGACGTTGACACTACCCGGAAACAGCTGGCGTGCTGGAACCAGGCTGGGCAGGAGGGAGTACCCGTGCCAAAGTCACTGCCGAGAACCAGCTGACGGTACTGGAACCCGGATGGGTAGTAGAAGGTACAAGAGCAAATGGAACTACCGAGGACCAGCTGACTGTACTGGAACCCGGATGGGTAGCAGAAGGTACAAGAGCCAATGGAACTGCCGAAGACCAGCTGACGGTACTAGAACTCAGTTACTAAGCAGGAGGTACCTGTGCCAGAAAGCACTACCAAGGACCAGCAGACGTTGGTGGAACTTGGATACCGAGAATGAGGCACCTAATCCAAAGGCACTGCCGAGAACCAGCTGACGGTACTGGAACCCGGATGGGTAGTAGAAGGTACAAGAGCAAATGGAACTACCGAGGACCAGCTGACGGTACTGGAACCCGGATGGGTAGCAGAAGATACAAGAGCCAATGGAACTGCCGAAGACCAGCTGACGGTACTGGAACTCGGTTACTAAGCATGAGGTACCTGTGCCAGAAAGCACTACCAAGGACCAGCAGACGTTGGTGGAACTTGGATACCGAGAAGGAGGCACCTAATCCAAAGGCACTGCCGAGAACCAGCTGACGTTACTGGAACCCGGATGGGTAGCAGAAGGTACCCATGTAAAAAAAAGTTCAAGGCCGCGAGCCGGCCGCAGTTACCAAAACCCACAGTCCTACACTGGGTGCTTGTCCTATAGGCACTATGGAACCAGCCTTCATTGCCAGATCCCGCAGCCCACATAGGAGTCACCTAAACTGCAGGCACCATAGAGTCGGCTAACCCGACCGCAACACAACAGGACAGCGCATTGGAGGCAAAGTGACGTTGACACTACCCGGAAACAGCTGGCATGCTGGAACCAGGCTGGGCAGGAGGGAGTACCCGTGCCAAAGACACTGCCGAGAACCAGCTGACGGTACTGGAACCCAGATGGGTAGTTGAAGGTACAAGAGCAAATTGAACTACCGAGGACCAGCTGACGGTACTGGAACCCGGATGGGTAGCAGAAGGTACAAGAGCCAATGGAACTGCCGAAGACCAGCTGACGGTACTGGAACTCGGTTACTAAGCAGGAGGTACCTGTGCCAGAAAGCACTACCAAGAACCAGCAGACGTTGGTGGAACTTGGATACCGAGAAGGAGGCACCTAATCCAAAGGCACTGCCGAGAACCAGCTGACGGTACTGGAACCCGGATGGGTAGTAGAAGGTACAAGAGCAAATGGGACTACCGAGAACCAGCTGGCGGTGCTTGAACCCAGGGTAAATACTAAAAACAGAGTGGAGCCAGAGGTGTAATTGGAGCAAGTTTTAAATCAGTAGTACAGTGGATGTGGACAAAGCAGGAGAATTTGCCGGACACACAGCAGGGGAACAGCTGACGTTACTGAACCCCAATAACACTGGAGCAAGCGTTGACTGTGCAGACGGCACTTCTGAGCAGCAACTAGCGGTATTGGAGCCCAGGGTAAATACTAAAAACAGAGGAGCCAGAGGTGTATTTGGAGGAGGTTTTAAATCAGTAGTACAGTGGATGTGGACAGAGCAGGAGAAATTGCCGTCCGCACAGCAGGGGAACAGCTGATGTTACTGAACCCCAATGATACGGCAGCAAGTGTTGACTGTGCAGACGGCACTTCCGAGCGCCAACTGGCGGTGTTGGAGCTCAGGGATAATACTGAAAACAGAGGAGCCAGAGGTGTAATTGGAGCAACTTTAAAATCTGTAGTAGTGAGAATGTGGACAGAGCAGGAGAAATTGCCGTCCGCACAGCAGGGGAACAGCTGACGTTACTGAACCCCAATGACACGGCAGCAAGTGTTGACTGTGCAGACGGCACTTCCGAGCGCCAACTGGCGGTGTTGGAGCTCAGGGATAATACTGAAAACAGAGGAGCCAGAGGTGTAATTGGAGCAACTTTAAAATCTGTAGTAGTGAGAATGTGGACAGAGCAGGAGAAATTGCCGTCCGCACAGCA
This sequence comes from Phyllobates terribilis, assembly GCF_046119375.1. Taxonomy (NCBI): domain Eukaryota; kingdom Metazoa; phylum Chordata; class Amphibia; order Anura; family Dendrobatidae; genus Phyllobates; species Phyllobates terribilis. The sequence goes on from NW_027362764.1 coordinate 50,662,801, forward strand.
GGGGAACAGCTGACGTTACTGAACCCCAATAACACGGCAGCAAGTGTTGACTGTGCAGACGGCACTTCCGAGCACCAACTGGCGGTGTTGGAGCTCAGGAATAATACTGAAAACAGAGGAGCCAGAGGTGTAATTGGAGCAACTTTAAAATCTGTAGTAGTGAGAATGTGGACAGAGCAGGAGAAATTGCCGTCCGCACAGCAGGGGAACAGCTGACGTTACTGAACCCCAATGACATGGCAGCAAGTGTTGACTGTGCAGACGGCACTTCCGAGCGCCAACTGGCGGTGTTGGAGCTCAGGGATAATACTGAAAACAGAGGAGCCAGAGGTGTAATTGGAGCAACTTTAAAATCTGTAGTAGTGAGAATGTGGACAGAGCAGGAGAAATTGCCGTCCGCACAGCCGGGGAACAGCTGACGTTACTGAACCCCAATGACACGGCAGCAAGTGTTGACTGTGCAGACGGCACTTCCGAGCGCCAACTGGCGGTGTTGGAGCTCAGGGATTACAGTTCAGGTGGTAGAAACATGAACAGAACAGGAGACCTGGATACTTTTGCCAACAATTATTTATTCTGGAAGAGGACTGGCAAATTCATGAGAGATCCAGGCCTTGTTCATTTTGAGAAAAGTAAGCCGGTCAACGTTATCGGAGGATAGTCGCATGCGACGGTCTGTTAGTACACCACCTGCGGCACTAAAGATGCGTTCCGATAATACACTAGCAGCAGGGCAAGCTAGCACCTCCAATGCATACTGACTTAGCTCTGGCCATGTATCTAGCTTACAGACCCAAAACTTGAAGGGAGAAGAGCCGTCTGGGAGTACACTAAGAGGGCAAGACATGTAGTCTGTCACCATCTGACGGAAACGTTGCCTCCTGCTGACTGGAGCCGTCTGTGATGGTGTAGACATTTGTGGCGGCGGGGACACAAAACTTTGCCACATTTTGGCCATACTGGTCTTGCCTAGTGCTGAGGCGCTGCTTCTGCTCCCTCTTTGTGCAGAGCTTCCTCCACTGCCTCGACGCACTGAGCTGCTTTGTAAAGCACTAGCAGCACTGCTCTCGGTTGGAATGGAGAACATGATGGAATGCACCAGTGCGTCTTGGTACTCCCGCATTTTACGCTCCCGGTTCAACGGTGTTATGAGGCTTTGTAAGTTGTCCCGGTAGCGAGGATCTAGGAGGGTTGACACCCAATAATCAGCCGTGTTGAGAATGTGGGCGATGCGGCGGTCGTTTCTCAGGCACTGCAGCATGAAATCAACCATGTGCTGCAGACTGCCAACTGGCCAAGAAACGCTGTCCCCTGCTTGAGGCGTGATCTCTGCCTGCTCTGCATCACCCCACCCTCGCTCTAGATACTGACTACTAGAGCATTGTGTACCTCCCTCCTCTGGACAGATGTCTTCCTCATCCATTGACTCCTCCTCATCCTCCTCACAAAGTGTCCCCTGCCTAGGCCTTTGTGAGGAACCACGTTGCGCAGACTGTAGAGAAGCAGATGGCATTTGTGACTCCTCATCCTCCACCTCTTCCAAAACCTCGTCCCTTAGTGCTTGCAGTGTTTTTTCAAGCAGGCAGATAAGGGGGATAGTCATGCTGACTAGTGCATCATCTGCACTCGCCATCCGCGTGGAATAATCGAAGGCACGCAAAACGTGGCAAATGTCCTTCATAGAGGCCCACTCAGTGGTGGTGAAGTGTGAACGGCGCGCACTGCGACTTGTTTGCGCCTGCTGCAGCTGGTACTCCATTACTGCTGCCTGCTGCTCACACAACCTCTCCAACATATGTAACGTTGAATTCCACCTGGTGGGTAGGTCACATATGATGCGATATTCCGGAAGACGTAATCGGCGCTGCAGAGCTGCAATGCGTGATCTTGCATTGCTGGAACGCCGCAAGTGAGCGCACTCTATGCGGACCTTGTGAAGCAGTGCATCAAGATCCGGATAGTCCCTCAAAAAACTCTGCACGACCAAGTTGAGCACATGTGCCAGACATGGGATGTGAGTGAGGTTGCCTAGGCCCAGAGCTGCCACCAGATTTCGGCAATTGTCACACACTACCATGCCTGGCTGGAGATTCGCTGGCACAAACCACACGTCGCTCTGCTGCTTGATGGCATTCCAGAGCTCCTGCGCTGTGTGGCTTCGATTCCCCAAAGAAATTAATTTTAATACGGCCTGTTGACGTTTGGCCACGGCTGTGCTCATATTGGTCACCATAACAGGTCAAGGACCTCATCATCTACACCACCCTCTTCAAACAACTGCTTCTCCTGGGTAGTCTCGACAGCACAGTACGCACCAGAAAGTGGCACCTGAGTCTCATCATCAGATGCGTACTGAGGTGTGCTGCTGACCATAGGCTTTGGCCCACCCGCCTCTTCAGATTCAGAGAGACAAAACGGTTGCGCATCACTGCATACTACCTCTTCTTCAAATTCTCGAATTCTGCTTGGCTGGCCCCCTCTTTCCAAGCCAAGAGATTCAGAGAACAGAAGTAGAGATGGCTCCTGTCCAGGGCTCTCTGACTGCCTGGGCAATTTGGCAGGTGGTGAAGAGACAGATGGGTGCTCTTCAGTGCTCATCACCTGAGAGGATCTGGAACTAATTGAAGTCGATGCGTTAGCTGCCATCCATCCGACAACGGCTTCAATTTGGTCCTCCCGCAGCAGTGGGGTACGGCTAGCTCCTACAAAGCTGCGCATAAAGGACTGTTCCCTGGTAAAACTGGGGGATGCTGAGTCACTGGTGCCCGCAGCAGGCACAGAATCCCCACGTCCTCTCCCTGCAGGCACAGAATCCTCACGTCCTCTCCCTGCAGAAACTCTATGCCCACGCCCACGACCACATGCCTTACTCCCTGCCTTCTTCATCTTGGTAGACTGATAAAGATAGGCAGAAAAGTACTAAGGGCTTAGTGTGCTTATTCCTGAACAGCTGCTAACAGGTATAAGAAACACTAATTTTATAAAGTGTGGACTAGACTTTAATATGAGCTAATGTGGCCTACACAACTGTAAAGTGGAGTGTTTGGTGAACTTTATTTAGGTTTTTTTTGTCACAAAAAGACACTGGATGTGCCTAAAGATGTAATAACGATAGTATCACAAACTTTTTGTAGCTATTACAATGTAGGAAGGTAACCTACAATGCAATAGATGAGGCTGCAAAAAATAGGCTAATACTAATCTGGCTAGGGCTGCAGGGCCCAATGCTGCAGAAAGGCTCCTCTAACTACTCCTATATAGTGTGTTTGGAACCAATTTAGCTGAATACGGATGGAACCACCACACTAATAGGAGATATCAGGAAAAATTATGAATTGGCAAAAAAGGACAATGTATGAGGCAGTGACACACACTGAGTGCACTATAACCAGACGTGGCTGAAGCACACACTACAGGGTGAGCTGCACTCACACACAGAGACCTTGCAGACAGCGGTGAACAGCACAGAGAACTGTGCACTAGCACTGCAAGGCACAGCGATTTATAAAGTAGCTTGGGTAAAGCAGAATAGACCAAATAGGTAGCTAAAACTGTCCCTCAGAACAACAGCGTCCTATCCCTAACTGAATTCACAGCAGAGTGAGCTCAAAATGGCGGCGGCGGCTTTTATAGTGCATCATGACATCATTTCAGCAGCCAATCACAGCCATGCCATTAGTTAAGATGCCTACATGCCTAACAGGATGTGCCCACACTTCTTAGGATCCTCATTGGCTGAATAAAATGAAAATGGCTCATTGCATTATGGGAACTTCCGATTCCGGTATACGATATTGCAAAAGTATCGGAATTAAGTATCGGAATTCCGATACCGCGAATATCGGCCGATACCCGATATTTCAGTATCGGAATGCTCAACACTAGTCAGTACTTGTCTCCTTTTGCAGGAATGAAGACAAATCCCCTAATAAAGTAATATGTAAAGTTTCATAACTTTTCATGAATAGAAAAAAAAAATTGGGGGTTGTTCCGGGAAACAGTCAACAATTTGTTGACAGACACGCCCCTAATAGCTCAAAGGGGTTGGACAATGTACACTTATTAGAAGGATCTCTAGAGGATAAGCAGATCACAATGTGACTCTGCTGCTGGAATCTCTAGGGATAAGTGGGTGCCAGATCTGCTGGTGAGTGCAGCTGACAGAGAGCTCTCTCAGCTACAATAAAGATAGTAAAAATCTTTTTGAACAACTGTGGCTACAACCATAATGGGGGAACTAAGGCTGGCAATTTTATAAGAGTGTAATTGGGCAGGGGTGTCATTTTCTTTAGATGTCACACAAGGTTGTGCCATCACAATGGGGGTAGCAAACAAAGACACTGAACAAGCAGGAATATTAGTTTGAGATTTAACCCCCTCCCGACGCGTGCCGTACATGCATGTTCCATGTCAGGTGCAGGTGTATGGAGTATGCTCAGAAGGTGAGTTGCACAGCATCTGCTTCTGCTAGCACAGATCAATGAAAGGATAAAAGTAAAGGGATATTCCCATCTTCATAATTGGGCATTGCTGGATACGGCTTGTAAATACAAGCACAATTGTAATTTAATGCTTATTAAAATTTTCAGCTGTTCTAGAGATATTATCACTTTTCTTTTCTTTTGTTTACAGCTTGTTACCTTGGAGACCGACCACCGCTGCTAGACAGCTGCTATTGAGTTTGTAAGCACTGGTCTCAAGCTGGCTAGGATCGCTGGAGAGCAGCGTTTTCTCCTAATCCTGACCAGTTTCAGCATAGTGCTTACAAGCTCAATAGAAAAGAGCTTGCAAGCATTGTTGTCTAGCAGAGGTGGTTGGTCAACAAGGTAACAAGCTGTAAACAAAAGAAAAAAAGTTTCCAAATCTCAAGCACAGTTGAAAATTTTAATAAGCAGAAAAATGAAAAAGACAATTCAACAATATCCATCAATGAAGATGGGAATGGCCCTTTAATCAACCCATATGGTAAAGTAGAAAAAAGTGAAAACGCCAGACTTTCATTTTTTGGTCGTTGCCGAAAAAAAATGCTTTAAAAAGTCATCTGTACCCCAAAATCATACCTATAAAAATGACAGCTCACCACACAAACAAACAAGTCCCCACGCAGCCTCATCGACAGGAAAATTAAAAAAAATACTGGTCTGCAAAAATGGCAACTAGGACAACTTGGGAAGTTTTTTCTCTTTGCAAAGTTCTGAATTTTTTTAGCCATTAAAATATATCTAAAAAAAAAGAATAAAAAAACCCATACAAGTTTGTTATCGCTGTAATCATATTGACTTGGAGAAACATGTTGCAGGGTCATTCCTCCATGGAAAAATAAAAAAAGTTATGGGTCTTAGAAAAAGGAAAACGAAAAAATTGCTCAGTCAGGAATGAGTTAAAGGGGTTGTCTCAACTTTGTCACAAAATAGATGATAACTTGCTGATCCCACCGCTGGAACCCCCGCCGATACAGAAAACGGGACTCTGACGTTCCTCCTTAGTGTATGTGCCGACTGAGTCTTTTTGCTAAGTTTTAGGATTGGAATCTAGGGGAAACTCCATATTTTGAGGAGTTTCTGCTTCAAAAATAATCACATATTCATTATCTATAAGACTTCTGTAAATAGCCATGTACAGTGCTCGGCTGAGTGCAGCGATACCAGTACACTCAGGGTGGGAAAGAACCATCAATGTATCAGAAGTTCTGAAAGTTCTGACATAACAATGAGCCCTGTAATACAACACTGCCATAAAATATCCAGCAGAAGACAACCATATTTGACCCTAGGAATCATATTCTAACGCTAAACACGTCTTTTTACTCAATAATATCAATAAATTAAATTTTTTTTAAAAAAATAGCGCCACCCCTGTCTACAGGTTGTGTGTGGTATTGCAGCTTAGTCCTATTCATTTCAATACAACTGCAATATCAGACACAACCTATTCAGAAGAAATCAGCAATGTACAATCCAATAACTTTGCATATTATTTTACACATTCTGTAAAAGTTTTTTGGTAATTTTTCAAGTTCTTTTTTCAACTTGAAACTTTTAAAATGTGGATGGAAGATTTAACCAACCTGTTCTTGACTTTCCTTCCAGACCGTAAGCTCATATGGATGATGACCGGCACGTATAGTAATATCTTAATGATACAATATTGCCCTAGTTATTATGTTTTTCTGTGCCTTACGATAATTTTATGTTGTTGCTGGGGTTTTTTCACTTTAAACCAGTCATTTTTGTAATTTTCGGTCAAAGTAAATGAAATTGTACATATTACAGACATACATCAAAGGAGTGTAATTTGCGTGACCCTCCCGAACATAGGTAATGCACATATAAAGTGCACACCGCGGCTCTGGCGTTGGGGGAGGTGATAATAGGATTTTCCTCCTCGCTGCTACTTGGCTTTATGCTAAGGACATTCGTTTTGTTTTTTTTGCTCCCCTTCCTCCCAGAGCCATAACTTTTTTATTTTTCCATCAATATGGCCATGTGAGGGCTTGTTTTTTGCAGGAAGAGTTGCACTTTTGAATGGCACCATTGATTTTACCATATAATGTACTGGAAAACGGGAACAACTTCCAAGTGCGGGGAAATTGCAAAAAAAAAGTGAAATTCCACAATTGTTTTTTGTTTTTTGTTACCATGTTCACTACATGCTAAAACTGACCTGCCATTGTGATTCTCCAGGTCATTATGAGTATGCAGATACCAAACATGTATAGGTTTTTTATATTTTTTTAAGTGGTGAAAAAAAATCCAAAATTTGTAAAAAAAAAAAAAAATGGCTCCATTTTCCAAGACACATAGCACCTCCATTTTTCGGGATCTGGAGCCAGGTGAGGGCTTATTTTTTGCGTGCCGAGCTGATGCTTTTATTGATACCATTTTGGTGTAGATACGACTGTTACTGCATTTTATTGCAGTGTTGCAGTGACCAAAAAAATGTAACTCTGGCGTTTAGAATTTTTTTCTCGTTACACACTTTACCGTTCGGATTATTTTTTTTATATTGATAGATCGGGTGATTCTAAATGCAGCAATACTAAATATGTGTATTTTTTTTTTATTGTTTTATTTTGAATGGGGCGAAAGGGGGTGATTTGAACTTTAATATTTTTTACATTTTTTTAATATTTTTAAAACATTTTTTTACACTTTTTACTTGCTTCAATAGTCCCTTTAGGAGACTAGAAGCTGCAATCATCTGATCGCTTGTGCTACACGTAGCAGGGCTTGAGCTCTGCTATGTGTAGCAGAAATGATCATCTGCTATGAACGCCGGCCACTTGGTGGCGCTCATAGCAAATTGGCTATGACAACCACAGGGGTCTTCTGCAGACCCCGGGTTGTCTTACCAACCCATTGGTGCCCCGAGATCATGTGACATGTGCGCCAATAGGCGGGTCTTATGACGCCCTTCTGGCACTGCCAAGTTAAATGCTGCTGTCAGAGATTGACAGCAGCATTTAACATGTTATCAGCCGAGGGTGGATCACGATTCCACTAGCGGCTGTTAGGGGCACATGACAGCTGATCAGATCAGCTGTCATGTGCCTGAAACTATGCAGGCTCAGCACCAGAACCCGCATTAAAGAGAGGGAGGCGACATATGCCTTATATTCTAGGTTCTTCAAAGTAGCCACCTTTTGCTTTGTTGACTGCTTTGCACGCTCTTGGCATTCTCTTGATGAGCTTCAAGAGGTAGTCACCGGAAATGGTTTTCATTTCACAGGTGTGCCCTGTCAGGTTTAATAAGTGGGATTTCTTGTCTTATAAATGGGATTGGGACCATCAGTTGTGTTGTGCAGAAGTCAGGTGGATACACAGCTGATAGTCCTACTGAATAGACTGTTAGCTGCATTTTTCTTGCCATAATACAAATTCTAAGTAAAGAAAAATGAGTGGCCATCATTACTTTAAGAAATGAAGGTCAGTCAGTGAGAAAAATTGGGCAAACTTTGAATGTGTCCCCAAGTGCAGTTGCAAAAACCATCAAGGGCTACAAAGAAACTGGCTCACATGAGGACCGCCCCAGGAAAGGAAGACCAAGAGTGACCTCTGCTTCTGAGGATAAGTTTATCCGAGTCACCAGCCTCAGAAATCGCAGGTTAACAGCAGCTCAGATTAGAGACCAGGTCAATGCCACACAGAGTTCTAGCAGCAGACACATCTCTACAACAACTGTTAAGAGGAGACAATGTGCAGCAGGCCTTCATGGTAAAATGGCTGCTAGGAAACCACTGCTAAGGACAGGCAACAATCAGAAGAGACTTGTTTGGGCTAAAGAACACAAAGAATGGACATTAGACCAGTGGAAATCTGTGCTTTGGTCTGATGAGTCCAAATTTGAGATCTTTGGTTCCAACTAGTGTTGAGCCACCCCCATAGTGTTCGGGTTCGGTTCGGTTCGTAGAACACCGGGATGTTCGTGGAACTGTTCGTCGAACACCTTAGAACACCGTCGAACACCGTCGAACACCATTAAAACCAATGGCAGGCAAACAAAAACACATAGAAACACATAGAAAACACCTTCAAAGGTGTTCAAAAGCTGACAAACTGCTCAGAAGACACTCTCTTTAAAAAAGCCGGCCGGCAATTCAGCAGCGGCATACACCGGTACCCGATAATTTAGACAAGAAGGAATAGAGCATCACACATAGATTAGATAGATAGAAACATGTCAGTCACATATATATGAAGTACAGTGACAGTGTTGCTTACTGTACTTATCATTTAGTGTTAAAGGATTTATTAAAAAAAATAATAGTGTTTTCATGCACCGTCTCTTTAAAAAAGCCGGCCGGCAATTCAGCATCGGTACCCGACAATTTATAACAGAAAGAATAGAGCATCACACATAGATTAGATAGAAACATGTCAGTCACATATATAATAAGTACAGTGACAGTGTTGGTTACTCTACTTGTCATTTAGTATTAAAATAAAGGATTTATTAAAAAAAAATTGACGTGGGGTTCCCCGTAATTTTAGTCTCTAGCGGAGGTTAAGCAGATGGCTGGGGCAGATGTTTGAAGCCTGGGAAGGGGGTAATACCCACGGGGCTTCCCAGGCTACTAATATCAGCCCCCAGCTGAATTCCTAGCCTTTACTAGCTATTAAAATGGGGGACCCCCAAAAAAATGACGTGGGGTCCCCCCTATTTTAATAGCTAGCAAAGGCTAGGCAGACAGCTGGGGGCTGATATTAATAGCCCAGGAAGGGTGCCATGAATATTGGCCCCCTCCCAGGCTAGAAACACCAGCCGTCAGCCGCCCCAGAAATGGCGTATCCATAGGATGCGCCAATTCTGGCACTTAGCCTCGCTCTTCCCACTGCCCTGTAGCAGTGGCAGTGGGGTAATAGGGCTGGGGTTGATGTCAGCTTATAATACCAGCTGACATCAAGCCCAGGTTAATAATGGAGAGGCATCTATAAGACACCCCCATTACTAACCCCATAGTCAAAGTTAAAAAAAAACACAAACACCCAGAATAAAGTCCTTTAATTGAAATAAACACACAATTCTTTATTGTTCTAAATTAAACCATACTTACAATCACGCCCATTCCAGCTGAAGCCAACGATCTCCTGCAATAAAAGTAAAATAATAAAGCAACATCATCCTTACCTTTCCATGGTTCCCACGACAGCTTCACCTCTGCTACATTCACATGACAGGCTGGACTGCAGCCGAAAGCTGCCATCCAGCTTGCCATGCGGCAGACACTGAGAAGCGCAGGCATGCTTGCGCTCCTCAGTGTCTGGCTGTGACGGCATAAAGATGAGCCGAGGTCATGTCCAATGAACTCAGCTCACCTCATGCACGTCACTGACAGCGTGGTAAAATTCTCCTGCGCATGCGGTGAGTGCAGGAGAATTTTCCCACGCTGTCAGTGACGTGCTAGAGGTGAGCTCATGTCCAATGAACTCAGCTCACCTCATGCACGTCACTGACAGCGTGGGAAAATTCTCAGCGCTCAGTGCTTGAGCAGGAGAATTCTCCCACGCTGCGATGGCATTGAGATGACAGGCTGGATCACAGCTGAGCGCTGCCATCCAGCTTGTCATCCTTCAGAGACACTGCAGAGCGCTAGCATGCCCACGCTGTCAGTGACGTGCATGAGGTGAGCTGAGTTCATTGGACATGACCTCGGCTCATCTTTATGCCGTCACAGCCAGACACTGCAGAGCGCAAGCATGCCTGCGCTTCTCACTGTCTGCGGCATGGCAAGCTGGATGGCAGCGTTCTGCTGCGGTCCAGCCTGTCATGTGAATGTAGCAGAGCTGAAGCTGTCGTGGGAACCATGGAAAGGTAAGGAAGAGGTTGGTTTATTATTTTACTTTTATTGCAGGAGATCGTTGGCTTCAGCTGGAATGGGCGTGATGGTAAATATGGTTTAATTTAGAACAATAAAGAATTGTGTGTTTATTTCAATTAAAGGACTTTATTCTGGGTGTTTGTGGGTTTTTTTTAACTGTGACTATGGGGTTAGTAATGGGGGTGTCTTATAGACGCCTCTCCATTACTAACCTGGACTTGATGTCAGCTGGCATTATAAGCTGACATCAACCCCAACCCTATTACCCCACTGCCACCGCTTCAGGGCAGTGGGAAAAGCATATGGATGCGCCATTTCTGGGGCGGCTGATGGCTGGTGTTTCTAGGCTGGGAGGGGGCCAATATTCATGGCACCCTTCCTGGGCTATTAATATCAGCCCCCAGCTGTCTGCCTAGCCTTTGCTAGCTATTAAAATATGGGGGACCCCACGTCATTTTTTTGGGGGTCCCCCATTTTAATAGCTAGTAAAGGCTAGGAATTCAGCTGGGGGCTGATATTAGTAGCCTTGGAAGCCCCGTCGGTATTACCCCCTTCCCAGGCTTCAAACATCTGCCCCAGCCGTCTGCTTAATCTCCGCTAGAGACTAAAATTACGAGGAACCCCACGCCAATTTTTCTTTTTTAATAAATCCTTTATTTTAACACTAAATGACAAGTACAGTAATCAACACTGTCACTTTACTTCTTATATATGTGACTGACATGTTTCTATGTATCTAATCTATGTGTGATGCTCTATTATTGTCGGGTATCGATGCTGAATTGCCAGCCGGCTTTTTTAAAGAGACGGTGCATGAAAACACTAATATTTTTTTTAATAAATCCTTTAACACTAAATGACAAGTACAGTAAGCAACACTGTCACTGTACTTCTTATATATGTGACTGACATGTTTCTATCTATCTAATCTATGTGTGATGCTCTATTCTTTCTGTTCTAAATTGTCGGGTACCGGTGTATGCCGCTGCTGAATTGCCGGCTTTTCATGTTTCACTGTGAGCACTGGTCCCATCGATTTGGGCAACCACTGTAATGCCACAACCACCATGGCTGTGGCATTACAGTGAGTGGCAGACAATCCCTGCATGATTGGTGCTCTAAATAGCGACAGACATGCAGGACACGCTTTTGGTGCACGAACAGTTATCGAACATAACCTCAAACAGCCAAATTTTTTGCAAATCGTTCGTGTTCGTCGAACGACTCGAACACCGCCCAAAACAGCTCGAATTTGAGATTGGCGAACAGTTCTAGTCGAACACCGCTCATCTCTAGTAGTGTTGAGCCACCCCCGTAGTGTTCGAGTTCGGTTCGGTTCGTCGAACACCCGTGTGTTCGCCGAACTGTTCGTCGAACTGTTCGTCGAACACCTTCGAACACCGTTAAAACCAATGACAGGCAAACAAAAACACATAGAAACACATAGAAAACATCTTCAAAGGTGTCCAAAAGCTGACAAACTGCTCAGAAGACATAACTAACACATGGAAAAGTGACAAGTACATATAGTCATGCGAAAAGAAAAGAGGTGGAGGAGTAAAAGGAAGGGGAGACACAGAAATAGGCATGTCATGCCCTTCTAAAATCCAAAAAGTGAGAAGCCGACACGGCCAGTCCGTTCCTGCCCGTGCCACCTCCGTGTCGCCGGGTTTGTGCCAGAGCCGCGGTGGACCCTCTCCCAATACTGGTGCCTGTCCGCTGGTGGGTCGAGCGAGCCCCCCTGTGGTGGAGGCAGCTCTAAGCTTTTTAATTTAAATTGTCTTTCTAATTTGAATGAATACACTTTAAATCCTTTTACAAGGATCTATTGGAGGGCAAGTCTCATGCCAGCAGCCGCGTAATTCCAGCTCCAGTAGCGTCCACTAAAGCTGCTGCAGTTAAAAAGCTTTTATAAGGATCGAGCTCGGCTGTCCACCGCAAGGCATTCTACCACCAGTCCCAGCCTGTCACGGGTGTGTCGCCACGAAGATCGTCACGAGTACACAGCCTGACTTCTCGCAGCTGACTTGTTGGTGCTTTGTGTTTTTCGGCAGTGAGGGAGTTAATTCTCTCTCTCTCTGTGCTAGACGAGGTCCAGCCTCGCCCAGCTGCAATCAATACTGCTGTAGTGAGACTCCTTCAAATGCCTGCTGGTCTGTTTGGGAAGTGTCGGTGAAAGCATTTCATTCAGACTAACAGAGCGGATCGTGGTGTTTGGAGTTTCTGAGATAAGTGTATTTGGAGTGTTTTTTCCCTTCCTCGCTTTATCATTTATCTCCTTTCCCGTTGGTGTTCCCTCTGTTGTAGTTGTGTAGTTTTTGTATGCAAGGTGGTTTTGGTTTTTCCCTTGTACTGTCTCGTTCGTCTAAGTACTGTGTGTGGGCATATTATTACTTGTCCCCTTTTGTTGTGATCGGGGTCCTTCTCAGGACTAGATTACTTAGGTGCAGGGATCCTCAGGAGGTAGGGGTTACGCTGGCGGCCTGGACCTCTGTACCTTTAACAGTACCTCCAGGTTGAGGGACTAGTCAGGGCCCCAGCTTAGGGTCAGCTTAGGCCCCCTACCTCCAGTATACAGAGACAGCGTGACATTTTCACCGACCCACTTAGTTTTTCTCCAGCTACCATGGATCCAGTAGCCGGTCTAGCTCGGCAGTTGCAGAGTTTGTCCATGGAGCTGGCGGACGTTAGGTCCAAGGTTTTGCATCCTCAGGAGCAAGCCGGACCAGAACCTAAAGTAGCTCTCCCTGACAGGTTCACTGGGGGGCGGGACAAGTTTTTTGTTTTCCGGGAGGCATGCAAGTTGTACTTTCGGCTGCGGCCTCGGTCATCGGGGAGTGAAGAACAAAGGGTGGAAATTGTCATCTTGCTCCTACAAGGGGACCCACAATCTTGGGCGTTCTCTCTTCCCCCGGGCTCCCCGGCTCTCCAGTCAGTGGATAGGTTTTTCGCTGCTCTGGGACTCGTATATGATGACCCAGATCGGATCTCCTTTGCTGAGTCTAAGTTACGTAGGATCCAGCAGGGAGATCGTCCGGCGGAGGAATTCTGTTCGGAGTTCCGTAGGTGGGCCACGGACACCCAGTGGAATGACCCGGCTCTTAGGAGCCAGTTTTGTCATGGTTTATCCGACAAATTACAGGATGTGTTGGCACAGTATGACTCTCCCGCGTCACTGGAAGCCGCTATGGCCCTTGCTATTCGCGTTGACAGACGGCTTCGGGAGAGGTGCGGGATAACTCTACCCCCTGTGATGACTCCACCTCCTACAAGGTCCCCTCATATGGTGGTTCCCCTGGTCAGTCCAGAGGAGCCTATGCAATTAGGAGGGACATCATTTCGGGGGAGGGGACCGGTGGTGCGCCATAAGACAGGAAGGTGTTTCTTCTGCGGGAGAAAGGGACATTTTATTGGGGGGTGTCCATCCCGTCTCTTGCAGAGTGAAGAGTCGTCGGAAAACTGTTGATCCCAGGTTGTGTGGTGGACGGCAATCTGGGAGTAGGTATTTCGTCCCTAGGTTCGTCTCAGTTTCTCGTACCGGCGGAGGTGGTGGTGGGTACGAGAACTGAGAGGATATCTGTTCTTCTGGATAGTGGGGCCGGGGCTAATCTGGTTGATGCTCGGTTTGCCCGGGTTCAAGGTATGCGATTGAGTGAGTTGGCTAAACCCATCCCCATATTCTCAATCGATGCCAGGCCTCTCGGTCAGGGAAGTTTTTTGCAAGCTGTGCATGACGTAAAACTTCAAGTGGGGGCGATACATAAAGAACTGTTGTCTTGCTACGTGTTGGAGGGTCTTCCCACTCCTATAGTGTTGGGCCTTCCTTGGTTAGCTAAGCATAACCCGGTTATTAATTGGCAAACCAGAGAGATAAGCCAATGGAGTAAATTCTGTAATAAAAACTGCATGAACACGGTCATCGGTGCGGTTACTCCTTGGGTCTTACCTCCATTTCTGGCGGACTTTGAGGATGTATTCTCGGAGAAAGGGTGTCAGGAACTACCTCCTCATCGCGAGTATGACTGTTCTGTAAAACTGCTCCCTGAGGCCAAGTTACCTAAAGCTAGGTTGTATAACCTTTCTGGTCCTGAGAGGCAGGCCATGAAGGATTATATTTCAGAAAGTCTGGCTAAGGGGCATATTAGACCTTCATCTTCACCGGTGGCTGCGGGGTTCTTCTTTGTTAAGAAGAAAGATGGAGGCCTACGCCCTTGCCTGGATTTCCGTGAACTTAATCGGATTACGGTCCGAGATCCGTATCCGCTCCCACTTATTCCCGATCTCTTTAATCAGATCGTGGGCGCCAAATGGTTCTCTAAGTTGGATCTCAGGGGGGCGTACAATCTGATTAGGATGAAGGAGGGGGATGAGTGGAAGACGGCGTTTAACACTCCGGAGGGGCATTATGAGAACCTTGTCATGCCATTCGGTCTGACTAATGCCCCGGCGGTGTTCCAACACTTTGTTAATGACATTTTTCGCCGCCTGGTGGGACAGTTTGTTGTCATATATCTGGATGATATCTTAATTTACTCGCCGGATCTGGTGTCTCATCAGGAGCACGTTAGGCAGGTGTTACAGATCTTGCGGGATAATAAACTGTATGCCAAATGGGAAAAGTGTGTGTTCGCCGTACAGGAACTCCAGTTTTTAGGCTTCCTGGTTTCAGCGTCCGGTTTTCGTATGGACCCTGGGAAAGTGCGGGCAGTTCTTGAGTGGGATCGGCCAGAGAATCTTAAGGCACTACAACGTTTCCTGGGGTTTGCTAATTATTACCGGAAGTTCATTCGTAATTTCTCGTCCATGGTTAAGCCTCTCACAGACATGACTAAAAAGGGGGCGGATTTTTCTAGGTGGTCTGACAAGGCTTGTCAAGCATTCTCCTCCTTGAAAAAATGTTTTGCCTCAGCACCCATACTCATTCAACCTGATGCGTCACAGCCATTCATTGTAGAGGTAGACGCTTCCGAGGTAGGGGTGGGAGCAGTATTGTCACAGGGTTCGTCCCCTGGTAAGTGGCATCCGTGCGCCTTTTTCTCTAAGAAATTGTCGTCCGCTGAGAGGAATTACGATGTCGGCAATAGGGAACTCTTGGCCATTAAGTTAGCTTTTGAAGAGTTGCGCCATTTTTTGGAGGGGGCAGTCCATCCGGTCACCGTCATCACCGATCACAAGAACCTGCTATATCTGGAGTCCGCGAAACGTCTGAATCCCAGACAAGCTAGGTGGTCATTGTTTTTTACCAGGTTTAATTTTGTCGTTACATATCGTCCTGGGTCAAAAAATGTAAAGGCGGATGCCTTATCTCGTAGTTTCCCTGGGGCCGGGAATACGGACGACCCGATTCCTATCCTTCAGGAGGGGGTGGTGGTTTCGGCAGTATGCTCTGAGCTGGAGGAGGAGGTATTGGAGGCTCAGGGGGACGCCCCTGTTGGACCTCCGGGGAGACTGTTTGTTCCAGATCAGTTGCGACAAAAGGTGATCGAGGCACACCATAACTCAGTTTTTGCAGGACACCCGGGGAGTAAAGCAACTGTGGATCTCCTCTCGTGTCGGTTTTGGTGGCCTAACTTACATAAGGAGGTGGTAACTTTTGTCGCGTCCTGTGGGGTTTGTGTGCGCTCTAAGACCTCACATACCCGTCCGTCTGGGGCCCTCTTACCTTTGAAGATCCCGGAGCGTCCTTGGACTCATCTGTCTATGGACTTTATTACGGACCTCCCTCCGTCTTCGGGTAAAACGGTCATACTCGTTGTAGTGGACAGGTTCAGCAAGATGGCACATTTTATCGCTCTTCCGGCTCTCCCTAATGCTAAAACTCTTGCGCAGGTGTTCATTGGGGAGATTGTGAGGCTTCACGGGGTACCCTCCGAGGTGGTGTCTGATCGGGGGTCTCAGTTTGTGTCCAAGTTCTGGAAGGCGTTTTGTGCACGGCGGGGTATGCATTTGTCGTTCTCATCGGCTTTTCATCCTCAGACCAATGGTCAGACGGAACGTATGAACCAGAGCTTGGAGACATATCTCCGGTGTTTTGTGTCAGAGAACCAGGAGGACTGGGCTTCTTTCTTACCTCTGGCAGAGTTTGCTCTTAATAATAGGCGGAGCGAGTCCACTGGTAAGTCCCCGTTTTTTGGGGCATATGGTTTTCACCCCCAGTTTTGTACTTTCAGTAGGGGGGGCTCTTCGGGGGTTCCTGAGGAGGAACGATTTTCCTCATCACTCGCTTCAGTATGGAGAGGGGTGCTGAAGAATCTGAATACTATGGGGAACCGATACAAACGTATGGTCCTGAGGAGAGGATGTGGGTTCCTGCGTCGGATATTAACGCAGACCGATTAGTTCGGGCCTTCCACACGACTCACCCGGATAAACCTGGCCCTGAGGGTCCGGAGGCCCCTCGTAGAAGGGGGGGTACTGTCACGGGTGTGTCGCCACGAAGATCGTCACGAGTACACAGCCTGACTTCTCGCAGCTGACTTGTTGGTGCTTTGTGTTTTTCGGCAGTGAGGGAGTTAATTCTCTCTCTCTCTGTGCTAGACGAGGTCCAGCCTCGCCCAGCTGTAATCAATACTGCTGTAGTGAGACTCCTTCAAATGCCTGCTGGTCTGTTTGGGAAGTGTCGGTGAAAGCATTTCATTCAGACTAACAGAGCGGATCGTGGTGTTTGGAGTTTCTGAGATAAGTGTATTTGGAGTGTTTTTTCCCTTCCTCGCTTTATCATTTATCTCCTTTCCCGTTGGTGTTCCCTCTGTTGTAGTTGTGTAGTTTTTGTATGCAAGGTGGTTTTGGTTTTTCCCTTGTACTGTCTCGTTCGTCTAAGTACTGTGTGTGGGCATATTATTACTTGTCCCCTTTTGTTGTGATCGGGGTCCTTCTCAGGACTAGATTACTTAGGTGCAGGGATCCTCAGGAGGTAGGGGTTACGCTGGCGGCCTGGACCTCTGTACCTTTAACAGTACCTCCAGGTTGAGGGACTAGTCAGGGCCCCAGCTTAGGGTCAGCTTAGGCCCCCTACCTCCAGTATACAGAGACAGCGTGACACAGCCCCTATGCCTTGGGGTGCCTCCTGATGCTCTTCACTGAGTATCCCGTGGTCCCGAAGCATTTCCTTTGAAAAAATTAAGTGTCCAAACTACAGGTGGTGTAGCTTGCTTAACAGCCGGGATAATCCGCTGACTAGCAGACACTGCTACTAGGCACAAAGTATTTCCTGGGCTAGATGCAGTTAAAAATTTGTAATTAGATACTCTCGTTGGATGCTGAGAAAGCATTCCATAGAGTCTCCTGGCACGCCATATATTATTCTCTTAAAAAGCTTGGGGTAGGGGTCTAGGGGACCCTTTTATAGCCAAAATCACGGCCCTGTATCGCAATACGTCAACTAGGCTGAAGATAAATGGAACTGTAGCACCCTGAGGGCTCGGTTGCCACAGAGGTATTGCACCTCACCCAGAGGTGTGATATCTCACTCTCAGGTAAGGATGGAGTGTGGATCAGGACCCGACACCTGCATGCATTACACCACATTACCGTGGGGCAGGGCGACCAATATGCCCCTGAGATGGGCACGACAGTCCATGTCCCTGGCTGGAGTGGGGGGAGGGAACACTGAGGAAGGGGAACCCTGTAGTGCAGGAACAGGGAGGAAGCAGTTCCTGGGTGCATTGAGAAGGGAGTATAAAAGGTGGGCACCATCTTAGTTCAGTGCAGAGAAGTCTGAGAAGAAGTGACAGGGAGCAGGGGCTCTGCATGAGCTTTGCTCCGGAGGCGGGCCTAGTAACAGAGGCCCAGGCCTGGAAGAGGGAGAAGGAAGGAAGAGGAGCGGAGAAGGCTCCAGGAACGAGGAACGAAGGGATCCCAGGGGTGCGGACGGGCGAGTCGCAACCGCACGCCTGAATCCACCTGCGTGGAGGGGTCAGGCCAAAGGGGGAGACCGGTCCCCGAAACTAGTGGAGGCGGGAAACGACCCTCAGCTAGAAACCGGAGGCTGTGACATTTTATGTGGCGCAGCCCCTCGCTACACCCGCTAGGAAGGCACCACATAGGGTCAGTGAAACTGGCGCCAAGTTTACCAAGAGGAGGCCCGAGGCAGCCGGACAGAAGGATTGGTAAGAAAGGCCAGACAAAGGACACACAAAGGGGGTCCTGTGAAGTGCTCCAAAGTTATCTGGGAGTTGTCTGAGCCCCTCACCTGGTGAGCACAGTACGACGTGGGCAGCCGTTACCTGCAGAAGTGGTCTGGATAATAAGAACTGTGAGTAAAGGCCCTGGACTGCATCACTGACTCCGTGTCATTACTGCTGCTGCCCTGCACCATCACCCCCATCCTCCGCATACACTGCCCTGAGGCTATACTCCTCCCGTGGGGAGTTATGCTACGCTCTGCTGCACCCACAACACCAGCCTCAGCGGTCTGCCCTGCAGCGGCGGTTCACTCTGACCGCAATCCACGGGTGGCGTAGTCGGACGTTTAAACATCAAAACCACACAAATAGTTCCGCCATTGGTTTGACCGCCCTGAGCCACGGAACCGGGTCACCGCCACGGAGACTACAACCACCAGCATCCACCAAAAAGGGTCCGGCTCCGGGTGTCCTAAGGCCCAGGGGGCACGTCAGAACATTTTCATCACCTTTCATAATCACCAATGGGACAAGGCAGGGATGTCCTCTGTCCCCTCTCTTATACATCCTAGTGACGGAGCACCTGCTCTCATCAATTCGCCATAACCCCAATATTAGGTGGATTGAGGTGGGAGGCACCGAGTACAAGTGCTCTCTATTTGCTGATGATGTCCTAGTATATATCACTCAATCACATATATCTATCCCTGCTGTTATGGCTGAAATAGATCACTTTGTTACATGGTCAAATTTTAAAATCAATGCAGCGAAGTCTGAGGCCCTCGATGTCCCCCTCCCCAAATCGATACAGGATTCCATCCAGTCCAACTTTTTCTTTGCCTGGCCCTCACAGGGTATCAAATACTAAGGAATTCCTATTCATAGAGACCTCTCCCGTCTATGTTATCTTAATTTTGGGCCCTTTATTGAACAACTCCATACAGACCACGGTTGGCAAGTTAGAACTGTAAGATTCACTACGTGAACCACTGGTGTTTTGTGGAAAAGCACATGTACACTGTGTTCCAAATTATTATGCAAAAAGTGTTTAGGAGTGATAAGGGAAGACTTTGTTTGTTCGTCAGTTAAACTCATTGATGGTGATGTGTGTCAGGGCTCTTTATATCACTGTAAGCAATTGCAGACACCTGTGCTAATTAGTTTGGCAGGTGTGTCCAATGAAAGGCAAGCCTACTTAAGAAGGCTGTCCCACATTATTAAGCAGCCTACATTTTCTGCCAAAATGGGAAAGAAAAAGGATGTGTCGGCTGCTGAGAAGCAACAAATTGTGGAGTGTTTAGGTCAAGGCATGACTACAATCAACATTGTGCGATGATAAGGATGAAGTGTCTTGGCAATCAAGAAGTATGTAGCTGATTCACAGTACACACGTGTGCGTGCTGATAAGGGCAAATTGAGGACTCTTTCCTACAGGCAATTACGTCAGGTTAAAAGAGCAGCGGCAAAAAAGCCTTGTCATAGCAGCAGACAAGTTTTTGAAGCTGCTGGTGCCTCCAACGTCCCCCGAACAACAAGATGCAGGGTCCTTCAGAGGTTTGCAGCTGTGCGTACACCATCCTGTCGACCTCCTCTATCCACTGCACACAAGCAGAAACGGCTCCAGTGGGCCAAACAATACATGAAGACTGACTTCAAAACTGTTTTGTTCACGGATGAGTGCCGTGCAACCCTCGATGGTCCAGATGGATGGAGTGGAGGATGGCTGGTTGATGGACACCCCACGCAAACATGGCTACAGCGCCAACAAGGAGGAGGTGGAGTAATGTTTTGGGCTGGAATCATGGGGAGAGAGATTGTCGGCCCCTTTAGGATCCCTGAAGGGGTAAAGATGAACTCCATAATGTATGTGGAGTTTCTCAAACAGCACTTCCTGCCATGGTTCAAGAAGAAGAACCGTGTATTCCACAGCAAGATCATTTTCATGCATGATAATGCACCGTCTCATGCTGCACATAACACATCTGCATCTCTGGCTGATATGGGCATAAAAGGGGACAAACTTATGGTGTGACCCCCATGCTCCCCTGACCTCTACCCCATTCAGAACCTCTGGAGCATCATCAAAAGGAGTGTCTATGATGGCGGGAGGCAGTTCACATCTAAGCAACAGCTCTTGGAGGGTATTCTGCCTCATGCAAAACAATTGAAGCAGAAACCATCCAAAACCTGACAAATTCAATGAACGAGAGAGTTCAGAAGTTCCTTTCAAACAAGGGGTCCTATGTGCAAATGTAACATCACCTAGAATAAAGTTTTGAGTTGAAAACTGTTTGATTTCAGTTTCTAATAACCTCCTAATGCTTATAATTTCAAAAATGACCATTTTTTGGTCTTTATTAAAATTAAAAGGTTGATCGAAGAGTGTGGGGGGTCAAAGAGTGTGGCAACCCAGTAGTCAGGATTACTTCGAATTCTGACAATCTGAGGGTCATGTTGCAGGTAGTGCAGCAAGAAGGCACTTATGTGTCTTGCGCATCTCGGAGCCCCAAAATTATTTTCCGGGCTAGATGCAGCTAAAAATTATTATTAATTTTAAATCTGGTGGAGCTTAGTATAGATGGCCTAATAGAATCAGTACTGCACACTGCTACAAAGCCCAAATTATTTTCAAGCCAAGATACATATAAACATGATTCGTAATTTTAAATCTGGTGGATCTTAGTATAGATGGCCTAATAGAATCAGTGCTGCACACTGCTACAAAGCCCAAATTATTTTCCAGCCAAGATACAGATAAACATGATCAGAAATTTTAAATCTGGTGGAGCTTAGTATAGATGGCCTAATAGAATCAGTACTGCACACTGCTACAAAGCCCAAATTATTTTCCAGCCAAGATACAGATAAACATGATTAGTAATTTTAAATCTGGTGGAGCTTAGTATTGATGGCCTAATAGAGTCAGTACTGCACACTGCTACAAAGCCCAAATTATTTTCCAGCCAAGATACAGATAAACATGATTAGTGATTTGAAAGCTTAAAACGGTTGGTGAGGTGATTTTAACCAGTCATCAAGCTTTTACTCTCCCCAGGATGACACAGGGGTTCATCTTTATGAACGTGAGTCTGTCTACATTATCAGTGGAGAGCCGCGTGCGCTTATCTGTCAGCACACCACCAGCAGCGCTGAACACACGTTCAGACAGAACGCTGGCTGCGGGGCATGACAAGATCTCCAAGGAGTAAGTGGCTAGCTCCGGCCATTTATCCAGATTGGAAGCCCAAAAAGAGCAAGGGTCCAGTGACACAGTCATGGCTTCAATGTTTACTTGGAGATACTCCTGTACCATCATCTCTAGGCGTTGACTATGTGTCAGACTTCTTGTCTCCTGTGGCCTTGCAAAGGATGGGCTAAAAAAGTGGTGAAATGATTCCGCAAAATTGATGTTACCAGCAGATACTGTGTTTCTGTTACGGTTTGAGTGCTGAACACTCGACGGTCCCACGGTTGGCAAGTTGGAATTGTAAGATTCACTACGTGCACCACTGGTGTTTTGTGGAAAAGCACATGTAAGATTCTGCAACAGTCTCTGCTGATACTCCTGCTTGCGTGCATCCCTTTCTATGGCAAGAATAATTTCTGCAAATTTACTTTTGTACCGGGGATCTAACAGTGTGGCAACCCAGTAGTCAGGATTATTTCTAATTCTCACAATTCGAGGGTCATGTTCCAGGTAGTGCAGCAAGAAGGCACTCATGTGTCTTGCGCATCCAGGAGCACCAAGTCCCTGTTGTGTTGGTGGCGAGGTAACAATCATGCTTCCTTCCTCTTTCCTCTCCCCCCAACCTCGCACAACAGAAATGTGATCAAGGTCTCCCTCATCTGATGAGTCTTCCATCATTTCGTCCTCCACTTCTTCCTGGGCTCCTGCACCTTCCTCACTAGTTTGGCTGCTACCATGCGCCCTGGTAAAATCATCTCCCCCACCCTCACATGCCTGCCGCCTTGGTGCTGCCGACCGTCTGGACCTTGCAGATGTTAGCCCTTCCGCATACAACTCCTCCTCCTCTACTTCCTCCACCTCCTCTTGTGCCACCACCTGACTCCGAATTCTGTTTAACATGTGCTCCAGCATGTAAATCACCGGAATAGTCATGCTGATAAAGGCATCGTCAGCACTAAACATCTTCGTCCCCATTTCAAAACTGTGCAGAAGGGTGCATAGGTCCCTGATCTGAGACCACTCCTCCAGCGTGATTTGCCCCACCTCTGGATCTCGTTGGCCCAGGCTATACGTCAGAACGTATTGCACCAGGGCTTGTCGGTGCTGCCACAGTCGCTGCAACATGTGCAGAGTTGAATTCCACCGGGTAGGCACATCACATTTTAGCCGGTGAAGTGGCAGGCCCAACGACTTCTGTAGAGATGTAAGTCGCTGAGCTGCGGGATGCGAACGGCGGAAGTGAGCACACAGCGACCGTGCCCTCTGCATAAGGCCATCTAGTCCGGGATAGTGGGCTAAAAATTGCTGGACAACCAGGTTCAACACATGAGCCATACAAGGCACGTGTGTGACATTGCCCCGGCGAAGGGCCGCACCCAGGTTTGCAGCATTGTCGCACACGGCCTTCCCTGGTTTCAGGTCCAGTGGAGACAACCATTCATGAAATTGGTTCTCCAGAGCTGACCTCAACTCCTCAGCTGTGTGACTCACATTTCCCAGACATTTCAAAGTAAAAACCGCCTGATGACGTTGAGCCCTACTGCCAGCATAGTAAGAAGGTGTGCAGGATCCCTTCTGCACAGTTAGAAAGCTTGTGACATGACCAGACAGGCTTTGGGTGCAGGTGGAGGACTGAGAGGAGGTTGAGGAGGCAGAAGCAGTGGAGGAACTTTGAGATAAAGAGGATTGACGCACAACTAGTGGGGACGGCAAGACTTGGACAGCAGCCCCTTGTCCTGCTGTCACCATAGTTACCCAGTGCCCAGTCAGCGACATGTAACGCCCCTGTCCATGCCTACTCGTCCAAGTGTCTGTGGTGAAATGCACCCTGTCACACACAGAGTTTCTCAAAGAAGCGGTGATGTTGTGTGCGACATGCTGGTGGAGCGCAGGCACACCTTTCTTTGAGAAGTAGTGCCGACTGGGCATCTGGTACTGGGGCACTGCGACGGACATAAGGTCTCGAAAATCCTCTGTGTCCACCAGGCGGAAAGGCAGCATTTCTGTAGCCAAGAGCTTGCAGATGGTGAAATTCAACCTCTTAGCTTTCTAATGGCTAGGAAATGGTCTTTTACTTGTCCACATCTGAGGGACCGAGGGCTGGCTGTTGTGCTTAGACGGGGTTGATAAGGGTGTCCCCGGCAAACTGCCGGTCTGTGAGGAAGATGTAGGCGGACATGTTAGGTTGCTTTGATCCAAAGGTGGTGCTATCGATGTCGGACAGCGCTCAACACCAGCTGGTGTTACCACCTCCAAAGAAAATGATGACCTGCCAATCACGCTGGCTGTTGCGGGTAAAGAGGTGGCAGGTCTGCGTCCCAAAACAGGTGTGACTGCTGTCCCCCCAGTCACAGAGGATGAAGAGGCCGCGGATGCACAAGATGTGGCCCGGCCGGCTAGGCCGCATTGTAGCACAGTGAGCTTCCCACTGCAACTTATGCTTCATGTCCATGTGTCGGTTCATGCATGAAGTACTCAAACTATGTATTTTTTGGCCTCTACTTAGCTTTTGCTGACAAATGTTACAGATAACAAGAGTTGGGTCATCTTTATCGATCTGAAAAAATGCCCAGGCTATGCAAGGCTTAGCACCCATGCGACCTGAAGAGCCACCACGACTTGTGGTGAGAGGCAGAGTTGTGTTTGAGGATGCAGTTGTTGACGTGCTTCCAGTACTACGTCTCTGTCCAGGAAGGCGCAACCTGACCTCATTGTCACTAGCATCCTCCTCCACCTCCTCTGCTGACCTCATCTCTTGGCTGACTGTGGGTTGACAGTAAGTGGAATCTCCAACCTCATCATCATCACCCTGTGTGTTATCACACCCGTCGTCCTCAGAGCCAACCTGTTCCTGCCCTGACAAAAAACTAAAGTTGTCGCTCCAATCAGGTATTTGAGTCTCATCATCGTCTTCCTCATTGTCTCCACCAACAGGAGTTACAGTTTGGGAATGAGGGTCTACATTATGGTCAGAACCTTCTGCGTCTGGTCCTGGATCCGACTCATAAAGATTCTGGGCATCAGTGCAGATCATTCTGGATTCACAGAATCGTCTGGATTCACAGAAGCGCTGGAGTCGACCTCTGATTCCGAGGCTATAGTATGAGTAAACAGCTCTGCAGACTCAACCATCTGTTCTACCTCATACTCAGACGGGCAGCTGGAGATTTGGGAGCTTGAGGAAGCAAGTGCGATTGGGGTGACACCTCTGAGGACTGGAGTATTTGTGATGTTGAAGTTGATGTGGAGGAGAGCCCACTTAAAGGAGCACATGATATCCGTTGAAGCACCTGCTGTTTTTGTGCCTCATCTGGAATTTGTAGCGATTGGCGTGGCCGTAAGAAAGGGGTCTTATCACATTGTCCGCTGAAAGAAGTAGACATTTTAGTTTGGCTGGAAGATGGTCTTTCTTCTGCAGATGTTACTGTTGCTTTAACACCTACCCCATGGACACAACCTTTTTTCCCCTTCCCAACACGCCTATTCCCCTTTCCACCAGCAGCAGGCCTTTTTTCACTCATTTTGGTGGTTACAACTCTGGAGTTGTTTGCACAAAAAAACAATGGATGGGAACCGAGCAGAGCTGAGTGGCCAAACTGTGGTATTAGGCTAAAACTATTGGCTGGGTTAGATGCAGAAAAAAATTATATTCAATTTGCAACCTGATGGATGTCAGTATAGATGGACTAATAGACCAAGTCCCACACACTGCTAGAAGCCCAAATATTTTTTCAGAGCTAGATGCAGATAAAAATTATTTTTAATTTGCAACCTGATGGAGGTCAGTATAGATGGACTAATAGACCAAGTCCCACACACTGCTAGAAGCCCAAATATTTTTTCAGAGCTAGATGCAGATAAAAATTATTTTTAATTTGCAACCTGATGGAGGTCAGTATAGATGGACTAATAGACCAAGTCCCACACACTGCTAGAAGCCCAAATATTTTTTCAGAGCTAGATGCAGATAAAAATTATTTTTAATTTGCAACCTGATGGAGGTCAGTATAGATGGACTAATAGACCAAGTCCCACACACTGCTCAAAGCCCAAATATTTTTTCAGAGCTAGATGCAGATAAAAATTATTTTTAATTTGCAACCTGATGGAGGTCAGTATAGATGGACTAATAGACCAAGTCCCACACACTGCTAGAAGCCCAAATATTTTTTCAGAGCTAGATGCAGATAAAAATTATTTTTAATTTGCAACCTGATGGAGGTCAGTATAGATGGACTAATAGACCAAGTCCCACACACTGCTAGAAGCCCAAATATTTTTTCAGAGCTAGATGCAGATAAAAATTATTTTTAATTTGCAACTTGATGGAGGTCAGTATAGATGGACTAATAGACCAAGTCGCACACACTGCTAGAAGCCCAAATATTTTTTCAGAGCTAGATGCAGAAAAAAATTATATTGAATTTGCAACCTGATGGAGGTCAGTATAGATGGACTAATAGAACAAGTCCCACACACTGCTAGAAGCTCAAATATTTTTTCAGAGCTAGATGCAGATAAAAATTATTTTTAATTTACAACCTGATGGAGGTCAGTATAGATGGACTAATAGATCAAGTCCCACACACTGCTAGAAGCCCAAATATTTTTTCAGAGCTAGATGCAGAAAAAAATTATATTCAATTTGCAACCTGATGGAGTTCAGTATAGATGGACTAATAGAACAAGTCCCACACACTGCTAGAAGCCCAAATATTTTTTCAGAGCTAGATGCAGATAAAAATTATTTTTAATTTGCAACCTGATGGAGGTCAGTATAGATGGACTAATAGACCAAGTCCCACACACTGCTAGAAGCCCAAATATTTTTTCAGAGCTAGATGCAGATAAAAATTATATTCAATTTGCAACCTGATGGAGGTCAGTATAGATGGACTAATAGAACAAGTCCCACACACAGCTAGAAGCCCAAATATTTTTTCAGAGCTAGATGCAGATAAAAATTATATTCAATTTGCAACCTGATGGAGTTCAGTATAGATGGACTAATAGAACAAGTCACACACACTGCTAGAAGCCCAAATATTTTTTCAGAGCTAGATGCAGAAAAAAAATATATTCAATTTGCAACCTGATGGAGGTCAGTATAAATGGACTAATAGAACAAGTCCCACACACTGCTAGAAGCCCAAATATTTTTTCAGAGCTAGATGCAGAAAAAAATTATATTCAATTTGCAACCTGGTGGAGGTCAGTATAGATGGACTAATAGAACAAGTCCCACACACTGCTAGAAGCCCAAATATTTTTTCAGAGCTAGATGCAGATAAAAATTATTTTTAATTTGCAACCTGATGGAGGTCAGTATAGATGGACTAATAGACCAAGTCCCACACACTGCTAGAAGCCCAAATATTTTTCCAGAGCTAGATGCAGATAAAAATTATTTTTAATTTGCAACCTGATGGAGGTCAGTATAGATGGACTAACAGAACAAGTCCCACACACTGCTAGAAGCCCAAATATTTTTCCAGAGCTAGATGCAGATAAAAATTATTTTTAATTTGCAACCTGATGGAGGTCAGTATAGATGGACTAATAGAACAAGTCCCACACACTGCTAGAAGCCCAAATATTTTTTCAGAGCTAGATGCAGATAAAAAATATTTTTAATTTGCAACCTGATGGAGGTCAGTATAGATGGACTAATAGAACAAGTTCCACACACTGCTAGAATCCCAAATATTTTTTCAGAGCTAGATGCAGAAAAAAATTATATTCAATTTGCAACCTGATGGAGGTCAGTATAGATGGACTAATAGAATGATGCTATGCCCAAAAGGTTTTACTTCACTAGGTGCAGTAAAAAAATTGGTATTCTATACACAGGTGGTGTAGCTTGCAACACAGATAGGCTACTCCACTGACTAACACACACTGCAAGAGACCAAAAAGGATTAGCTTTGCTAGATTTAGCCAAATGCTGTGAAAAAAACTTGCACAGCACTGGCACAGACCTGCTTGGCAAAAACTGATAGGAACTGATGTAACTTAGTCCTGAAAAGGACTGCAATTACATTTAGTCTTTACTCCCAACCTATCTATTTAAGAGCACAGACCTGCCTGATAAAAGTCGTAGGAAATGCTGTAACCTAGTCCTTAAAAGGACTGCAATCACAACTATTCCCTACTCCCAAGCTATCTGTAGATTTGTGCGAAAATTGGCTTGAAATTAACAAGGTATAGCGCACACAGCAACAGCGGTGCCGTCTAACACGCAGCTGCAGCAGTGAGAAAATGGTGGCGACGGGGAAAATGGCTGGGTCTTATAGGGCAAGGACATGTGACATACACTGCCAATCACACATGCCCTTGCTTGTGTGAAAAAAAGCACTTCGCTCCGTGTGTGCGCTGCTGATAGGCTGACAGATTGCACCTCCCCACTGTAAATGCGGGAAAGAGAAAAAAAAATGGAGATCTTCATTATTCCTGCAGAGATCCATCCCCTGCCCCTCCCCCCGCCCCGCTGTACACTCAAACTGCGTATTAACATTAATTTTCATCATTACTGAGAAAAAATCCAGTTATGATTTTGGTGCACGAACAGTTATCGAACATAACCTCGAACAGCCGAATTTTTTTCAAATCGTTCGTGTTCGCCGAACGGCTCGAACACCGCCCAAAACAGCTCGAATTTCAGATTGGCGAACAGTTCGAGTCGAACAACGCTCATCTCTAATCTCTAGTTCCAACCACCGTGTCTTTGTGCGACGCAGAAAAGGTGAACGGATGGACTCTACATGCCTGGTTCCTACCATGAAGAATGGAGGAGGAGGTGTGATGGTGTGGGGGTGCTTTGCTGGTGACACTGTTGGGGATTTATTCAAAATTGAAGGCATACTGAACCAGCATGGCTACCACAGCATCTTGCAGCGGCATGCTATTCCATCCGGTTTGCGTTTAGTTGGACCATCATTTATTTTTCAACAGGACAATGACCCCAAACACACCTTCAGGCTGTGTAAGGGCTATTTGACCAACAAGGAGAGTACTGGGGTGCTATGCCAGATGACCTGGCCTCCACAGTCACCAGACCTGAACCCAATCGAGATGGTTTGGGGTGAGCTGGACCGCAGAGTGAAGGCAAAAGGGCCAACAAGTGCTAAGAATCTCTGGGAACTCCTTTAAGATTGTTGTGTGGCGCCCCTGAGGGTTCGACCGCCACAGGGATGCTGCACTTCTCTAATGGAGTGTAGTGTTCCTCCTCTGAGGTAAGAACAGTGTGATAGTCGTGACCAAACCTTGCATCCAACACCACATTTCTCCACCAGAGGGGGCTAATATGCACTAGGTGCTGCTCCCCTGGTTACAGGGAGACTGGGGAACCAAGAGTTAGGGGAACCAGTTAGTGGGTGAGGGTGGAGGACTTACAAGTTAGTTACACTTTAAATTTGATATTTAATAAAAAGCCTTCTTTGGTCTTGGTCTTTTGATCGTCATTAGCCTAGCTCTTTGACTGTCTTTATGCTGTCAATAGCTGAGGGTACTGTGATCTCACACCCCAACGCGAATCCTGTGTGGGCCTGCATCGGATGGAGACACAGCCCTCGTACCCTGGCCTTGGGACGAGGAGGAGGTTGTAGACAAGGAATGTCTCGACCCGGTCAAGGACCAGGACCAAGAAGGCCCGGCGCTTAGGAGTGTGGCTCCACAGCAAATGGATCCCAGGCAGGATGCAGACGGAGCGGTGTACGTCACCTGTCCTCGCCATGCTGATATATTCAGAGGGAGTCCGGCTGCAAGGGGGGTACCGGCCCCCGACACCCGACCTTGCTACTCCATTTCCTGGTCGGGAAAGCCGGGTAGGCCCTGAGGACCGGGTATCGGACGGAGCGGAGCTGCCACCCGTACGCTTGTTCTGAGAGGAGCTCAGAGGGAGACCCGGCCTATTTCGCACACACGCGGACAGGAAAGGATTCGGTCTGTACTTCAGGAACACTCTGGTGTAGGGTCCAGACTGAATGCTGGACTTACTCGGAGGTTGTCGGACCCCCGTCCCTGGTGACCGCAGGACTCCGCGGGGAGCAGGGAGTCGCCTTCCTTCTGCCATCTCTAAAGTGAGTAAAGCCTTGGAATTTCACCCCTATGGCCTCCGGACTGTTTATTCTGCGCTACACCACACGACGCGGCTCCCGTCTTCCTCTACTACTACCCCCTCCATCCTGTCCCTCTGCCCTGAGGCCTTACTCCGCCTGTGGGGAGTAGTAATAACTCTGGCCGCCATAACACCATGCCTCAGCGGACTGCAGCGGCGCTGGTGGCCTTCACCAGGTGCCACAGGTGGCGTAGTCGTAAATCAGCCACTCAACCCGGATAAGCCCACACCATCTCCTTTTAATGTGACGGCCCTGAGCACGGGTCGGGTCCGGGCCACGGCTGCACCCCATCTCTCCATCACAGGACCCGACTCCGAGTTCCCCATCTCCCAGAGTAAAATAAAGGGCTTTTCGAGTAGAGGCGTCACAGTTGGAAGACCATTTCCGGTGACTACCTCTTGAAGATCATCAAGAGAATGCCAAGAGTGTGCAAAGCAGTCATCAAAGGAAAAGGTGATTACTTTGAAGAACCTAGAATATAAGACATATTTTCAGTTGTTTCACACTTTTTTGTTAAGTATATAATTCCACATGTTTTAATTCATAGCTTTGATGCCTTCAGTGTGAATGTACAATTTTCATAGTCATGAAAATACAGAAAAATCTTTAAATAAGAAGGTGTGTCCCAACTTTTGGTCTGTACTGTACGTCATATGTCGCGAAAGGGAAAAGGAAATTTCTTCAATACAAGACATGGACAAGAGTGGCGCCGTTATTGAAAGCAGATCCTGTTTTCTAATCTCAGACCACAGCTTTAATTTCTTAATTTAAAGTACTGACTTCTGCAATCAATACACAATCATAAATTCACCTGATCTATATGTATAAAATATCTCAATATTGTGATACAACACACATATAGCACAGTTCTCTGCATATTTATTCATAATTACCAACTTTTTGAAATGGTCCTGTGTGAGATTCCTTATTTGTGTAACCACACCCCCTTTAAGAGGCTACGCCCTCCGGACCACTGTTTCTCACTGCCACAAAGTGCTTTGGACAATGAGTTTAAAGTTCCAGGAGACATTTTCCAGACCCAGGAAATTTTCAGACTCTTGCCTTAGTCCAGGAAGTCTATCTTTTTTCTGGGACCCATTTGCACATTTTAGGAGTGTTAATGCAGGGGCGGAACTACCGCCCATGCAGCCGGTTCATTGAACGGGGGCCCCGAGGGAGAGGGGGCCCCTCCAGCCTCCAGCAGGGCCGCCATCAGGGCATGTCTGCCCTGACTCCAGTGTGGGGCCCAGCCAGTAGGGGCCCCCTTGGAGCCCCGTTGGGGGCCCCCTCTTGTGAGTCTCTCTCCTCATGGGGCCCCCAGCCCCATGCTAAGCGCCGGGTCCGGGACATCTCAGCGCTGCGCTGCGCTCCTGCGGCAGCGCCTTCATGATTCCCCTGATTTCCGGTCATGTGACGGCACCGTCACATGGCCGGAAGTCAGGAGAACCTGGTGTCAGCGATTTGGACGAGCGCCAGGATTCTGCAGGGATCGCATGGGGGTAAGTATAACAAGTTTTGTTTTTTTCAAAATACAATTTACTAGGAGTGGGGGGAATGGGAGGTGTGTGTGTGTGTGTGTGTGTGTGATAAGAGATGCACATGGGGGGGGGAGGTGATAAAAGATGCACATGGGGTGGGGGGATGAGAGAGGTGCACATGTGGGGGGGGATAAGAGATGCACATGGGGGGGATAAGAGATGCACATGGGGGGGAGATAAGAGATGCACATGGGGGTGAGATAAGAGATGCACATGGGGGAGGGGGATAAGAGATGCACATGGGGGAGGGGGATAAGAGATGCACATGGGGGGGAGATAAGAGATGCACATGGGGGGATGAGAGAGGTGCACATGTGGGGGAGGGGGATGAGAGATGTGCACATGGGGGGATGAGAGATGCACATGGGGGGGATGAGAGATGCACATGGGGGGGATGAGAGATGCACATGGGGGGGATGAGAGAGGGGCACATGTGGGGGAGGGGGATGAGAGAGGGGCACATGTGGGGGAGGGGGATGAGAGATGTGCACATGGGGGGGTGGTGAGAGCTGCTCATGGGGGGTTGAGAGCTGCACATGGGGGAATTGGGAGAAAATGAGCTGCACATGGGGGAATTGGGAGTAGGGGGATAATGAGCTGCACATAATGAATGTGGGGTGGGGGAGAGTAAATGATAAATGACGATGGGGTGGGGAGAGCACGGACATGATATAATGAATTGGGGCAGGGGGTGCATGTAAATAATGAATGCGGGGAGCAGGAAGTATAGAGTAGAGGTTCTAATTAAATTATATATTAAGTGCCTATTTACAGTTAATGGGGGCACCATGGTGGATTACAATTTATATTTGGAATGGTAGGTTGCATAATAACTAACCATATATTCATGGTGGGTGCACGTCTGTATTCAGCTGCGTAATGTAGAAGTTGGGGAATGTGCTCTAGATAACTGTGTTATTTTATGCAGAGACGAGTCCTGGCTGGAAGACGTGATGGCGGTCTGTGCTGGATGAAGGAGAAAAGCGTAGCTGAAGGACTTCACCTAGAGACGTCACCAGTGAGTCAGTGCATTACATGTACACTTACACTATATACTATGTACCGGGCTCCTGTGTATAATGTCACTGGTGATCACTGTATTACCTGTACACTATATACAGAGCTCCTGTGTATAATGTCACTGGTGATCACTGCATTACCTGTACACTGACACTATATACAGAGCTCCTGTGTATAATGTCACTGGTGATCACTGTATTACCTGTACACTGACAATATATACAGAGCTCCTGTGTATAATGTCACTGGTGATCCCTGTATTACCTGTACACTATATACAGAGCTCCTGTGTATAATGTCACTGGTGATCCCTGTATTACCTGTACACTATATACAGAGCTCCTGTGTATAATGTCACTGGTGATCACTGTATTACCTGTACACTGACAATATATACAGAGCTCCTGTGTATAATGTCACTGGTGATCCCTGTATTACCTGTACACTATATACAGAGCTCCTGTGTATAATGTCACTGGTGATCCCTGTATTACCTGTACACTATATACAGAGCTCCTGTGTATAATGTCACTGGTGATCACTGTATTACCTGTACACTGACACTATATACAGAGCTCCTGTGTATAATGTCACTGGTGATCACTAGATTACCTGGACACTTACATTATACATACCATGTATAGAGCTCCCGTGTATAATGACACTTATGGTAATATTAGTAATGTGGTGGTAATATTAGTAATGTGGTGGTAATATGTGGTCTGGTCATGGTGTGGCAGTTTTTCTCCCTTCTGTGTGGTATTATTCGGTCACTATGTTGTGGTAATATGTGGTCTGGTGATGGTGTGGCGGTATTCCCTGTATGTGGTATTATTGGTTATTTTAAAAAAAAATGTATATGACACATTCCCTTAAAGAAAACTAAATAAAAATATATCTAAAA
Organism: Phyllobates terribilis; assembly: GCF_046119375.1. Lineage (NCBI taxonomy): Eukaryota > Metazoa > Chordata > Amphibia > Anura > Dendrobatidae > Phyllobates > Phyllobates terribilis. The sequence goes on from NW_027362764.1 coordinate 50,696,008, forward strand.
AGAGTATTGGATATTTTAAGAAAATTTTAATAGGTTAGAGTAGGGCCCGGCCAGAAGAGTCTACCTTATCGTGGTGGCGGCTTTAAAAATCTTTTGGCCAAAACAAAAGCTGTTGGCTATGTATGTGGCACCGTCACATGGTCGAACGTCAGGAGAGCCTGGTGGCAGCGACGTGGACGAGCGCCAGGATTCTGCAGGGATAGCATGGGGGTAAGTATAACAAGTTTTATTTTTCTTAAATACAATTAATTAACTAGGAGTGGGGGGAATCAGAGATGCACGGGGGGGGGGGTGAGAGATGCACATGGGGGGGATGAGAGATGCACATGGGGGGGTGAGAGATGCACATGGGGGGATGAGAGATGCACATGGGGGGATGAGAGATGCACATGGGGGGGATGAGAGATGCACATGGGGGGGGATGAGAGATGCACATGGGGGGGATGAGAGATGCACATGGGGGGGTGAGAGATGCACATGGGGGGATGAGAGATGCACATGGGGGGATGAGAGATGCACATGGGGGGATGAGAGATGCACATGGGGGGGATGAGAGATGCACATGGGGGGGGATGAGAGATGCACATGGGGGGGGATGAGGGATGCACATGGGGGGGATGAGAGATGCACATGGGGGGGATGAGAGATGCACATGGGGGGGTGAGAGATGCACATGGGGGGGATGAGAGATGCACATGGGGGGGATGAGGGATGCACATGGGGGTATGAGAGATGCACATGGGGATGAGAGATGCACATGGGGGGGTGAGAGATGCACATGGGGGGGATGAGAGATGCACATGGGGGGGTGAGAGATGCACATGGGGGGGTGAGAGATGCACATGGGGGGTGAGAGATGCACATGGGGGGGTGAGAGATGCACGGGGGGGATGAGATGCACGGGGGGGATGAGAGATGCATCGGGGGGGGTGAGCTGCACATGGGGGGGATGAGAGCTGCACATGGGGGGGTTATGTTTACATAACTTTGTTGCCTTATGAAGCGCGGGGGGGGGGCCCCCAAAAATTTCTTGCACAGGGGCCCACTACAGTCTGTGTCCGCCCCTGTGTTAATGAGTATCCATTTATTACCCCTTCACTTGCTTATTTTTCTCATGAAGCCGCATGCTATTGTGACACCCCAGGGGTCTGGTTGCCACAGTGATAGAGATATTATGTCTGAGAGCAGGTGGGAGGTCCTTTGGTCAGGGATCCTGTGCCTGCCACACCTCCTGCCCAGTCTTGGGAGGGGAAGAACTTCCCCTGTATAAACCCGGGGCTGAGGCAGGGTGAGTCAGACAAGGAGAGTGGAGAAGAGAAGCAGCATAGGAAACAGCAGAGTTACAAGGAGTCAGGGGCTGGCAGCTACAGAGCTCGCCCTGACTAAGAAGATTCTTTACCGGACCCGGAGTCCGAGGCTGTGGGGACTAACTCCTACCCAGCAGCAGAATCCGTCGGGCAGGGGATTTCAGGTCCTCTGGCCCAGAAGCCTGAAGGCACGGTCACACGCGTGGGACCAGCACCGCCATCGTGGAGCGGAAGCCATTAGAAGGCCCCGAGTCACCGGCCATACGGGTGAGCACCACACGGTACACTCAGGGACGTGGGCTACTTACATCAGCTTCTAGCAAGGTAGCCAGAAGAGTACAGTCAGTTTGGGAGGCCTACAACTACGCCTGGCCAGGGGAGATCCCATCTGCTCAAAGACTGACCAGGCCCCGTTTGCTAGCAAGTACTCCGGGAGGGTCTGTCGTTGTTACCAGTAAAGACCCTGAACTACACCGTACCGTCTCTGAGTGGTTCCTGCTACCCCCATCATCCACGTCGGCTGCCCTGAGGCCATACCCCTCCCGTTGGGGGTTATACTATCACGCTGCACAATCCTACCACCGGCCTCAGCGGTCTGCCCTGCAGCAGCAGCTTCCTGGCTGCACTCAACGGGTGGCGTAGTCATCAACTATTTACTACTAATAGACTGCCGTCTAGTTTGACTCCCTGGGCACGGACCGGGTCACCGCCACGAGATTACAACCCTCCACGGATCCGGCTCCGGGTAAGCTCCCGCGTGCGCACCGCAGCGCGACACAGGCCCAGGGGCGCGTCACTATATTAAGCAGTCTTCTAAATTCCTCAATATCCCCAATAATCCTGCATTTTATTTTTATCAATTAACAAAATGCAAAGTGAATGAACAAAAGAGAAATCTGTGTGTTCTCTATAATGTGACATCACTGTGTTTATTATCGCTGTACTGTGACATCACTGTGAGTATTATCCCTGTACTGTGACATCACTGTGTGTATTATCTCTGTACTGTGACACCACTGTGAGTATTATCCCTGTACTGTGACATCACTGTGTGTATTATTCCTGTACTGTGACAGCACTGTGAGTATTATCCCTGTACTGTGACATCACTGTGAGTATTATCCCTGTACTGATTTATCACTGTGAGTATTATCTCTGTACTATGACATCGCTGTGTGTATTATCCCTGTACTGTGACATCACTGTGTGTATTATCCCTGTACTATGTTATCACTGTGAGTATTATCTCTGTGCTATGACATTGATGTGTGTATTATCCCTGTACTGTGACATCACTGTGAGTATTATAACTGTACTGTGACATCACTATGTTTATTGTCTCTCTACTGTAACATCACTGTGTGTCTTATCTCTGTACTGTGACATCACTGTGTGTCTTATCTCTGTACTGTGACATCACTGTGTGTATTATCCCTGTACTGTGACATCACTGTGTGTATTATCTCTATACTGTGACATCACTGTGTGTATTATACGTGTATTGTGACATAACTGTGTGTATTATTTCTATACTGTGACATCACTGTGTGTATTATCCCTGTACTGTGACATCACTGTGTTTATTATCCTTGTACTGTGACATCACTGTGTGTATTATCTCTTTACTGTGATATCATTGTGGGTATTATCAGTATACTGTGACATCACTGTGTGTATTATCCCTGTACTGTGACATCACTGTGTTTATTAACCCTGTACTGTGACATCCCTGTGTTTAACATCCCAGTACTGTGACATCACTGTGTGTATTTTCTCTGTACTGTGACATCAGTGTGTGTATTATCCCTGTACTGTGACATCACGGTGTTTATTATTCCTGTACTGTGACATCACTGTCTGTATTATCTCTGTACTGAGACATCACTGTGTGTATTATCCCTGTACTGTGACATCACTGTGTTTATTATCCCTGTACTGTGACATCACTGTGTTTATTATCCTTGTACTGTGACATCACTGTGTGTATTATCTCTATACTGTGACATCATTGTGTGTATTATCTGTATACTGTGACATCACTGTGTGTATTCTCCCTGTACTGTGACATCACTGTGTGTATTATCCCTGTACTGTGACATCACTGTGTTTATAATCCCTGTACTGTGACATCACTGTGTGTATTATCCCTGTACTGTGACATCACTGTGTTTATTATCCCTGTACTGTGACATCACTGTGTGTATTATCCATGTACTGTGACATCACTGTGTGTACTATCCCTGTACTGTGATATCACTGTGTTTATTATCTCTGTACTGTGACATCACTGTGTGTATTATCCCTGTACTGTGACATCACTGTGTGTATTATCTCTGTACTGTAACATCAATGTGTGTAATATCCCTGTACTGTGACATCACTGTGTGTATTATCTCTGTACTGTAACATCAATGTGTGTATTATCCCTGTACTGTGACATCACTGTGTGTATTATCTCTGTACTGTGTCATCACTGTGTGTATTATCCCTGTACTGTGACATCACTGTGTGTATTATCCATGTACTGTGACATCACTGTGTATTATCCCTGTACTGTGATATCACTGTGTTTATTATCTCTGTACTGTGACATCACTGTGTGTATTATCCCTGTACTGTGACATCACTGTGTGTATTATCTCTGTACTGTAACATCAATGTGTGTATTATCCCTGTACTGTGACATCACTGTGTGTATTATCTCTGTACTGTAACATCAATGTGTGTATTATCCCTGTACTGTGACATCACTGTGTATATTATCTCTGTACTATGTCATCACTGTGTGTATTATCCCTGTACTGTGACATCACTGTGTTTATTATCACTGTACTGTGACATCACTGAGTGTATTGTCTCTGTACTGTGACATCACTGTGTGTATTATCCCTGTACTGTGACATCACTGTGTTTATTATCCCTGTACTGTGACATCACTGTGTGTATTATCCCTGTACTGTGACATAGCTGTGTGTATTATCCCAGTACTGTGACATCACTGTGTGTATTATCTGTATACTGTGACATCACTGTGTTTATTATCCCTGTGCTGTGAAATCACTGTGTATTATCTCTGTACTGTGACATCACTTTGTGTATTATCCCTGTACTGTGACATCACTGTGTTTATTATCCCTGTACTGTGACATCACTGTGTTTATTATCCTTTTACTGTGACATCACTGTGTGTATTATCTCTATACTTTGACATCATTGTGTGTATTATCTGTACACTGTGACATCACTGTGTGTATTATCTCTGTACTGTGACATCACTGTGTGTCTTATCTCTGTACTGTGACATCACTGTGTGTATTATCCCTGTACTGTGACATCACTGTGTGTATTATCTCTATACTGTGACATCACTGTGTGTATTATACGTGTATTGTGACATAAATGTGTGTATTATTTCTATACTGTGACATCACTGTGTGTATTATCTATATACTGTGACATCACTGTGTGTATTATACGTGTATTGTGACATAACTGTGTGTATTATTTCTATACTGTGACATCACTGTGTGTATTATCCCTGTACTGTGACATGACTGTGTTTATTATCCTTGTACTGTGACATCCCTGTGTTTAACATCCCAGTACTGTGACATCACTGTGTGTATTGTCTCTGTACTGTGACATCACTGTGTGTATTATCCCTGTACTGTGACATCACGGTGTTTATTATTCCTGTACTCTGACATCACTGTGTGTATTATCCTTGTACTGTGACATCACTGTGTGTATTATCTCTATACTGTGACATCATTGTGTGTATTATCCCTGCACTGTGACATCACTGTGTGTATTATCCCTGTACTGTGACATCACTGTGTTTATTATCCCTGTACTGTGACATCCCTGTGTTTAACATCCCAGTACTGTGACATCACTGTGTGTATTGTCTCTGTACTGTGACATCACTGTGTGTATTATCCCTGTACTGTGACATCACGGTGTTTATTATTCCTGTACTCTGACATCACTGTGTGTATTATCCTTGTACTGTGACATCACTGTGTGTATTATCTCTATACTGTGACATCATTGTGTGTATTATCTGTATACTGTGACATCACTATGTGTATTATCCCTGTACTGTGACATCACTGTGTGTATTATCCCTGTACTGTGACATCACTGTGTTTATTATCCCTGTACTGTGACATCACTGTGTGTATTATCCATGTACTGTGACATCGCTGTGTGTATTATCCCTGTACTGTGATATCACTGTGTTTATTATCTCTGTACTGTGACATCACTGTGTGTATTATCCCTGTACTGTGACATCACTGTGTGTATTATCTCTGTACTGTAACATCAATGTGTGTATTATCCCTGTACTGTGACATCACTGTGTGTATTATCTCTGTACTGTAACATCAATGTGTGTATTATCCCTGTACTGTGACATCACTGTGTGTATTATCTCTGTACTGTGTCATCACTGTGTGTATTATCCCTGTACTGTGACAACACTGTGTGTATTATCCATGTACTGTGACATCACTGTGTGTATTATCCCTGTACTGTGACATCACTGTGTGTATTATCTCTGTACTGTAACATCAATGTGTGTATTATCCCTGTACTGTGACATCACTGTGTGTATTATCTCTGTACTGTAACATCAATGTGTGTATTATCCCTGTACTGTGACATCACTGTGTATATTATCTCTGTACTATGTCATCACTGTGTGTATTATCCCTGTACTGTGACATCACTGTGTTTATTATCACTGTACTGTGACATCACTGAGTGTATTGTCTCTGTACTGTGACATCACTGTGTGTATTATCCCTGTACTGTGACATCACTGTGTTTATTATCCCTGTACTGTGACATCACTGTGTGTATTATCCCTGTACTGTGACATAGCTGTGTGTATTATCCCAGTACTGTGACATCACTGTGTGTATTATCTGTATACTGTGACATCACTGTGTGTATTATCTCTGTACTGTGACATCACTGTGTGTCTTATCTCTGTACTGTGACATCACTGTGTGTATTATCCCTGTACTGTGACATCACTGTGTGTATTATCTCTATACTGTGACATCACTGTGTGTATTATACGTGTATTGTGACATAACTGTGTGTATTATTTCTATACTGTGACATCACTGTGTGTATTATCCCTGTACTGTGACATCACTGTGTTTATTATCCTTGTACTGTGACATCACTGTGTGTATTATCTCTATACTGTGATATCATTGTGGGTATTATCTGTATACTGTGACATCACTGTGTGTATTATCCCTGCACTGTGACATCACTGTGTGTATTATCCCTGTACTGTGACATCACTGTGTTTATTATCCCTGTACTGTGACATCCCTGTGTTTAACATCCCAGTACTGTGACATCACTGTGTGTATTGTCTCTGTACTGTGACATCACTGTGTGTATTATCCCTGTAATGTGACATCACGGTGTTTATTATTCCTGTACTGTGACATCACTGTGTGTATTATCACTGTACTGAGACATCACTGTGTGTATTATCCCTGTACTGTGACATCACTGTGTTTATTATCCTTGTACTGTGACATCACTGTGTGTATTATCTCTACAGTGTGACATCATTGTGTGTATTATCTGTATACTGTGACATCACTGTGTGTATTATCCCTGTACTGTGACATCACTGTGTGTATTATCCCTGTACTGTGACATCACTGTGGTTATTATCTCTGTACTGTGACATCACTGTGTGTGTTATCCATGTACTGTGACATCACTGTGTGTATTATCCCTGTATTGTGATATCACTGTGTTTATTATCTCTGTACTGTGACATCACTGTGTGTATTATCCCTGTACTGTGACATCACTGTGTGTATTATCTCTGTACTGTGTCATTACTGTGTGTATTATCCCTGTACTGTGACATCACTGTGTGTATTTTCCATGTACTGTGACATCACTGTGTATTATCCCTGTACTGTGATATCACTGTGTTTATTATCTCTGTACTGTGACATCACTGTGTGTATTATCCCTGTACTGTGACATCACTGTGTGTATTATCTCTGTACTGTAACATCAATGTGTGTATTATCCCTGTACTGTGACATCACTGTGTGTATTATCTCTGTACTGTAACATCAATGTGTGTATTATCCCTGTACTGTGACATCACTGTGTATATTATCTCTGTACTATGTCATCACTGTGTCTATTATCCCTGTACTGTGACATCACTGTGTTTATTATCACTGTACTGTGACATCACTGAGTGTATTGTCTCGGTACTGTGACATCACTGTGTGTATTATCCCTGTACTGTGGCATCACTGTGTTGATTATCCCTGTACTGTGACATCACTGTGTGTATTATCCCTGTACTGTGACATAGCTGTGTGTATTATCCCAGTACTGTGACATCACTGTATGTATTATCTGTATACTGTGACATCACTGTGTTTATTATCCCTGTACTGTGAAATCACTGTGTGTATTATCTCTGTACTGTAACATGACTTTGTGTATTATCCCTGTACTGTGACATCACTGTGTTTATTATCCCTGTACTGTGACATCACTGTGTTTATTATCCTTTTACTGTGACATCACTGTGTGTATTATCTCTATACTGTGACATCATTGTGTGTATTATCTATATACTGTGACATCACTGTGTGTATTATCCCTGTACTGTGACATCACTGTGTATATTATCCCTGTACTGTGACATCACTGTGTTTATTATCACTGTTCTGTGACATCACTCTGTGTATTACCCTGTACTATGACATCACTGTGTATTATCTCTGTACTGTGACATCACTGTGTTTTTATCCCTGTACTGTGACATCACTGTGTGGAATATCCCTGTACTGTGTCATCACTGTGTGTACTATTCCTGTATTGTGACATCACTGTGTATATTATCCCTGTACTGTGACATCACTGTGTGTATTATCTCTGTACTGTAACATCAATGTGTGTATTATCCCTGTACTGTGACATCACTGTGTATATTATTTCTGTACTGTGACATCACTGTGTGTATTATCTCTGTTCTGTGTCATCACTGTGTGTATTATCCCTGTACTGTGACATCCCTGTGTGTATAGTCTCTGTACTGTGATATCACTGTGTGTATTATCCCTGTACTATGACATCACAGTGTGTATTATCCCTGTACTGTGACATCACTGTGTGTATTATCTGTGAACTATGACATCACTGTGTGTATGATCTCTATAATGTGTCATCACGGTATGTATTACCCCTGTACTGTGACATCAGTCTGTATTATTCCTGTACTGTGACATCACTGTGTATATTATCCCTGTACTGTGACATCACTGTGTGTATTATCTCTGTACTGTAACATCAATGTGTGTATTATCCCTGTACTGTGACATCACTGTGTGTATTATCTCTGTACTGTAACATCAATGTGTGTATTATCCCTGTACTGTGACATCACTGTGTGTATTATCTCTATAGTGTGACATCATTGTGTGTATTATCTGTATACTGTGACATCACTGTGTGTATTATCCCTGTACTGTGACATCACGGTGTTTATTATTCCTGTACTGTGACATCACTGTCTGTATTATCTCTGTACTGAGACATCACTGTGTGTATTATCCCTGTACTGTGACATCACTGTGTTTATTATCCCTGTACTGTGACATCACTGTGTTTATTATCCTTGTACTGTGACATCACTGTGTGTATTATCTCTATACTGTGACATCATTGTGTGTATTATCTGTATACTGTGACATCACTGTGTGTATTCTCCCTGTACTGTGACATCACTGTGTGTATTATCCCTGTACTGTGACATCACTGTGTTTATAATCCCTGTACTGTGACATCACTGTGTGTATTATCCCTGTACTGTGACATCACTGTGTTTATTATCCCTGTACTGTGACATCACTGTGTGTATTATCCATGTACTGTGACATCACTGTGTGTACTATCCCTGTACTGTGATATCACTGTGTTTATTATCTCTGTACTGTGACATCACTGTGTGTATTATCCCTGTACTGTGACATCACTGTGTGTATTATCTCTGTACTGTAACATCAATGTGTGTAATATCCCTGTACTGTGACATCACTGTGTGTATTATCTCTGTACTGTAACATCAATGTGTGTATTATCCCTGTACTGTGACATCACTGTGTGTATTATCTCTGTACTGTGTCATCACTGTGTGTATTATCCCTGTACTGTGACATCACTGTGTGTATTATCCATGTACTGTGACATCACTGTGTATTATCCCTGTACTGTGATATCACTGTGTTTATTATCTCTGTACTGTGACATCACTGTGTGTATTATCCCTGTACTGTGACATCACTGTGTGTATTATCTCTGTACTGTAACATCAATGTGTGTATTATCCCTGTACTGTGACATCACTGTGTGTATTATCTCTGTACTGTAACATCAATGTGTGTATTATCCCTGTACTGTGACATCACTGTGTATATTATCTCTGTACTATGTCATCACTGTGTGTATTATCCCTGTACTGTGACATCACTGTGTTTATTATCACTGTACTGTGACATCACTGAGTGTATTGTCTCTGTACTGTGACATCACTGTGTGTATTATCCCTGTACTGTGACATCACTGTGTTTATTATCCCTGTACTGTGACATCACTGTGTGTATTATCCCTGTACTGTGACATAGCTGTGTGTATTATCCCAGTACTGTGACATCACTGTGTGTATTATCTGTATACTGTGACATCACTGTGTTTATTATCCCTGTGCTGTGAAATCACTGTGTATTATCTCTGTACTGTGACATCACTTTGTGTATTATCCCTGTACTGTGACATCACTGTGTTTATTATCCCTGTACTGTGACATCACTGTGTTTATTATCCTTTTACTGTGACATCACTGTGTGTATTATCTCTATACTTTGACATCATTGTGTGTATTATCTGTACACTGTGACATCACTGTGTGTATTATCTCTGTACTGTGACATCACTGTGTGTCTTATCTCTGTACTGTGACATCACTGTGTGTATTATCCCTGTACTGTGACATCACTGTGTGTATTATCTCTATACTGTGACATCACTGTGTGTATTATACGTGTATTGTGACATAAATGTGTGTATTATTTCTATACTGTGACATCACTGTGTGTATTATCTATATACTGTGACATCACTGTGTGTATTATACGTGTATTGTGACATAACTGTGTGTATTATTTCTATACTGTGACATCACTGTGTGTATTATCCCTGTACTGTGACATGACTGTGTTTATTATCCTTGTACTGTGACATCCCTGTGTTTAACATCCCAGTACTGTGACATCACTGTGTGTATTGTCTCTGTACTGTGACATCACTGTGTGTATTATCCCTGTACTGTGACATCACGGTGTTTATTATTCCTGTACTCTGACATCACTGTGTGTATTATCCTTGTACTGTGACATCACTGTGTGTATTATCTCTATACTGTGACATCATTGTGTGTATTATCCCTGCACTGTGACATCACTGTGTGTATTATCCCTGTACTGTGACATCACTGTGTTTATTATCCCTGTACTGTGACATCCCTGTGTTTAACATCCCAGTACTGTGACATCACTGTGTGTATTGTCTCTGTACTGTGACATCACTGTGTGTATTATCCCTGTACTGTGACATCACGGTGTTTATTATTCCTGTACTCTGACATCACTGTGTGTATTATCCTTGTACTGTGACATCACTGTGTGTATTATCTCTATACTGTGACATCATTGTGTGTATTATCTGTATACTGTGACATCACTATGTGTATTATCCCTGTACTGTGACATCACTGTGTGTATTATCCCTGTACTGTGACATCACTGTGTTTATTATCCCTGTACTGTGACATCACTGTGTGTATTATCCATGTACTGTGACATCGCTGTGTGTATTATCCCTGTACTGTGATATCACTGTGTTTATTATCTCTGTACTGTGACATCACTGTGTGTATTATCCCTGTACTGTGACATCACTGTGTGTATTATCTCTGTACTGTAACATCAATGTGTGTATTATCCCTGTACTGTGACATCACTGTGTGTATTATCTCTGTACTGTAACATCAATGTGTGTATTATCCCTGTACTGTGACATCACTGTGTGTATTATCTCTGTACTGTGTCATCACTGTGTGTATTATCCCTGTACTGTGACAACACTGTGTGTATTATCCATGTACTGTGACATCACTGTGTGTATTATCCCTGTACTGTGACATCACTGTGTGTATTATCTCTGTACTGTAACATCAATGTGTGTATTATCCCTGTACTGTGACATCACTGTGTGTATTATCTCTGTACTGTAACATCAATGTGTGTATTATCCCTGTACTGTGACATCACTGTGTATATTATCTCTGTACTATGTCATCACTGTGTGTATTATCCCTGTACTGTGACATCACTGTGTTTATTATCACTGTACTGTGACATCACTGAGTGTATTGTCTCTGTACTGTGACATCACTGTGTGTATTATCCCTGTACTGTGACATCACTGTGTTTATTATCCCTGTACTGTGACATCACTGTGTGTATTATCCCTGTACTGTGACATAGCTGTGTGTATTATCCCAGTACTGTGACATCACTGTGTGTATTATCTGTATACTGTGACATCACTGTGTGTATTATCTCTGTACTGTGACATCACTGTGTGTCTTATCTCTGTACTGTGACATCACTGTGTGTATTATCCCTGTACTGTGACATCACTGTGTGTATTATCTCTATACTGTGACATCACTGTGTGTATTATACGTGTATTGTGACATAACTGTGTGTATTATTTCTATACTGTGACATCACTGTGTGTATTATCCCTGTACTGTGACATCACTGTGTTTATTATCCTTGTACTGTGACATCACTGTGTGTATTATCTCTATACTGTGATATCATTGTGGGTATTATCTGTATACTGTGACATCACTGTGTGTATTATCCCTGCACTGTGACATCACTGTGTGTATTATCCCTGTACTGTGACATCACTGTGTTTATTATCCCTGTACTGTGACATCCCTGTGTTTAACATCCCAGTACTGTGACATCACTGTGTGTATTGTCTCTGTACTGTGACATCACTGTGTGTATTATCCCTGTAATGTGACATCACGGTGTTTATTATTCCTGTACTGTGACATCACTGTGTGTATTATCACTGTACTGAGACATCACTGTGTGTATTATCCCTGTACTGTGACATCACTGTGTTTATTATCCTTGTACTGTGACATCACTGTGTGTATTATCTCTACAGTGTGACATCATTGTGTGTATTATCTGTATACTGTGACATCACTGTGTGTATTATCCCTGTACTGTGACATCACTGTGTGTATTATCCCTGTACTGTGACATCACTGTGGTTATTATCTCTGTACTGTGACATCACTGTGTGTGTTATCCATGTACTGTGACATCACTGTGTGTATTATCCCTGTATTGTGATATCACTGTGTTTATTATCTCTGTACTGTGACATCACTGTGTGTATTATCCCTGTACTGTGACATCACTGTGTGTATTATCTCTGTACTGTGTCATTACTGTGTGTATTATCCCTGTACTGTGACATCACTGTGTGTATTTTCCATGTACTGTGACATCACTGTGTATTATCCCTGTACTGTGATATCACTGTGTTTATTATCTCTGTACTGTGACATCACTGTGTGTATTATCCCTGTACTGTGACATCACTGTGTGTATTATCTCTGTACTGTAACATCAATGTGTGTATTATCCCTGTACTGTGACATCACTGTGTGTATTATCTCTGTACTGTAACATCAATGTGTGTATTATCCCTGTACTGTGACATCACTGTGTATATTATCTCTGTACTATGTCATCACTGTGTCTATTATCCCTGTACTGTGACATCACTGTGTTTATTATCACTGTACTGTGACATCACTGAGTGTATTGTCTCGGTACTGTGACATCACTGTGTGTATTATCCCTGTACTGTGGCATCACTGTGTTGATTATCCCTGTACTGTGACATCACTGTGTGTATTATCCCTGTACTGTGACATAGCTGTGTGTATTATCCCAGTACTGTGACATCACTGTATGTATTATCTGTATACTGTGACATCACTGTGTTTATTATCCCTGTACTGTGAAATCACTGTGTGTATTATCTCTGTACTGTAACATGACTTTGTGTATTATCCCTGTACTGTGACATCACTGTGTTTATTATCCCTGTACTGTGACATCACTGTGTTTATTATCCTTTTACTGTGACATCACTGTGTGTATTATCTCTATACTGTGACATCATTGTGTGTATTATCTATATACTGTGACATCACTGTGTGTATTATCCCTGTACTGTGACATCACTGTGTATATTATCCCTGTACTGTGACATCACTGTGTTTATTATCACTGTTCTGTGACATCACTCTGTGTATTACCCTGTACTATGACATCACTGTGTATTATCTCTGTACTGTGACATCACTGTGTTTTTATCCCTGTACTGTGACATCACTGTGTGGAATATCCCTGTACTGTGTCATCACTGTGTGTACTATTCCTGTATTGTGACATCACTGTGTATATTATCCCTGTACTGTGACATCACTGTGTGTATTATCTCTGTACTGTAACATCAATGTGTGTATTATCCCTGTACTGTGACATCACTGTGTATATTATTTCTGTACTGTGACATCACTGTGTGTATTATCTCTGTTCTGTGTCATCACTGTGTGTATTATCCCTGTACTGTGACATCCCTGTGTGTATAGTCTCTGTACTGTGATATCACTGTGTGTATTATCCCTGTACTATGACATCACAGTGTGTATTATCCCTGTACTGTGACATCACTGTGTGTATTATCTGTGAACTATGACATCACTGTGTGTATGATCTCTATAATGTGTCATCACGGTATGTATTACCCCTGTACTGTGACATCAGTCTGTATTATTCCTGTACTGTGACATCACTGTGTATATTATCCCTGTACTGTGACATCACTGTGTGTATTATCTCTGTACTGTAACATCAATGTGTGTATTATCCCTGTACTGTGACATCACTGTGTGTATTATCTCTGTACTGTAACATCAATGTGTGTATTATCCCTGTACTGTGACATCACTGTGTGTATTATCTCTATAGTGTGACATCATTGTGTGTATTATCTGTATACTGTGACATCACTGTGTGTATTATCCCTGTACTGTGACATCACTGTGTGTATTATCCCTGTACTGTGACATCACTGTGGTTATTATCTCTGTACTGTGACATCACTGTGTGTATTATCCATGTACTGTGACATCACTGTGTGTATTATCCCTGTACTGTGATATCACTGTGTTTATTATCTCTGTACTGTGACATCACTGTGTGTATTATCCCTGTACTGTGACATCACTGTGTGTATTATCTCTGTACTGTAACATCAATGTGTGTATTATCCCTGTACTGTGACATAACTGTGTGTATTATCTCTGTACTGTAACATCAATGTGTGTATTATCCCTGTACTGTGACATCACTGTGTGTATTATCTCTGTACTGTGTCATCACTGTGTGTATTATCCCTGTACTGTGACATCACTGTGTGTATTTTCCATGTACTGTGACATCACTGTGTATTTTTCCTGTACTGTGATATCACTGTGTTTGTTATCTCTGTACTGTGACATCACTGTGTGTATTATCCCTGTACTGTGACATCACTGTGTGTATTATCTCTGTACTGTAACATCAATGTGTGTATTATCCCTGTACTGTGACATCACTGTGTGTATTATCTCTGTACTGTAACATCAATGTGTGTATTATCCCTGTACTGTGACATCACTGTGTATATTATCTCTGTACTATGTCATCACTGTGTGTATTATCCCTGTACTGTGACATCACTGTGTTTATTATCACTGTACTGTGACATCACTGAGTGTATTGTCTCTGTACTGTGACATCACTGTGTGTATTATCCCTGTACTGTGACATCACTGTGTTGATTATCCCTGTACTGTGACATCACTGTGTGTATTATCCCTGTACTGTGACATAGCTGTGTGTATTATCCCAGTACTGTGACATCACTGTGTGTATTATCTGTATACTGTGACATCACTGTGTTTATTATCCCTGTACTGTGAAATCACTGTGTGTATTATCTCTGTACTGTGACATGACTTTGTGTATTATCCCTGTACTGTGACATCACTGTGTTTATTATCCCTGTACTGTGACATCACTGTGTTTATTATCCTTTTACTGTGACATTACTGTGTGTATTATCTCTATACTGTGACATCATTGTGTGTATTATCTATATACTGTGACATCACTGTGTGTATTATCCCTGTACTGTGAAATCACTGTGTATATTATCCCTGTACTGTGACATCACTGTGTTTATTATCCCTGTTCTGTGACATCACTCTGTATATTACCCTGTACTATGACATCACTGTGTATTATCTCTGTACTGTGACATCACTGTGTTTTTATCCCTGTACTGTGACATCACTGTGTGTAATATCCCTGTACTGTGTCATCACTGTGTGTATTATTTGTGTATTGTGACATCACTGTGTATATTATCCCTGTACTGTGACATCACTGTGTGTATTATCTCTGTACTGTAACATCAATGTGTGTATTATACCTGTACTGTGACATCACTGTGTATATTATTTCTGTACTGTGACATCACTGTGTGTATTATCTCTGTTCTGTGTCATCACTGTGTGTATTATCCCTGTACTGTGACATCCCTGTGTGTATAGTCTCTGTACTGTGATATCACTGTGTGTATTATCCCTGTACTGTGACATCACTGTGTGTATTATCTGTGAACTATGACATCACTGTGTGTATGATCTCTATACTGTGTCATCACGGTGTGTATTACCCCTGTACTGTGACATCACTGTGTATTATTCCTGTACTGTGACTTCACTGTGTATATTATCCCTGTACTGTGACATCACTGTGTGTATTATCTCTGTACTGTAACATCACTGTGTGTATTATCCCTGTACTGTGACATCCCTGTGTGTATAGTCTCTGTACTGTGATATCACTGTGTGTATTATCCCTGTACTATGACATCACAGTGTGTATTATCCCTGAACTGTGACATCACTGTGTGTATTATCTGTGAACTATGACATCACTGTGTGTATGATCTCTATACTGTGTCATCACGGTGTGTATTACCCCTGTACTGTGACATCACTGTGTATTATTCCTGTACTGTGACTTCACTGTGTATATTATCCCTGTACTGTGACATCACTGTGTGTATTATCTCTGTACTGTAACATCAATGTGTGTATTATCCCTGTACTGTGACATCGCTGTGTATATTATCTCTGTACTGTGACATCACTGTGTGTATTATCTCTGTTCTGTGTCATCACTGCGTGTATTATCCCTGTACTGAGACATCACTGTGTGTATTGTCTCTGTACTGTGACATCACTGTGTGCATTGTCTCTGTACTGTGACATCACTGAGTGTATTATCCCTGTACTGTGACATCACTGTGTGTATTATCTGTGAACTATGACATCACTGTGTGTATGATTTCTATACTGTGTCATCACGGTGTGTATTACCCCTGTACTGTGACATCACTGTGTATTATCCCTGTACTGTGATTTCACTGTGTTTATTATCTCTGTACTGTGACATCACTGTGTGTATTATCCCTGTACTGTGACATCACTGTGTGTATTATCTCTGTACTGTAACATCAATGTGTGTATTATCCCTGTACTGTGACATCACTGTGTGTATTATCTCTGTACTGTAACATCAATGTGTGTATTATCCCTGTACTGTGACATCACTGTGTGTATTATCCCTGTACTGTGACATCACTGTGTGTATTATCCCTGTACTGTGACATCACTGTGTGTATTATCCCTGTACTGTAGCTTCAATGTGTGTATTATCCCTGTACTGTGACATCACTGTGTGTATTATCCCTGTACTGTGACATCACTGTGTGTATTATCCCTGTACTGTGACATCACTGTGTGTATTATCCCTGTACTGTAGCTTCAATGTGTGTATTATCCCTGTACTGTGACATCACTGTGTTTATTATCCTTGCACTATGACATCACTGTGTGTATTATCTCTGTACTGTAACATCAATGTGTGTATTATCCCTGTACTGTGACATCGCTGTGTATATTATCTCTGTACTGTGACATCACTGTGTGTATTATCTCTGTTCTGTGTCATCACTGCGAGTATTATCCCTGTACTGTGACATCACTGTGTGTATTATCTCTGTACTGTGACATCACTGTGTGTATTGTCTCTGTACTGTGACATCACTGAGTGTATTATCCCTGTACTGTGACATCACTGTGTGTATTATCTGTGAACTATGACATCACTGTGTGTATGATTTCTATACTGTGTCATCACGGTGTGTATTACCCCTGTACTGTGACATCACTGTGTATTATCCCTGTACTGTGATTTCACTGTGTTTATTATCTCTGTACTGTGACATCACTGTGTGTATTATCCCTGTACTGTGACATCACTGTGTGTATTATCTCTGTACTGTAACATCAATGTGTGTATTATCCCTGTACTGTGACATCACTGTGTGTATTATCTCTGTACTGTAACATCAATGTGTGTATTATCCCTGTACTGTGACATCACTGTGTGTATTATCTCTATAGTGTGACATCATTGTGTGTATTATCTGTATACTGTGACATCACTGTGTGTATTATCCCTGTACTGTGACATCACTGTGTGTATTATCCCTGTACTGTGACATCACTGTGGTTATTATCTCTGTACTGTGACATCACTGTGTGTATTATCCATGTACTGTGACATCACTGTGTGTATTGTCCCTGTACTGTGATATCACTGTGTTTATTATCTCTGTACTGTGACATCACTGTGTGTATTATCCCTGTACTGTGACATCACTGTGTGTATTATCTCTGTACTGTAACATCAATGTGTGTATTATCCCTGTACTGTGACATCACTGTGTGTATTATCTCTGTACTGTAACATCAATGTGTGTATTATCCCTGTACTGTGACATCACTGTGTGTATTATCCCTGTACTGTAGCTTCAATGTGTGTATTATCCCTGTACTGTGACATCACTGTGTGTATTATCCCTGTACTGTGACATCACTGTGTGTATTATCCCTGTACTGTGACATCACTGTGTGTATTATCCCTGTACTGTAGCTTCAATGTGTGTATTATCCCTGTACTGTGATATCACTGTGTTTATTATCCTTGTACTATGACATCACTGTGTGTATTATCTCTATACTGTGACATCATTGTGTGTATTATCTGTATACTGTGACATCACTGTGTATATTATCCCTGTACTTTGACATAGCTGTGTGTATTATCCCTGTACTGTGACATCACTGTGTGTAATATCCCTGTACTGTGACATCACTGTGTCTATTATCTCTGTACTGTGATATCACTGTGTGTATTATCTCTGTACTGTGACATCACTGTTTGTATTATCCCTGTACTGTGACATCACTGTGTTTATTATCCCTGTACTGTGACAGCACTGTTAGTATTATCACTGTACTGTGACTTCATTTTGTGTATTATCTCTGTACTGTGACATCACTGTTAATTATCCCTGTATTGTGACATCACTTTGTGCATTGTCCCTGTACTGTGACATCACTGTGTGTATTATCCCTGTACTGTGACATCACTGTGTGAATTATCCCTGTATTGTGACATCACTGTGTTTATTATCCCAGCACTGTGACATCACTGTGTGTATTATCGCTATACTGTGACATTATTGTGTGTATTATCTGTATACTGTGACATTACTGTGTGTATTATTTCTGTACTATGACATCACAGTGTGTATTATCTCTGTACTGTGACATCACTGAATGTATTATCCCTGTACTGTGACATCACTGTGTGTATTATCTGTGAACTATGACATCACTGTGTGTATTATCCCTATACTGTGACATCACTGTGTGTATTATCCCTGTACTGTGACATCACTGTGTGTATTGTCTTTGTCCAGTGACATCGCGTTGTGTATTATCCCTGTACTGTGATATCACTGTGTTTATTATCTCTGTACTGTGACATCACTGTGTGTATTATCTCTGTACTATGTCATCACTATGTGTATTACCCCCTGTACTGTGACAACACTGTGTGTATTATATCTGTACTGTGACATCACTGTGTGTATTATCCCTGTACTGTGGCATCACTGTGTGTATTATCTCTGTAAAGTGTCATCACTGTGTATGCTATCTCTGTACTGTGACATCACTGTATGTATTATCCCTGTACTGTGACATCACTGTTTGTATTATCCCAGTACTGTGACATCACTGTGTGTATTATTCCTGTACTTTGACATCACTGTGTGTATTATCCCTGTACTGTGACATCACTCTGTGTATTTTCTCTGTACTGTGTCATCACTGTGTGTATTATCCCTGTACAGTAATATCATTATGTGTATTATCCCTGTACTGTGACATCGCTGTGAGTATTATCTCTATAGTGTGTCATCGCTGTGTGTATTATCTCTGTACTGTGTCATCACTGTGTGTATTATCCCTGTACTGAGACATCACTGTGTGTATTATCCCTGTACTGTGACATCACTGTATGTATTATCCCTGTACTGTGACATCGCTGTGTTGATTATCCCAGTACTGTGACATCACTGTGTGTATTATCTCTATACTGTGAAATCATTGTATGTATTATCTGTATACTGTGACATCACTGTGTGTATTATTTCTGTACTATGACTTCACAGTGTGTATTATGTCTGTACTGTGAAATCACTGTGTGTATTATCCCTGTACTGTGACATCACTGTGTTTATTATCCCTGTACTGTGACATAACTGTGTGTATTATCCCTGTACTGTGACATTACTGTGTTTATTATCCCTGTACTGTGACATCTCTATGTGTATTAACCTTGAACTGTGACATCACTGTGTGTATTATCTCTGTATTGTAACATCACTGTGTGTATAATCCCTGTACTGTGACATCACTGTGTTTACTATCCCTGCACTATGACATCACTGTATTTATCATCCCTGTATTGTGACATCACTGTGTTTATTATCCCTGTACTGTGACATCACTGTGTGTATTATCCCTGTACTGTAACTTCAATGTGTGTACTGTGACATCACTGTGTATTATCTCTATACTGTGACATCATTGTAATCATCTGTGTACTGTGACATCACTGTGTGTATTATCTCTATACTATGACATCACTGTGTGTATTATCCCTGTACTGTGACATCACTGTGTGTATTATCCCTGTACTGTGACATCACTGAGTGTATTATCCCTGTACTGTAGCTTCAATGTGTGTATTATCCCTGTACTGTGACATCACTGTGTTTATTATCCTTGTACTATGACATCACTTTGTGTATTATCTCTATACTGTGACATCATTGTGTGTATTATCTGCATACTATGACATCACTGTGTATATTATCCCTGTACTTTGACATAGCTGTGTCTATTATCCCTGTACTGTGACAACACTGTGTGCAATATCCCTGTACTGTGACATCACTGTGTCTATTATCTCTGTACTGTGACATCACTGTGTGTATTATCCCTGTACTGTGACATCACTGTGTTTATTATCCCTGTACTGTGACATCACTATGTGTATTATCCCAGTACTGTAACATCACTGTGTGTATTATCTTTGTACTGAGACATCACTGTTTTTATTATCCCTGTACTGTGACTTCACTTTGTGTATTATCTCTGTACTGTGACATCACTATTTATTATCCCTGTATTGTGACATCACTTTGTGTATTGTCCCTGTACTGTGACATCACTGTGTGTATTATCCCTGTACTGTGACATCACTGTGTGAATTATCCCTGTACTGTGACATCACTGTGTTTATTATCCCAGTACTGTGACATCACTGTGTGTTTTATCTCTATACTGTGACATCACTGTGTGTATTATCTGTATACTGTGACATCACTGTGTGTATTATTTCTGTACTATGACATCACAGTGTGTATTATCTCTGTACTGTGACGTCAATGTGTGTATTATCTGTGAACTATGACATCACTGTGTGTATTATCCCTATACTGTGACATCACTGTGTGTATTATACCTGTACTGTGACATCACTGTGTGTATTGTCTCTGTCCTGTGACATCGCGTTGTGTATTATCCCTGTACTGTGACATCACTGTGTGTATTATCCCTGTACTGTGACATCACTGTGTTTATTATCTCTGTACTGTGACATTACTGTGTGTATTTTTTCTGTACTATTTCATCACTGTGTATATTACCCCCTGTACTGTGACAACACTGTGTGTATTATCTCTGTACTGTGACAACACTGTGTGTATTATCTCTGTACTGTGACATCCCTGTGTGTATTATCCCTGTACTGTGACATCACAGAGTGTATTATCTCTGTACTGTGTCATCACTGTGTGTATTATCCCTTTACTGTGACATCACTGTGTGAACTATTCCTGTACTGTGACATTACCGTGTTTATTATCCCAGTACTGTAACATCACTGTGTGTTTTATCTCTATACTGTGACAACACTGTGTGTATTATCTCTGTACTGTGACATCCCTGTGTGTATTATCCCTGTACTGTGACATCACTGTGTGTATTATTTCTGTACTATGACATCACAGTGTGTATTATCTCTGTACTGTGACATCAGTGTGTGTATTATCCCTGTACTGTGACATCACTGTGTGTATTATCCCTGTACTGTGACATCACTGTGTTTATTATCTCTGTACTGTGACATTACTGTGTGTATTTTTTCTGTACTATTTCATCACTGTGTATATTACCCCCTGTACTGTGACAACACTGTGTGTATTATCTCTGTACTGTGACATCGCTGTGTATATTATCTCTGTACTGTGACATCACTGTGTGTATTATCTCTGTTCTGTGTCATCACTGCGTGTATTATCCCTGTACTGAGACATCACTGTGTGTATTGTCTCTGTACTGTGACATCACTGTGTGCATTGTCTCTGTACTGTGACATCACTGAGTGTATTATCCCTGTACTGTGACATCACTGTGTGTATTATCTGTGAACTATGACATCACTGTGTGTATGATTTCTATACTGTGTCATCACGGTGTGTATTACCCCTGTACTGTGACATCACTGTGTATTATCCCTGTACTGTGATTTCACTGTGTTTATTATCTCTGTACTGTGACATCACTGTGTGTATTATCCCTGTACTGTGACATCACTGTGTGTATTATCTCTGTACTGTAACATCAATGTGTGTATTATCCCTGTACTGTGACATCACTGTGTGTATTATCTCTGTACTGTAACATCAATGTGTGTATTATCCCTGTACTGTGACATCACTGTGTGTATTATCCCTGTACTGTGACATCACTGTGTGTATTATCCCTGTACTGTGACATCACTGTGTGTATTATCCCTGTACTGTAGCTTCAATGTGTGTATTATCCCTGTACTGTGACATCACTGTGTGTATTATCCCTGTACTGTGACATCACTGTGTGTATTATCCCTGTACTGTGACATCACTGTGTGTATTATCCCTGTACTGTAGCTTCAATGTGTGTATTATCCCTGTACTGTGACATCACTGTGTTTATTATCCTTGCACTATGACATCACTGTGTGTATTATCTCTGTACTGTAACATCAATGTGTGTATTATCCCTGTACTGTGACATCGCTGTGTATATTATCTCTGTACTGTGACATCACTGTGTGTATTATCTCTGTTCTGTGTCATCACTGCGAGTATTATCCCTGTACTGTGACATCACTGTGTGTATTATCTCTGTACTGTGACATCACTGTGTGTATTGTCTCTGTACTGTGACATCACTGAGTCTATTATCCCTGTACTGTGACATCACTGTGTGTATTATCTGTGAACTATGACATCACTGTGTGTATGATTTCTATACTGTGTCATCACGGTGTGTATTACCCCTGTACTGTGACATCACTGTGTATTATCCCTGTACTGTGATTTCACTGTGTTTATTATCTCTGTACTGTGACATCACTGTGTGTATTATCCCTGTACTGTGACATCACTGTGTGTATTATCTCTGTACTGTAACATCAATGTGTGTATTATCCCTGTACTGTGACATCACTGTGTGTATTATCTCTGTACTGTAACATCAATGTGTGTATTATCCCTGTACTGTGACATCACTGTGTGTATTATCTCTATAGTGTGACATCATTGTGTGTATTATCTGTATACTGTGACATCACTGTGTGTATTATCCCTGTACTGTGACATCACTGTGTGTATTATCCCTGTACTGTGACATCACTGTGGTTATTATCTCTGTACTGTGACATCACTGTGTGTATTATCCATGTACTGTGACATCACTGTGTGTATTATCCCTGTACTGTGATATCACTGTGTTTATTATCTCTGTACTGTGACATCACTGTGTGTATTATCCCTGTACTGTGACATCACTGTGTGTATTATCTCTGTACTGTAACATCAATGTGTGTATTATCCCTGTACTGTGACATCACTGTGTGTATTATCTCTGTACTGTAACATCAATGTGTGTATTATCCCTGTACTGTGACATCACTGTGTGTATTATCCCTGTACTGTAGCTTCAATGTGTGTATTATCCCTGTACTGTGACATCACTGTGTGTATTATCCCTGTACTGTGACATCACTGTGTGAATTATCCCTGTATTGTGACATCACTGTGTTTATTATCCCAGCACTGTGACATCACTGTGTGTATTATCGCTATACTGTGACATTATTGTGTGTATTATCTGTATACTGTGACATTACTGTGTGTATTATTTCTGTACTATGACATCACAGTGTGTATTATCTCTGTACTGTGACATCACTGAATGTATTATCCCTGTACTGTGACATCACTGTGTGTATTATCTGTGAACTATGACATCACTGTGTGTATTATCCCTATACTGTGACATCACTGTGTGTATTATCCCTGTACTGTGACATCACTGTGTGTATTGTCTTTGTCCTGTGACATCGCGTTGTGTATTATCCCTGTACTGTGATATCACTGTGTTTATTATCTCTGTACTGTGACATCACTGTGTGTATTATCTCTGTACTATGTCATCACTATGTGTATTACCCCCTGTACTGTGACAACACTGTGTGTATTATATCTGTACTGTGACATCACTGTGTGTATTATCCCTGTACTGTGGCATCACTGTGTGTATTATCTCTGTAAAGTGTCATCACTGTGTATGCTATCTCTGTACTGTGACATCACTGTATGTATTATCCCTGTACTGTGACATCACTGTTTGTATTATCCCAGTACTGTGACATCACTGTGTGTATTATTCCTGTACTTTGACATCACTGTGTGTATTATCCCTGTACTGTGACATCACTCTGTGTATTTTCTCTGTACTGTGTCATCACTGTGTGTATTATCCCTGTACAGTAATATCATTATGTGTATTATCCCTGTACTGTGACATCGCTGTGAGTATTATCTCTATAGTGTGTCATCGCTGTGTGTATTATCTCTGTACTGTGTCATCACTGTGTGTATTATCCCTGTACTGAGACATCACTGTGTGTATTATCCCTGTACTGTGACATCACTGTATGTATTATCCCTGTACTGTGACATCGCTGTGTTGATTATCCCAGTACTGTGACATCACTGTGTGTATTATCTCTATACTGTGAAATCATTGTATGTATTATCTGTATACTGTGACATCACTGTGTGTATTATTTCTGTACTATGACTTCACGGTGTGTATTATGTCTGTACTGTGAAATCACTGTGTGTATTATCCCTGTACTGTGACATCACTGTGTTTATTATCCCTGTACTGTGACATAACTGTGTGTATTATCCCTGTACTGTGACATTACTGTGTTTATTATCCCTGTACTGTGACATCTCTATGTGTATTAACCTTGAACTGTGACATCACTGTGTGTATTATCTCTGTATTGTAACATCACTGTGTGTATAATCCCTGTACTGTGACATCACTGTGTTTACTATCCCTGCACTATGACATCACTGTATTTATCATCCCTGTATTGTGACATCACTGTGTTTATTATCCCTGTACTGTGACATCACTGTGTGTATTATCCCTGTACTGTAACTTCAATGTGTGTACTGTGACATCACTGTGTATTATCTCTATACTGTGACATCATTGTAATCATCTGTGTACTGTGACATCACTGTGTGTATTATCTCTATACTATGACATCACTGTGTGTATTATCCCTGTACTGTGACATCACTGTGTGTATTATCCCTGTACTGTGACATCACTGAGTGTATTATGCCTGTACTGTAGCTTCAATGTGTGTATTATCCCTGTACTGTGACATCACTGTGTTTATTATCCTTGTACTATGACATCACTTTGTGTATTATCTCTATACTGTGACATCATTGTGTGTATTATCTGCATACTATGACATCACTGTGTATATTATCCCTGTACTTTGACATAGCTGTGTCTATTATCCCTGTACTGTGACAACACTGTGTGCAATATCCCTGTACTGTGACATCACTGTGTCTATTATCTCTGTACTGTGACATCACTGTGTGTATTATCCCTGTACTGTGACATCACTGTGTTTATTATCCCTGTACTGTGACATCACTATGTGTATTATCCCAGTACTGTAACATCACTGTGTGTATTATCTTTGTACTGAGACATCACTGTTTTTATTATCCCTGTACTGTGACTTCACTTTGTGTATTATCTCTGTACTGTGACATCACTATTTATTATCCCTGTATTGTGACATCACTTTGTGTATTGTCCCTGTACTGTGACATCACTGTGTGTATTATCCCTGTACTGTGACATCACTGTGTGAATTATCCCTGTACTGTGACATCACTGTGTTTATTATCCCAGTACTGTGACATCACTGTGTGTTTTATCTCTATACTGTGACATCATTGTGTGTATTATCTGTATACTGTGACATCACTGTGTGTATTATTTCTGTACTATGACATCACAGTGTGTATTATCTCTGTACTGTGACGTCAATGTGTGTATTATCTGTGAACTATGACATCACTGTGTGTATTATCCCTATACTGTGACATCACTGTGTGTATTATACCTGTACTGTGACATCACTGTGTGTATTGTCTCTGTCCTGTGACATCGCGTTGTGTATTATCCCTGTACTGTGACATCACTGTGTGTATTATCCCTGTACTGTGACATCACTGTGTTTATTATCTCTGTACTGTGACATTACTGTGTGTATTTTTTCTGTACTATTTCATCACTGTGTATATTACCCCCTGTACTGTGACAACACTGTGTGTATTATCTCTGTACTGTGACAACACTGTGTGTATTATCTCTGTACTGTGACATCCCTGTGTGTATTATCCCTGTACTGTGACATCACAGAGTGTATTATCTCTGTACTGTGTCATCACTGTGTGTATTATCCCTTTACTGTGACATCACTGTGTGAATTATTCCTGTACTGTGACATTACCGTGTTTATTATCCCAGTACTGTGACATCACTGTGTGTTTTATCTCTATACTGTGACAACACTGTGTGTATTATCTCTGTACTGTGACATCCCTGTGTGTATTATCCCTGTACTGTGACATCACTGTGTGTATTATTTCTGTACTATGACATCACAGTGTGTATTATCTCTGTACTGTGACATCAGTGTGTGTATTATCCCTGTACTGTGACGTCACTGTGTGTATTATCTGTGAACTATGACATCACTGTGTGTATTATCCCTATACTGTGACATCACTGTGTGTATTATCCCTGTACTGTGACATCACTGTGTGTATTGTCTCTGTCCTGTGACATCGCGTTGTGTATTATCCCTGTACTGTGACATCACTGTGTTTATTATCTCTGTACTGTGACATCACTGTGTGTATTATCTCTGTACTATGTCATCACTATGTGTATTACCCCCTGTACTGTGACAACACTGTGTGTATTATATCTGTACTGTGACATCACTGTGTGTTTTATCCCTGTACTGTGGCATCACTGTGTGTATTATCTCTGTACTGTGTCATCACTGTGTATACTATCTCTGTACTGTGACATCACTGTATGTATTATCCCTGTACTGTGACATCACTGTTTGTATTATCCCAGTACTGTGACATCACTGTGTGTATTATTCCTGTACTGTAACATCACTGTGTGTATTATCCCTGTGCTGTCACATCACTGTTTGTATTATCCCAGTACTGTGACATCACTGTGTGTATTATTCCTGTACTGTAACATCACTGTGTGTATTATCCCTGTACTGTCACATCACTGTGTGTATTATTCCTGTACTATGATATCACTGTGTGTATTTTCTCTGTACTGTCATCACTGTGTGTATTATCCCTGTACAGTAATATAATTATGTGTATTATCCCTGTACTTTGACATCGCTGTTTGTATTATCCCTGTACTGTGACATCGCTGTGTGTATTATCTCTATAGTGTGTCATCGCTGTGTGTCTTATCTCTGTACTGTTTCATCACTGTGTGTATTATCCCTGTACTGTGATATCACTGTGTGTATTATCCCTGTACTGTGACATCACTGTGTGTATTATCCCTGTACTGTGACATCACTGTGTGCATTATCTCTATACTGTGAAATCATTGTGTGTATTATCTGTATACTGTGACATCACTGTGCGTATTATTTCTGTTCTATGACTTCACAGTGTGTATTATGTCTGTACTGTGATATCACTGTGTGTATTATCCCTGTACTTTGACATCACTGTGTGTATTATCTCTGTACTATGACATCACTGTGTGTATTATCTCTGTACTGTGTCATCACTTTGTGTATTATCCCTGTACTGCGACATCACTGTGTATTATCCTTGTACTTTGATATCGCTGTGTGTATTAACCCTGTACTGTGTCATCACTGCGTGTATTATCCCTATACTGTGACATCGCTGTGTGTATTAACCCTGTACTGTGTCATCACTGCGTGTATTATCCCTGTACTGTGACATCACTGTCTTTATTATCTCTGTACTGTGACATCACTGTGTGTATTTTTTCTGTACTATTTCATCACTGTGTATATTACCCCCTGTACTGTGACAACACTGTATGTATTATCTCTGTACTGTGACATCCCTGTGTGTATTATCCCTGTACTGTGACATCACAGAGTGTATTATCTCTGTACTGTGTCATCACTGTGTGTATTATCCCTGTACTGTGACATCACTGTATGTATTATCCATGTACTGTGACATTATTGTTTGTATTATCCCAGTACTGTGAGATCACTGTGTGTATTATCTCTATACTGTGAAATCATTGTGTGTATTATCTGTATACTGTGACATCACTGTGCGTATTATTTCTGTTTATGACTTCACAGTGTGTATTATCCCTGTACTGTGACATCACTGTGTTTATTATCCCTGTACTGTGACATCACTATGTGTATTATCCCAGTACTGTAACATCACTGTGTGTATTATCTTTGTACTGAGACATCACTGTTTTTATTATCCCTGTACTGTGACTTCACTTTGTGTATTATCTCTGTACTGTGACATCACTATTTATTATCCCTGTATTGTGACATCACTTTGTGTATTGTCCCTGTACTGTGACATCACTGTGTGTATTATCCCTGTACTGTGACATCACTGTGTGAATTATCCCTGTACTGTGACATCACTGTGTTTATTATCCCAGTACTGTGACATCACTGTGTGTTTTATCTCTATACTGTGACATCATTGTGTGTATTATCTGTATACTGTGACATCACTGTGTGTATTATTTCTGTACTATGACATCACAGTGTGTATTATCTCTGTACTGTGACGTCAATGTGTGTATTATCTGTGAACTATGACATCACTGTGTGTATTATCCCTATACTGTGACATCACTGTGTGTATTATACCTGTACTGTGACATCACTGTGTGTATTGTCTCTGTCCTGTGACATCGCGTTGTGTATTATACCTGTACTGTGACATCACTGTGTGTATTATCCCTGTACTGTGACATCACTGTGTGTATTTTCTCTTTACTGTGTCATCACTGTGTGTATTATCCCTGTACAGTGAAATCATAATGTGTATTATCCCTGTACTTTGACATCGCTGTTTGTATTATCCCTGTACTGTGACATCGCTGTGTGTATTATCCCTGTACTGTGACATCGCTGTGGGTTTTATCTCTATACTGTGTCATCGCTGTGTATTATCTCTGTACTGTGTCATCACTGTGTGTATTATTCCTGTACTGTGACATCACTGTGTGTATTATCCCTGTACTGTGACTTCACTGTGTTTATTATCCCTGTACTGTGATATCACTGTGTATATTATCCCTGTACAGTGACATCACTGTGTGTATTGTCACTGTGCAGTGACATCACTGTGTGTATTATCCCTGTACTGTGATATCACTGTGTGTATTATCTCTGTACTGTGACATCACTGTGTTTTTATCCCTGTACTGTGTCATCACTGTGTTTATTATCCCTGTATTGTGATATCACTGTGTATATTATCCCTGTACAGTAATATCACTGTGTATATTATCCCTGTGCTGTGTCATCACTGTGTTTATTATCCCTGTATTGTGATATCACTGTGTATATTATCCCTGTACTGTGACATCACTGTGTGTATTATCCCTGTACTGTGACATCACTGTGTGTATTATCCCTGTACTGTGACATCACTGTGTGTATTATCCCTGTACTGCGACATCACTGTGTATTATCCTTGTACTTTGATATCGCTGTGTGTATTAACCCTGTACTGTGTCATCACTGCGTGTATTATCCCTATACTGTGACATCGCTGTGTGTATTAACCCTGTACTGTGTCATCACGGTGTGTATTATCCCTGTACTGTGACATCACTGTCTTTATTATCTCTGTACTGTGACATCACTGTGTGTATTTTTTCTGTACTATTTCATCACTGTGTATATTACCCCCTGTACTGTGACAACACTGTGTGTATTATCTCTGTACTGTGACATCCCTGTGTGTATTATCCCTGTACTGTGACATCACAGAGTGTATTATCTCTGTACTGTGTCATCACTGTGTGTATTATCCCTGTACTGTGACATCACTGTATGTATTATCCATGTACTGTGACATTATTGTTTGTATTATCCCAGTACTGTGAGATCACTGTGTGTATTATCTCTATACTGTGAAATCATTGTGTGTATTATCTGTATACTGTGACATCACTGTGCGTATTATTTCTGTTTATGACTTCACAGTGTGTATTATGTCTGTACTGTGACATCACTGTGTGTATTATCTCTGTACTATGACATCACTGCGTGTATTATCTCTGTACTGCGACATCACTGTGTATTATCCTTGTACTTTGACATCGCTGTGTGTATTATCCCTGTACTGTGTCATCACTGCGTGTATTATCCCTATACTGTGACATCACAGTGTGTATTATCCCTGTACTGTGACATCACTGTGTGTATTGTCTCTGTCCTGTGTCATCGCGTTGTGTATTATCCCTGTACTGTGACATCACTGTGTTTATTATCTCTGTACTGTGACATCACTGTGTGTATTTTTTCTGTACTATTTCATCACTGTGTATATTACCCCCTGTACTGTGACAACACTGTGTGTATTATCTCTGTACTGTGACAACACTGTGTGTATTATCTCTGTACTGTGATATCACTGTGTGTATTATCCCTGTACTGTGACATCACAGAGTGTATTATCTCTGCACTGTGTCATCACTGTGTATACTATCTCTGTACTGTGACATCACTGTATGTATTATCCATGTACTGTGACATCATTGTTTGTATTATCCCAGTACTGTGACATCACTGTGTGTATTATTCCTGTACTGTGACATCACTGTGTGTATTATCTCTGTACTGTGACATCACTGTGTGTATTATCCCTGCACTGTGACATCACTGTGTGTATTTTCTCTTTACTGTGTCATCGCTGTGTGTATTATCTCTGTGCTGTGTCATCACTGTGTGTATTATTCCTGTACTGTGACATCATAATGTGTATTATCCCTGTACTTTGACATCGCTGTTTCTATTATCCCTGTACTGTGACATCACTGTGTGTATTATCCCTGTACTGTGACATCACTGTGTGTATTTTCTCTTTACTGTGTCATCACTGTGTGTATTATCTCTGTACTGTGACATCACTGTGTGTATTATCCCTGTACTGTGACATCACTGTGCGTATTATCCCTGTACTGTGACATCACTGTGTTTATTATCTATGTACTATGACATCACTGTGTGTATTATCTCTGTACTGTGTCATCACTTTGTGTATTATCCCTGTACTGCGACATCACTGTGTATTATCCTTGTACTTTGATATCGCTGTGTGTATTAACCCTGTACTGTGTCATCACTGCGTGTATTATCCCTATACTGTGACATCGCTGTGTGTATTAACCCTGTACTGTGTCATCACTGCGTGTATTATCCCTGTACTGTGACATCACTGTCTTTATTATCTCTGTACTGTGACATCACTGTGTGTATTTTTTCTGTACTATTTCATCACTGTGTATATTACCCCCTGTACTGTGACAACACTGTGTGTATTATCCCTGTGCTGTGACATCCCTGTGTGTATTATCCCTGTACTGTGACATCACAGAGTGTATTATCTCTGTACTGTGTCATCACTGTGTGTATTATCCCTGTACTGTGACATCACTGTATGTATTATCCATGTACTGTGACATTATTGTTTGTATTATCCCAGTACTGTGAGATCACTGTGTGTATTATCTCTATACTGTGAAATCATTGTGTGTATTATCTGTATACTGTGACATCACTGTGCGTATTATTTCTGTTTATGACTTCACAGTGTGTATTATGTCTGTACTGTGACATCACTGTGTGTATTATCTCTGTACTATGACATCACTGCGTGTATTATCTCTGTACTGTGTCATCACTGTGTATTATCCTTGTACTTTGACATCGCTGTGTGTATTATCTCTGTACTATGACATCACTGCGTGTATTATCTCTGTACTGTGTCATCACTGTGTATTATCCTTGTACTTTGACATCGCTGTGTGTATTATCCCTGTACTGCGACATCACTGTGTATTATCCTTGTACTTTGACATCGCTGTGTGTATTATCCCTGTACTGTGTCATCACTGCGTGTATTATCCCTATACTGTGACATCACAGTGTGTATTATCCCTGTACTGTGACATCACTGTGTGTATTGTCTCTGTCCTGTGTCATCGCGTTGTGTATTATCCCTGTACTGTGACATCACTGTGTTTATTATCTCTGTACTGTGACATCACTGTGTGTATTTTTTCTGTACTATTTCATCACTGTGTATATTACCCCCTGTACTGTGACAACACTGTGTGTATTATCTCTGTACTGTGACAACACTGTGTGTATTATCTCTGTACTGTGATATCACTGTGTGTATTATCCCTGTACTGTGACATCACAGAGTGTATTATCTCTGTACTGTGCCATCACTGTGTATACTATCTCTGTACTGTGACATCACTGTATGTATTATCCATGTACTGTGACATCATTGTTTGTATTATCCCAGTACTGTGACATCACTGTGTGTATTATTCCTGTACTGTGACATCACTGTGTGTATTATCCCTGTACTGTGACATCACTGTGTGTATTATCCCTGCACTGTGACATCACTGTGTGTATTTTCTCTTTACTGTGTCATCGCTGTGTGTATTATCTCTGTGCTGTGTCATCACTGTGTGTATTATTCCTGTACTGTGACATCATAATGTGTATTATCCCTGTACTTTGACATCGCTGTGTATTATCCCTGTACTGTGACATCACTGTGTGTATTATCCCTGTACTGTGACATCACTGTGTGTATTTTCTCTTTACTGTGTCATCACTGTGTGTATTATCTCTGTACTGTGACATCACTGTGCGTATTATCCCTGTACTGTGACATCACTGTGCGTATTATCCCTGTACTGTGACATCACTGTGTGTATTATCCCTGTACTGTGACATCACTGTGTGTATTTTCTCTTTACTGTGTCATCACTGTGTGTATTATCCCTGTACAGTGAAATCATAATGTGTATTATCCCTGTACTTTGACATCGCTGTTTGTATTATCCCTGTACTGTGACATCGCTGTGTGTATTATCCCTGTACTGTGACATCGCTGTGGGTTTTATCTCTATACTGTGTCATCGCTGTGTATTATCTCTGTACTGTGTCATCACTGTGTGTATTATTCCTGTACTGTGACATCACTGTGTGTATTATCTCTGTACTGTGTCATCAGTGTTTATTATCCCTGTACTGTGACATCACTGTGTGTATTATCCCTGTACTGTGACATCGCTGTTTGTATTATCTCTGTACTGTGTCATCGCTCTTTGTATTATCTCTGTACTGTGTCATCACTGTGTGTATTGTCACTGTGCAGTGACATCACTGTGTGTATTATCCCTGTACTGTGACATCACTGTGTGTATTATCTCTGTACTGTGACATCTCTGTGTTTATTATCCCTGTACTGTGTCATCACTGTGTTTTTTATCCCTGTATTGTGAAATCACTGTGTATATTATCCCTGTACAGTAATATCACTGTGTATATCATCGCTGTACAGTGACATCACTGTGTGTATTATCCCTGTACTGTGACTTCACTGTGTGTATTATCCCTGTAATGTGACATCACTGTGTGTATTATCCCTGTACTGTGACATCACTGTGTGTGTTATCCCTGTACTGTGACATCACTGTGTGTATTATCCCTCTACTGTGACATCACTGTGTGTATGATCCCTG
Organism: Phyllobates terribilis; assembly: GCF_046119375.1. Lineage (NCBI taxonomy): Eukaryota > Metazoa > Chordata > Amphibia > Anura > Dendrobatidae > Phyllobates > Phyllobates terribilis. The sequence goes on from NW_027362764.1 coordinate 50,730,304, forward strand.
CACTGTGATATCACTGTGTGTATTATCCCTGTACTGTGACATCACAGTGTTTATTATCCCTGTGCTGTGACATCACTGTGTTTATTATCCCTTATCTGTGACATCACTGTGTTTATTATCTCTGTACTGTGACATCACTGTGGGTATTATCCCTGTACTGTGACATCGCTGTTTGTATTATCTCTGTACTGTGACATCACTGTGTTTATTATCCCTGTACTGTGACATCGCTGTTTGTATTATCTCTGTACTGTGTCATCACTGTGTGTATTATCCCTGTACTGTGACATCACTGTGTGTATTATCCCTGTACTCTGACATCACTGTGTTTATTATCCCTTTACTGTGATAACACTGTGTATATTTTCCCTGTACAGTGACATCACTGTGTGTATTGTCACTGTGCAGTGACATCACTGTGTGTATTATCCCTGTACTGTGACATAACTGTGTGTATTATATCTGTACTGTGACATCTCTGTGTCTATTATCCCTGTACTGTGTCATCACTGTGTTTTTTATCCCTGTATTGTGATATCACTGTGTATATTATCCCTGTACAGTAATATCACTGTGTATATTATAACTGTACAGTGACATCACTGTGTATATTATCCCTGTACTGTGACATCACTGTGTGTATTATCCCTGTACTGTGATATCACTGTGTGTATTATCCCTGTACTGTGACAGCATTGTGTTTATTATCTATGTATTGTGACATCACTGTGTGTATTATCCCTGTACTGTGACATCACTGTGTGTATTATCCCTGTACTGTGATATCACTGTGTGTATTATCCCTGTACTGTGACATCACTGTGTTTATTATCCCTGTGCTGTGACATCACTGCGTTTATTATCCCTTATCTGTGTCATCACTGTGTTTATTATCTCTGTACTGTGACATCACTGTGTGTACTATCCCTTTACTGTGACATCGCTGCTTTTATTATCCCTGTACTGTGACATCACTGTGTTTATTATCTATGTACTGTGACATCACTGTGTGTATTATCCCTGTACTGTAACATCACTGTGTGTATTATCCTTGTACTGTGAAATCACTGTGTGTATTATCCCTGTACTGTGACATCACTGTGTGTTTTATCCCTGTACTGTGACATCACTGTGTTTATTTTCCCTGTGCTGTGACATCACTGTGTTTATTATTCCTGTGCTGTGACATCACTGTGTGTATTATCCCTTACCTGTGACATCACTGTGTTTATTATCTCTGTACTGTGACATCACTATTTGTATTATCACTGTATTGTGACATCACTGTGCATATTACCCCTGTACTTTGACATCACTGTGTGTATTATCTTTGTACTGTGTCATCACTGTGTATATTACCCTCTGTACTGTGACATCACTATGTGTATTATCTCTGTAATGTGACATCACTGTATTTATTATCCCTGTACTGTGACATCACTGTGTGTATTATCGTTCTACTGTGACATCACTGTGTGTATTATCTCTGTGCTGTGACATCACTGTGTTTATTATCCCTGTACTGTTTCATCACTCTGTTTATTACCCCTGTACTGTGACATTACTGTGTGTATTATCCCTGTACAGTGCCATCACTGTGTGTATTATCCCTGTACTGTAACATCACTGTGTGTATTATCCCTGTACTGTGACATCACTGTGTGTATTATCCCTGTACTGTAACATCACTCGTTGTATTATCTCTGTTCTGTGACACCACTGTGTGTATTATCCCTGTACTGTGACATCAATGTGTTTATTATCCCTGCACTGTGAAATTACTGTGTGTATTATCCCTGTACAGTGGCATCTCTGTGTATATTACCCCTGTACTGTGACATCACTCTGTTTATTATACCTGTACTGCGATATCACTGTGTATATTATCCCTGTACAGTGACCTCACTGTGTTTATTATCTCTGTACTGTGACATCACTGTGTTTATTATCCCTTATCTGTGACATCACTGTGTTTATTATCTCTGTACTGTGACATCACTGTGTGTACTATCCCTGTACTGTGACATCGCTGCTTTTATTATCCCTGTACTGTGACATCACTGTGTTTATTATCTATGTACTGTGACATCACTGTGTGTATTATCCCTGTACTGTAACATCACTGTGTGTATTATCCTTGTACTGTGACATCACTGTGTGTATTATCCCTGTACTGTGACATCACTGTGTGTTTTATCCCTGTACTGTGACATCACTGTGTTTATTTTCCCTGTACTGTGACATCACTGTGTTTATTATCCCTGTGCTGTGACATCACTGTGTTTATATCGCTTACCTGCGACATCACTGTGTTTATTATCTCTGTACTGTGACATCACTATTTGTATTATCACTGTATTGTGACATCACTGTGTATATTACCCCTTTACTGTGACATCACTGTGTGTATTATCTTTGTACTGTGTCATCACTGTGTATATTACCCTCTGTACTGTGACATTACTATGTGTATTATCTCTGTAATGTGACATCACTGTGTTTTTTATCCCTGTACTGTGACATCACTGTGTGTATTATCCCTCTACTGTGACATCACTGTGTGTATTATCGTTCTACTGTGACATCACTGTGTGTATTATCTCTGTGCTGTGACATCACTGTGTTTATTATCCCTGTACTGTTTCATCACTCTGTTTATTACCCCTGTACTGTGATATCACTGTGTGTATTATCCCTGTACAGTGCCATCACTGTGTGTATTATCCCTGTACTGTAACATCACTGTGTGTATTATCCCTGTACTGTGACATCACAGTGTGTATTATCCCTGTACTGTAACATCACTCTTTGTATTATCTCTGTACTGTGACATCACTGTGTGTATTATCCCTGTACTGTGACATCAATGTGTTTATTATCCCTGTACTGTGACATTACTGTGTGTATTATCCCTGTACTGTGGCATCACGGTGTATATTACCCCTGTACTGTGACATCACTCTGTTTATTATACCTTTACTGTGATTTCACTGTGTATATTATCCCTGTACATTGACCTCACTGTGTTTATTATCCCTGTACTGTGACATCATTGTGTGTATCTGTACTGTGACATCACTGTGTGTATTTTCTCTGCATTGTGACATCACTGTGTGTATTATCTCTTTACTGTGACATCACTGTGTTTATTATCCCTGTACTGTGTTATCACTGTGTTTATTATCCCTGTACTGTGATATCACTGTGTATATTATCCCTGCACAGTGACATCACTGTGTGTATTATCCCTGTACTGTGACATCACTGTGTGTACTATCCCTGTGCTGTGACATTACTGTTTTTATTATCCCTTACCTGTGACATCACTGTGTTTATTATCCCTGTACTGTGATATCACTGTGTGTATTATCACTGTATTGTGACATCACTGTCTATATTACCCCTGTACTGTGACATCACTGTGTGTATTATCTCAGTACTGTGTCATCACTGTGTGTATTATCTCTGTACTGTGACATCACTGTGTTTATTATCCCTGTACTGTGAAATCACTGTGTGTCAGGAACATATTAATGTCAGGAAAAATTTTTTCCATATCTGCCTGACATAGATGTTCACACCTCTCCCTTATTCCCCTTCTGCTCAGCACAAAAGCCCCAATTAGCCCACGCCTGGTAAATAGCTTATGCAATTATACCTCCTCTTAACACAGACCTGAGATAGATTGACACCTTCTCCCAGGCCAGAGTTTGGAGGAAAGAGGAAATGGTTTGTTAAGTTCAAAGGCTCTCACAAACAATTCCCAAGCCTCAAAGGAAAATTTGTAGATGCACTGACTCCGATATGAAATATGAAATCTTGTGAGCTCCATAGGTCCGACAGTAACGGGACCCATCTGTGTAGTGACCAAATCAGCCCAGGAATGTATAGGTAGTTTTCCAGGGCTGTAACCAAAATCAGGGAGCTGTAGAGCAAAAACACCAGAATGGCAGAATGCAGCTATGTGATGTGTGATATCCAAATAAAGATAAAATCATAAGGGAAAAAATGGCGTAGTTTGCAAACTTCTGCGATCAACGAGCGATGAGTTATTGCAGAAGTTAGCGTTTTTAATAAAAATGTACAGGCTGGAGACTGGCTCACATGTTGTCACCATAAAGGACGTGGGGCCAGATCTCCCCTTAGGTATAAGAGAATCTATGGAGAAGACAGGAGCACTCATTGCCAGGGGGGAATAAGAATTATAAGTAACGGGTCCTGTTCAATAACAACATAATCTGGAGAGCCCCTCCTCCACCTATATTGAATCATCTCCGCGATCGCATAGTGTAAGTAAGTTATCTTCTCTTTCCTCCTGTTTATTTTATGTAACTGCGTATGTATTTTAATGTCTCCCTTGTAACATCCTTGTATATATTTTTCCTAAACACTGCCTCCCTTTTGGATTAAATATAAAATTTAATAGTTGTGTTTCTTTTGTTCTCTAATCGTTCATTTCCCCGAAGCCATATGCGCTACCAAAACGCAGGCGTCCGGCCAGGCCTGTATTATAT